>NC_087549.1:73333575-73933575 GCF_036250125.1 Pseudopipra pipra
TCAAGATTTACCAACCCTGATAAGTTGCTTTAACTAAGTCAAGTTTACACTTATTGCTTAATATTAATTACTGCTGAGTACCCTTGGGGGTGTGGCGATGCAAGGCGTTTTGGGCTGCAATTGGGGAAGTGTGCCTGATGCCTGCTCCTACTGTCTTTTTAAGGTATTGAGGGCATTTTCACTGGGGCGCGGATACTTGCATGTATATATTTGGCAAGAACTAACTGTAAGGTTAGGACTAAGTCTTTTTTGTCCTTGGGTATGTGTAATAGCCGTCTTAACATCTTCAGTGTTATGCTTTATTGTAAGCTACAAGAACTAGGATTGTTTTTGGGTCAAGTGGTTATTATTAGGGTTTATGTTTTAGTTATGGAGGTAGTTGATGTTGATTTAGGATTGGTTCGGTTAGTGGGTTTTAGGTGGTTGGGGAAATAGTTTGGTGGATAACAAAAATGTGTTGGTTGAGCAATTGGAAGTGTAGAAGGAGGTTTGATTGTTGGATTGAATAAGTAGGTTTAGTTAAGATTATGTGTTCTTGTAGTTGAAATTACAACGGTGGTTTTTCAGGCCAAAGGTCTTGGGTAGAAGCCAAGCAGGAATTGTTATGACGTATTTTATACTTTTTTTAAGTGTTAGTTTTATTTTGGGGGGGTTGGCAGTGGCTTCTAATCCTT
Organism: Pseudopipra pipra; assembly: GCF_036250125.1. NCBI lineage: Eukaryota > Metazoa > Chordata > Aves > Passeriformes > Pipridae > Pseudopipra > Pseudopipra pipra. The sequence continues at coordinate 73,334,250 of NC_087549.1, forward strand.
CTCCTTATTATGCAGTGGTTGGGTTGGTGTTAGCGTCTGTTGTAGGGTGTGGATGGTTAATGAGTTTGGGGGTGTCTTTTGTGTCATTGGTGTTATTTTTAGTATATTTGGGTGGGATGTTAGTGGTTTTTGTGTATTCGGTTTCATTAGCAGCGGATCCGTATCCTGAAGCTTGAGGGGACTGGCGGGTTGTGGGGTATGGGGTTGGGTTAGTTTTAGCGCTGGGGGGAGGGGTGTTTGTTATGGGGTTATCAGGGTTACGGTGATTGGGGTTGGATACGGTGGATAGTGGGGGTGTTTTGCCAGTTCGGCTAGATTTTGAGGGTGCGGCTATGTTTTATTCTTGGGGGGTGGGGCAATTTTAGTTGCAGGTTGGGGCTTGTTGTTGACGTTGTTTGTTGTGCTAGAGCTTGTGCGAGGATTATCTCGGGGGCAATTCGGGCGGTTTAAGGGGGCAAATTCAGAAAATAGTTTAATGAAAATACCAGCTTTGGGAGTTGGTGATAAGGGTTTGATTCCTTTTTTTCTGAGGGGTAAGGGGATAAGATTTGGGGTTAATTATTAGAGGAGTGTAGGAAAAAAGTGTTAATTGGGGTGGTGGGGTTGGAAGGGGAAAGAAAATAGTTAAGGTTGCCAATTAGGCGGGGAAATGGGTAGAAGGTAGTGGGGTGAGTTTAAGTGTAAACGAATGAATAAACAAACAAATGATGAAAGGAAAAAATGGGGTGAGTTTAAGTGTAAACGAATGAATAAACAAACAAATGATGAAAGGAAAAAATGGGGTGAGTTTAAGTGTAAACGAATGAATAAACAAACAAATGATGAAAGGAAAAAATGGGGTGAGTTTAAGTGTAAACGAATGAATAAACAAACAAATGATGAAAGGAAAAAATGGGGTGAGTTTAAGTGTAAACGAATGAATAAACAAACAAATGATGAAAGGAAAAAATGGGGTGAGTTTAAGTGTAAACGAATGAATAAACAAACAAATGATGAAAGGAAAAAATGGGGTGTAACAAGTTGGATAAAAAATTTTTACAAATTGATGATGCAAATTTTATTGATTGGGAAATTAGGGAAATGGAATGTTTGTAAAATAAAAAATTTTTGTTAAAAAATTTTTTAACGAAAATTAGTGATGAATAAGGGAAAAGTCCCTAGATCATTGCAAAAATGACAAAATTTTTTGTGATTTTTTGTGATTTTTTGTGAAATTTTCAAGAAAAAATATGTCTGGCGTGCATTAATTAAACTGCAACTTGATGAGAGACGTAAGTCAATCTTCCTATGTGTACACATCTATATAATTTCACTTAAGCCATCACTATCAGCATCAATGTTCTGCCCAGATGAAATTCAAAGTGTTTTTCTGTACAGTCCCTAACCCAGACTTGTGACCATGACCAGTTGTCAGTGATAAACCAAGACGTTAAGTGGATCATTTTTTCCACTAGGAAAGATGCAGATCAAAGCCTCTTCCAAAATGGCCTTGTAAACTCTTTAAAAACTAACTATTTCTTGGGATCCCTGCACTATACTCTGCTTTTCTTTCAGAGGAGGTAGTGGTCGGGGTATTTGTGATCATCTGGCTGGAGCATGAGTGAGGTGCCTGTGTAATGTTGTCCAATGGCTCTCTGCCACAGCTTGGAAAGCTGAATGCTCTCCAGCTAATGCATCATTTTATTTCAGTGATCTCATGTTTAAAGCATCATTTCCTCAGTCTTAGGCTATCCCATGGGGTCAGTAAATTCCACATTCAAAGAAGATTTTAATTCCTTGGTGAGTGACAAGCTGGAATGTCAATTTGAGCACTAATCCCTCTCTTGAGTGGTGAATGAAGCATCTTGTCATTAGTACATCAGACAGATGCTATCAGAGATATCATGGGAATAGCAAACACCAGCAATCTGAGCCAGCTGGAAAGCAATAAGGCTTGGGATGATACCCTCTTCAACCCATTGGCCTGCAAGGGTCTGCTGAGCCTTCCCCACTTCCCTCCTAGCAGTATAGCATGAATCAGTACAAACATCTTTCTTTTCCTTTCTCTTCCAGATCTTTTCCTGTCTTAAGACCCACCATTCCCCAATTTCAATCGGGGAAAGAAATAATATTTAAGACTTGTTCCACTTTATTCATTCCTGGTTTCCATCTTTCTGCTTTGAATTGCTTTGCCACTCCTTGACTTTCTACCGAAATGTCCTGATATGTTTCTCTTCAGCACCCTTTGCATTTACCACCCGGTATCAACCCAGCACAACAAGTACATTTGGGGAGGCAGTGGAACCAGGGCTCAGCAGAGGAAGGGGGTGGGTGAGAAAAATCCCAGATGTCCATTTCTCCTCAAGAACTTTTGTCTTACTGAGGATTAACTTCCATCATCTCACCAATTTTGCTGACTACTTTCCGCTGTTATCTTGGGTTGAGCAATTCCTGGGAATTTAATGTTGTACTTTGGCACGCAATCTACAAATCACCCAACAACAGCCATGAAGCAACAGAAGGCCACCTGTCTCCTACAGTGCCATTACTCACAGTGTGATGGAGAAAAGCTTAGTGACAGCAAGCAATGTTTGTCTCCTCAAATCTCTTGGACACCTGGAAATAGAAATGTCCCCTGCCTTGCCTCCAGCGCTGACTCACTGCCTCTCCGTTGAAGCAGGCCTCCTTTTATGTCTCTCCACAGAGGGGTTCTACCTCCACTTAGTATTGCTGACGTTTTGCTCCTCTCCAACTGAGGCACCCCTGCTAACCTTATCGAGTGTTCAGCCAGGGCTGATTCCTGGCCCATTAAGTCAGGGAGATGGAGCAGAGGCATGGGATATCTTTCAGGAAACACTATCACTGCTAGTGTCTATTCCCCCCTGAACACCCCATGTCTGCATGCCCTGCCTTACTATCTCTCCCTTTTACTTTTCTATATTCTTTTCTATATCACCTTTCACTTGCCTGTGTGTTGTTTCAGCTCACTGTCCTCACAGAGAAGCTAGACTTATTCAACAGATCCTTGGCAAGAAAAGAAAATCTGAATAGCAGGATGAACATGGACTATTGAAGGTGGTCTTCAAAGGTCAGTCCCAGGTCTCCTTCTCTCTTGTTCACAGTGTTACTTTTCCTTCTCATTGAGGTTCTTGAATGTTCTGCTTTTCCCACAGCTCACTGATTTTCAGCAACCAATATCACTCTCTGCTCTCTTCTGTGCCCATCTCCCACATCTTTCCCTTTCATAGCTGTGTTCTCCCTCTTCATTCCACCAGGTAACTCTTCACTCTTCACCTGTTCCAGTTTTGTCACACTCCTTGTGCTTTCTTCTTCCCTGTCCTACCAGAAAGACCCTAAAATTGTGCCATCTCTTCCTATTCAGTAGTCTCTGCAGCTCTGCCTGTAGTCACTTGCCATAGGTAGCTGCTTGCAGACGTTTAATCTGCAAAAAGTGAGAAATGTGTGAGAGTAAGTTGCTATGTTAAGACAGATAATTAGGTCTGTGTCTCAGCAGTATTTTGCAGAGGCAAAAAATACAGGACTGTGTGCACTCTCTAGCCCTGTTGGCAGTCACTGAAGTACAAGCCCAGTCCTACTGGGAAACCCTTTGACTATGAATAATGATTTCCAGATGACATAACTTGCTAAGATTGTTTGAGCAAAGCACCCTGCTGACAAGGCTGTGCAGCTTTAGCCTGGCTCAGGCTACAAGCAGAATAAGTTCATGGTTGCTTGCAACAGCCTTGACACAGACACAAGTGTTACTTGCTGTTACACAGCAAAGAGACATCAGCAAAGGGTGGGCTGTAAATGAGCAGCAACAAATAATGTTGCTGCAGAAAGCTGTTACTTCCGTTTTTCTGGCTTAGAGGGATTTTAATGATGTGATTTTACAGTTACATTAGCAAAGAAGGTTCTACCATTTCTCCTATTTAATTTTTTCTTACAGTATTTGTTATATTCCACTATAAAGTGAGAACATTCTTCTGGTTATAACATCTGAAAATACAGGTGTATACATCCTGTATACATCAGGAACACACCTGAGCAGGAGGCAAGCTCTACTTTACTTTACCCTATAGAGCCAGAATTTGATTTCACCTGCAGCAGATAACAGATATGAGTGAGCCTCTCCCTTTAATTTTCACCCAGGGTATCTCTGTGTCTCAGAAGGAAAAATTCTGAGTAAAGTTGAAGGTAAACTAGCTGGGTGAGGAAAACAGGGAAAAGTGGGGACAATAACAAGCTCTCATTCTATTCAAGCCACCTAATGGGATCAGCTTACCTTGCTCCACTAACCTACGCTGAGCTGCTAGCTGCTGTCCTACTGACAGGGAGAGCTTTCACAGCTCACTGCTCTCCAAAGCAACATCACTACAAACTACAGTCTTTGCAAATATATACAACATGAAAACTATCCCTTCCCCCTGCATGTCTTTCTCCTTGCAAAAAACCATGCCTAAAAATTACCTTCAACTTTTTGCTCAGAGAAGTCAGAGGAAGCAATAATGCTTTCTCTTTACTGAAGGACATGGGTTTTTTACATGTGGTTAGCCACCCATCAAAAGTGTCTTAGCAACTTTCTCAATTTTCTAAAGATTCTGGAAAAAAAAGAAAGAACTTTAAAGAAATCTTCAACAATCTGTAAGTTCAACACCTGGAAGTAGAACTGAAGAACAGTTTATTAGTGCAGTTGGAATAATTTGTAATCCCCTTAGCAAATAACATTATCATAGCTTTGCTGACATTCTTGGCAAACTATCAGCCCAGATGCAAAATTTCCACACCAGCTCTTCAGATAACAGTGGCAGGAAGGGAAGGGAAGAAAAAAAGTGTATTGCCACAGGTGCCACCATCTGCTCCACGGTCTGAAAGGGAAACTTTGTTTTAGAGCTTTATTAGCCCATTCTACTTGTCACTTTCTGAAATTCAGCATTCTGTTACTTGCTAAGCTTTGAAGTACTTCAGTGCCAAACATAAGAAACCAGAAAACGAGTAAAATGTGCTGGAGGGTTCTGAAGGCATAAAGAGGAGTTAGGCACCAAACTCCCATCACTCTTCCCATGAGAGCTCTGCACCAAAGCACTCTTCATGGATCTACCTTTTTTTTTTTTTCTTATATTAAATTAAATGAAACAGATTGTTTTGTGTCCCGGTGACAAAATGAGCTACTTGAAATATGGCCCTCTAGGTACATCTTTCTAGGGTCTAAGCTACCACTCATGGCCTGAGGTGACACACCTTGAAATGTCATAAGTTAAAGGTATGGAGTACAGTCTGGTTAAAACCTAGATAGGTAGACAGCTACAGTCCGAAGTCATAAACTTAGTATGCTTGTGAATGTGGCCAAAATAAGTTATAACAAGGCATTTAGATGAGTTGAGGCTGAATATATGGGTGTAGTCACCTCTATCACATCTTCCATCAATTCCCCAAATTCCATCAAGTTCAACTTCTGGTCAGGCTTCTACCCCTAAAGCCTTGCTAATTCAGCACAGCAACCATTCAGCTCCTTCCCTAGGGCCTACTCTGAAGAAAGAAAATTAAAAAAAAACTCAAAGACCTAGCAGCAGAGTTTCTTGGAGTTAGAAGTTGCAGCTGAGGAAGGAGAACTGCTCTCCACACTAGTACAGCTGGTGCTGTGCAGAGGGACACATTTTTAAAGCAAGTACACTGTCTTTTATAATCTACCGTAAAGCATAGATGCCCTCCTGCCTGCAGGCCAGAAGACAGTAGGCATTTTTTCAAACTCACTGAGTGCATGTTATTTTACAGGAATATTGGCACCACTATGTACGCATGTGCTGGGTGGGTGGGTGGATGGTGGGAGGGCTTTTCTTTGTCCTTGCTGACTATGGCCTGTACACTGAAAGCCTGTTCCTGTTCAGAATTGAGGAGTCAAAAAAGCTGAGAAAAATTATTAAGCTAAACCAGTGACTATCTAGTTTAGATACCATGGTAAAAAAAAAAAAAGCCAATAATAAATGTTAACTTGACAGAGGAATACAGAATAAGGATCAGAGTTGAAGAGGCATTTTATGGATTAAAAATTGTTGCCATAAAAATTAAACTGTAACCCATAAAAGAGCTCCCACTTAGCATGTAAAAAAGAATAAGCAAATTAAGAACTAGAAGTTAAGTTAGTGTAATATTAAACCAATTAAAGATATCAGATGTTACCAAAATTTTTATGCCATTGAGCAGAAACCAAAACGTGGTGCCAAGCAATAGAACAAGAGGCAATGGGGAGAAATAGATGCACCTGGGAAGGTGGGGCAGTCACAGAGGAAACCCACCTACTGTGCCAGGGAGAAACTTGTCACCATTGCTCACTCTCCCTTCAGTCATATATGCTCTTGTTCTTCAAGACTCTAACCTCCACCATGTTCCATTGTTTTATTTCCAGAGCCTGAGGTTTTCTTCTGGGACACCTCTTTCTCTTTAGTCCATACAATCTTCTTCACTCAGGCATCAAGGATTCCTTGCATGCAGGCCATAAGCCTTACTAAGTATAACACTTTCTCAGTGACCAAAATCCAACCCAGTCTACAAAAGGTGGCATTAAGGCTCTTCCAGATTCTTCCTTCCATTTCGTCTGCATACTATATGATTGCCCCAAATAGAGACTCAGCTTTCCATATCCCCAGAGTTACTCCTCTGCATCCTGGTTGCCCCAAATTTCCTTAGCCTCCTGTATCCTCCAACAACCCATGCACAAGCAATGAAGGCTTTCTATGCACTGACCAGCCAGTCAACAACCTAAATAATACAGGGAACTGATGAATCCATGCCATACTATTTTGCTCAGTGTAGTGAGTCTGTCTTCTCTGTGGTGTCTAGATTTTCTGAAAATGTAGAATTAAACAGCACTGAGCATTTCACTGTTTTTTCAAATTGTTGGAATTGGTCAAAGGGCTTTTAAAGTTAATAGGAAGAAACTGACAAGACAGCACAAGGGAATAAAAGCATCTGTGTGGAGTCCCCTAATCTAGCCTTACATATGCCTACTCTGTCCACTCTGGTGCTTCTCTGCAGCTGATTTACTTCATATCAAGGCTGCCAGGTTCAGTAGAATCCAACATTACAGACCTGGGTTTGGAGTGTCTAGCCTACACACCTCTGTGTCAGTGCTCTCTAAACACAAAGGATAATCTCAAATCCAAGTTTTGAGAATGTGTGTGTGTGGTTTTTAAGCAAAGTAAATGTTAACACTTGCAAAATTCTGAGTTTTCTGTCTTAGATACTATATTTCACAGAATCGCAAAATCACAGAATCACAGTATGAGTAAGGTTGAAATGGATGATGGTGGGTAATCTGATCCAACCTACCTGCTCAAGTAGGATCATCCTAGAGCACATGGCACAGGATTGCATCCAGACAGTTCTTGAATATCTCCAATGGGAGAGACTCCACAGCCTCTCTGGGCAACCTGTTCTATGCATCAGTTTCTGCCCATTGCTTCTTGTCCTATTGCTTGGCACCACAGAGAAGAGCCTGGTTCCGTACTCTTGGCACTTGACACTTTATAGACACTGATAAGGTCCCCTCTCAGTCATGTCCTCTCAAGCCTGAAAAGGCCCAGCTCCTCAGCCTTTCCTCATAACAGAGATCTCCCACTCCTTAATCATCTTTGTTGCCTTTCCCTGGACCTGCTTCAGGAGCTCCATGTCTCTCTTGTACTGAGGAGCCCAGAACTGGACACAGCACTCCAGATGCGGTGTCACTTGGGATGTAGTGGAGCAGGATCACCTCGACCTGCTGGCAATGTTCTTCCTAATGCACCCCAATTGTTTTTTCTACAAAACCAAATATATAATGAAATGCAATACCTGTCACACAGAAAGTGATTCTGAATTCTCCAAGGAAATGAATTTTGACAAAATATTCCCGAGTTTCAGTCTTCCCTTGTCTCAGTAGAAATTTGGCAAAGCTTAGCCCTATCTTTGATACATCTGTTTGTTCACACAAAAAACTAAGCTGGAAAGGTTTGCCAACCAAAATACCACCTTATGAGAAACCAAGGCTCTTTTATTTGAAATCTATGTGAGACAATAGTTGTAGAGAGTTCCAATTCATCATCTTTCTCTGTTCTCATAGCAACCCTGATAAATTTGGCATGAATCCACAGCTGGGAGCTGAATTTACACTTTACAGATTTTCTGAACCACATACCCACAGTGCTTTCTTCTGGAAAGATTTGTGCCTTGTTATCTTTCCATTCCCCCAGAGCTGCACAGGCACACACATCAGATGTGCCTGCACCAGTGAATGGAGATGTCTGCAGTTCTCTCGTGTGAAACTGCTTCTCTACTAAAGCCGAGTAATGAACCGTGTCAGGACTGGCAGGAAGCATGGAAGTCACTGTCTGATCCTTCTCTCTGTCTATAGGTCACTGGGAATCTGCACAGATGCAGCACAAGGGAAGGATCAGGGAGGGCATCATGAAACTTCTCACCTCCCATGTGGAGGGACAGTTTCTACCAGCATGACTCATGGCAAAGTGCCCTGCAGACCTGAAGAGGCTTTCTCTGAACTGGCTGGACCCACTAAGAACAGGTTCATCTCTCCTGAAATCAATCGGCAAGAAGAGTGGTGGAGACACCATAGAAACGCTATGTGCAGTGCCCAAACCAGAGAAGAGCACTAATCACTGATCAAGGGCATGACCCAAGGAGCAAGGGAAGATTTTGCACTTTTACCTCAGAGGTCTGCATGAAATCTTTTTAAATGATAGGTTTTCTTCAATATCAACTGAGTGTAGTGTAGAAAGAGCTATTTTCTCATGGGAGATACCTGGTGCATTGCAGGAGCAAGTGGAAGAAGTGATGTGAAGAAGGGGTTCGAGATGGAGGGATGGCTGAAGCACTGCTGGGGATTTGGGACCTGAGGTGGGACCCAGAGCCAGAGGGAATGTGTCTTCATGAGAGAGCTGCTAGGCATGGCTGGCAGTAGCAACTGCAAAAAAAAAATATTATGGGGCAGTGGAAACAATTAAGAGTCTGTACCTTGAAGTGCAACATTCTGTGAAAGCTGAGGGCTCCTTGGGCTCCCATCTATTTCACTGACGGGAAATTGGGCCATGTTCAATACAATATTTTAGCCACATCTACTCCCCCAGCATCACAGATGCAGGCAAGACCTCGCCACATGATTATTGGGAATCACACTGGGAAGGTCCAAAGGAGCTGAAACACAGGAATGTTTCCCTAGTCACTGGGGATGGGCTGTGCCTTATCAACCCAGATACACACTTAAATCACAATAGAGAGAAACCTGATGACACAGGAAGGATTTATGTAGGTGTCAGAGACTGAAGTGTTTGATGATTTATGCATTCTAGGAGACTTTTGCAGGCTTTGACTTTTTGATGGGCAACTGGGCCCATCCCCCCTCCTCCAGCGCAGAAGATGTCAAGCCGAAAAGGCGGGAAGAGCCGAGCTTGCAGGCTTTTGACTGTTACACTGTACCTCTGATGGCCCATGGGAGCCCATCCCCCCCCTCTGCCTGTCGGGAAAAGGGCGGGAACCAGGGCAGACACAAAAACTCAGCACAGACCCAGGAGATGTTGGAGGCTCGAGGCACGGCCCGTGACACTAACCATGGATATAATAACCCATAATTTCTTGGAGTATGGGGGCTTCCCTCCTTCACCCCCAGCAGATCACTTCACCACTTCAACTGACAGACATGGAAGCATCGCTGGACCCCGTGGGTGGTGACTATAGACATCTGTCCTCTCTCAGCTTTTCTTTCTCTTACTCTCCCTTGCTCTTATCCTGCCTTTCTCTCCCCTGTGCATTTTCTCCCCCCCCTCAAAAGGTTATCTCTGTGTCACACTGTGGTATGACAGCACCCAAAAATGTTAACTTACCTACTAGTTCAAAATTGTTAAAATAAATCTTATCAATATATGTTTTCATACACCGATTATCTAGTGTCGTTTCGCTTTAATCCACCCCAAAGGAATTATTGATAAAAACCTGAGTTACCCCCCTCTCCCCTTTTCCTGGGGCGGGTCGTAACAGTAGGTGAAGAGGTTATTTTGCCATCCAGGTTGGTTTAGATTCAACTCTGAATGAGGTTCAGAAGGTAGGGTAGCTGCCCAAAACCATGAGAGATGACAGGATTTGCATTAAACTGATCGTGAAATGATGTGATGCACCTTCCTGAAAAAAAGGAAGGAGCAGCATCAGAAATTCAGCTGGTGCTGAGGCTCCTGACAAAAATATTGTGAGGGAGAAAGGAGTGAAGGGAGAAAGGAGTGGAGGACAGCAGTGAGGTGAAAGAAATGTTATTAAATCTCAGGCGGTCTTAATGTGGAGGAAGGGCAAAGAACATAGCAAGAAGCCATTGTAGCTGCATCCAGATGTCCATAGGTGTTTTAGAATCAAACAGGAAGCATACAAAGGGGGGAAACACAGGCATACATCTGAGGATGAGAGAAAAGAAACCCTGTAGAAAGGCTAATGGAGCAAAGTAGCTTACTGCTATCAAGTGACACAGAACTAGTAACTGTAAAACTATTTGTAAATGCATCAAAAAATGAAAGAAGAGCAAAAGAAAGGTGCTGGTTATTAGGAGGAAGGAGAACTAATACCAAAAAGCCTGGTAAAGACTGAAGTGTCCAGAGCTGTTTGGTTCAAACTTTACAATAGTTAACTATATTCTGCATGAAATTAATTTCATAGTGGAAATAAAAGGACAGGTGTATGGGGGGAAGAAAAATTAAAATAGAATAACTAGATGTGGGCAGGTTTGAAATTTACCTTGGGGACTTTAAGCACCTCTGTGATCCATGAGGTCTCTGTCTGCACAGGCAGACGTGATGCCCCCAGGGAATGGAGGAGGATCAACACAGAGGCCAGTTTTTCCATATGTGCTGGTTTTGGCTGAGATATAGTTAATTTTCTTTAGAGTGGCTAGTATGGAACTATGTTTTGGATGTATGTTGAACACTGTGATATTAATATAGTGATATTTTTGTTATTGCTGAGCAGTTCTTCCACAGCATCAAGGCCTTTTTTGCTACTTATACTGCCACGCTGGCGAGAGGGCTGGGAAAATGGAAAGCTGGGAGGAGACGCAGCCAGGTCAGGTGACCCCAACTGACCAGAATGATATTCCATATCATATGACATCATGCTCAACCCCCAACTGTCTCAACCCACAAGTATTCTCACTTTTGCCCTTTCAATTCTCTTCCCCATCCCACTGGTGGGGGAGTAAGCGAGCAGCTGCATGGTGCTTAGTTGCTGGCTGGGGTTAAACCACAACGCAGTGGAAAGAAGGCACTGGTAGTGCTTTTAGGCTACTCATAATGCCTGAAAGATATGAAAACAGATTATTCAGAAGTCAGTTGACAGCCATGGAGTAGATAATAACAAGGTGGCAGCCAACAAGAAACTCCTGCCCAAGCAGAAGGAGGGTTCTGAAGAGCTGTGAACTCTCCCCCTACTAGACCAGTCTGGAAGTGGAAGGAGGTTGGAACTCTTCACTCATATCTTCCTCCTATGCTCTGGGTATGTGTGATAGTAGTCTCTTATTCCTTCTTTGTTCTTCTTTTTCTTCTGAATTTTCCTGCTCTTCACAGCCTCTTTGTGTCCTATTCTCCTTCTTCTCTAGTCCTTCATGTTCTTCTAGTCTCTTCAGTCATGGTTCCTAACTTTTTGCAGCTCCCTTTCAGTTCACATACATTTCTTCCCATTGTCCTTCCCCTTCCTTTTTCTAGCTTACTTTTTATGAATTCTGAAAAGGATATCTTGTTTCCAAGAAAATGTCCCAACCTTCCAACACAGACTATATTTACCTAAAAGCTGAAAATCCTGGAGCTGAAAATGTCACAGCTAAACAACATTAAGCACAGCTTTAAGGAGAGAATTTCTCAAGCATGGGCAGACATTCAGTGACTTTTAATCATGTTGATATTAATATAAAAAAAATGAAACTTTCAGATGCCATAGAATATGCCACATGAGATTCTAATAATTTTAAGATATGCAAGATTAATTTTCAAAATATTTCTTACATTTATAGCTTTCAGCATTTGAAAAGCCATTTCTAAGCCTCTACTTAGAAGGTAAGTGCAAATAAGTAGTATTACTGAAGAAGAGTTTTATAAAAAGATTTTATGTTTGTAAGAACATTTTAAGCAATACAGTCTTTATTATGTCCTGATTTTCTAGAAGAATTGATTTTGTTTATGGGCATTAATTTAAGCTAAAGATATTTATTCAGCCAGTTGATCATATCCTTTCTTCCTTCCTCAATATAAGGTTTATCTTGAGGATTGATATCTTCTCTTTTGCGATGCACAAACCCATGTGTCTGTCCAGGGTAAATTTTAACTTCATAATCAACTTTACAGTTTTGTTTAAGCTTCTGCTCCAGTGAGGTGACCTGTAACACAGAATGTTCCATGTTGACTGAGTACAAAGTTAACACGTTCTATACTTACAGTCCTCAAATTGTCCTGTTTTTTTTACTTTTCTGGAAGACAGACATGGTATGTCCTTGCCACTGTTTCCTATTCTACTAATTTTGTACCTAAATGCATTTCTATTTCTACACTTGCTTTGTTGAACTAGGCTCTTTTCTCTAGCAAAATAACAGCATATGACTGTATAAAATGTAAAAAAAGTATATGGGTTGCTGTAATAATACCTGTAAAGGCAAAAACACTTATAGCTGAGCTCATAAGAAGGTTAGTATGTAGTGATCACTGTACAAGAAAACTGGGGCAAGAGTTTGAATTAATTTAAAATTGAGGGAGGAGAGGCATAGATAAAAAATCAGTAGTTCAAAGCAGCTGGCACTGTTGGTAGGAAAATTAAAGCCAACACCACTCAATAAAAGCATACGTTCCTCTTTGATCCCCTTGGTAGATAATCATCTTTCTCCAGTCATTCTCCACCCACACTCCAGAGAAAGGCTGTTGACAGAGTATCAGAAAGGAGAAGCTCTGCAGGACAGTGGGGAAAGGAAAAGTCTAGTCACAGGATTTTTTAGTTCTCCTGCAACCAGTGATTCCACTTATACAGGTGGGAACTTTCTGCTGATTTTAGGAACCATCAGTATCACTAAAGAGGGTCTGCTATCTTAAACTTGACAGAAGGCTTCCTTTGGATTCTTGCTCTTTTCCTAAAAACTGATGACAGTCATCCATATTTTTGAACAGAAATAGAAAACATGTTTAGTGACACTTTAAAACTTTTTGATTTGGGGATAAATAATATAAATTTGTGTAGATGTACTGTAAGAGTTAGTGAAAGAGGAAGAAAAGTGCAAATTAGGTTTCTACTTTCTCTTCATTAAATATCAAGTTACAAAACAAGCATGAAAGGCATAAAAAAGGCAAATATCTGTGATGAGAAACTCACCTGCTCCAATGGAATGATGTCATCCTTTTCACCAAAAATGAAGAAAGTAGGATGCAGCAAATTAGATTTGTCATCGAAACGCCTGATCACTCCTAGGGAAGAAAGACAAGCACATACAATGAGTCATCGTACTTAAAGTGGCTAAACCACTACCAAATCTGTACAATAAAACTACAAGACATTTTGATCAGTTACAGCTGCTTTGTAATGGAATTAAACATACTTTGTTTAAAAATCCCTTTTGTTGTGGAATGTTTGGGATGTTATTAAAGATAAAAAGACCAGTTCTGTATGAAAAATCAGGGACAAATTCTTACACTTGCCCCATTTTTGTGGTTTTCTTTGGGCAACTGCTTCTGACCACTGTCAGAGACAGGGTTCTGTGAAAGATGGACACTTAGAAGCTGCTCACCTCTAGCTGCTCACCTCTAATGGGAAGGCCATTTTTAAGATAATTGTAAATATTCAGCATTCCAGATACATGGTTAGGACTTCAGTGTACATATCCTGATATGAATTCATAACAAATTGACACTGTATTTTTGACTGTTCAAATATATTTGAATTTAAGTTAAGTAAAACTAGACAGCTATCACCCTGGCTACTCTTTTCATTCCTGAGATTATTACAACAGACAGGTAAAAAATTAACAAGTAGCATTGTTGAATTGACTCAACTGATCAGCAAATCGGTGTAGCAAAATAATCCCCACAAGCTTTCTAGAAAAATACCTTCAACTTTCTTTCACCTCTAATTAATATAAATTGCTCTGGGTTATGTGGAAGTACAGAGGTTTATAACAGAAATATCAAAGGTAACATAAATGTATTGAGAACTAAAGTGTGACAGTGCAAGGGTTAAAAAAGGAGTTCCTATTAGTAACGAGGGACCATTACCTAAAAGATTTAAAAGATGTGCTCAGAAACCCTTTTGTCATTGCCAGTCAAGAGGAACCTCAGCCACAGTGAGGCCTTAGCATTTGGTGTCTCTTGTATGCTATATTGCACAGAAGGGATCCTGGTCATGCCACTCAAATACATAGATCTTGCTGGTTATAATTAAGTGCAAAAATGTTAGTGTGCTAAATCAATTTGCTTGATATAACAAAACAATTTGCTTTTGTATAACAAAATCACTTTCTTCCATGTCACACTGAATTTTTTTACAGTAATAGCCCTACAGAATTAGTTCCTGCACTGGTCATATCTGCTCAGAGTATAAGTATTTCAGGCTTACCATAGAGGGACACCCCTGCCTTTAAATGAGGATTTTTCAGCATCAGATGTTGCACAGCTGCTCCACCCCAGCAAAACCCAATGACGCCAATCTTCTTTGCACCACATTGGTCCCTTAGATACTTGAGGACAACATCAACTTCTCTGAGACATGCAAATGAAAGTGAATTAAGGCTCTAGCTCTGTTCCCCTGGCCTTCATGGTGGCTGCTTCTCAGAGACTGGATGGGCATCACTCTGCTTCTGGGAGGGAGCAACTGCCTTTGCATCACTCCTGGTTTTTCTCTTTCCCTTACTTATCAAATTCTCTTTATCTCAACCCATGAGTTTTCTTACTTTGTTTCTCCTATTCTCTCCCCTGTTCCTCTTGGGGGACTGAGTGAATGGCATTACAGGTGCTTGGCTGCTGGCTGGGGCCAACCCGCAACACTACTTTACTATTATTCATTTCTAAAATACAGGAGAAACTCCAGGGGAGAAGACAAAGGAGAAAGTCAGTCTTTCTACATCACTGTTAATATGACATAGGGTGATTTTATAAACAGCAGTCCAATTAATTTCACAAATAGCAATAGTTGTCATACAGGCTAACACAAATGAAAGTTTGAGACACACAGTCAGTCAAGAGCACCCCGTTATGGCAAATGTGACCTATAGTTAAACTATCTCCAACCAGGAAGACAAATAGTTTATAAAATTGTGGAAGCAAATTTAAAATTGTTGCTTCTAAATCACCAGAAACATTATGCAATCAAGCTATGTGTCAGATAAAAATGGGGAAAATATAGAAGAGAGGGAAATTAGTATGCTTTGAACTAGCTGTTCCCTAGTTACATAGTGTTTGGTGACTGCACTTGAACCCAATCTAAAATCCACGGAAGTTATGCCTACCTGCAGGAACTGAATCAAACTGAAGAGGAAGGAGTGAGCTGTATTTTCTAGCCTTTGCTGGTTCTTTTCATCTTAGTCATTCATTTCACTTCTACTCTCTGCACAGGTAAACAGTGGGTGCTTTTATTCTTGTTCAAACTTCTACTTTTCTCCAAAAAGCACCCATCACATAACAATGAGCTTATCCTGTGAGCTCCATGAAATTTCTATTTGTGGACATCCAACTATATTTGACCCACTAATAATCTAGGATCTAATGCTGCATCTTTACTGAGGCAAAAATCCCTATGAAATAAGGATGTCCACTCGCTGGACAAGGAACAACGGTTGTACTTGTCTATTTTGCCGGCATTTCGGGTTTTCACCCATTCATCGAAAGTCGCCCAGTCATTAGAAGGTTTCCAAGCTCCTTGTCCCACAAAAAAATCTGGGCAGATGGCTCTGTAAGAAAAATGAAAATATTTTATGCCCATGAAATAATAATGAGAAAGGATTAAAGCAAAGTCCATGTGTACTACACAACAAATTAATTTTGTTGAATACATATAGTACTTAATCTACATGAAAGTATTATACTAGCAACCCTCAATATTTTCCTATATCTAAAAAGGAGACTTAGTATAATTTCCAGATACATTTTTCCCTGTTAAAATTCATTCATTAATTTGATAAATAGCTAACTGTAACTGAAAATCCTTAGTGGTTTCCTACCAAATTTTTAAAAAACCAACCACATGCATGGCATGTACATTTGGGCTAGAAGGAACGCCAACCCAGTAATATAGGAAAGTAGATACCAAATATGTTTTTCAAATATTTGAGAACTTGTTTCTTTCTTTGGCACGAGCTGGTACACTTTACCCACACTGAAAGACCTTCAGCTTCTTTGCAATTTTTACCATAACAACAAAGTTACACAGAGGTTACATCAAGAGGGAGGAAATAGGCCATTTCAGGTTCATGCAAGATGGAAGATGCAGAATAACATTTATCTATCTTATGTGCTTACCTACTAACTTATTATGGTAGGACTACTGAACTCCTTTAGACGTTTTTCCACTGTTTTAATGGGAAAGTTGCTAGAGAAAGGTGTAGGGAAAGTCTATGAAATTATTAGTGTTTGTGGGTTTATATGAGAACAGAAAATAGTAGCTCAACAAACTTTCTTATTAAAAAGACACTTTGAAAACAGTAATATTTCTTACATGTATCCATTAGTTGTTAGCATATCAGCTATGTATCTGGTGTTCGGGAGTTCCCATCCAAATATATCATGAATCACAATCACGGCTTTGTCTGTGCTGGCAGATGGTTTGCAAACGTATGCCTTGATGTGCTCAACTTGTACCTCCTGCCCACGGCCTCCATAGTCAAACCTGTCTCCAATATCACATGGACAGGGCCTTGATTCATTAGCCATGTGTGATACTGAGGAACAAAAAATATTCAGTTATGAATACCAAAGCATACCACATCGAAAAAGTTCAAAAGACAGTGGTATCATAAACTGTTCAATTTTTTAATCATTACAGTAATATACTGAACATGCTCAATACTGTTTGATCTAAAATGCAGTATTAGTCAATAAACCCACTGGAGTGTTTTTTACAAATAAGAATCTTGTTAGAGTTACTTATGAACTCTTCAGGAGGGACCAGGTACATAACTAGGAGTTCCATGCCCTACAGTAAGTAATGTGATAAAAATAAAGTTATGAGCAAGCAGTCAGGCAACCATCACGAATTATTTACTTAGTGATAAAAGTCCTTTTTACAGTTCTTTCACTCTTCACCATGTGTATTTCCTGTCAGGAATGTATAACTTTCTTTAGTATACTCTGCGAAGGCTTAATACAAGACTTAGCATTTTGAAGGAAAAAAAAACCCAGCTACTGTGTAGGAAGATATAATTACACTCAGACTAAATATTTTCCTCCAGAGAGTTAAAATATTCCATAGCTGACTTTTTCAATGTCAATAAATCCTTTTTCTAAATAGCTTTAGCCTCAGATGTTGCAGACTTCTGAAAAAGGATACATAGGAGAGGTGCCAAGAAAAATATACCAGCAAAAGTCAGAGTATAATATTATATTTATTTAATATTAAATAAAGAACACATTCAAACTCCAAGATAGGGGAAAAAATCCTTAAGTGGAGCCAAAGTTTTTATCAAACAGGTAATAGAGTGGTATGGTTAATTTTTTTCAAACTATTGCTTAAATGAAAATAAACAATTCACAAAGGTCAAAAAGTGCCAGCTGAATCTAACACGGATGTATGTAGCTCCTTGGACTCAAGTTAATGATTTCTTGCCATCAACCTTAGGTTAACAAAGTGAGTGAACTTACCTGAATAACTTCATTGAATATGCACAGAGCATCTCCAAATGATTAAAGAACATGGAAAGAATTTAGGTAAAGCTTTATGTAAACTCTCTACAGATAAATTGTTTGTACTACCAAAGAAAACTTTGTTAGTACAGAAACAGGGATGTTCAAACTTGACTGTGCCAAACGTACTCACAGAGAGAAACAGGAAAAGGAAGTTACTGAACCATTCCTGGATGAGTGGGACTTAAATAATTGTGGCATTGAAGGGACAGTTTTAGGAAAACAAACAAACAAACAGTCTGGCAGTCAGAAGAATTGCACAGATTTCCAGAGACCAAGGTCTTCTGAATTTGCAGACTTTAAAATTCAGAATATCTCAAACAATATTACCAGAGCTAGAGTGCAGATCCTGTGAGATTTCACTTAAGCATTTATTTGAAGATCAAACAATAACTAGTTTTCAGAGACTTGAATCTACAACCACAAAAATATAAATATATTGCTGTGTGGCACTTTCATTTTCAATACACTCTCCTGAGTCTTCCTGCTGAGAGGTCTTCCCCGCCTCTTCAGAGAAAATAAAAGATTTCTGAATCATCATCTAAAAAAAAAAAAAAAACAAACAAAACAAACAAAACAAAAACCAGGAAAAAAGTAGCCTCCAGTTGCATTTAAATGAGCTCGCACTCCTTAAAAAAGCACGCAGATAAAATGAAAATCCCCCAAACATGCTGAGTCAGATCTCAGTACGCACTTGTTCTACATTTCTCAGAAGAAAAAGCAGTGAGAGCTTAAAGAAAACCAACAACAAACTCCACACATACCTGCAGCACAGCAAGCGTGCGAGACAGTAGACGCAAGATGCCGGAGCTCAGCGTGGATGAATGGGATTCCAAAAGAAAGCGCTAACGCACAAAATCAAAGGGTGAGTGCAAAGATCCTGTTTCTTTAAGTCAGGGTTACATAAGCCTTTATCTTGGTGTCTCCCGCAGTGACGAAGTCCACTCTTTTTAACGCCGTTTTCGCCGCGAGTGTAGGCGGGCTGTGCTGCCGCGGGGAGCGCTGCTGTAGCTGCGTACCAAGCCTTCTTTTTCACTTACACAAAATGGTATTAAGCATGACTTAGCTGAGCAATCCATCTAGAAAAAACCGTGTTTACGTTATTTTTTGGGTTGGTTCGATTTGCTTTTTGGTTATTTGTTTGTTTGTTTTTTTAAGGCTGTTTCTTTGCTTTTAAAGGTTGGGGAATTATTAGTTTTGACCATTACATTGGCATTATCAGTTCTTTAGACTATTCATACTTGGGTAAAAAACATATTTAAAGTCATCAGCAAGGTGAGCAAAGTAGAGACACCATTTCAAAGCTTATATAGCACAGAAAAAATATTTACTATTTTCAGAGTGAATTAAGCAGCATGTAAGAAAGTAACAGCTTTGTAGACTGCTGTACAATGTGTTTAAAATATTGGTCCTATCACACACTTATCCTATCACAGAACATTTTATACATTTTTTTCTTTTTGAATTAAAGTCTCTAACTGTATCCCCCACATTCTTCTGATTTTCTTTTTATGGGATTATTAGAATTATTCTTTAAAGAGCTTTAACTAAATATATTAGCAATCCAAAACTCACTGTTTCCTCAGAGACACGTCTAAAAAGTAGACTAAATGCATATTACTCCACTACACTTCTGTCTTACAATTTAGTCTTCATATAGAAGCTGTTTTCTCGTATTCTAAATAACTTTGCTAGTGCTGTTTGTTTGCAATCCCTAAAATGAAGTCAAACAAATGAAAAAAGCCTACCCAAGAATTGCAGAGCAAAGTCATAAGGCTCAAAACCAAATGTTTTTGGTTTGGGTTTTTGGCTTTTCCCACTTGTGTACTACAGATTATAGGACACAAGTTGCTTAGATACTCCATAGCAACTTTAAAGAACAGTAGCCAAATAAATGAGACAAAAATTGGGAATTTGCATCATTCCTAGAAAAGACAAATTACAGCAATGCTTGCAGAACCTTCTCTCTGCTAGAGCTGTTTAAGCTCATTTCCACTTTCTTAGTCATGTGGCTCTAGAAATAATTCTTTATACATAAGATTATTACCCTTCAATATTAACATTAAACTTTAGAAATTAAACTTCTTTTAATTTGGTTTCCTGTTGTTTCATGTTCCTTTATAGGCAATCCATGCTGTTTTTTCAATTGAAAGTCAAATCTTAATTCAACACATCCATGATCTCTGGACATGCAGTTGGCTGCACTTCATATTGTAAACACATGCCTCTTTTGGATCTCATATGTCCAGCTCTTACTTAGTGACTTACGGTTTTATCAAGAAGATTTGGTTGTACTTGTAGTAGCTCACAGCTGCCCTTTCACTTCAAACAAATGCTGCATCTCAGTTTGGTTTGGTTTTGTTTTTTTTTTTGCTTAGTCACGGTGTTAGTATTACAGCACACATGCCATTCCAGCATTTATGAATGACTGCTCTTCTCTAAATAGATGTCCTGATTGTCCTCTAGCACATTAGCTTACCTTCTAATGCTCATGGAACATCAATAATGTGGAGTTATAAAGGTTAGACACTGGGATAATTAAGGTACCATAAACTTCTAGACCTCTACATTCTTCTCCTGGAAAAGATGTGTTATGACAGCTGTATCACCCAGATAACAGCTGTATTAATATATTACATTAGATGATATCATATGAAAAACAACAGTTAATCAGCAGCTGCAGACCAGAATTCTCTGAAGACCTCCCCATGGGAAAGATGGTGGGGAGGGGGGAGGATATTAGCAGCATGTAAAGGAGGAAAACACACATGGGAAAAAGCACACAAAATTAAAATCCAATGAAGAGAGATAAGGTTCATTAATACTGTTGAGACACACCACAACATATATTTCTCTGACAGTATATTTAATTTGAAAGACTGTCACTAGCAAAATTAAGACTTCCCTAAATTACATTTTCTCCCCATTAAATTCTATACAGTCTTCATCAGTAGCACTGATAAGGTGAAAAGAGATGTACAATCATTTTTGGTTTTCTTATAACTTTAGAGGTACCAGCACCTGGTGAAGACAGGAGACACCTGGTTTCAAACTAACAATCAGAAACCTTTCATCCCATGAGGCAAAATTAAGCAGTGTAAGTCACCGTCACAAGATACGCTAGATAGCAGCAGATCAAGAAAGTTTAAAGAGGGACTGGCAAATCCTCAGAGGTTTGGTCCACCAGTGGCCATTGGACACAATGCTCCAGTGGGAATATCCAGCTCAGGAATCCCCTGAAGGGCAGGTTGCCAGGATGTTTCACAAGAGAGGATATTTCCTACACAGTCACTGCTGGCCACAGATGGAGGCTGGGTGCTGAGGTGGATGCAATCTTGAGCTGATGCAACACAGAGAATTTTGTTTCATATCATTGCTGGGAAAAGTAGGTAACAAGATATAATTATACAGAACTATGCAACATTTCTCCTTTAGGCAATAGCCATGGTTGGAAGCCCCACATTAAATGCCTTGTCTGCAGATTGCATTGTACATTTCAATTCCTAACCTGACCAGGAAAGCATCTATAGAGTTTCACAGAGCCACAGGTAATCTGAGAAAGTAGTATACCATCTGAATAACCTTAGCTACAAATTTTGAAACAAGATATGACCCCTTACATCACCTGTTAAATACACATCTGCCACCAGGGTATGAGTCAAAAAATCCTCATTTCTCAAAATGAGCTTTGCCAAACAATCTATTTGTGTCCCTAAATTTTCAACGTGTGATTTATGTGGAACTTAGACAAACAGTGGCCATAATACACAAACAGATTAATTTACCATTAGTCTAACTTATTTCAAACATTAAGGTAAATCTCAAGGAACTGGAGGATATTTCAAAGCATATTAAAACATGTCACCAACTTTTGCGGTAAGGTTCTAGACAATTTGTTACAATATAAGGGCAGGTCTTGCAATCTGCAAAGATATGGACAGAACAGCAGTATTTCCTATATGTAAAATCTATGACAATGCTAGATACACTATAACTGAAAAAAAAAGCCTCTTAAAAACACCTACGGATGTGGTTTGTTGTATCCTACATGGTTTATATGTTCCTAGGACCAATAGAAAGCTGTCATACAACAAAACTCCCCAAGCAGATTACTGTAAATCAGCAGTGGGGTTTTGATAAAAGTTTTTAACTTGTGTTTAGTAGCCATACTTTTACAAAAGAAAGAGACTTAAGAAAAAAAATAATCTAGATTTCATTCTTAGCCCTTCTATGTCTAGCTCCGTTTTCCTGCTTGTTTTTTTGATCTTCAAACATTATTATGAGGCCGAATTTTTACTCACAATTCAGAATGGAAATTTAAACATGCAGAAATCAAAAATTATGGTTATTAGCATACTCAGTGAAGGGGAATGAAGTCATATCTTTCAGCAAAAATGAAAAATGTAGGGTTCAGGAGACTGGATAGATCATCAGAATCTTTGATTACACTCTGTTCCTGGGTGAAGTTCTAGCTCTGCAGCACGCAGAGGAGTAGTAAACAGGAAAAAGGAAGCTAAATCGGGAAGGTAACCAAAGAACAACATGTATGTCTGTCCAGACCTAAAATAAAGACATGGCTGCTATGACCCATTCTGAAAATAGGAACGAATATCCTCACCGCTATTTTCTTCGATTAATACCCTTCCAGTTCTGATGAAAATATCTCTCTTCATCAGCTAACAGCCTCATTTGAAGAAATAATGCTAGATCAAGTACTTAAGCTACACAACATGCATATGCACAATGTTTACCTCCTTTTATTTACCTACCATAGAGAGATACACCAGCCTTTAATTCCCAGTGTGGCATCATCAGGTGATGTACAGAAACACCACCCCAGCAAAAACCAATGATCCCTAATTTCTTTGCACCACACTGTTCCTTTAGATATTTCAGGACAGCATCTGCTTCTCTAGAACATATAATTAAATGCAAATCAAGCAATCATAGTAAAACCAGTATTTGAAATATGAAAAGAAAATATAGAGATGCATATAAGTGTCCCCACATCATGCTGCAACTATATTTTCTTTCACAAACTTCATATAAATTATTATTTCAGGTAAACCTTAGGGGTTACTAATCTGAAATCATCAGAGAGAGAAAAAAAATAGAAACCAATAGAATTCAATAAAAAAGGAATACAAATAATATATAACAAAGGAAACATAAGGGGATAGAAAGTAGATGATTGATTACACACTATATAAGAGTTAAAAAAAGCTTAACGTTCTCTGAGAAGCTGGATAAATTTTTGCTTAATAAATGTTGATTAAAAAGTAATAAAAACCTCTCTGGGGAATACTATTTATTAGCTAGTCAAAATGCTGACAATAACTGAAGTTAGTATTTCTTGCAGGGAAGTCAATGTAAAAAACATGATAGATGTTTTCAGATTTTACAGTGTAGCCTGAAATACTTTTTGGCTAGATGCTGAGTTCTGAAAATACTCATTTACCCCTGAAGCATCTGTCACCATGCAGAGACAGTAAAAAGAAAGTTGAGGTGGGAGAGAGGTAGCATTTAAGGCTTTTGTATCACCTCAAGGCTGTGTTTTCAGACCTGTTTCCTCCCCCCTTGGTCATGCAAGCTATATATGCCATCAGTAAACCAGCTTCACAAATAGCACATTATCTGCCAATGCACAAATGCATACAGAAGCAAAGTAACTGCCAAAAAATTCTTTCCTCACTGCAGCTGACACTTGAAACGTGTGAATTGCCTGTAAGAAATGCTAGACAGTGCCCAACCCTGCCTTCCCATTGCAGCAGAGAGGGGACAGATTCCAAACTAGAAGGGTTTCTACAACAACTGAGCCCTCTGAGACAGGAACTCTCTGGAAATGATTCAGTTATGTCTCCCATAATCTTCTCACCAAATACCTAAGCCCAGCAACCTTCGACATAGCTAGTCCCAACAGCCCAAGACATTTGCTATCCCAGGAAGTTTAGTTTTGTCTCTAGTTAGTCTGACTCCTTCTCCATGTTTTCTTGTCAATAGCTTTCCTCTGTGTTATTAAGGCAGCAAAGCCTGCTAGTGACAGGTCTTTGCTGATAAATGCTGGGGCAGTGTTGCACATGGGAGGGGAAGATGTGATACTCCTCTTGGCTCCTATCATCGCATTCCCTAGGGAGCCACTGGCTCTCATTGCTCTGGGATGCTGCAGCCATCAGTTGCATGATGGGCAACTACTCTGACACAATCAAAAACTCTTTTCTTCTTTCCATACAACATCTTAAAGGATCGGTCTGTTACACTTGGCAAGACACCAGATGAGAATTGTGCTTTCTCATGGCTTGTGTTACCGGGCACTTTTAAACAAAGCTTTTTGAAGCAAAGGAAGCAACTTGCAGTCTATGTTTCCAACACTGGATGACAAAACTCATCACTAAGCCACTACTAAGAGACTTGTCCTTGAAGGAGGGCAATGAAGATAGTGAAGGGCTTTGACAGGAAGCCATATGAGGAGCGGCTGAGGTCACTTGGTCCGTTCAGTTTGGAGAAGAGGAGACTGAAGAGAGACGTCATTGCAATCTACAACTTCCTTGTGAGGGGAAGAGGAGGGAAAGGCACTGATCTCTTCTCTGTGGTGACCAGTGACAGGACCTGAGGGAATGGCCTGAAGTTGTGTCAGGGGTGGTTTAAGCTGGATATTAGAAAAAGATTCTTCACACTGTAGCACTAAGTCTGATGAGAAACTTGTTTGAACATGTTTTAGGATGGCTCTTTGTGGTCCCTTTGTAAACACATGTTTCTTCTTCCCAACACCCCCCACAGCAACTGTTATCTCCCATGCAGGAATGTCCTGGGAAAGGTGTCCTGAGGTGTCCCATTGGTCCTTGTTAACCCCTTCCTGTGATTGGGTGTTCCTGTAAGCCCCTTGAGACTTCTAATTGGTTAACCTGTGATTCTCCCTAACCCTATAAATGTGACATCCCCAACAATAAACACTCTCTTGCCTCCTCTCCACGCCCGGTGTGCTGTCTCTGTGCCTGCCATGGGGCCACGTGGGTGGTGGGGGGAGGGGGGAGCACCTCTCCCCTCCAGGCTCGGGGCCTGAAAAACCCTGTCGCTGGAGTTCCCTTTCCCTATCCCTCAAGACGTCGGAATGGTTCTTCAGATGGAGAAGGAACCACAACTGGGCTCCCCCACGTTGAGGGTGGGGAAAGGGATCCAGAACTGGTGCCCCGTGTGAGGAAACGAATTTACTGAACTCTTCTATGAAGATAGGTGATTCCTAAGGCGCAGATGCGACATCTGTGTTCCCCGACGCCCCGAAGTCTTCCCCAATATGGCCTGAAGTTGTGTCAGGGGTGGTTTAAGCTGGATATTAGAAAAAGATTCTTCACACAGAGGGTGATTGAGCACTGGAACAGGCTCCTCAGGGACATGATCACAGCACCAAGCCTGTCTGAGTTCAAGAAGCATTTGGACAATACTCTCAGGCATATGCTGTGACTCTAGAGATGGTCCTGTGCAGAGAAGGGGGTTGGACTCGATGATCCTTGTGGGTCCCTTCCAACTCAACATATTCTGTGAATCTGTGATTCTATTCAAAGCAAAATAAAAGGTCGCTAATTCAATCTCACTTCTAAGGAGTCATTAAAAAAGGCCACCTTTGCTGGTAGATTAGCTGCGTCCAACCTCAAAAAAAACAAAACCAAAAAACAACAAACAAACACAAAAAAGAATTTAAAAAAAAAAAAAAACACGGAAAAAAAGGCAGTCTCTAACAGCAGCAGGCAATGTGATATCCAGCTCCCTGACATGTTTTTTTTTTTTTCATGGCATCTCAAGCTTTCAGCCAGTCACCAAACATAGACCACTCATCAGAAGACTTCTAAACTTCTCTTCCTGAAAAAAGTCACACACACGCAGACACACACATACACACAAAACATAACATTGAATGAATTAATCAAACACTGAGATTTTTTTTTGGCCCTTCCTAGCATGGAAGGTTTCTATCCAGTCATAATTTTGATTTCTTTTTCCTAAGTAATGTTTTTAAATACCATTGTTACCTCTTCTACAGATACCTATGAGTGTCAGAAAGCATTGATAGATATCTATATATTCTTTTTTTTCAATGCCTAAACCACAAAATACATTTTGTGATACAAATCTGGAAAATATTAATACTTTTATCCCTACTATTTACCGGTTTTGAGAACATAATTTGAAACTGTACACAGTAAAACAATAGACTGTCTTATAAAAGATGAAGTAACTAGGTCCTGATTACAAAAATTTTAATTTTGCATACAACATATACCATTTAACATAAATGCATCATTAAAGGGTTCCATGTAAATAAAGACAATTACATAAAATAGATGTTTACTACAGAGCACTCACTTATGAGCTAGAAAAAAAACTCAGAAAGACATCTGATAGACTGAGATCAGCAAAAAACAAGCAAAGGGAAACTCTGTGGGAAGAAAGGGAGGAGTGTTTTACTGATTTGGTGACTGGAAAAAGGGAAGTACAGGAAGAGTCCACTCAGTACTGCAGAGTTCCTGCATCACGAGGGTGCCCAAACCCTGGCTCAAGATGACCTCAGCTGAAATGTGTTGTGTGACCAGCAGCACAGTTGTGGTGGCTGATTCAGTAATGAATAGTAGAGTTTTTTCATGCAGAAGGAAAAAAGTAGGGACTCCATCACATGATGGCAGAGGCTGCCATCACTAGGTCACCACCAGATGTTGCTGTGTGTTCTCCCAAGACCGACCCATAGGGAAGCAATGGGATCCCTGGGAAATAACAATCATCTTTCACTTATTAAACGTCTTTGGCTCTCTCCCTCCTCAGACACACCTTGTATATGATAATGATCATGGTGAAATGACTGGATTGGTTTGGCCTAAATCAGACCAAAACATGTTGCAAGCATTTATTATTTTTTTAACTTGTTTGATCATTTCTATCATTTCTGTGGGGAAACAAAAACAATAAGCCCAAACCAAAAACCAACAGTGACATCCACAGTGTAGTGTGTTTGGAAATGTATGGGCAAAACTGTGCTGCCTTTGGATAACTACCTGTCAGAAACACACACACTGCTTTGAAAATGAACCTTCTCGAGCCCACAAAGAACAGGTTCTTTCCCATTCAAACTGATCTAATAAGAAACTACAAGCCATCAGTCTTCACATGGTCTCTGAAATACATCTATCTCCTCACCTCATACTGCACTAGGAAAAAATCCAGCTATTTTCCTCTCAGTAGACATCAGTGCACCAGTTCAGAAGTGTCGTGAAGCAATCAGGCAAGACATATATGACTTCATTCAGACACTACTACCTGAAAACTCTCAGTTCTCCTCCTGTCTAGAGCAATGGATACACCAGTCTTCTCCCTTGACCACTGCAGTACTGGCAGTATAGGCGGAGGGAAAGAAAGTATTACAAAAAGAAGTGTGACACGGCATGAATCACTGAGAAAAATTACAAGTAAGGTAATGTGGATAAAGACCAATTCATCAGACACTGAGTACTTTTGACAGAGCAGACTGTCAATGTAACAAAGCAGCATAGTGTTGTACCAGTGATTTGCAAGTATCCTGCACAGCATGAAAAGTGTGTGTCCATTCTCATGTTGAGAATGTTTGCATTTGGTCACAAGACAAACATACTTCCAAACATGGAGCAGAATAGGGGATATCAAGTCCTCAGAAAGACAGTAGCAAGCAGCATGCTATAGACCAATTAATTGTTCCAGTGTATCAGAAAATCCAAATGTTCACAAAGGTAGCATTCTTATCTTCAGAGACACAGAGCTCCTTTCAGTTCCACAGATAGATCTCAGCCACATGGCAACTGTTTGCTGACATTTGATTTCCTTCATTCTCCATAGACTTGAGGGAATTAAAGGCACTATCTCTCCAAACTAGACCGCTACAGAATCACATGGAGGTTTGCTTTTTGAAACTGCAGGCCAGCTCAAACCCTATATTAAGGTTTATAAAGTATAAAGCAAATGGAGTACCTTGCAGCATATCCAGTTTTTGCAAGATGTTGCTGCATTTTGGAATTTAACTGTTGCAGGGTATCAAAAATGAATGTGAAACATTTGCACGGGGGGGGAAAAGGAGATTGTATTTAATACCCCATGTGTATTTCTGCAGATGACAATTTTTTTAAATCCCATAATATAATTCAGCTTGAATAACTGTTTATTTTAAAAAGACTAAAATAGAATAAACACTTATGTTTCAGAACATACTATTTTTAAAAGCTGTCTCACATTGCTAGGAAAATTATCAGAATCACTTTTTACTGCATCATGTATTCTACACATACTACATGTGCGGTCACTTCTTCTGTAAACAAAAGAGAGTGAGAGAAGCATGCTGTACTCTGCAACATTCCACAGCAATGTTCCTTTTTGGTTTAGTATTATGGAAATATATTGTTCAAACTGCCCTTGTAATAGTTTCCTCTCGTGTATGAGAATAACAGTTAGGCTAGAAACCATAAAGAGGGAGATTTCTTGGAGAAGAAAAGATTTCTTTCATGTATCCATTAGTTGTTATCATATCAGCCATGTATCTGGCATTTGGGTGTTGCCGTCCAAGCATATCATGAATCACAGTCAGGGCTTTGCCAGTGCTGGCAGGTGGTTTGCAAACATATGCCTTGATGTGCTCAACTTGTACTTCCTGCCCACAACCCTCATAGTCAAACCTGTCTCCAATACCGTGTGGGCCATCATTAGCCATCTAGGAATATGCAGGAAAGCAAAAATGAAAACCAGTTGTTATTTGAAGTAACAACTGTGATTATGAATCATTATCTTCATGCAATCCCCCCAGTCCCCTCCAGACACCTAACACCCACTTGGTAGTGCAAGGTTGGAAGAGAAACTGCAGGTGTTTATTGTAAATAGGCTGTTGACACATTCATTCCAAAAGTATTCATGAATTTCTGGTTAGTCAGCGCAACCCATGAGCGTGGAAAGGCCAGAAGAAGGGGTTATGTCAGTCTACCATTCCTAGCTTTGTGCCTGGAGCAATCCAGCATGTGATAACTACATTTCCATGAGAGTCCTCTCACACTGTGTTACATAACTATTCCTCTCATGTGGTCTTACAGTTCCTCCTCATAGGCAGACACCTTGTAACCTCTTGCTGTTTCTCCTGGGAGACAACACTGTCAGCATGGTGCTTTTCTGACCACTGTTCCCCTAAAGTTTTCTTTCTGTATGTCCCCTTTCCCTTCATCCTTAGGGAATCCAAAGCCGTGCTGCCTACATGCACTTTGCTGGTCCCTTGTATCCACTGTTACGTACAATACTTTTCCAGGGAGCCCATCATTAATTGGTATCTCTAAAGGTTCTAATAAACCAACTCAAAGAAGGTAAATCAGCAGGTTTCCCTGCAAGTTACCTACTATGTAATCTGAACTGAGAGTGGTTAGAAGAACAGAGAGATATACCACTGTCGTGCATGTAACACACCCTCATACATCACAGATACGTAACTTCTCTAGAGGTGTATATTTTAAATGACAAACTGGAAACTATTCCATTTCTTCTCAAGTGAAGGAGGTTTTCTGAAGAGTATGCGACCTAAGAGGTCTTCTCACAAGAGTCCCTCAAGTTCAGTATAATTTCTTGTTCCTTTCAACAGGAGACAGGACACTGTACCACCTTTTTAAACCAAACTAATATTTGGTGTCCCCTTCTCTTTCCTCTCCACAGGTAGTAGATGGTCATATACAGAGCATTTTTTCTATCCTAGTCTGAGAAGCCATTTAACCTCACTCTGCTCCCACTCTTAACTGATCAAAATGAAACTGTTTGCTTATTAACATGAACTGGTCTCTTTTCCCATGTAAGTGTATGCACTGGAACAATATTCCTTGGTCTGGCTGGTCCCCTCACTAAAGTGAAATGCAGAACGATGGCAATAAAAATCGAATGCACTCTTCGATGCTTAACTGGTTTTTGTTAGGAATATATTTTAACCATTTATCCCTTTCTAGATATTCTAACTAATTCAAATAGATGTCAAATAAAACCTTTAATACACTTCCAGCACTCTCTCCCCTCTTCAATTTCTCTGCTACATTGTAACACAGTAAATGGTATTAAAAACAGTTTCAAGACGTCATCTATCACACAAACCCTCTCTATAAAATAAAACCAAATGGCAAAACAATTTGGGTAAGACCCAGTTTAGGCAGAGTCTGATCTGTGGACTTCTAACACTGCCAACCACAGCACAAAAGCATGTGTGCTGCTCTCTCACCCAGAGTGGTGAGCCTGGGGCAACAGGATCAACACAGAAATAGGTCGCAAGATCCAAAACAGCTCTAGTTTGGAACACTTCTGTGCCTTCTCCTTCATCCATTTATTTATTTTTCCTGCTGCTCATCAGCCCTTGTCCAGTTTCTTCTGTAGCACGTCTTCAAGGTGGCAACTCCCCATTTTCTCTTCCAGAAAGCTCTGATCCTCAATCATAGAAGTGCCAGACACAAAAATGGAAAAAACGGTCTCCACAATACTCCATACTGTAGTAGAGGCTTCTCCTACCTCTAGTGAGCACTGGCGATGCTTGGATGGCAGGAGTTCAGATTTACTAGTTACTATTTACTAGCTATTGAATACTACTTGTTCAGTGATAAATATTTGGACTTCCCCTCTCAACTGAGTTTTAGTTTGCTGAGTCATTTTAAAGTGATTTTGCACTATTTGGTCAATCAATTTTAACAGAGAATTGCAAGGAAATTAACTCAGCGTTTTGGAACTAATACTATTTGCCATGATTAAAATTCATTTAAACAGCTTAATATAACTCTATTTATACTTGCTTATATAAGAAAAAAAGATCTTACAATGAGTAAGCACAAACAGAATACCTCTGGGGTAAAATTTACGTCATCCTTCTTTCAACTCACTGGCTTGTCAAGTTCTAATGATATCTTAAGGCAATTCGATTTTGCTGTGTACAGGAGATAAATTGATAAATATTCAGTAGAGCCAAATAAAATGCAGGGTGTGGCAGTGTTTTATGACAACAAGTGTTTTCTCTGAATAACTCCTAGGGAGGAGGTGACATTCCACCTTTTATCACAACCCGGCGAGCAACCTTGTTGCTCGCAGAGACAGCATTGAAGAGCTTTGCTTGCTACAGCTTCTCACTTACTAGGAAGCCAGGTTTCCTTTGACACTGGTGTACCTTTACTGCAGGATTTGACAGGGACCATTCAGAGTGTTGATTACTGTAATTAGAGCCAAAATACCCAGAAGTCTTCATGCGAATCAAGGAGAGGGGCCCCATCTTGTGGACATTTCCTGGAGTGAGTATGGTCTGGCTGTGAAGCTGTTGACCACAGTGCTGTTTATGCAGTGCTGGAAGAGTAGCTGTGATAGCCAGCTGCACCAGCATCTCATCTAAACTAGTTATGTCTGGGCTGAGAAGTCAGGGGTTATGTTAAAAATCTGCCTCATTCCCTCTCTCAAGGCAAACAATCCTCCCATTTCTGCAGGTGTGAAGAATCCTGCCTCAATGCAGGTTTAGAAACCTGAAGGGAAGTTTTACCTACTTCCTGCAAACCCCTTGCCTGCACACTGAAGAGAGGGAACGAATGCTGAGTGCAAGGGGAGGTGATCTGAGATGAGGTCAGGGCATCCACCACGGTCAAACAACCAAGCCCAGGAACAATTTATCGGGGGCTCCGGAAGCAATGGCACACATGGCCACATGCTGTGAGCAGCAGGAGAGCCTGGATGCCCAGAAAGGCTAGAGACACCCTGTGCCAACTCTAATGACCAAGGGCTGAGTACATTTGGAGAAGAATACAGGCAGGCTTTCACATCTCTTCTATAAAAGTTGTTTACACAACCTGCAGCTGCATCCCACACATACTATCCCACACCTACAACCTGGCTCCTTAGCTTCACCTA
This sequence comes from Pseudopipra pipra, assembly GCF_036250125.1. Taxonomy (NCBI): domain Eukaryota; kingdom Metazoa; phylum Chordata; class Aves; order Passeriformes; family Pipridae; genus Pseudopipra; species Pseudopipra pipra. The sequence continues at coordinate 73,366,028 of NC_087549.1, forward strand.
AGGAGGCTCCCAACTGAACACTTATTTTTAAGAACCTGTGTAGTGTTTGAGAAAACAGATAGGAAAAAGCTGTTGTACATGCAGTGTGTGTTTCTAGCCCACTTCAAACAACTGGCATTTTTCACTGCAGGACAAGCTACAGCAGACACTTGCTTTCAAAGTTCCCTTGAATTCCTATTTTCATGATTACATGCTTGCCCCTTGTCTCATGTATGACATGATGTATGGTGCTGCTTTCACAAACCCATGATACTTGGATAATTTTTCTGAGGTCATGCAGGCAGAGGAGTGGTGCCAAGGGCCTGAAGCTCTCCTTGGACTATGTGGGATTGGGACCTGGATGTCTGGCTGCACAAGATACAGCTAATGACCTGGTACAGCCATCTGGGGACATGGGCTAACAGAGACTTGTACAGAAAACACCTGGTCAGATTGGCATGGGGATTTTGGAGATTAGAGGATGTTTGAGGTCGAAGGCACACCTGGAAGTCACCTTGTCCAATCTCCTACCATGGATCAGGACAAGATCACAACACTCAAAGCTTCACTCACCCTAAAGGGTTTTTAAACTCCCCGAAGAGGGAGATTCTGCCACTTCTATTGGCAGGTTACTCCAGAGCATGGTAGTGTGTCGCTGATAATGTCGGAACGGCCAAAGCGACACAGATATCAGACGTAGTCCAGGTGTAAGATGATCAGAAAGCTGTTTATTGCTCTCAAGTGTTTCTTTTATACTCTTTGTACACTATCGTGCCACAACACAATTGGTCAAAAGTCTCAAGCATAAAAAACTGTAGACACTGCACACACTCTTATTGGTGACACTGAAGACACTGTCCATGCTGTGACATGCTATTGGTGACACTATACACATTTTGATTGGTGACCTTTGGTCTGGGCTGCATTATGTTTGTTCCATCCAGCATTACAGTAAATATTTCCTAAAAGTTGTTTACATTCTTCGTCACTAATTGCCAGGCTGCTGACAGGTTCTCTGTCAACCCCGACAGTAGTGAAACATCTTCCCCTCCTCGGAGCTCCACGTTTCTCCAAACTCCTGCTGCTTCCTCGCCTTTCCCTATGCCCTTCCGCCCTTCCAACACGAGACCGCCTTCACCACCACCGTTGAGGGAGAAGGCGGGGGCAGCACCCCAGCCCAGCCTCGCCCCACTCCCGCTTCCCAGTGGCTTTCTCGTCAAGTCAGGCCCCGCGGCTGCCGGGATCTGGGGCGGGAAGAGCTCTCTGCAGCAGTCGGTGCCTGCCCGCAGGTAACTCTCTCCCACTGGACACAAAGCGCCCTGTGCTCCCGGTACACGCGGGTGCTGGGGGTGCGGCCCCGGCCTCCTGCGGGACAGGTGAGGGCTGCAGGTGAGAATGATGGTGGTCCTGGATCGGTAGCACTTCTGCATTTCCCCCCCCGGTGCCGCCTGAAACCTGGTCTAGAGTTGTAAAGCACATCCAGGGAAGTATTAAAAAAAAGTATCTAAACCAAAACCAAAACACACATACTTTTCATTTATTCTTCTTGGTGTCAGAGGAAACTCATTTCAGCAGGTCACTGCGTGGAGCAGGACGCTGAGTTGCAGAGCATGGGGCTGCTGCTGACGGCTTTGCAGATGCACATCACCCCAGCAAGAAGGCCAGGCACCAAGATACCCGTGTGCTCCCAAATGGCATCTCCCTTGGCTCTGACACAACACTTGTGTTTTCCATTTCAAGTTTCACTCTCTCTGGCTATGGAACATCCTCTGTCACCATGTCCATAGCCATGCCTCCATCAACACGGCTGCCCAGAAGATGAAGACAGACATGCTGACTGGGCACACAGACACTGCCTGGCACAGCTGAGAGCTGAGCAACAAGCAGTGTGTACAGTGCCTCATGGCTTCTCTCCTCACAGCAGTACTGTTTACATACTCAGTCTGTTGAGGGATGTAGACAACCACCATGCCGAGACCATACAGTTACACTGATAGGATAGCAGTGTGTGAAACTGCCAGACATGCCTGATACCAAAGGGAAAATTGTATTAATGTAGATGGCTAGCCTTAATTTATGGGAACATGAACAAGGCAACAGGATGAGAAGCTGTTGTAGACAATAAAAAGGGACATGGGTTCCTTAGAGAATCTCTGAGTAAACACTAGTTGCCAAGTCATTACTAAGGCAATTTAAAAAAAAAAAAAAAAAAGCACAGCAGGTCAACAAAACTGAAGCCAGTGTGGTAAGAGTTAATGGGCATGCTTATTTTTGTTTATGCATTATGTAGCTGGAAGGATGTAAAGGTGATAAAGAACAAGGGATATAATGTGAAGCAAACAATATAACCAGGACTGAGTGGGGGTACCTGTTTGTCAGCCCTGATCACCACAGTTTGAACCAGGACAACAAATCCACTGTTTCCACAGGTTCATAGAATAGCATACAGAATAGAACATGCTGAGTTGAAAGGGACCCATCAGGATTAGGGACTAGTTATATTTTTCCTTGACATTCATGAAGAAATACTAGAAGTACCCTTCTTAATATTGCCAAGGTAATACTTGGAGAGCGCCACCTAACAACATCATTCCTTCCTAACTCTTTAATATAGCCAAGTGTTTGTTTCACACATGGGAAATTCTGCCCAGGATAGCAGTGTAACTGAGACAAATGCTTTGTAGATAATAAAAGAAAATGTCTGTATGCAAAACCAGGGTGCTTGCGTGTTAACACCTATGGCCACCAATCATCATACCAAAACAAAGCCTGAAATTACTCAAGTACATTGAAATTACTCAAGTCATGCTCACTGTCAAAGACAAGTGGATAAACAGTATCATTACTATCAAGGTCATAATGCAAAATAATTAAGCAAATAGGAAGCAAGGTAAATTCAAACAATTTTTAATGCCTAATCATTCATTAGTCCAACTTTGATTTCAAAATCTTCTGTAAATATTGTAAAAAATAATTTAAAACTATAAATTAAAATGTACCTATTTTAGTTTGTGACAACTTTCAACATACTTTTTCTTTGACTGTTTTCTTCTCTCAATTAAATCACTCACTGATCTTGAAGCCTATCAATCCCTTCTGCTATTGTCAAACAAACATTTTGATCCAATCAATCATATCCTTTCTAGCTTCTTCAATATAAGGTTTATCATCAGGTTTCATATCTTCCGGCTTCAGTTGTGCAAAACCATGAACTTGTCCAGGATAAACTTTAATTTTATATGGAACTTTACAATACTGTTTCAACTTCTCCTCCAATAAGAAGACCTGTAAAAGAAAGTGGTTTTCCATTACATTGTCGTTTCTCGTAGAAAAAAACCTCTTTGGGATGTAAGACTGAAAGTATTGGTGAGTCTAAGAACCTCAACAGTTACAGCAAAGATGGTCTGGTAAATCTCATTGTCACAAATGAACTGGTGCATTTCTATTCAGATTCTTAGGCCTGTCATCTATACATCTAAGCTCTGATCTTAAGAGAACATATTCCATAAACCTCAGTGACCATCAGTCCAAAACATTTTGATAGGCTTAGTAACAGAGTTTAAGAAAACACAGAGGGTTGTTTTTTTTTAGTTTGCTTTACAAAAAGACACTGTTCCTGCACAATCTTTTGGTAATAAGTACATGCAAAGTACTAATCACATGTTTATGTACACATATACATCTGCAGACACGTTCTTGTGCTTATTTGTATTAAAAAGTTAGAAAATAGGAGAATGAACACTTATTTTGCCTCAAAAACTTAATTCTGCCCATTGTGTAGACTAGAGAGATTTCTGTAATTTATTTCATGTTCTTTCTTTTTTTTTTTTATCCTTGTCACTGAAGAAAAAGAATTTATTCACAGAAGAGGGCACCAGTTTCCTACACATGTATTTATCCAGCCTCTTAGATATGCTTATGGTAGGGGTTATATCAGAACATAGATGGCGGCCAAGAGTCAAAAGAGAGTCCACAAATTGTTATCATCTCAGTTAAAATCCACACCCGGTCTTCCCATACAGTTCATTTTTTTCTTCTTATGCCAAAAGCAATTGGTCATTGGCCCCCATCATCAGAAAGTTTAGTTACTAAGCTGAAATTACTTTTTTTTTTCTCCTAGTACCTTAACTACCTGATTTCTCATCCACAGCAGTAGTATCTCAAGGTTTTGAGATGCTCGGCTCATACCAGTTGGATCTCCCTGTCCAGTTTCACACTTTGCTTATCTAGCCATTTGGAGATTGATGATTTGTCTTTACTGCACTTCTCACCTCAAAAAAGAAGCTTTGAATAACCTAAGCAAGATATATGGGAAGCTGAAATACAAACAAAACAATCTAGACTGTCTAATTTTTTGTATCTGAAAATGGTTTCTAAAAAGGATTTTTGTGTGGGATAAATGAATTATCAGAAAAGTAGTATTTCCAGTACAAAAGTTTACCTGATCCAAAGAAATGGTGTGGTCTTTCTCACCAAAAATGAAAAATGTCGGATTTAGTAAATTGTATCTTTCTTCAGAGTCTCTAATTATTCCTATAATGTTTTGAGAAACAGTCTGTTAGTGAGGTTAACAGTCTTGCAAGATAAATGGCAAATTAAAAAACAAAGTTGCTATTAAGGTTTACTCATTAGGTACACTACTTAGATCAATACAGTTTATATTTGGATGAACAAAAAGCATTTGGAAAATATATTTTGTTGCTCTCCAAGCACTAAAATAAGATTAGAAAATTTTTGTGCAAAAGAAAACAATTTTTTTCTTGTCTACAGTATTAAAATTTTTATACAAATATAGCATATTGCTGAAATAACCATAATTAAAATCTGCAACTCACCTGTGAGTTTTTACAGAAATTGCTACAAAGCAATAACTACAGTTACAAGCTATGCATAGTCATGAGAACCCAAGTAAGTTTTCATGTGTTCTACACTACCATAGAGGGACACCCCAGCGGTTAATTGAGGATTTTTCAGCATCAAGTGGTGTACTGCCATTCCACCCCAGGAAAACCCAACGATACCAATCTTCTTTGCACCGCATTGTTCCTTTAGATACTTCAAGACAACATCAGCTTCCCTAAGACATATAAACAAAAGTAAACTAAGGACTCTATTGCAGAAGCAATATTTGACAATTTAAGAAGAAAATCACAAGAGTTACATGATATTGTTTTCTGTGCTGCACCTCCAATCATTTAATACAGGGATTACTTTAAAAAATCACATTTCAGCCTAGAACAGCATCTTCTATTATTAAATGAGAGTTAACATCTCTGGTCCTAGTTTAGGGAAGTACAGGTGTAGGTACTTAAATACTTACCTGAATTGTCACCTGCTCCTGTGTTTTCAAAATTAGCAAATTTTTAATTGAACCACTTTGTCTAGGAGAGGACAACTAAAGACAAGACATATCTGGAAGCAGAACAACATCTTGCATTATGGACTGTAGGAATAGATAAGCTTCACTGTACTATCTCTACAGAATCCACCTATTTAGATAAAGATTTATCCTGACTATGTCATTCCTGTTGCATGAGTTAATACTAAAATATCCTACCAAGCCCACATGCAACAATGTTACACTAAAGTAGCAATTACTCAAAAGTACACTGTCAGTATCTATAATGTTTAAAAAAACAAGTTTTACATGAAGTATAATGAAAAAAAAATGAAAATTATTTTCAACGCAGACAAAAGCAAGTCAATTTTTTTTAAAAATTCCTGACTTCTTAAGCCTCAATAGTTTAATCTTCTTCGTTATCTACAGAGTTTGAAATAAAGTTTAAATGCAGATTGCATAAACTAATAACTATATTTTCAAATAGTAGGTATATCATCACAGGTTTGGTTAGGCTGACCAAAAAAAAAAACATTATGAGAGTGACATGAAGAGGAGATTGTGCCCTAGGCCTGTGGCCAGGCTTTTTCAGATTTGGCTTGTATGGAAGGGTACTAAGAAAGTCATGGGTGTGTTGGATTCCAAGTTTTCTGGCAGAGCAATGGATCCAAACCGGAGGGGACCCTCAAAAGTGAATACTGAAAAGACAGCACAGGCATGACCTGAGATCTCCATTTTTTATGGCAGTGCCCACATATCTGCTCACTCTTTGGAGTAGAATTTTTTTATAGTAGTTAGTCATTTGCCTTTTCAAAAACATCTGACACAGCTTCTGCAACTATATTGTCAAAAACATAAGTGAGAGATATTGAAGTCAGGCTGTCACTGCTGGGATGTCTGGAATGGGTCAGAAGAATACTTGTGCCTTACAAGGTGGTAGGTGAGTAAAAGGATGTCACTGCCTACTGTCATCTTCTGAAGTTTTGAGCTGTGGTGATAGATGTTGAAGAAAGCAATGTCTCCCCGTAACTCAGAGAAGCCTTGTTACAGGCACTGCTAGGCTGTACAGACAGTGGTCCCTCTATTTCACACAGAGAAAAACAGTATAGTTGATCAGATGCATCTTGGGTTTTGGGCAATCTTGCAAAATTTTGTGTAGTGCTGCTCAGGAGAATATCATCTGTACCTATCATAATCTACAAGCCAGAAAGCAAGATGGGCAAGTGACAGCCAGCAGATAACATCAGCAATTATAGAAGTGTTTTTCTTGTTATCTTGAGGAACTGGGGGCAGAATCAGCACTTGTGGATGAGAGTGCTGGGTATTTCATAGCTTGTGAAACACTGGGAGGCTGTGTGGCCAGTATAACATAGTTAGAAAAGGGCCCAGGAAAACAAGATGGGGACAACAAGCAGAGTGATGGGCAGAGCAGATGATTCTTTTCAAATCCCAGCCAAGACAGTGCCTGGACTCACAGAAGAATCACCCAGAATTAGCAATTGTGTTTGTGCAGCCAGCTTGCCCTTCTGTGAGTTGCCATTCTAACATTTCATACAAATTCCCCTTGTTTGCTGGATGCTTTTTAAAGTTCTAGTATAAATACGTATCTTACTTGTCTACTTTCATAGGATCGTGATGTTTCATCCAGTCAGCAAAGTCAGCCCAGTGATCAGTAGATTTCCAGGGTTCTGTTCCCTTGAAGAAGTCTGGGCAGATGGCTCTGTGTGAGACACAGAATGAATTCAATTTTCATATCCAGTTGGGGAGAATCTGTGAATGTCTAAATGTCTCCTAATGTCTTCCACTCCAGAGTGCACTTCTACATGGCTACTATCTGAATTATGTTTTACTCATACTTTTCTGACAATCAGCAGAGCTAAAAGTATATGTCTTTGTATGGAAAAAACCCACCAAACCACGAATAAATGCTCATTGTTTCCTTAGACACACTTAATGCAAAAGTAAAGGAAGTAAGCTACCCTCTTCATTCTATATAAACACATATATACCTCTTTACTATTAAAAGATAAAGCAAATGTTCAAAAGGTTTGGTTCTGAAAAGCTTATACAACTGAAAATAGATACCAGCATTTATCTTTTGATCACCTACACTGCTACATAAGCACAAACACTGGCATTTCATGACGCCTTGTGGCTTTGTGCTCAGGTAGCCACTTAATGGGTCAGTTTTAGTAGCTTTGGTGGCTTTGTGGAAATGTTTTGTCCCTCTCCTTTTTTATTCACTCAGCCTGAAAAGGCATGGTTGCCCTATGCCTATGCAAAACATCACATGCCATGCCTAGCTTTGGGCCTGGTGATCTATTAATGCATTTAAGAGGAAGACAGGAAAGAAAGTTGCTTACAAATATCCATGACCGGCAATCAAATCGACTATGTATCTAATATCTGGGAACTGCCATCCAAATACATCATGAACCACAATCACAGCTTTGTCCGTGAAAAAAGACGGTCTACAAACATATGCCTTAAGGTACTCAATTTGTACTTCATGTCCAAGGCACCCATAGTGAGATCTGTCTCCAGTATTATATAGAAAAGGATCAGCCATTTGAAAACCTGGAAAAAAAAAAAGACAGCAAGAAAGTAAAACAAATTTGTTAAAACAAATAATTAAGGGCAAATAAAGGCAAACACGATCTGCAGAAAGTAGTTTAGTAGCTTCTGTAAATAACATTGACATCCTTGTCTGAAAGGAGAAAGTAAAAAAAAGCAAAAGTAATGTTCCAGTGCAGAATGGCTCCTAGTCCATTGTGTGTTATTAAGCTGAGAATGAAGAGAAATACCAAAATCAGAGTTATAAAATAACTTACAAATAAACTCTGCATGTTGGTCTTGATAATCATGTCATGTTTGTTCTGCTCCCATGTGGCTCTGTCAGCACTGGTGGGATGCTGTACAGCTTCAGATGTCACTCTCTCCCCAGGCATGGGGCCATTGTGGGGACTCCATGTGTGTTTCTCTGAATTTTTTGTAAGGACCACAGCACTCAACTGCTACATTAAAGTATAGTGCTCAGTGCTTCTCTCAGTGCTGGTGCCTGCTAGCTAACCTGTGCTTCTGTAGCAGCATCACAGCTGGTCCGGGAGCAGATGTATTGGATGCAGTTATGGAAGAACTGCAGTATGGATTTGATATGAACTAGATTCCCATGTGTTGGGCCTCTATGCCCTTGAAAGGGATTGCGAGAAAACAAGCATATATGCAAAGCTCATTCAGAATATGTGAGAGCATTTGGTTTTTTCCCTTCTCCAAAAGTAGCAATTACGGACAATGAACCAGTAGATGTGCTAGACAGATTAAAGTCAAAAGCTGTTCTGACTCTCTGTGTCAGGACCTTGGAATGGACTCTGTGCAAAAAGTAGATTGTGATCCTGTAATTAAAACTGGTGTTACAATGCCTCTATACAAGGTATCCAATTAAGTCTGCAGGGCCAATGTTAATAGTAGCATTTCCTAGTCATGTACTGACTTTGAAACTGTCCTTGGGGATGCAGTACACATGCTTATACATTATGGCTATCTCTGCTTCATCATTTCTACATCAGCCTATTATATGGTTTTGGGTTGTAACATGTACTTCATAAAACTATCTAGTCTTCATGGAAGTACAGCAAATTCTGTTAAAAATGTATGCCTTCCTCAGCTCTCCATTAACTACAATAGCAGAGGGCTAGATTTCACAGTCTAATGGGAAATTTTGCCAAGGCATTACAGACACATTTGGAACCATGGTGCAGACAGACTGAAGAACAGAGAACTGATGCCAAAGAGACTTACTGCTTTCTTATGCCTTACACAGCACTTCCCAGTTTGCGTGATTCACACAGGCTCAATAACAGCATCCAGATTTTATGTTCATTTAGACTGCTTTATACCCAAGACAATCAGCCTTCCCAATGTATAGTCCAGAGACACTGGTCTTCCCCATCCTCTCCCAACCCTGGGGCTGCTGTCACCAGATCTGGCAGGGCCAGCACTGAGTCTGAGCAAATACACTTGGCTGCAACCATAACCCCTGGCTGATAGCGTGGTGTAGAGATACAGGAACTGGGCAGACGTGGCTTTCCTGCTAGAATTAAGCTGCTTCAGGTATAGCCATTAGGTGGATCATCTCTCATCATGAGTAATCCCCTGCGCTGATATCTGACAACCGATTACATGTGTTAATTTTCTCCCACCTTTCTCAACGTCTGAATGTCAAGGCTGGTGCTAAAAAGCATGAAGCAGCCTGATCTTCAGGACTAATACCTCCACTGTTTTGGCATCATCTGAAAGAGGAAGTTGTAACACACATGGGGGAGTATCTCCCAGTTTAAGGCAGCTATAATGCTTGAAATGCCTGAAAATGCTTGAGAGAGAGGTCTGATCATGCAAAAATACTTCCTACCTCTCTTTTTATAACCTAAGATGAATGAGCTTGTTGAAGTGCAAGAGGCTGCCTGGAGAAACCACAGGCACACCCAAAGATAGCTAACACTACTGGCTTCTGAGATGGCAGCCACAGGCTTACTCCACTGAGGTCTTTTGTTCAGAAGGGCACAACCCGTGATATCCCCTTCAAGGAAGTAGTGTTTAGGAGGCATTAAGCATATAAGGTACTTGTGAAACAGCCTATTCCCTATCTATTGGTTGCTTCTCAGAAACCATTTCTTTGGCCTGTATTGACTGAGGCCCAGCCAGCTGGCTCTCCTCCAGACACCAGGCTGCAGAGAACGTTAGTAAATAGTCAACCACACCTGAACTGCTTAGAAGTTTGATGGGATCCTGTTCAGTCAGAAGCTTTATTTGCTCCCGCCTGCTTTGTCCCACGCAATGTGGCGTGGCAAAGCAAAAAGCCAGGATATTTCCTACCTATCCTGTCTCACCTCATTCCCTCTTCCCATCAATTCCAGCTACTACACTTTTCCTTTTCCTGCTTTCCCCATGGCACCGTTCCAAGCAGGCAGCATCCTGACTTTATGCCCCGCGCCTCATCACTGAACTCCAGCACAGAGGAGATGCAGGGCCTGGTGGGAACAGGGGGAAAACTGACTGCTGGTAACAGAGAAAAAAAGACAGATTGATGAATCTGATGTCATCCTACTGCTCCTTAAGGGTCTTTTTGTAGCTTCTCCTTCTCAACAATGGTCCTGCTCTTCCTCAGGTGTCTTGATACCATTCAGCTTTTGTGCAAATAACATAAAAAACAAAGGAAATTATTTACACAAGGCAAAGGTGGGCTCCTTTGGGTAGTAGAACAGACACAAACTACTATATTTCTAGGGAGCAACTAATTACATGGTTAAATTCTGCTGAGTCTTAATTTTCAATATGAAAAAACAAATCCCTATTTGGAAAATGAGGTTAAAAATCTTTTTAAAAACAATCAGGTTAAACAGAGGCAAAGATATTTCTCAGGATAATCTCCACTTCTCAGAAGGTGAGTATGAGCACATGATCTCATGGCACTGTGCTGTTTGGCAGAACTTTGGACAATGATGCCAAGATGTGACATCTCTGCCCTTTTCCTGAGTCGAGTGATAACATTCTAATCTACAGCAGTATTTTATTTCAATGCTAAGTGCTCAATGGACCAAAAAAAGAAAAGAATGGAAATTCATTACCATAAGGGCAAAAAAAATTATTATAGTCCTTTGATGTGAACTTGCTACTGATGAACATAAATTACCTGTGTCCTCAGAACTATCACTGTGCCACAGCTTGTAGCAAGGACTCAAAGTTAAATCCAGTCTTTCCCAAAGTTGACAGCCTTTATCTTTACCTTATCCACCCCTTGCTACTAGTCTTTGTGCAATTTTTTTACTAAAACCAAAGTAATAGTATCTCCAAAGGAGTGGGTTTTGCTGAATTTTTCATGCCTTTTCAAAGAGCTATATCTTATTGCTTAACAATTTCAGATTTTCCCATTCAGCACAGGTAAAAGTAATTATCCTTTTCTTCTTCCAACTCAGTCTGTATGGACTGGTTTGCCATCACATACCTGGAGTACAGGATCCTGTTTTAGCCCAGCTTGCTTCTTCCGCTCAGTGAGACACCACCTAGATTTCTCTAAACACAAAAAGAAGAAAACCAGCTCTGCTGACAGTTTTGCTCCTAGTGCTGCCCATCCAGTTTCCAGGTGCACTTCAACTCTTCTGCAGACTTTGGGATTGGGAAGTGAGGAGGAGAGACTTAGCACAAGAGTCATCCTGAACGGAAGGGGTGGAGACAGATCATGCAGAGAGGCAGGGTGCAACAGGCTTCACATCAGTTGCCTTTACTATCTTTTATTTATTTATTATTTAAGGAGTTTAGGCAGAAAGATGAACCCAAACACTGCACTACAGTATTATGTGTGTGGTGCAGCCTTTTCAGACACTGCAGACATTTTAGACCTCAGCATTTATAACTGAGGTACTCAGCACCACTGATACATTTGCTGATGCATTTTCTTGAAGAATATTCATGTAATTTTATTGTCAATAATAAATGCCCTTAATGGGATTTGAGCTGAATTAAGATGAATCTGTTCCAGCAAACTTGCATCATAAAAAACTTAAGTCTCCCTAGCACACAGATTAAACATATTACAACCACACCCACAAGTATTCCCAACAAGTTGAAAAGTGTTCCAAGTTATTTTTGATTAGACTTGCTTTCAACAAGTGAAAAAGATTTGAGTCTGTAGTGGCTCGTTGAAATTTTCCATTCCTATTTCCATAATGACATTGTATGCAAGGAACATCAGCTTAGCCCTCAGGCTGAAGTATACTATAGCTTTCATTTTCTCTGTGTGTGTACGTGGTTTGACTGTGTGTGCATGTTGGGGGTTGGGAATGAGAAAGACAAAAGAACTCAAAGAAAATGACAATATAATTTCAAGTCAAAGATCAATAAGGAAATTTTGATTCTTACTGTATACGACAAACAAGTCCCACAGTCGTCTGCTAGACGTGACTCAGCAGTACCTGGTGTGGTAGTGACCACTGTAATCTATGACCATCTGTTAAAGAGGTGAAGGATGGATTCAGTTCACCAAACTTCAGGTATTTACACTGATGATGTCTACATGTCAGCAAGGTGTCTACACTCCCACAGTCATCATCAGGATTTAGGGTATGATTCACACTCCATGAGTGCCTTCTTTCAAATGAAATAGTCTCCTAGATGCCACCAGCTGTGTTGATCATGGAGTTTAATGGCAGTCGACCCACCTAGAGCAGGTGGAGATTCCTGTGCTGAGCACATAATCACCCAGGCACAATAAGTCCCACCTCTGTGTGCTGTGGAAGCTGCACACAACATAAAATTTAAATTTCTCATGACCAGGAAGAGGGTGTTTGTCCTGTCATACCTGTCAGTAGCTTTGCAGATCAGGATTGTACAAGAAACTATTAAAAAGATTGCTTATGTTGCAAGGGAGGGAGGGGGAAACTTCACAGAAAAGATCAAGTTTATACTTTGATATTAATGGCATCTTGCTTGAGTTTGTCTAACCCCATCTGGGTGGCTATGCTATACTCAGTTCCACGAGACTAAACTATTGTTTTCCTACCTCGTCCCCACAGAACTTTGGTCTGTCCAAGATGCATTTCCCATGGAACAGATTGGGCCAGCAGAAACATACATCTGATCCCACATGCATCTTACAACTGTAAACTCTGTCTTGGTGCCCAGCCTTGGGGGTGGTTAGAGTGAAAGGAGAGCAAAGGACTCACTCTGCTGTAATGCAAGCCTTTGCCTGCACACTGTGATTATGTTTGACTGTAAACCCTCTATCATTTGCATCTCCCATACATGAAGAGATGGTTTTTGTCCCTGAAAGATACAATCACCTCTGTAATAGACTCGGGATTATGGTGGTCATTGCATCCATACATTTCCTACAGTCTCAAGGAATTTATACATTTAATTTTTTATGCTTGCTTTGAACACCTCTATCTTTAGGATTAAAAAAAAAAAAAAAAGGAGACAAAAAAGGATTAGAATGAGCACAATATATTCATTTGTTCAAACACACAGTGGTGAAATTTCTACTTGACCTGAAATACACAGCTGGTTTTTGGTTGGTTTTGTTTCTTTTTTTTCTTGAAGTTTTGCACCCACACTTCTCTTTTGCACCCACACTGCTCTTCCTGGTTTTATGAAAAGTGTGTGGAATAAAACCCCAAAGTAAATCCTCACAGCTTTGGCTGCAATTTTAGCTTTATGCTAATACAAGAAACAAGACCCTAGGACACGCAAGCCTGCTGTCCCAAGGCAAAATAGAAAGGTATTCCCTCCTAGACAACTACTGACAGATAAAAACCCAGAAAGGCAAGTCCTCTGGTGGCATTTAGTGCAGAAGCAAGAGAGTCGGACGGAGAAACTAATGAACAGGCTTAAACATGCTTACGGTACAGTATTTAGAGTGCTGCTGGTAATAATAGACTCATCAGAAAGTTGAAATCATTACAAAACTTACGTTGTGAAAAACCTGTTCAAAGCATCTAGAATGAGTGATGCTCTGCTTGCAGCCTAGAAGCTGCAGATGAGGCAAGAGGGACAGCAGGGCTCCCCTCTCCTCCTGTGCAGTACCTGCCAGCAATAGCAGCCTTGTTAAGGGGCTACCTCTGCTGAAGATACCTTGTGAGGAACTGGTGGAGAGGCTCTCAGGAAGGGCCAGAGGACAGTCGTGGTGGGATGGGGTCAGTACAGTGCAGCTCTACAAGGCCAGCTGTAATGCCATAGGGGGCTCTGAACCATCCTCTGCTTTGATAGCCAGAAGATTCCTTTGGGATTTGGGCCTCTTCAAGAGGGGAGCATAGCTGTTTCCTCTCACACAACTTCACCGAAAAGAGAGCCGCCTTAGTGGGCTTGTAATTTGGAGCTTGGTTTGGTGCTTTTTTTTTTCCTGTATGTTATCCCGATTCCTTTTCCTGCATCCAGTAAAAGGCTGCATACCTGAAGTTATCTACTGAGTCATCACTTGGGAGGGAAGAAATATATTATAACAAATCTGACTTAATATTTCATGTTTCTGGCTTGGGTCCCTAGTCAGTGTTGAATGAAGACCCTTGGAAATCAGGCCAGCTCTTCTTATTGCAAGTCAAGGCTTGGCAGGAGGTTTACATGTACAGATACTTTCCCTGTCATCAGTGAAAACTACTCTCACACTTATGATTTTGTTCTTTACCATCTACCTAGCATGGTACTCTAGAGTTTGTGGCTCCCTTTGCCTGGAGCATTACAAAAATTCTCCAAGGAATCCTCTGATCTGATTAGTTGTGAACTGTATCCCCGCTCTTTCCCATGCTTTCATGTGTCTAAGCAGAAAGGCTCCGAAGTCTGTCCTCTGTGGGAGTAACCTTATCTGCTTCATCTGATGCCTCACCGGCAGGCATGGCCATGTTCCCCGCACTGATCAGAGCACCCGCTGCTCCTCACAGGGCACCAGGACCCAGGCCAGGGCGATTGCTGCTTCTTCACTATAAAATTTTTGCATCTCTCACCATGCTTCCACTCCCTTGTGATTTTATTAGCTGCTGAAAAACAAGAGACTCAGTTTGTCATCATCCCTCCCATTTTGGCCATCTCCCCCTTGCATCCTCCCCTTCTCCTGGCTTTCCACTTCACTCCATTTCTGGAAGTTATTTGAAGCCACTGGCATCAACTGGTTTCTGGTTATCCCTTCTAATATCCCTCTGAATGTTCTGGGGTTTTCTGGAGGGGATCAGGTCTTAGAGCATACAAGTACTTATCTGCCTAAAATCCAAAGTATGGCTTTGACCACAGGGGCAGGAGGATGATCTGCAAATTATAGTTTTCAATAGGTATGTTTGCTTGTTGGCAACATAGAACTGGTTGACCCAATAGCTTCTGGGTTTCTCATGTCTGGATTGGATTAATTTTTATCTAAAAATAAATTGCATTATTCTCAAATTTCCTATTTCTGCTGAAAGAGCCTGTGGGATTTCAGAGGGTGTGCTTTGTGAACTTTATTGAAAAAGGGTGGAGTATAACTTTAATTATGCCAAAGCAATAACAGGAAAACTATTCTAATATTGTGGGTGACATGCAAAGAGGCATATTAAAATTACCTAACACTGCCTAGGTGTTTCTAGGTTATTCAGTAGCTCGTCACCTTAGTAACAAACACTTTTAATGGAATTTCAGTAAAAGCAAATGATTCCAAATAATAATGAATATTAATAGCTATATATAGGGAAATAACAATGGCTCCAAAATAGGCATCCCAGATTAAAGGCATCCCAGCATCAGTTTTTCCCTGAACACTATATATGCAGACACGAGAAAGACAACAGAATCAAGAGTATTTTTGCATGGACTAAGAGCTGATTTCCTTCACTAAAAAACTGAACACCTATTTTGTGTATGATTTAAGAATATGTCTATTGGTTTTTCTTACCAAATATTTTGTCTTCTTCTCTAAAAAAAAAAATCCAGAAATTACTAAAACATACCTCTTTTTTTCTTTCAGTTATCCACCATTCATATTATTACTTTCAAGGATGAATTCATTCCATAGATTCAGTCATTGAAACTGAATCTTGTATGCAGAATTTTCCCCATAAAATATTGATTTAAAAATATATATATATTTGGTCTGTTTTCTCCAGGGCATAATTCTTTTTTAATTCTTCTTTTTTTTTTCTCTGTTTCTTTGTTTGGTATATGCTGTCTCATACAAAACTCATCTAATGCTTATTTTATATTTCAGGAACTTTCTGGGATGAATCAACTAGAAGGAGGTAATTTTGTTTGCTTGTAATTTGGGCCATGTTTGCACTGAGATGTAAGCACTATTTCAGTCTTCAGTACATATAGGTTGCCCTGGGCAAAAGGCTGCACCCTGTGTCCATAGAATTTATCCCACTTTTCAGAAGAGGCAGCTTCCATGAGTAGAAATCTGACTTCTCCTCTGTAAACTCCCAGTGTGCGCTTGAACACTTTGATTTGGCTGAGATTTTCCAAAATATCCTTTTTAAAGCCAAGAGGACCCCAAATTTTCCACTTACATATGATTCCCCAACAGGTTATACATCTTCTAGATGAACATTTAGGAGTTTTTTTCCCTAACTGGAAAAAGGGGAACTGTTTACTACTATCAGTGATTACTGAATAAATCTGGCAAAAATTACTATACTAAATCAGTGTTTTAAACTCCAAAACTTTATACAGAGTGTCAGGAAGAAAAACTTTTACCCATGTTTGCTCAACTTTAAAAGTCCTATTTTGCAAATATGCCTATGCATTAGTAATCTTGGACTGTACCCAGGCAGCTTTGGACTGTATCCCACAAAGTAATACAGACGCCCAAGTGCAACATCAAAGCAATAAGTTTAAGGAAAGTATATATAAGAGCTTCTAATTATATAACAAGACAATTACCATACATAAATCAATTTGGAGCAATCAAGGGACTTTATTAAATATGTTTGCAGAGAGCACCTGTCTTACTCTTTTTCTAAAACTAAATAATGAGCTTTGGCATAGCAGAAAAAAAATTTACATTTTACAGTAATCCTGCAGTTGAGTCTGTGCTGGGAGTAAGTGCATGTATCCTACAGTCCGTGCCAGTTGAAAAGAAATGAGTTTCCAAGAGTCATTGAGCTGGAGTAAACACATAATAGAGCATGTCAGAAGACCAAAGGGGTCCAGACAGAGAAGAGGCCAGTCGCCCGAGTGAATCCTGCCCACCACTGCCCAGGGCAGGCACAGGCAGACCCACAGGCAACGTGCATTTCGTGTGGAAGGGAATGCTTGGGCCAGGCAGGCCAACAAGACTGCAGTCACTGCCCACTCTGTCAGGTTCAGAGAGGATGTCTGCTTCATGTGGCATCAAACATCATGGTGTGGAAGAGATTATCTCCCCTTGCCCTCCCAGTTCAAACTTTTGCAAGTGCTGTTTATGCTGAAGCAGCTGTGCCAAGAGTGAACTCCAAAGCTCGCTCTTCCACAGCTCATTTGTGAACTAGCAAGTTTCAGACTGGAAGTTTCACCAAGGAAAAAGCATGAGCTTAAGCAGGAAACTGCAAGGCCTGGCCAGATTTACTCTAAAGGGCTGACATTAGCACTTCCAGAGATGACAATTTCCAGCATTGCTGCTTCCTTCTGGTCTGAAACAAATGGACCTCAGTTTCCTAATAGACTGACAATGGGATCTCAGAGAGCTGAGAAGTTGTAGGCCATGAGATTAAATGCTTAGGACCATCTTATTCAGTCCTTCACATGGTTGGTCTCTAAGGAGCTCTGATTTCCCTTTATTTCCCAGGAAGCTGCAGAGATGATAGCCCATCTGTACTAGACACAGCAGCTACCATAAGGCAGGTCCCTTCCAGAGATCCATCTTGAGCTGGAGCTCAGGCCTCAAGACAAGCTCATCCGTTCATTACAGCCTGTTCTCCCGGTTTAGGAGGAAAAAACTGCCCAAACCTGAAACCCCATGCTAGAATCAAATTCCCAGTCACCCACCTCTTCAGAGACCAGCAGTCTGGACCACAGATTATAAGCTTCCCCAGATCTCCTGACTTGATCTCAGCCTGGGGTGCTGAGATCCTTTTTTTGTTGAGTGAAATCACCACTTGCTTCTACCAAGCCAGACCTCAGTGAGTTTCTTTTCTTCATGTATAAATCTTTTCATAAGCCCAGATATAAATGATGAAAAAGTTCTCCAGGGTGTGTATCATCTTCTGGCTTATTTTCTGGATAGAGAGGGAGAGAAAAAAGAGAAATTAGCAATCTTCTCTGCAGAAGGAATTCACAGTGTGTGTCTACCATCACATACTCTTTCTCATGAGAAAATAATAGACTGACATTAATGGGAAGCATTTGTCTGAATGCCCATACAAAAGACAAAATTCAGATATAAAGGAGACAGGAATAATGTTGTGGAGGGAAGTTTTGGATAGGCTGGTTCTCAAAGAAGGACCTTGGAGTTTCTATCCAAGACATATGTCCTCAGTGTGGCCTTGAAGATTTGACATAAATATGCTGGGAGAGAGATCCATGCTCAAGCTACTGCTCCACCATGCTCATTCGTGCAGAAACTGCCACTCCCACATGGCTACTGCTTACCCTCTATCTTCTCTGGGAGACCCTGCCTTTGTGCAGCCACTTCTGTTTTCATGTGAGCCACAACCAGAAACCTGATTCCTCTTATTCCAAGACTGTTAGCTACTCCAACACTTCCTCTCTGGTTTTAAGTAGAAATTGGTGCCTGCTGCAGATCTCTTCCCCTGAAATTTCTTCAAAAGTGTCATGAAAACTGAATTGTAATTATGTGGATTTTTCTGATGATATGCATTTATTCTAAAAAAACCCCCACATCTAGCTAATCTCAGTTCCTCAGAATTAAAATCCATAGTTTAGCAGAGCAAAACCATTTCTGTATATTACGCAGAAATTGTGATAAGTTCTTTCCTGTGAGAAAAGATATAAATGCCAATATTTTCAAACTTAAATCTCTGAGTGCTAAACAAATTCCCAGGGACAACTACATAGCATGAATTGAGAGCAAACAGTTAAGCATGAAGCAGAAGAACAGCAATGAAACTGCACATTCCTCAGTGAACTTGTGAATTATGCAAACAGAAAGTCAGAAATTAAGCAGGCTCCTGCCCTGGTATAGTAATTAAGGCTCTTGTTTACCTCTCAAAATGCTGTTAAAACCTAGGTTTGTTAAGAGGCCTGTTTTATGTTTCCCGCTTTGATGGGATAAAAAGATTTTGTGAAGTTGGGGAAGCAACTGGCTTCCCTAAATTCAAACTAGATCCTGTGTGTTTCACCTGAGTACGCTTCAGAGTAATTTTTTGTGTGTTTATGTTCATCTTTCAGGCAGCTGAACTACTGGCAGTCCTGGAAACCTCCCAGAGAATCTGCAAATTTCTTTAAAAGGCTTTTAGGAATTCTTCATATTCTTGAGGTATGGTATCTTCTGAAGAAACTCTTCTTTCTGTGTTCTCCCAATAGCAGTTGAAAATCAATGATTATAAACCCCTCGTCACACTTGTAACTTTCTTTTCTCTTGTACTAAATGTCTCTCGATTAAATGGCTTTCTCTTTATCTTAAATGCAAATTTTATGCAGAAGAAAATATATTTTTTCTGATTTTTGCTATGAAACTAAGAAATATAGAGAGTTTTGCAGTTTGTTATCTCCATCTCAAACATGATTGAGAGGCTGAAGAAGAAGCCAAGTTCAAGCCAAGCTGAGAAGAGCCAAGTCAGTACAGGTATGAGTCCTACAATAGACAATATTTTCCCAAAGCCCCACTCACTTTATTCCCTGGATTCCAGAAGGAACTTTCATTAGTCCATGAGCACACCACTAAATACGTATGGCAATTTTCTAAGTACAATGGATCCAGGTGGGTGAGCATTTATAACTTTTGGTTTCCAACTTTCATTAAAATATGGTCATATTAAATAACTGAAAATGAGTAGGCAAAGAATCTCATTGTCCATGATTATATGTGATACTAAAGTGCAGAACATTAGCAAATACCTCTGAGAAACTGACAGACAGCAACTGGAATATAGCAGGTAGGGAAACTGCAAGGAAAAAATAAATGAAAAAGTCACTGAACCGTAATTACATTTTAGCAAATGGTTTGTTCCTCTGCATATTATAAATATGGGTTTTCAAAACCAGAAAGAGGTCTTTATTGCTTTTCTTCTCTGTGTCTTTTGGAGAAAATTTAAATTCAACATTTTTTTTTGGTTGTGACAGCTTATCCGAAATTGATCCAATATCCAAGCAGAAAACTAAGCACAAGTTCTTTCTGTACAGATTGTCAATTCACCTACATTCACAAATCCCCATTGATCAGATGAACTAGAGAGCTCTGGTCACCTCTCTTGGCCTCTTGGAATTCCCCCTGCTATTGCAAGGTAAAGGCTGCTGGTGAGAACACATCAATTCACACATGCACACTGCTCAGTAGAGCTGTGCTGACATGCTGCCAAGCCATCTCCCATCCTTTATGGCCAGGCTCACACAACAGGCTCCTCATGTGAGACCATTTGGTGTGTCAGTGCTGAAACACTCCCACACCCATCCCTACCCCCTACCTCCTTCCTGGTGGGGAGCTAAAGCCAGTCTCTTTCCTCTTGGCTTCAGACTGCTTGATACTGTCAACAGGACATTTTAGCTGTTAGCATTTTGCCCAGAATTTCCCAGATTTAGAGCTCAGAATGTCATTGGGGTGACAGTGACCTCTTCCTGGATCCTCTTCAATAAGGCAAGGGGCATATTCTTCCCCACATCACTCTGAACAGAGGGACAAGGGCCAGTCCCTTGTGCAGAAGCTGGGACTGGTCCCCGGTGGGGCTCAAGGAGTGCAGCACTTCCTGCAGCTGACTGGGGACAGAAACCATCAGCCACTGGCACATCGCCCCAGTGCTTGTGGTGGAAGCCCAAAGTTCCCACATTTTTCTGCCCAACCACCTCCAGTCCCAGCTGAGCATAGTGGATGACTGACCCCAGCACAAGGGATTCTGGTAGTCATGGGATATGATCTGGGGATTATTCTAGTGAAGATATGGCAGCCTGAGGCAAGACAGAAGATTGGCAGCCCCTTGTGACTCAGTCATTCAGCTGCCACCAGTACTGGCAAGGTGCAGGGCAGCTGTGCAGGATGCTGCTTCAAATGTTGAAGGCTTCAGACACCTGGAAATGTACTGGGGCTCCTCAGATAAAAGTCTTTCTTCATAAGGTAGCAGCATTCAAGGCAAACAGTATCCCAACATCAGCAGCTGCTCATTTCATGGTCCATCAAACTGGCTGATGACCCCAAATGGGTGCAAACCACCATGATCCCTGCCTGGCTGGCCACTGCAGACCACAGAGATGCTCCATCTCCTCTGCCACCTTCTCAGTGCCGCCTCCTGGGCCTGGAGCAGAGGTGCCCTCTGGTGGCACACATGGAGCTCTGACACCTCTCTGGATCAGTCCATGCTCCTGCTCCTGGTCTCCGGGTCTCTGTTGCCATGAGGCTCTTTCACTGCACGTTCCATAATCTTCCTGTAGGCTGAGATTAGGCTGGCTGATGTGTAGTTCCCTGGATTCTCTTCTTTTGTCTTGAAGATAATTGTGACACATCCCTTTCCCCTGTTTTCAAGGATCTCTCCCTATTATAATTTTTTTTTTACTTCATAGACTCCTAGAATGGTTTGGGTTAGAAGACCATCTAGTTCCAGCCCCCCTGCCATGGGCAAGGACACATACCACTAGAACAGATTGTTCAGAGCCCCATCCAGCCTGGCCCTGAACAATTCCAGGGATGGAGCATCTGCAACTTCTCTGGGCAACTTCTTCTAGTCTCTCTCCTAGCCCCTCTCAGTCACCTGTATGCACACCCCTCCTGACTTGCCATACTCATCTTGACCATGCTATTGGCCACAATCCTTTCCACCATGCATCTGTCCAGCTCCTAGCTGTTCTTCCTGAACTCTTGCATGGTAGTATCCATGTCAAGAGAAGAAACTCTATTTGTCAGGCTTCAGTTTACCCCCATTAGGAGTGAATTTGAGGGAGAAAGAGAATTGTACGTGAGCCTTTGCTTTCCTTGAAGCTACTGTGAGATTCAGGC
The DNA here is from genome assembly GCF_036250125.1 of Pseudopipra pipra. Lineage (NCBI taxonomy): Eukaryota > Metazoa > Chordata > Aves > Passeriformes > Pipridae > Pseudopipra > Pseudopipra pipra. The sequence goes on from NC_087549.1 coordinate 73,387,936, forward strand.
CTCCTGGAAAACTCCCTGCCTTTTACTGTATAAAATTCTTCTCTGCTCTTCTATAGAAGCAGGATCAGGAACTTGGCTCAGGGGGACCAGGATTGTGTAAGGAAAGCAGAGACAATGCAACCCCTCAAGAACCTATAAATAATTTGAAGACTGCTTATTTCCTTCCTGTAGAAGAGCAGTAGGATAAAAGGGAAAAGGAGGAGTGAAAATAAACTTGGGGATCCACAGAAAAGCAAAAGACGACAACCAAATTTGCCAATCCTGAATATGAAAGTCCTGACTGGAAAATTTAGTCCAAGCCATCTCTGCTCTCAGGGTTCAGATGGTAGTGAACCAGCAAATACAGGCTCTCAGAAGACTCTTCCATCTTAAACAGGGATAAACTAGATACTAACTTTTAAAATAGGAACTTTCCCAGATTTCTCCATTGAAAAGGACAGATTCCAAACAAGCTTGTTCTCAGAATCTCATGAACGGGCATGCTGAGCTGAGCTGCTTAAATAGTCTTCAGACACTCTGAAGACAAGGCCATGAAAAAGAAATACCATGTACTGCCAATTCTGTGTGTATCATCATGTTTGTGACATAGGTCTTTAGGACCTTTAAACAGGCTGAAGCCCTGGCAGAGGCCCATCTTACATCATGACTGCATTAAAAAATTAGTGTAATGAAATTTTTAATTGATCCACAAAGAACAGTGAAGAAAATATAGCTTTTGAGTAATAAATGAGTGACATTCCATGTCAGTCATCCAACTGAAAATCTACTTTAGTGAGCCAAGCATTTTGCTTAGACATCAAAAGCATTTAAGTGGTTTCTTCACTGTATTCTCTGACCCTGCATTGAAGGCAGTACACCCAGCAAATAATTATTGCCACAGCGAAACAAGCAAAAGCTGCGGGTTATGCCCAGATTCACATTGTGCAAGCTACAGTGAAATAGAAGTTAGTAGAGAAATCAGACAACCTCATAAAACAGAGGTCATTGACTCTGAACAACCTGTAATAACTCTGACCTTTAGATCATAGCTCACTTTCCCCTATTTCCTGTTGCTGCAAACATTTGACAAAAAGTAATGACAAATCATTAGAACTCTAAGGCCTTCTGTACTTCTTTCCTAGTCAGTGCAGCAGAAGCAGAGGTAGTAACACAGATGTTGTTACATAAAGTACCTGTATAGTGGCTATGTGGATCACTCTCCCCAACAAACACATTCTGGTTTTTGGCAACACTCATGGTTTTAAATGAAGTAGAAATGAACCCTGCCCCGAGAAGCTCAATTTAATTTGATTGGCAGTCATAACCTTCAATAACATCTGGAAGGTCAAGATAAAGGTTTCTGGCAAAAAAAGATTGTTCCTGTTAATACTGAGGATAATCCCTAATTGCTGTCATGTGTAAGGATGTTTTCATGGATTTTTAAAGACACAAGAGCCAACATGTCCTCAGAAGCACTTACAAGCAGTCACTTGACAATAGTAACGTTTCACATCACACCCTCTATTACCAAGGAGAACAAGGTTCTAGAAGTATGAAAAAAACATATCATTCTAATCTAATGATACAAATATCTAACTGTCCAAAAGGTTCACTTGGAGATGATGAAAGTCTTCTAGGTAAAGAACCATACGCTTCAAAGGATATTACAGTTTTAGGAATGAGATATTCCAGAAGACAAATACACCCTGTTGTTGTTGTTCTGAATGCAGAAGTCCTCCATCAAGTAACTGCAGCCACAAAGCTCTAAATCCTCAGTAGATTAATAACAGCCACTGGCTCCATTCTCAGCATGACAGCGGGATCCAAGCCAAGTTGGTAGGGTCTATGTTTTAAACAGAAAATCCACTGTAACTAATACATATGAAAAGATCCCTGCTGCATTTAAGAAATGTATTTTGGTGATGCGCATTCTGCAGATCTTGAGAAAAGCCATGAAGTTCTGCAAATACTTCTTTACTGCATTGAAATTATATGTGTCAATCATCCAAGTATCACCAAGCTTCTTGAAATCTAGATATGTACAAACAGCCTTGATTGTCTTCTCAGTCAGACTTATAAACCAGTAAGTTCTCTGATAGTATTAGACCTCACCTCTCACTTAAAATACTAGTGGGTACAGTTTCTTTTTTGGTTGAAATATTAATAATCCTTAGAACAAACCCCAGTGTATAGTCAAGCATCTCCTCAGAAACAGTTTTTAAAATAAGCAGGTCTGGAGCTTATATCATGTTTGTGTCTGATGGTGCTGAGCCATTACATGCATCCCTAAATTTATATTCAGTGCAGTAATGCTACACATTTTATAGCACACAGTAGGTGCACAGAACATGAGTCACAAGTCACATTTTCATTCAGGAGGTTTGATTCCTCTGGTAGCTGTTATTCATAGCCCAGGTTTGGTAAGAAGCGAACACCATCTGAAAGGAAACACGCTGGTCAGTACTTCGTGTTCTGAGGCTTCAGAGTCAGTATTTAGAGCCAGTACAGCAGCCTGGGCCATCCTCCTGGTGCAGGGGTAAATGTTATTGCACACACAGTACATGCGAGACTACTTCTCTCCATCTTCATGCCAAGAACCTGCTGCCACAGCAGCTGCCTGCTGGTTAAGGATGGTTCATGAGCTGTCATGGCAAAGCAGCCAGTGGTCAGGAAGCATGTCCTCTAAAGGCCCTGCAGTGCATAGGGAAAACCCAGGCTAACAGTGGCTTTCGCCATGTTTTTGTAGTCTGCAGACCTCTGTGCTTTCTAATTGTGTCAGGCTAATTTTCTGCGGGATGTACTTTGTGCTACATGAGTGCCTGCTCTAACAGTTTTTCTCCTGCCATGGAAGCTCTAGGCCTCCCTGGCAGTGGTGCATCATTTAGCAACCAGACAAATGTTCACTCCAAATACTGCCTGATTATTCAAGATAAGCTGACATCCATTTGGTTTTCCTTAAGATAACCCATTATGTTTTCCACATTTCTCTGCAAGTTGCTATTCATAACCAGCTGAACCCATTTTGCAGTGAGAGCAAGGTGAACAGCTGAGGGAAAAAACTAGGACAACACTGAAAAAAACCCCAAACAACCAATTAAGAAACTAAATGTGTTTTGAAATGTTCATCTAAATAAAAACTGAAAAGCAGCATCTTTTGTTGTTTGGCTTTTTCAATACTTCGAACTTTCAAAATAATACTAAAAATATAAGGGAATCACTTTTATGAAGCCATTTTAAAATGTGAAGAAAGATTGAAATGTCATAGTACAAAAGGTGGGTAGCTTTAATTTTGCAATATTTATTTTGTATTCTTTTAAGAGAACTTTTGAATTAAAATGCATTATGTAAGCATATAAATGTTACAAAACCAAAACATTTTATCAAAATAAAACCACATTCAAAAGAATCTTGTCTTTTTTCCACTCTTCCTATCCACGGTAAATATGCCTTTCCTTTTGCCATAACTTTCTGTGATTTGGGTTTACATCTATAACTGTCTTCGGTTTCCACCTGTAAAATTACCATATTTCCTCCATTATCCATATAATAACTTAAAAGGAGCAGAGATTTTTTTTCCCCAGTATATTTGTTCAGTGCCTTTTGTCATGAATTCCTGACCTTGTTGAGAGTCTGAAGCTGATAACAACCTTCCAACATATTTCTCTGTACCAAAAATAAGGGCCAATTAAGCCATGGGTATTTCTTATGCAAATAACACCTAACATATTACTAAATAGATGAGGATTAATAATATGTTCACCAAAACTACCAAGAAGGTTGAGACAGATTTCATTTAATTTAACTTACAGTAAAATACTATATTTTTTTGTGTGTTTAAATTATAATGGCCTGCCTTCAACTCACATTTACTGGTAAGCTATTTTGTAGCCCATATGAAACACTGAGTAAGAACAAAATGTTGGGATTAATTCTGAATGCTGAGAAGATGGTAGATATGTAATGATTTTTAGGTAATTTAAATGGCTGAATAGACAGATACAGACAGGAATGAAATCATTGACTGGCAACATACAGCGGCTCCTTTCAAAAGCTTTCACCTAATTTAAAGAGGCTTAACATGAGAGACCAAAACTGGAGAATTACATACATTAATCTTGTCATGGCCTTTTGAATGTGAATTACAATTTAGAGTCTTCTATATGACATTTAATTTATATTTATTGCAGCAGAGTAACAATAAAGTAACTAATAATGGTTACATTTCTAGGAAATAAAGAGTGGGAATTACAAATGTACATGGAAACTAAAGTGTCCCATTTCTTTGCTTTTTCATCTGTTTTTTCCATCAATTTTTCCTTGTTCAGACAAAATTAATATTACAGCATTTCTCATATCCTCAGTACTATGCTGGCACTTTTTTAATAGGCCAAGATAATTTGTTGACATAAAAATGATCCTATTTTTAAAATAAAAGGATTTTTTTTTTTAAGTTATAGGTGGGCATTTTTCCACCTTGCCTTTCTGAGAGGGAGGACACAGAAGAGCTGGGTATGGTAGCATAGCTTACATGTGTTTTATTGCAGGAATTTCCTGCAATTATACAGCTAGTGGAGAGCCACATAAAACCTTCACTTTTTCCTTAATTTTTTTTGCTTGCACAGGCCAGCATCATATACTCCACTAGGCTGAAGGAGATAATCTTGAAGGTACTAACGTGATTACAGTTTAGGAAAATAGAGTTATACAATTGCAGCGTGGGCATGTGCCATCTCTGCACTCCAAGTCCAGACTTGAACTACCATCCACTCTGCTGCTGACCTGATGGCCAAAGGCTTAATGCAAAGGATTTAATGACTGGCTGGATACAAAGGGTCATATGGTAAAGAGAGCTGAAAGTTGCTATGACTTGTTAATCAATTAGAGGGGTTAAAACATCTGCCACAATGGAAACCTAAACTAATACATGCATACATTTCATCAGTATAGAATTCCTCTTTATCCTGAATGTTTTAGATTGTTTTCTTCCTTAACAATGTTCCTGCCAGCTCACCAGAGACTGACCTACAACCTTCTGTGCACATGGAAGAGTACAAAGTTTTAATGCATGCTGCCTCAGCTATTTAGGCCAGCAAGACCTGAAAACATAAATGATTAAGCTAAGAGAGATTTTGTGCTTTACTGAACTGTTTATTAGTTCTCTGGGAAAGTTCTGGCTGTGAAAGGCGAGCTGGGATTTGAAGAAGAACACAGGTAACCACTTGCCCCTGAGGAAGAGGAGGATAAGGAGGGCTGTTTCTAGGGCTGCTTACACATTCCTGATCCCTGGAACACTGACTGTCCCAAAAGCCTGGTTGACTTCATCCAGGAAGGCAGTGTTTCTCTTTGACCTTGGAGTAGAATCCAGAACCAATTCTGGCTACATTTTGTCTGACTCCCATGCTCTTCCCCGCTACGGCTGCTGCCCTTAGCATGGACCCAGCTGCCGGCCACCCTGTCCCACCACCCTGATTCCACTTCTGCCCACAGCGGCAGGGCCGGGAGCTGACAGAGGTTCAAGACCAAATGCCAGGTCCTTTACTTTGATCACAATAACCCCATGCAGTGCTACAGGCTGGGGGCACAGTGACTGGAAAGCTGCCCAGCAGAAAAGGACCTTGGGATGCTGATCAACAGAGACTGAACAGGAGGCAGCAGTGTGGCCAGGTGGGCAAGAAGGCGAATGGCACCCTGGCTTGTATCAGAAAGAGTGTGACCAGCAAAACCAGGGCAGTGATACTTCCCCTGTACTTGGCACTGATGGGGCTGCACCTCGAATGCTGTGTCCAGTTCTGGGGCCTTCAATTCAAGAATTGAGGTTGAGGTGCTGGACCAGGTCTGGAAAAGGGCAACGAAGCTGGTGAAGGGTCTGGAGTACAATTCTGATGAGGAGCAGCTGAGGGAGCTGGAGTTGTTTAGCTTGGAGAAGAGGAGGCTCGAGGGGGACCTTATCGCTCTCCAAACTCCCTGAAAGGAGGTTGTAGCCAGGTGGGGGTCGGCCTCTTCTCCCAGGCAACAAGAAACAGGATGAGAGCACACAGTCTTAAGCTGTGCCAGGGGAGGTTCAGGTTGGACATTAGGAAGAATGTCTTCACAGTGAGTAGGCGTTGGGGTGGGCTGCCTAGGGAGGTGGTGGAGTCACCGACCCTGGAGCTGTTTAAGGAAAGACTGGACGTGGCACTCGGAGACACGGTCTCGTTGACAAGGTGGTGTTCGGTCATCGGTCGGACCCGATGATCTCAGAGGTCTTTTCCAACCTAATTGACTCCGTGATTCCGTGATTCAGAGCGGGTCAGTCCCGCGACGATGGGGCTGCCCGAGGGCCGGTGCGGCCCGGCCCGGCCCGGCCCGGCCCCGCTCCGGCCCCGCTCCCGGGCCTCCCGCTGTCCCCGCGGCCGGCAGGGGGTGCGCGCGGCGGGCGGGCGCGGCGCTCTGTCCCCACCGGCGCCGCCGGTCCGTCCGCTCCGCGCGGCCCCGCCCCCCGCGCTCACACCACCCGCCCGCCCGGCGCTGCGTCAGCCCGGCAAGATGGAGACCGCCGAGGAAGGTATCGCGATCGCCCGGTGCCGCGACCCCCCGGGCGGGGGCTCTGCCGGGGCAGCCTCCCTCCAAGGGCGGAGGGCCGGGGCAGGGAGGGCGTCGCTGGGCCCGCTGGGCGGGCGGGGGGGCTGTCAGCGCCCGAGGGGGTTTTCGCGTCCCGGGGCTGCAGGTGCCCGGGCCCCGCTCCCCGCCGGGCCGGGCCCGCGGGGTTCGGTTCGGGCCGGGCCGGGCCGGGCCGGGCCAGGGGAGCCAGTGCGTGAGGCGGCGCGCGCGGCGCCCCTTACATAATACCGGGGATCGCGGGGGGAGGGAAGGGGAGGCGGTGCTGTGGGAACACCGGGAGCGGGGCTGGGATGGGCCGCACCGGGGCACCTGGACACCGGGGCCCGCCGGAGGCTGCGGTTTTGCTCGGGGAAAGTGGGGGCTGGGGGGCGTAAAGCGGCGGCAGGCGGGGTGCGCACGCTGGGGCGGGGAGCGCACTGCCCCGAGCCCCCTCCGGGCCGCCGAGCCTGTCCCACCCTGCCTGTAACCCAGCGGAGCTTAAATGTGCGCTCTCGGCCGCATAGCGATAGCAGCTGCTGCTCCTTGTGCAAGGTTAACTTTGTTGTGTGTGCTGGAAAATCTGTTCGAAAAAATTGAAATATGCAGGAGCTGGCGTGTTTCTCTGTCTCTTTTACGGTAGACTGATACATAGTAAGTTCTTTTTAAAAAAGAAGCTGTCAAAGAGATCACGGTCATGTTTTTTGGGGGGTTGGGGTTTTTTTTTTAAATGTGTAGTTTCTATTTTTAAGGGGTTTTCCATTTTTAAGGGCTTTACTTGAGATCAAATGTGGATATGTTTTGTCAGCACTTTTGCTCTGCTCGGATAATCACAGAAATCGTTAGGGTTGGAAGGGACCTCTGGAAATAATCTACTCCAACTCCCCTGCCAAGGCTGGGTCACCTAGAGCAGGTTACACAGGAACGCCTCCAGGTGCGTTTTGAATGTCTCCAGAGAGTGAGAGGGAGTACAATGAGGGACTACTTAGTTCAGGATGATACTGGAGAACTTCCATAAAGCAGGACCTCATATTGTAGCACAAACAAAAATAAATAAAGGATGTGTGTTGTGCTGTGTTTATTGCAGTATTAGAGCTTTGTTTGTCATCTTAAGCAATAGGGACAAACACATATTGCAGTAGCAAGGCAGTTCCAAGGAAAGCGTTTTGTGTCTTGGCTTTTGTTGCTTTGGCATCATTTTGAATGTAGCTTTTTGTCTGGTGTCACTTGATTTTCCAGCTTGAGAGGATTAAAAAGAAAAAAAAAAGGTAGAAAAACATGAAACACTGGACGGAATAAGACAGCACCTTTGTAGTAATGTCCCTTGGAATGTGCTGTAGACATCTTTAATACTCATGAACACTGATGGTTTATCAAAATATTAGTGGCTTTAAAATCTAACATTTAAAACTGCTTGCTGCAACTCTGTAGAGCAATAGTCACACTGATGAAATTAACAAAGTGAACTGATCACTTGGCCAGAAAACTTGGATTTCCACAGTCTTGGAAGTGGATACTGAGAAACAACCAGCCGATTTTCCACAACTCCAGCAGTTGGTAAATCTGTCTCAGTGGAGTTAATTCAAACAGCATAGTTGATAATTTGTTAGAGGCTGTTACCAGTGGTAGACTTTGATCATACCTGACTTAAGTAGGTGAACAGCAAGACCAGGAAGAGAAAGAAAAGCGAGTTGTTAGTTACATCTTAAAGCATTGTCTTCTTTAACTAAACTTTTGTGTTAAACTCTACACTTAGAATTTGGACTTTTCTGAGGTTTTTTTATGTATAAACACACGTACATATGCAGGCTTAGATATTATATTGTGGTCTTGCCAATGTTACCTTCAAAAGCTCTGTGTAGTAGTGCGAAAGTAACTCGTCTATATACTCACTTTCCATAAATACCACTAGAATGTTACAACTTCTTCTACAGTTTCAAACCTCAGTTCCCGCTATTAGACCTTCATGCCGCTTGCCAGAACGCCAAAGAGGCTTCCCAAGGTTAGAAAGCTTTAAACACCACCAGCAGCAGCAAAGACTCTGTTAGTGCCTTAAGGAAGAGAAAATCCATGCTCTAATAATGTGTGCCTCAGCTTCTGCTACACAGTGTCAGATGGACTTTCCTAGCTATTGATAGTCTGATAACAATATTGTGGTCATTGTGGTACTGATGGGTTTCGTGCTTGACTGAATTGTCTTGTGGAGTTAGCAAACTGAACTGGATGGTGAGAGGTCAGATAAGAGGCAGTTTAGGGTCATAATGTCAGACCTAAGTGGGAGCTACTTCACCTCAGGATGAATCTAAGAGTTGCTTCTCTGTAGCACTCAAAAGCACCAGATACCATGTTTTGCTGATGAGAGGTAATTCTGGTTCTTTCTAGTTAAATCAGTTTGTTGCTAAATAAAATAATCTTCACTTTTCAGTATTCCAGTGTTGAAATTCAGAGAGGTGATAGGCATAGACTCAGGGGGAACAGGAAGGAACTGTATTAGTCAAGGTCATTTTTTCCAAGACACGTGCATGAAGAACAGGATGCAAAGTGTGTGTACACATAGAAAAATAGTGACTATTGCACGGTGGAATTCCCTCTGAACACAGCAGAGGTCATAAGGTGCATAGTTTTACATGTTGACCCTCAGTGGGGTTTATTGATTTGAAGCTATTGGCTACTTAACAGCCCAGACCAATACACTCATAATATGTTAATTTGGAGTTATAAAACAAGTAGAAATATCTCAAAATTCTCATAGCCTTTGAAAAAATAAAATTCAGGTTTAACTTATTTTAGTAAACTGACAAAGGCAATCCTTTCTCAAATACAGAATTAATTTGCTTTCAGTAATGCAAATTATGTTTTTTCCCAACAGTTTTCAGAATAAGTGAACAGTTGGCTGTGAGAGTCAACAGGCCATTAATGAGCAGATTCAGAGAGCAATGGGCATCTTTCAGGGAACAGCGTACTTTTAACTTGTTTTCATGCCAGAGAGTATCCTTAAAGCATTGGTTTCACATTCTGTCTCCTGTGCTGGTCGTAGCGCTCGTCCGATGCTTTGTGAGGCCAATCTAGTGTACAAAGTTGTCAACTTGCTGTAATGGAACAGCTCTGTTGGAAAGAATGCAGGAGGAGGTGGGCATGCCACAGCGAGTGGGTAGAGCTCGCCTGTCAGCTGAAGAGACCTGTCCTGTGCAGCCATCTGGAAATGCTCTTTGTGGTAAAAGAATCATTTGTTAGGTGAAGTAGTAGTTCTGGTCATTCTTATCAGCAGAGAAACCAGGGACTCTTGATGTTTGCAGTGATAAGTTGTTGCTCAATACGGCTGTGACAGAAGTGCTCTTTATGTCTCTTTGTGGCATCACTGATGTGATATTGAATACCTCTTTCTGTTAGTTGTAGGTTTTTGTGCTTCATGAGTGAATTCAATCAAATATCACTTTTATAGATAGGAAATTGTGTGGGGTTTTTTCCTTTTGAATCACTTAAATTCTTATGCTTTATGTGTAGAAACTGTTCTAATACTGCGTAAACTATGTTTATGGTCATATTGTGACCTCTTTATTAGAAAAAAATAATTTAATTTTTGGTATCTTTTGGAACTTTATGTAGAAAAGCATTAACCTTTGAAGATTTTGACCAAGAACAAAGATAGGTGACTCAGACTTGAAATTGCATATTTGCAGTATTCCTACATCAGTACTTTCAGTTAGTATTTTTCTGACAATGATCTCTGGTATGTATGTGTTATACTCTTGCAGGTTTGTGGGGCGGTGGTTGATACAGAAATAATCAACAAAAGAGAAAATCCTAAGCTATAAAAATGGGCATTTTATGTTCATTTCCTGAATAGAAATAAAGGGAGGAGTAAAGGGAAGATACCATGAATCTATCGATAAGCAGATAAAATACTTGATTTTTATTTCTATTTAATCATGTGGCTGACTGAATGGTATTAAAATAAATATGTGTTCTTTAGAGGGAGGGATTTACGCTCAATTCTTTGTCCACAAAACATCTCGCAACCTGTAGTTGTAAGAAAACATCAAAAATAGGGAATAAGGAAGGTGCAGGACCTATTGAAATGTTACAGTAATTATGAAATAGAAAATGTCTTTTCTCTTGTGACTAGACCGTAGACTGCTAAATGGTTGGCTTTATTCAACTTAGGTAGCAAACTCACAAAATACCTATGTCTATTATGATGGGTTTTTTTCCTTTTAATCAAGAGCACCAAAGAAACATCCACGTTAGGTTCAATAGTAGCAAATGACTTATATAAGTAATTGTTGGACATTATTAAATCTCTTCTGCTAAGCGTATGTTTAACTTGTTCAAAATTCAGATTGAATTTTTCTGTTTCTAAGTCTCCACTTTCAGGAAGATTATCCTTAACGGTTTGTATGTTGTTTTAACAATAACTTTTTAGGCAAAAAAACACCTCCTCCTGTAGTTTAACGGTGTCTGTTCTCTGGAAATCTTGAAAATATTGTAAGACGTGTCTTGAGTTTTTATAACGTGATCAAGCGAGTAACATTCTTGTTTTTTCTGTTCATCTCTTGGTATTTGTCTTGCGTCTGATGAAATCTGTCTTTCATTCTCTTCCAGTTTATTCTGTCTTCATTTTGCTACATGGCAAAGTTTCTAGAATGTAATTGTATAATTTGTCTTGTACATTTGAGTTCTTTAAGCAGTAGTGTAATAAGCTTTCTGTCCTTGTCAGCAGATATATGCAGAGTCTGTCGGTCTGAAGGAACTCCTGAGAAACCCCTCTATCATCCATGTGTGTGTACTGGCAGTATTAAATTTATTCATCAGGAATGGTGAGTTCTGTGCCTGTAGCTTTCTTAACTTTTTTTTTCAAATTAAAATACAATAGCATGTTTCTAAAAACACTACTTGCAGAGTCTTCAGGTTAACTAGTAAGAAAAATCCAATTTTCAGTGGAAATGTGTTAGGGGGTTTGATGTTTTTTACGTAATGATTCATTACAATTCACAAAAAATTATTAATTATATACGGAAAGAAAGTAGTGATAAATGCTTGTGTTTGGGACTACAGTTCTGATCATATGTCAGCTTTATGAAAACTAAGCAGAAAAATTAGTATGTTGGGGCATTTTCTGCCCATTTATAGCTGTGAATAAAAACAACATCTAAAATCATAGCAAGAAATAAAAATACCCTAGGACTTTTTAGTGGTTTGAGGTGTGTGTTTTATCAGGAAGTGCTGAAATGAAAACTCTAGTTCTAGTCTATAGCACACATTTCCTTTTGATGGTATTTTAGTAGCCATTCTTTCACAAATACAACAGTTCTAAATCTTAGCTGTGTGCATCTATATGTCATATCTAGAAGTATTGATAAGAACTGGTGTCACTAATGGGTGTCCATGCCAGAATATCTGCTTTGATCAATAATGTACTTAAAGAATTTACTTTATCAATGATGTAAATTATGTATGTCAGCTTACCTTTTTTTACTTTTTCAAACTTCCTTGATTGCCTAAATGGATTTAATGAACGTGCTAATTTATGTCCTGCTTGACAGTACCAATATCCTGACTTATGTTTGAAAACAGAGAATTGGTGTTTTCCTTAGTGGAGGGATAGGGCAGAGAGATATATAACATGTGTTAATATGATCACTTTTTATTGCAGCTTAGTTCAGTGGCTTAAACACAGCAGAAAAGAATACTGTGAATTATGTAAGCACAGATTTGCTTTCACACCAAGTAAGTATGTTTTACTGCTCCTATTTTTCAGAATTTCTTTTTCTTTTAGTATGTATGAAGTGATTACTTTTTCGTTCAGGATGATAGATCAAAACTTGTGTTTTAACTTCTGTATTCTTGTTTGAATTTCAGTTCTTATGCATATTATTGCATACTGTGTGAAATGTTTAAATAATGGATAATTTGGTTCTTTCATAATCTTGCGTGAGACATAAAAGAAGTATTATTCTGTACCTTTTCTGACAGCCTCAGTCCCATTCTTTTGTTGCCAGCATTACAGAGTATGGCATGTTTTCAGCTTCATTGATAAATTTGAGTGTTTGCAAGCCTGAATGGTAAAGTGAAACCACAGCAAAATATGAATTTGAACACCGGTTTTCAGCTACCTTTCAATGATGTACCTGAAACACTCCCTCTTGACTTCGATCAGTTTCAGGTCAAATGACACTGACAGATAATGCAAAGTCTGATTATTCCCCTTCCCTTTCAGTCAAGATACAGGAACTACCCAGTATTACATTGCCTTTTATGTTAGATACAGCTAAATAGGTTAGGCAACTTATGATGAAGAATTACTGTATCTTTACATAGTTCTCAGAGGCTTCTTAATTACATTTTAACTGATTGTAGTAGAAATAGGTGAGGTCCTTTGGCTTGGTGGCAGGCTAGGCTTTTTATTTAGTATTACCAACTTACTGCCTGTTGAGCAGGTAGTGGGTTTTATGCTACATTTTTCTCTTTACATTTACCTGTGCTGATTTATTCCTTACAATTGCTGAACTCAGTTCTTCATGTTGAAGATAAGTAATTTATTTTTTTTTAAACTGATGAGTATCCTCACTGTAGAAGCTGTCTTGAGCTGGGAAAGATGATGGTTTGACTGTTTCAGGTGTGTACTACAATAAAAATCAAAGCTCCTTTTCAGGGTAGCTGGTCACTCATCCCATCTCCTGCTTCCTTCTCACGTTTTTTTGTGACTTTTGTTTTTTGTTTTTTTCCCTACTAGTTTTGTACTTTGGTAGAGAAAACTGAGGCTAAGGTGGTTTAGTTCATGTATCTTCTTTTCCAAAAATCCCATGGTCTGCCATCCTTCTATATGTTGAAACTCAGTATTTTGCATTTCTGCTAACCATTAATTAAGCACATTAGACCAGCAGTGAAATGTGCAATGTTAAGTCTGTCTTATGAGGATAATAGCATATTTTATGTTGAAATGCTTCAGGTTATTATTTTTAAATACTACAGAGACCTGTAGAAGGAATGTAAGACAGAGATCATCTGTTTGCAGGTTTTATTTATTAAACATTTTTATAAAGGTATTACATTGATTCTTTCTGGAAGCTCTGCAAATTAACAGTGATCCCCAGTTATTAGCCACTTTCAAAATTGCATTCTGCTACCAGGTTCTCTACAGAATTTAGTGTGCAAGACCAGAAAATGGCATTTCGGTGATTTATTAGTTGTTAAGAAGAAAGAAGACTTTCTAGCTTTGTATAGAAAAACCAAAACAAAAACCAAAACAGACCACAAAGGTGTATAGTGTTTTCCTTGGGATATAGGAAAAACGTAGATGAGTCGTTCTAATGAAATACACTTTATACGCGTGTTGCTATTGATAAGAGAAAGCTTAGTCACTGCCCTTATCAACAGAGGTGTTCCTGCAGAAGCTAATCCTTGACTGACACAGCTGTTAGCAGCACAGCCTGTAATGTAATTGTAGGTTACAGATGTGAGAAAACATAGTTGAGTTACTGTGGCTTAACAATTTACCATTTATCGTAGGAGCTTTGACGTTGATAGTAAGTGAACCTCTTTCTTCCTCATGCAATAGAGTGCTTCCTCCACATTCAGCCTCTAGGAAAGGGCTCCTTATCCTCCTGTCACACACTTGCCACTCCCCTGACTGAGCAGCCTGAGCTGATAATGTGTTCTTCTTGGCTTTCCACATTGCAGTGTGCTGCACACGGTGATAGCAACATGTCAGGTCCCCTGCACAGATTCCTCCTGCCCTCTCTACCCAGAGTGTCTTGTTTCATTGTTTCCTTGCAGCCAATGTTTGTGCAGTTACAGTTTCCTTAGTTTGTCTTACCCCTTTCTTTGAGACATAATAGGGCTTTCCAGTCTGGAAGCTGGATCTGCCTGTGGGAGCTGGGAAAGAGTCACAGGTGCTGGAGAGAATGATAAGGCAGAAAGGGGATTGATGTATATGCCAGTCATGGCAAGCAAAGTTGGATCTGGCCTATAACCATGCCAGGTGTAACCATGCCACTTTCAGATAAATTAATTCACCACGAGATGTGGTCAAACAAACACATGTATGTAGTTAATATCTGTGCTTCAACATACAGGCACTAAGTTGAGAATAATAGTGCAGGAATACCAACAACTCCTCTGTTATTGAGCTTGGTTTGCTTGTTAAGGCTGTCATTCTGTCAAAAATGATCCCTTGCTAAGTGTAACTTTTGTGTATGAAGTATTCATAAACTATTTTGAGTGCATTTATTCTTTAAGTTGTGATTTCTTTAGTACCTGAACTGCTAGTTTAGTTATTGTTTGGAAGGAAGGAAAAAGGAGAAGGTTTAACTTGCATCTTGGCAGGACTACAAAGGAATGGATTTTTCTTTTGAATAATAGCATCATTCTCTAAATGTGTTTAGTCATGTAGGCAAATGACTCGATTTTCAAATGAATGCTTTAAAGCTAAGTTTTTTATGTTTTAAATTTAATTCCTTTTCTGCAGTTCTTCAACTTATGAATTAATACAACTATTAAAAATAAAAAATAGCTTTGGACATTTTTTAATTATGTCAAGGTGGTTGTTCATTTTTAAATCTTAAGTTTTCTTTCTGAGTTTTTAAAGGGCAACTGCTATGTATTCTTTCCCTCCCCACATGTGCTCTCCTTTGTCATGTGCAAGGATGCACTTTTATTGATGTTACACTAAACATTCATAAGCACTGACCCATGAAAGAAGGTACGGCTGTATTTCTCAAGAAAATACAGTTTTCAAAACTTCTCCTTTCTGTAGAAGGTAACCTTAACATAAATATTGTCAAAAATACAAATATGGAAGCAGACTAACCTGATCTTTAGCTAGAGATTGGGATGGGTTCATTTCTCTGCTTCCGGTGCAGCTGCATTGCTGGTAAGTGATTGATACAATGTCACAAGCTTAGTTAATACAAAGATTGTAAAAATTAAGGAAGTCCTATGGGCAGGGTGTTCTTCCATTTATGAATTATTATAACCTGACATAAGCTTTTGATTTGTGCATGCAAAGTTACTAATTGAAGGCTTGAATGCACTAGGACCTCACTATTTTTATTGTTCCAGTCCTGGTTTGTTACTGTTCTTCCTTTCTTGTTGTTTGCTGCCTTTGTTCACCTGTAGCTGTTAATATGAAAATTTGTTGGATCAGGAGCACAAATGATTCATGGTTTCCTGTGAATCATTTGGATTGATTGAGCTCCTAAGCTAGCCTACAGCACATTCAGATTCTCCATATTCAATACTTAAGGTTGGGGTTTTTTCAATTAACTCATTAATTTTTAATTAATCCAAGCCTTGATATTTTCTGATCATCTTAAAACCTTCCAGATGAGACTAGCATAGCTATCTTAATGGGAAAGAGTTCATGGTTCGTAAATTTTAAGGTAAAGAAAAAGGAGTATCACTCTGACATAATTCAATATTCAATTATATATTTGTAAGCAACTTGTGCAAAAAACATCACTTAATAATTGCATGTTTTCATAGGAACACTTTGAAACTTTTTGATCTTCAATTTTTTCTTAATCTTTAAGAACTTTGTAATTATGCTGAGTGACCCATTTTGTTGGGTTTATCCATTATCATGTAATTAGGATTTTATTGAAGGATATAATGGGCTGATTTTTTTTTCCTGTTCATTTTGGCAAACTTTAACACAGTAGTCCATAGCTTTAGCTTTTCTGGAAAGTAATTTGGAAAAACAAACTTCTGAAACAAAATACTATATTCTGGCACAGAATTCAGTGTGTCTTCTGCCAGTTCCAGGGTGCAGAGTATACACACAGTGGAGATTTATATGAATCAATTCATGTGTTTGTTAGACCTGTGGCTTGCATGAGAAGGGGTGGAGTTTTATCCTTTTACCTTAGCAATCCAGAGCAAAGTCTGCATATGTCTCAAGGGTGTAAAACACAGAAACATAGAATAGTTTGGGTTGGAAGGGTCTCTTGAAGATCATCTAGTCCAACTTAAAGAATAACTCACAAGCCCTGTTTTACCAAACCCATGCTTTAACCCGTGAGCTATTAAATTAATGATTCTTACTTATGAGTTATATGGTGTTATTTCATGCTCAGTGCACAAGAATGACTGCAGTGGCATATAAATTGCTTGCAAGTGTAATAGTAAATAGAAAATCTATGGGTAAGAGGACTGTAAGTGTGGAGATTCTGTGAAGTAGGCTAAATGGCAGTTTTTCCTACGTCGTTTGTGTCAGTGCAATAGCAGATTTTTGTCATGCTATCTGCTTTGGAGAAGTAAAATCAATATTTGTATTCCTGGAAAAGTTAGGCTTACAGGAGGGGAAGGAAGGGTGGAGCAAAACACCACCTCCTGAAAGTAGCCAGATACCCAAATTTAGTATTCACAGCTTCAATAACAGCTCCATAGGTGCTACCTGAGTATCCAAAAAGCTTTCTAGTAGTTTTTCTGTGGCCTGTACAGTTCAAAGAAGTCGAACTAGACCTATGAAAAGCTCAGCCAAAGTCTGTTTGAATTTCATGCTGTAATAAAAAAACCTCTATTGTTTTAATTGGTCTCTAGTAGAAAGATTTTTATTTGGAGAAACTCTGGTAAATAATGCAGAAAATTGGTTTCCCAAACTGAGTTAGGAAGGATTAGTGGGATAGGAATTAAGGGATGGAGGAAGGATGAGGAGGACAAGTTGAAAGGGAGTGAATGGTATGTATACTGTGGGTCAAAGTCTCAGGCCTCAAAGTGGTAGTGTGGAGTGGATAAAAGGAATGTGGAGAGAAAATGGCAGTAGATGACAGACACAAGTGGGGGGATTAGCAATGGAAATCACTGACAGCAGGCTTCAGTGCTGCAGTGTGCTTGCACACCAGGGTTCCTGTCATGCTAGGAATTCTTGCATTTCACCCACCAGAATGTTGTAGGACGTAGAAGGGCTTTATCTTATAGAAGGGCTTTATCT
The DNA here is from genome assembly GCF_036250125.1 of Pseudopipra pipra. Taxonomy (NCBI): domain Eukaryota; kingdom Metazoa; phylum Chordata; class Aves; order Passeriformes; family Pipridae; genus Pseudopipra; species Pseudopipra pipra. The sequence goes on from NC_087549.1 coordinate 73,405,421, forward strand.
TATCATCATGGTCTAAAGCTTCTAGTGGTGGAAGCTTTATATATTTTGAGGTATGATGCACAGGAAAAACAACATTCTTCCCCATCCCTACTCCCACCTCCTGAAATCATAAAAAATCATCAAATTATTAAAATGTGGGTGATATAGCTTGTTTTCTGAGTAGTAGCTACATTGTGCTTTTATTTGAATGCTCAGTTGTAATCCTAGAGCCATTAGAAAAGTGAGTATGTAGAACTGCTAACATTTATAGCCACTTTACTGAGTTAGGATGACCATCCTTTTTTACAGTTCCCTGTGTGAGTGATCAGTAATTCCTGAAAGAAGCATTTTCTTTTTTTAATTTCAAGCCCAAGTTAATGTTTTCCGTGTAATGCTTGTTGCAGTTCCAAAGGGTTGATCAAAATACGTTTTTTGAAAATCAGAAAGATTTCAAAGTATCTGGTGAGTTGTCTTGATTGGTACCATAAATATGTAACAGATACACTGTAAGTAAATATTCTTTTGCACCCTTAACAAAGGTTTCTTGTCTCCTATGGCAGATATTTTCCAGAATGTTTGTTCAGTGTGAACTTGAGAGATCATTAGTAAGACTTCAGTTGGCATTTTCTATGGTACCAAATTGTGCGCTAAATCTGTTTCAGGAACAAGAAAATTGTAAATTGGTAGGCAGTGTCAAAATATGTTTGTGTCCTGCTTTCAATTTCCTGCTAAGTTGTCACAGGTACACTTCCCTAGTGTTATATTATTAGTCCTTTCTTTCATGATTCCCAGTTCCTTGCCAGCTACCTGGTGAATAAGGAGCTTTGAAATTTAAAACGAGTTATTATTTGTCTGAGGGTTACTCTTTTATTGTTACTTTGTGTCAAATACAATCCACATCTTGTTGAAATGCACCAGTCTCTCCCCATTCTTTGAGTACTTCTGCCAGTTGATACTGCTTTTCCCTGTTCCTGAGTTCTCTTTACAATACAGAAACTTAGGGGTAGCCCTGGAGAGAAAAGAAGAATTTCTTTCTCCTGTAGAGGCTTCTTCACTGAGACTAGTAAAAGGATGATTAGGAACGTAGGAAAAGGGGATGCAAGTAGACAGCAGAAAGCAGTATTTCTTCGACTCTTAAAGGATTGCCCATGAGCGGGAAGGAAAACTTTTTTTCTGTTTGTTCTTATAAAAATTGAGTTTCCATATGTAGTTAGAAGTTTATGAGATTTTAAAAAATAGTCCATTATGTTAAAGTCTTCAAGTGCAGGTGTTTCCAACATAACAGACATCCAGGCAGCAACGTCTTTGTGCAGCTCCCAACTGTAGTTTATCTTTTTTTTTTATTCAGATCTGTTACTGATAGTGTGCATTACCAATTCTTGGTATACGTATGTGTGTAGAAACTAAGAAAATGTAATTAAATTGTTAGGTGTCTTCTAATTGTTTGCAAAAGAAGAAACTTCATCACCGTTTTTCTTGGCTTTTGCGTAGGGATGGGCTTATGCAATATACATGTTGAATTTAAAAAGTCAAGACAATTTACTATTATGAAAATATCTATACAGGGTGAGAGATTTGCGTTTTGCTCTGTAATAGTAATGTTCTGAGAAGAAATCTTGCATGGTACGAAATAGATACCTGTTGAAAGTAAAAGTCATTATGTGTAAATTTCAATCTATGTAGATACTTATTTAACTCCCTTCAATTTTCCCCTCTGTGTTCTGCTTTTATTTTTCAGGAGTTTTTTTGTGTGTGTGCTGTTGGATAGCAAATGGAATCTAAATTATCTAGCACAAACAAATGGACAGCTTGCAAAATTGCAAATTGCTCTTGTTCCTTGTGCTCTTTCCATGAACTACGTTTATAAATAATAGGCAGAGGTATCTTTGAAGTAGTGTTGGGTGGGAGGGCTACTGCATTTAGAATCTGCTTTTTCATAAGCTTATTTTGAGGTAGTCGGAGTTTACAGTTGATAAATAGAGCTATTAAGGAAACTTTTCTTAAGTCAAAAGCTAGCATGGAATTTATTAATTTTCCCATTCCAGTAAACTGTAACATTGTGAAATTTTTTTGTTCTTCGTTTGGAGTCATCTCTTGAGAGTCTGTAAAATATTCTTATTGCTCTGGAAAGCTTTTGTCAGATACAAATATTTTGCAGTTGGCAACACCTTTACATAAATGCTTCCTTAAAGGACAAACAGTTTCATAAGTGCCTTTTCTACACAGTTTATTCCCCAGATATGCCTTCACGGCTTCCAATCCAAGACATCTTTGCTGGACTGGTTACAAGTATTGGCACAGCAATACGATACTGGTTTCATTATACACTTGTGGCCTTTGCATGGTTGGGAGTAGTACCTCTTACTGCATGTAAGTATTAATTTTTTGTCCATAATACTCTTGTACACAGGGCAATAGACCACTTTCTGCAACAAAGTTTTGTGAGGCCATTATTGGTTTATTAAAAAAAAAATCGAAGACATTATTTCACTTATTTTCACTCATTTCTACCTATTTGACTCTTAAGCCAGTAATGCAATGCAGGAAGGTGTTAAGACACAGGAAAAAATGCATGAAAGGGCTTTTAAATTTCTTATTCCAATAAAATGCCTCTTTTCAAGTATCTTTAAAATCTACATGGAAGTTTTTATTTGATGCCAATTATTAATATTAGGATAGAAGAATTGTCCTGTTCTTTCTAATCATCTATAAATGAAAGTGCAGTATTTATCTTTTTCTATGTAAAGTAAAATTCCTTAGCCAAATTACTTAGTAAAACTCTTTAAAAATGTAAACAAAGTCATTAAGTAGTAAAGGAATTTAACAGAAAGGAGAGTGCACATTTAAATTACTGTAGTATCCATTTTGAAATTCACTTTCCAAATATGGATGGAAAGAGAACTATTGATGTTTCAACAAGCTAAAAATATAGAGAAGATGGAGAAAGGTAAAAGGGATGTAGTGTTCAGTCAAGGAAATGGTTGAAAGTGCATCTTTACAAACCATAATATACCCACTGAACAAAAGAGCAGGGAGTAGATGCATCTCCCCAGACAGCTTCTCAGTATTTTCTGTGCTTTTATTTGTAGCTGGCACAGGCCTAGTTTGAGAATAGCACAATACTTGCATCACCTAATTTTCTGAAGCAGACTATATACACTGATAGCCTACTTCTTAAGTTTATGTGACCAAAGAATCATAGTAAGAAGCTAACATTAACTAGCATCAAGTATTAATCCATAAAACAGTTATTTAAAACAGATAATGAAATGGTGATGATCCATGCTGTATGATATAATACCAGAAGGTTATACAGGTTCAAAATATGATTGAACAAATTAAGGGGGGGAAAAAAGTCTGTCACGGATTAATTAGCAATGAGATATTATGGCACAGGAACTGAGCTGCTTTGCATGAATCATATGAGAATGTACTGAGGAAGTATTGCTGCAAGTATATTTAACCTATTTCAATATTCTTCCTTAGACTTCCCTTAGTGTGACCATGCTGGAGACAGGTCTAGATAAATCTTGGGTCTAACCTAGTATAGCAATTCTTACACTTTGAATATACACTTTTCAAGAATATGCAGCTAAAATAAATACAGCTTTGTTCCACTGGTTGTATCTGGTCTTGGGTTCTGTTCATTCTCTGAAAGTTGAGATTTTCTGCTTTGCCATAAATTTAGTTGGACATGAGGTGAAACGGGTACCTGTGGTCCAAATGAGGCTATAACCGAAATCAGATTTATACCAAGCTTCTGTTTATTCACGCAGGTCGTATCTACAAGTGCTTGTTTACTGGCTCTGTGAGCTCACTACTGACACTGCCATTAGATATTCTGTCAACGTAAGTACCTAAACAGTTTGATACAAAGAACTGTTTTAGTAAGATTGCCCTGAAAATGGTTGCTTTGGAACTTGGTGTCCTTTTCTTCCAGTTATGCTTGTTACCTTCTGCCATCTTACCCAAGCAAGTGCCCGTTAGTTACCCTTTGCATAACAAAATATATAGCCAACAGCATTACAGTAGAAATCATTTCACTTTGAAGTTCCGTTATTCAGGATTTTTAGAGCTTGAAAGCTCACTTTACAAAGTGGGCCCTGGGTAATGGAGATTTGTATTTGATGTAAAGAAAACTTATGCTGCAAAATTACACATAATTAGAAAGATTTATGTCCTACAGTTTCAATCAGATGCCACGTAGTAGAATAGTAATAAATGTGTTGCTAATGTCACATTCTGTTTTCTTTGTTGCATTTTTATACTTTGAATTTAATTTTATCCATTCTGTCTCTTACACGATAGGGATTATTTTTTATCAGATTTTCTTCTAGCTGATACTTGGATTTTTAGTTCTTCAGTCACCATCTGCTGTTACATATTGTCTTTGTCCTTTTAAAATCAATTTTACTTAAATAATCAGTAAACACCAAACAATAGAATTTCAGGCTGGTTCTTATTTTTTCGTTATCTCGAACATGAAGAACTGAAACTCAGTTTGGGTAGAGTCAGTTGCACAGCAAGCAAATTTTGATTGAGTGTTCTATGCGGTTCAGCTAAGTCATCTCAGTTGAGCTGTTTGATTTGAGATCTCAGGTCACGTTACATTTAATTTTTACTAGTGGAGAGAGATGCGTGCTTTGGTCTAATAAGCGTATTTTTCCTGTTAAGTCTGTAGTGTAGATTCTGGTTTTATTTTTCTGAGAAGAATCTGAAACAAATGAACTTGAACACCTCTTCTTTTGTCTGTTACAGACTAGGGAGAAAATAAAGGACTCAAGCATTTGTCAGATTTTAATGGCCTGTGAAACTGTGCTTTGACATTTATTTCTTTGACAGAGACAATTTCAGTAGCCTCTTTTCATTGTGAGTTTCATGTCCCCATGGTATTCACTGTGCTGTGCAGGCACAAGTGTGTGGCTGCAAGGAGAACCAGACTGATGCTTCTTTGGGCATGGTGGAGTACTGGTGTGGCATGTTTCTTACCTATTATTAAAGAGCATACTATAGTTTTCTGAGTAAATTCTCTGTAGTCAAGTAGTTCAAGGGTGGAAACAAGTGGGAGGAGGTACCTGAAATTAGGGATGAGGATTGCTTAAGTGCCTCTCGTGTCATGAAACCCTAGTTTCAGTTGGCTGGCTGAACTTAGTTTTGCTGCTGCTTTACAGTTATGTATGACCTGATAGATTAGGGTTTTTAAAGTACAGAGATAATATCTAGGGTAAAATACTATCTGAAATGTAGAAAAGTTGAAGGGAAACCCTGCAGTTCCATTTTTCTGGTTAGGGTAGCTCAGCAGATAAAATGCTTCAGTGGACTGGATATAATGCACCTAGCTATTTAAAAAATCCTTTTACTGTATCAAACCATTTACCTAGCAACTATTGTCACTATTTAGTAGCTTTGCTATTCTTAAAGATTGTTTTTCCTGAGCTACTCTTGAAAATTTTCTTCATATTTGGTCAGATCCTGTTTTGGAAGAATATTTACTACAGTATTAATTTCACAAACCAAACCAGAGGGAAATAAAACCTTTTCCAAATTAGTGTGTATCCTGGCACTTTAAACCATTTGTACACATGTACACACAGCCTTCCTAAAATAAGCCTTCTTTGAACAGATTTTTTAAAATTAAATTAAAATTATGTCTAGATACTTTCTTCACCTAGACACATAAATAAATTCAGCTTTTTGCACAAATGCCAGTTTATTTGTTAATTTGGACTAGTAGGATCTGTTTGTGACGGTTAACAATGACTTGAGTTTAGTTTTACTAGCAAAATATTTTTGTCATTAATGCTTTATTCTTTTCTTTAACAGGGAGAACTTACTGGCTGACTGTTTGCAGGGCTGTTTTGTGGTAACATGCACTCTGTGTGCATTTATCAGCCTTGTTTGGTTACGTGAACAGATCGTCCACGGAGGAGCACCACAGTGGTTGGAACAAAATCAACAACAGCCACTCAATGGTGTTGGTCAACAAAATGAGGTAAAACTTAACTGCTCAGTAGTTCATGATAAATTTAGAAAATGTGATTTTGTGATTTAATAAATTACCAGAACCCAGTGATGTTGTTTTACTGGATGGTGTCTTTATTTGTTCATTAGCAGAAGTTGAACATGTGTTTCTGTATAAACATAGTGACACCACTGTTATGTTTTTGAGGTTGTTTGTTTTGTATAACATTGTTTAGGGTCTTATGTCTCTATCTTCACCCATTTTTTAAGATAATTTTGTGCATATAAAGCTGAATTCTCAGGCATAGTGAATGAAGAATCAGCTTGCTGTTATTTTGTCTTTTTCTTAAGTATTTCAGTAGTCTGTGAGTTAACAACTCACTCTTCTCAAACCAGTTGGAAGTTTTGTTGAAACCACTGAAGTTGGAGCTTCTCTGCCCTCCCTCAGCCCCAACACACACATGCACCTCTTTAGTTCTTACAGAAGCCTCTTGATGGGAGAAGAGATGATATAAGCAATATGTGCACATAGGAAGGAAATAGTTCCCAATTTTGTTTTCTTTTAATAAATGTCAGGTTTTTTAAAGACAGAGGTAGAAATTCTTATTTTGCTGAGTGGCTCGCTTGGCCTCAAATTATCATCTTCCAAATATAATGATAGTTTTCATAAGATGAAGAGAGTTCCCCTCTATTGAGCACTGGTGAGACCATATCTGGAGTGTTGTATCCAGTTCTAGGCTCCCCCAGTACAGGAGAGCCATGGACATACTGGAGTGAGTGCAGTGAAGACCCAACAAAAATTATGAAAGGACTGCAGCATCTGACATATGATGAGGGGCTGAGAGAGTTGGAATTCTTCAGCCTGGAGATGAGAAGGCTCAGGGACCTTACTAGTCTATTAGTATAAATGCCTGATGGGAGGGTGTAAAGAAGACAGAGTTGTTTTGGTAGTGTTGAGTGACAGGACATTAGGCAGTAGGCTCAAATTCAAATACAGGAAATTCCATTCAGACAAAAAAAATGTAGGTTTTTAACTGTGATCAACTGCAGGAAAAAGCTGGTCAAAGAGGTTGTAAAGTTTCCACCTCTGAAGTTACTCAAAAACCAAGAGGAAACAGCACTGCTCAGCCTGCTGTAGCTGAGCCTGCTTTCAGTTGTGTTGACTACGTGATCTCTAGAGGTCCTTTCCTACCTCAGCTACTCTGAAGAAATTTGAATGTTTCTTTTCCTTTTTTTAAAGGTTTAATGGTCCCAAATGTAATGCTTGTCTATTATTGACATTTTTTAAACTATTCAATTTCATATACATACAGGATATAAGTATGGAGAGAGGATGATGAGTTTAACGGAATGCTAAATCCTGTTTCTGCAGGCTCAGGCTGTTGTAAATGGAGGTGTTGAAAATGCTGTGCTTGACCAACCTGCTAACCCAGCTGCTGAGAATGTAGTTGTAGGAGAGAACCCTGAAATTCAGGAAGAACAAGTAGATGAAGAGGAGGAGGATAATGAAGATGAAGAAGATGCTGTAGTAGAAGATGCAGCAGATGCAAACAATGGAGCACAAGGTAACAGGTGACTCAAAACAGTAATGTTCTAGTTCTTATTAAATGTAATTAGACCCTTGAATATAGAACTATCATAATTCAAGGAAGCTATGTAAATTCCCACTCTTGCAAATTTCGAGTGCTGAAGCATTTTCTTGCTGAAAAGCTAGCAGCAATTATAAGATGAATATTATGCACTCAAGTCTTTTTGTTCATTTAAAACATATCATGGAATGGTTGCGTGTTGTTTTGAGTGAGTCTTAACAGCTGTAAAAATGGCCATTGTCTCCTCAGATGACATGAACTGGAATGCTTTGGAATGGGATCGAGCAGCAGAAGAGCTTACTTGGGAGCGAGTGAGTAAGAATAATTTTCTTGAACTTAATAATTCAGACTCATACTTGAAATTATTTGTAATGCTGTGTTAAAATGCATTTGGGACAGATTTGGATATCATTCCCTCAGTAAGAGCCTTTAGTTACCTAAAAAAGGTAACTAAAGGTAACAAGGTTATCTGTTAACTATCAAAAAAGGCATTTCTTTGATTTCAAATGTAGTAGCAGCTTAAAACATGTTTTAGCACAGACTTTTCTGAAGTCAACTTAGTCAGGTTTAGAAATTAATTGCAGCTTGTTTTGAGAATGCTGTGCCAGATTAGGAATGCACAGGTGTTGCATTATGTATTGTTTAATACTTCATTTTTGTATTTGTGGAAACAATAGACTAAAGGAGTGAAATGGAAATTTAATTTGTGAAAAACAAATGTGTTTCTTTAAAAATGATGGAGCATTTTAGTGTAACATGGCTTCTGTTTTGTTTATGGATCACAAATTCTGTAATTAGAGCATGAGATGCATATGCACTGTAGTCATAGAGTAGACTCAAGAACTAGGTTTGTGTGACTGGTCTAGAAGTAGCCAACACCTGAGTTCAAAGCTCACCACATGCAGCAAAATCTGCTTGAAGGTAGATACAGCAGCTTCATGATACTTACCAGTGTCACTGGTGCCTGAGGCAGAAGACATAAAACTACTCACTGTGTTCCTAGGCTGTGGTATAATTGTTGCCTCAACTGCAGAGTAGGATAAATATAGTTTTCATCACAAGTGACAGGTCTTGATCTTTGTTTTGTATCGACTGAAAGCTTCTTAATGTGTTTTAAGAGATATTTCACGATAAAGGAATTTCATGATATGGATTCAGGTACCTGAATCATTCTATGGTTTATTTGAAGATGAAAGAGTTACATTTCTGAACCCAATTTATGTGCTGGGAAGTGTTGATGTACTCCTAATTGAAAATATTCTGTTGCCTCTCCAGGAATATAGAAATCAGTTTCCACATACTCTCATAACCATTTCCAGTATAATGTGCAGTATAGGCAATAAATGTGCATTTGGCATTTAGTATTAGAATTGGGGTAGGCTTTTTTCTCTTATTTCATCTTGTGAAAATAGCATGCAGGTTTTCTGAATTTTCAAAAATATTTGCATCTTGGTTTACTTGTAAAATATGTGCAGCGCTTGCATCTTGGAACTTAGTGCAAAATCCTCATACAAAAATAAGAGCCTTGAACCTGGAACTTTGCAGCAGTAATTGTGGAGTACGAGTGTCTGGATCGAAATAGTAAGATACTCTTGAAGTGGGGGGGAAAGGAGATTTCTTTTTTAATAGATGCTTTATTTTTGGCTGTTCTGTGGATGCTTCCCAAAGCAGCTGTGCAGAGTGATGAAGGATTTGTTTCCTGTCTTCCCAAGCCGTAGAACAATTTTGTTCTAAACTTAAAAAAATATAGTGTAGCAAATGTTCTCATTACAGGTTGCTTTAATACATAAAAAGTAAAATATTAACTTACTTTTCTCAGTGCAACATAAACTGATACTTTGCAACAAGGAAGCAACAAAAAATTTGCTTTTGTGTTTTAATATTGAGTTGATTAAACATGTATTTAAATAGCAGTTCAATCACTAAAATATTTTGTAAATACAAAATCTTTGTCAGAGTTTTCAAAGTCTTGGAGAGAAGTAGCCTATAAATTATTTGATTCTGTGTTTGCTTTGAAGTATTTAAATACTTGAGTGTTAAGATGTTCCACACATATATCACTGCCTTTGATCAACTGAGTTTACTGTGTTGAATGAGAACTTAGTTTCTATCTTTAAGAATTTATGTCCTGGTTCTGTTGGTTGAGCAATAAAAAAAGCTTTTTGACTGTATTGGACATTAAAGGTTGGTATGAAAGAGGCTTATTTTAGATGCAGGTTGCTTAATGTTTCTGATGAGTCAGTAACATAAACATTCTAATCTTCACAGATGCTTGGACTTGATGGATCTCTGGTTTTTTTAGTAAGTACAATCCCGCATTTCAAGAATTTCTATAGAAGGCTTTTTTAGTATCTTTTTTTTTTTAAGTACATCATTGTATTTGAGGTTCCTATTTTCATATCATATATTTCTTTAAAGAGGGTTTCATATGATGTCATAATCGAGCAAATGGGGTTTTTAGGAGTTTCACAGAGTACAGTTGTGAGTGTAATTTTTAAAAGACATAGATAACTTTGGATCATGTACTCCACTGTAAATAAAAGCTAGATCCTTTTAAAAAGCATACTTTGAAAATACTTACCTGTTCTAACCTTACATTTTGCTCTTTATGTTACAGTTAAAATAGTGTTCTCATTTAGATGTCTTTTATTTGCCCTGGTACCACCAGAACACCACGAATGAATTTATAGTGTAGACTAGATTTTAAAATATAAGATCTTCAGTTATGTTTCTTGACTTTGTTTTTTTCATCGAAGTCTCATAACTTTAATGGCTTAGGTTTACAATTATGTTATCAGTGATTGACCATAAAATTAATATCAAAAGAAGTAAAACTCCAGTGTTCTTATGGCTTAGGTCACATCTTAGCTAAAAGTAATATTAAAACAATAGAGACATGCTGTCATTTCTAGAGTCAGAGCTGCCAGTTTTGTCAATGCATTTGTTGTGATAAAGACTAATTGTTAAAAGTTCAGATGAACCTTTTCTTATTTATGAAACAAATATCCACACACATTTCATGTAATTCTTTTTAAAGGTGGAACTGTAATGATTTTAAAATAAAAGCTTATTTTTACAAAGTAAGAGTTTTGAAGCAAATGTAAGTGTGCATATCTAGGCAAATGTCCATGAATGTAAACAGGTGCTTTCATAATCTGTCCTGCATGTTTTAGTCTTTCTGTTAGAGCAAATTTCTTGGCTCTAACTGGAGATATATAAGTTCTGATAATAACAGGCAGCTGAAATAAGTTTAGATACAAAAGTTAAGTTGCTTGTTTAAATGACTGATACTTATGTACTGTTTCCTTGTCATCTTCCTTCCTCTTTCTCCAATACTTCTTGCAGGAACATGTCTTTTGGGTGGTGTCTTTAAATACATTGTTCATACTCGTGTTTGGTAAGTATCATTTGCTCTTAGATTTTAAAAAGATCCTTTGTGAAGTGTAATGCAGGTTAATTTTAAGGCTGTTCTGTCAGAATAAATGAAGATGTGACATCTAAAAATGGAACCACAAATGAACTGGGAATATGAATAATAAATATTTATTGTTTTCTAGTTTTTTAATTTTAAATTTCTTTAAGTGAATAGGTTTAAATAGGAAATCTACTAAAAACTTAACTATGTCAACCAAAGCACAGAAAATAATATTTGTTTGTAATACTTTTAAATTAAAGGAGAAATCTCATGGAATTTAATTTATGAGCAAATGCAATACTTTGAGGAATGGCTAGGATATTTTTTTTCTCCTTATAGTTTTCACTAGATATAGTTACATCACTTTTTACATCAAGAATCCATTTTTGGAGCTCAGTATTGGGAGGGAGGGAGGTGCACAAGAATGTAGCTGACTGTAGAGTTGTCAAATATGCTTCCATTTTGTGTCCGAAATTGCTACAGGACATCTTTCCTTAGTTCATACAACTTAGACTGACTTACATTTTAGAAAATAATAAATTCTAATCAGTGGCACATTTTACTCCATTTTCCTTGCTCCTTCCTGTAGATGCTGAAGCTGAGCTGTAGCTTTAAATCTTTGCAAGACTCTTTCTATTTCTAGTACAAGATAGGAATATTTTTGTGTTCCGATTCCACGTATAGTTAGTGCTAGGAAAATTTCTTAGACATAAACTTCTCACAGGTTTAAAAAAAAAAAGTTAAAAATGCCCAAACTGTAGGTATATACCTCTCAGTCATTTGAACCCTAAAAGGGTAAAATACCTGCCTTATTGATATAAGCACCTCTTGAGAGTTTCTGAAATTTCTCTGCCTTTGGATTATGGTGCTCAAGCTCATTAGTGTTGTTAATTCTACAACTGTGTGTAGAAGCAGCATCATTTTAGTGACAAGATGGAGCATTTTATATATTTGAAGAGATACCAGATAAAAATGCCACAAAATTTTACTTGCTCTGAATGATCAGTTTAGAAAGGAATTTATGTTGCTTTGGGTATTTTCAGTAGTCTTTCTTGGCAGAAGGGTTTGAGGTTGAAGAACTGAAGTCATACTCTAGATAAGAAATTTTTGCTGGCAAAGTAAAGCTCACCACACTGAACCGGTGATTTGAGCATCTAGATACTGAAATGAATCACCAGATCAAAAAAAAAAAAAAAAAATTAGTGTCTTGTATGTTTAATTCACAAGACACTATAACTGTTCTAATAAGAGTTGGAAAATACTTGAGTTATTTCTTTCTGAGAATTATTCTATTTTGATCTGTAGTTATCAGAAGTTAATTGAGGTTTTTTAGCTGCTATAAAATGTAGGCTTTTTTGGTAAGTAGATAATAACCATGAAACTTCTAAATCACAGATTAAGATTCAATAATAAGTGTCATATAGATGTGTTTTCAGTAGCTCTAAGTGTGCTTTGCCAAGTGGGAAACTAACAAATAGAGAAGAGAAGGGAATGACTTTCCCAAGCAAGCTGGAGGTCTGGGAATTTAATATGTGCCTCTCAAGCCTATTTTTAGTATCTTTCCCATTAAGTAATACTGCTTAATTTACAACCGCCAAATCTCTGGTTATTTGTAATTACAGTACTGGTGAGTTCAAATGTCACAGGGGGTACTTTCTAGAAGATAGAAGGAAAGCATTTTGGAACCTTAATTACTGGTCCAGAAATTCTCCTTGGACAAATTAATTCATTTCAACTTAATTAATATTTTCTGTAGCTCATCTCAGTACTCACAGAGGAGTTTGTACTGCTTTATGCTTTCTTCTGTAAAGGGATATATGAGAAATTCACTTTTAAATCAAGTTATTTAAAAAACATAAACTGTGCACTGTATTCTCATGAAACACTGTCAAAAATACAACTTTTAAGTCATTAGTCTGGTATAGGAGTTGTGAGTGTGATCTTTTTCATCTCACTTTTCTTTCACTTGTTCTTACTGACTGGGGAGAGCTCAACTCTTCCCTTTATCATTTTACCTTATTTATCTTTTTTATCTTATTTTATCTTATTATTTTGCTCTTCTCAGTAGCTGCTTATTTCTCCAAAATGTTCTGATCATTGATTAGGGTAATATGTGTCCTGCTAAGTCTTCTCCTAGTAGATTTTTGTTGTTGTTGTTGTTCCTGTTTGCTTTTATTTTGTTTTTTTTTTAACATATTGGTCATATGGAAATGAGGATGAGAGAGAAAATCATCAGACTTTTCATTTAAGGGAACATTTAGTCTACAGTAGTTCTCAGAGTGAAAATAAAAGGTGAAAGTACAAGCTTGCCATTACTGCAGCCCCTTTCCTTTATGTTGCTTCCCTCTACTCCTGAAAAAAAAAAAATAGACGTTGAATTCTGTAGTCATTCATAGCTTGGTTAGAAGACCACAAAGTGAGCTAAAACAACTACTTGATTTTGTTTCAAACACACGAGTGTCTGAAAATGGGGAAAGTGTTCTGGTTTTTAACGCATTCCCCCTGAAACCTCAGAATTGTCAAGAGAGTTCTCAGGAATTATGACAGTTCTCAGTGCATTAATTCAAAGTAAAAGTTGCTCCTCATCCCTTCACTGGAGTGTCATCTTTCTCCGTTTCCTCTTCCCTTTCCAGGGCTTGCATTTTTCACAGTATTCTTAAGAATTAAAGCATTAGAACTGAAGCCTTGCTAAAGCAAGTCCCATCTGTCCATGAAGATGTAAAATGGCTGCTTAAGTCTTTTAGTGCATGGAATAGAATGAATATGCAGAACAGGTTCCTACAGCAGTCTGAGACAGATACCACCCTAGTGCATGAGACAGAGAAATTGAATTAATTTATGCACTGCAAGATGAACTAAGAAGGAAAAGACTGTCCTCTAATTCTGTGTAGTTTTATATTGTTTTTAGTCTTTCCATGTGAATTCGGATATGATTTTTCAGTGTTTGTAAAATTATAAAAATCTAACACTTGCAAATATTTGCACAGAAAGTAATTTTTTTTAGGTGTTTTCATAAAGTTGACAAGAAGTAGAATTATTACCAAGTTACGATACACATCGTGCAAATAAGGCTCCATTTAGCAGTTTTCATGGCCTTTGTTTCTTCTTTCTGCTTACATTATACAGCATTTTGTCCATACCACATTGGTCACTTCTCCATTGTTGGCCTGGGCTTTGAGGAATATGTGAGTACTGTCCTTTAATTTCAAAATGAAAAAAACTTGCCACTGTTTATTTAATCACAATATTCTTGTAGCATTTTTCAGCTGTTATTTGCAAAAGTAACTTGGACTATGTCTCATTTTCAGTCCTTAAATTATCAGTCCTTTTTGAATCTATGATTAAAAATGTTACTCATTCTTTCCCACTTCTTCCATTATTTACATTTAAAGTGAGGTTTCCTACTTTACAAAAAATGCATAGGTATTGGGGTTTTTTAACAACCTCTTCTTCCTTGTGTACATTTTTAATTTGTGTACTGAGTAATTTTCATAGTGGATGATAACAAATAGGGAAAGCGAAGGGGGTGGTGAGGTAGTGTAAGGTGACACTTCTTGTTGCATATGTGTATGAAACAAATATGTAAAAACTAGAGAAACTTGTCATTCTTAATGAATATTTTAAAAGTGAAATCTATCTTGGTTACATAAAAGAGAGATGTAATCTTTTAAGAGACTGGTAAACTTTCCCCTTTTTCCCTCTTCCCTCCAGGTTCAAGCATCTCACTTCGAAGGCCTGATTACAACTATAGTCGGATATGTTCTGCTAGCAGTGACTCTAATTGTTTGTCATGTATCCTTTTGTCAGTAGTTACCTGGTTCAGATTTACATGTAAATGATTTTTCTGGCTGTGTTTTGAGGAGGCACAGGCATGATGCAGGTGCAATTAATTTAACATTTTGCTCTGCTCTTTTGGTGAAATTAGAAGAAAAAAATGTAATACGCATCCAGCTTTTCTTAGAAAATATGAGAATTTGTTTCAGACTGCATGGAAAAGAAAGCTACTATTTAAAGTAGGTCTTCAGTTTTGAAACTTGCTTATTCATGGCAGATGTTTTCAAAGGAAACTGTTTATTTCTTGAGAACTTTTGGATGCTTAATTTAAGAAGTGTGGTGTTATTATTATATATTTATTTATTTATTTTAGGTACATGTTTGGGGGTGTTACTCAGCACACTAGATAGTGACTTCCGGAGTCATAGCCAATTTTGAAAATACAACCCTGATAAATTATATACTTCGTATTTCACTTTTGTCTTTTATAAAATTTCCTGTTGCTAAAAGCCATGTAATACAGTGTTTCATATTAATTAGGCTGTTCTAAAATATTTTTCAGTATTATTTTCTTGACAAAAGTATTCAGGGCTTGGCAGCACTTGTTAAGTTCCAGCGATCACGTCGTTTATTAGGAGTTTGCTATATTGTTGTCAAGGTAATCCTAATTTCTTTTCTGTGGGGCAAAAAACCCTCTTAATTTGAGCTTACGTTATCATTTTCTTAGCAACTTCTGTTAAACTAGTGAGATGTTCTTTTCTCTATTTTCCTAAAGGTTTCCTTGTTAGTGGTGGTTGAAATTGGTGTATTTCCTCTCATCTGTGGCTGGTGGCTGGATATATGTTCCTTGGTAAGAAAAGAAATAAATGGGATAAAACCTTTTTTTTAACACTGTTTATATTTGAAGCAAAAAAAACAGTTCTGATGAGAAGAGAGTTGTTCAATATGAGTTTGACAACACTTTTCTGTTTTTATAAACATTATTTCCACAGGGAAAGGGATTTTTAGGTACTGCCTGATGCTAATTTTGTTTTTCTTTATGTTCCTAAATACAAATTAACATGCTGTTACTAAAATAATAAGAATATAATCTTTTTTACTGCAGTTACAAGACCACTGTGGTAATTAGCTTACTTATAGGCAAACTTGTGAAATGAAGAAATGCCTTTATGTAGCCACCTCATGTGAAATGGTAATGACTTCATATTTTAAGTTATCCAGTCCCTTTTTGTTTTGAACAAGAGACATGCTGTGTTTGCTTGGAATTGAGAAGGACAGTTTTTCTATCCTGAAAAAAAATTGAGTGCTTAATTTCAAATGGAGAAAATTAATTTCTTGCAGCCTTAATAGAAGTAGAATTTTACTTAAGGGAGTATTTGCTTCCATCACACTGCTGCTTTGTTTGAACTGATTTATAACTTTTATAGGGTCTGTTACAGTTGACTTCTTTCTTCTTTCTGTTGGAAGAAATAAATTGATCAGAAATCGATCTTTATTTACTGTTCTTATTGTAAATTTCCTTTTTTTTCCTAATTAAATGCTATAGTTATTTATTTGTTAACACCAGGCAGACATTTAAATTTGTTTAGTACTATATATGAACTAGGGTAAACAAAGTGAGTAATTGTGGATGTTTGCCAAACTCATTCAGATTTGTTTACTACTTACCTTCTAGGAGATGTTCGATGCCACTCTGAAAGACAGAGAATTGAGCTTTCAGTCTGCTCCAGGTACCACAATGTTTCTGCACTGGTTAGTTGGAATGGTTTATGTCTTCTATTTTGCATCCTTCATTCTTTTACTGAGAGAGGTAAGTCTGTAAGAACAAGAGTGGTATGTAACATATTTAGAGGCTTGCGTGTTGAACAATTAAATCTTTCACATGTGGGTATTGTTGCTACTGTGTTTTGTGTGTATATTGAATTTCAGCCTTTGGTTGAAAGGGCCATGCTGGTACTTTACTGCAGTGGAAAATTATGATTTAAAGTATATTTTGCTTAGAGATTTTTAGTTTACAAAGAATCCTTAAACCTGAGTGTTGCCTTCAAATTAATCTAAATGTTTTAATTGTTTAAGGTTGGTCAGTACTTGAAAATTAAACTTGTATTTGGTTATTTCTTCTCTTCTTCTCTATGATGATACTTCCTTTGTTCTATTTCTGTGCCACTTGGTTGAATCTTATTCAACAAATATCCCTATTATGTTAAAACTTATTTGCTGCAGGAGTGGTATTCAAAATGAAAAACAAAGTATTTTCAAAAATTTCTCTTTGTATATTGTTTTCTATTTCCTACTTCAGGTATTGAGACCTGGTGTCCTATGGTTTCTCAGGAATTTGAATGATCCAGACTTCAATCCTGTGCAGGAAATGATTCACTTGCCCATCTATAGACATCTCAGGAGGTTTATCTTATCAGTGGTAAGGACTTTTGTCAAGATTTCTTTACTTGGAAAGAAAATTACCTATGTTGGCTCCCATATATGGTACTTTGTATTTAAGGAAAAAAGACTTTCACCATGAAGGTGAATTGATACTGGAACAGGTTGCCAACAGAATCTACGTCTTTTGATACTCAAAACTGAACTGGATAGGGTTCTGAGCAACCTCATGTAACTGGGTCTGCTCAGAGCAGAGTTCTGAGGGGTTAGGGAGGGTTGATTGAACTCTAAAGGTCCCTTACAAAACAAATCTTTCTGTGATATCTTCTTATGCAAAATCACAGAAAATGTTTGTATATTCAGACAACAAATGTTTATTATCATGGATATTGTAAATCATGTAATGCTTTCATGATGCCTTCAGTTATTGCAGTAACATCGTGTGTCTAGTTCAGCTAAAATAGTTCAGCTAAGGGGAAAGTAATTTTCAAGTTTAATTTTACATTGGATTCTGCTGATCTAGCCAATGGTGTCTGTTTCCAGATTATCATTGTAAGATATTAAAAGCAATGCAAATTTTTTCCCCTCTGCTTGTTTGGTTGAAGTTTGCCAAGCACGCAATAAAGAAAGGGTCTCAGACTGTCTTTGACGTAAATATCACATCAACTGTGAAAACTGACACACCGGAAACATTCTTTGATGTACTCTGTTATTACACCTGAGGTGCTTGGAGCAGTGAAAGCTCAGAGAGAGAGTTTCTATTCAAGAACCCTTCAGCACGTCAGAGGAGCTGACCTGTCCACCTTTCAGAGCATTTTCTTCTTGGATAATCATAATTCCTCATCTGCCTAAAACTTTGTGTCACAGCAGGTGACCCAAAGACAAGCAAAGATCTGCTTGTTACTAATGATCTGAGATATGTTTTCACACTGTTGGAACAGACAGTTACTTGAACTTCACCTTTTGATTTGCTTAGCTAATGAATTCAGAACTTCTACTAGCCTCATATTAGAATGTGAGACCCAGAATGGTAATCATTTACACTTTTCATTTCAAAGAATAAGTCACACCTTTCACGTTTTGTTTCTTTTTCAATATTTTTAAGAAATGTCTTGTGTAGAACATTAAATATTAATTTTCAAGGAGAAAGAGATTTAATTTTTCTGTTCTACATAGTTAAACACTTTTTTTTTTTTTTTTTACATTTTTAGTTCTCTAGTGGTGCATTTATATGAAATGTAAGAATGTGTTTAAAATGTACTTAATTTTTCATCTGGTTCCTTAAGGAAATGTGATTTATAAAAGTGCATGGTCTTCATGCACCTGATTCACCTACTTAGGTTTTGGTCTTTCAGTCAGCTTAAAATGTGAGAAAATAGAAACTGAAACATCTTTTGATGCTTCAACAAGTTGCTTGAAAAGTCAGTTGCTTAGAAAAGAGAGGAATACAAAATTAGTAATCCTGGTGTTGGGGAACAGCGAAGAAAGAAGAATTGTCTGACACTGCTCTGTCAGCAGGCCAGTCAATGCTTATTCGGTCACAGTCCTCTTTGGTGAGAGCATTGTAGGGTACGGGCAAATGTTCTTCTGCACTTTGAATTAGCAGCTGAAACAGTGTTGCCAACACAGGCCTGTTGGCTTCCGCTAGACAGTGCTTGCATGATATCAAGGCAGGCCTTTTCTTTTTCCTGCTCTGCCCCACTCCCTCACCCCTCCAGTGAATAAGCTGTGGTTCCAGGGTATACTCTGAGTAGTTGACCCAAACTGACCAAAGGAATACCATATGACGTCATGCTCAGCAGTAAAAGCTGTGGGAAAGGAGGAAGGGGGGGCATTCATGGTTATGGTGTTTGACTTCATGAGTTCCCAGGAAGCTGCTAATTGTCTGTCTGCTGATGAGAAATAGAGACTGAATTCCTCTTATTGTTTTGCTTGTAGGCACAGCTTTTGCTCTCTGTATTAAACAGTCATTATCTCAGTCTTGCCTTCCTTCTGTTTTGCCTTCCCCTTCAGCAGGGAAAGGGCAATGAGTGAGCAGCTGGGTAGGTACTGGGCTGTTAGCCAGGGCTAACCCACTACACAGGGAACGTGTCACAGAGATGGGTGGGGAGCTAGATTTGGTTGTTTCTACTGTGTGGGCTAACTTGTTCACTTTCTTGTTGCAGATTGTCTTTGGATCAATTGTACTGTTAATGCTCTGGCTTCCTATACGCATTATTAAATATCTCCTGCCTAACTTTCTTCCATATAATGTTATGCTCTACAGGTAAGCATTTATTTTTTAAAAGTTGTGTTTCTTCAGTCTTCCTATAACTAGAAAAAGTGCATTTGTGCTCTTTGAGCATTAATGGGACTTTTTTTTGCTATGTTATTTTGTTTTCAATTAATCTAATATTCATTGTTCTAGGGAAGTTAAAAGGTAAAGGACATGGCTACATCATACAGTTTGTCAAGTGAAAAGCTACTAACAAAAATTAAAGGCATTTTGTATTACTTCCCTAATGATAACTCTTTGGGGGTTTATGTCCTCAAAACATTTACCCTTTCAAGTTTTTGATAGTGAAGTTGCTTTCATGTTTGTTTTTTTTAACACACTCGTTCCTGATTATCATTACTACAAGAATGAAAGAATGTCTGTAACTGGATTTGTTTTTGATGATAGCAGGTTTTTTCTGTTTCTAAATAATAATTGAAACAGTGATGATAGAAGCAAATAAAAGAGCAAACTGTATTCTCGGATATAATCTTTCTCAATGTTTTTTCTTAAATTTCTTATACACCTAAATGTCTAAATACTCATGAACACCTAATCTCTGCCTAGGGTAGTATATAAGGAAAAATGTATGGAAAAAACTTAAGAATTCTTCCTGTTGGCATCCAATATATTTTTGTATTGTGGTGGTGTTAATATGATTCAGTGTAAAAGATTGCTATCAGAATGTTCCTTATGTTTGGCTTTCTATTCTTCCCATTGTTTCTAGTGATGCTCCAGTAAGTGAACTTTCCTTAGAGCTCCTTCTGCTTCAGGTGGTGCTTCCAGCTTTGCTAGAGCAAGGACATACAAGACAGTGGTTGAAAGGTCTTGTACGAGCATGGACTGTTACTGCTGGATACTTGCTGTAAGTACAGAGATCCAGAATCAGCTACAACCATGTGTCCAGTTTGGCCTTCAAACACAAAAGCACTGTGCTTTCAAGAAAGTTATCCCAACAGGTAGCTTTAATAGCTCTTTTACAGATAATGATGTGATGGAAAACTTCTATAGTGATTTCTTCTGATCAGTATTTGTACCGACTTCTGGACTTGTCTTTGACAAGTAATTCTTTTAGTACACTATTACAGTATTTGCTTAGTGAAAAAAATCTGTAGAAGTATGACTAATATCTTGTTAACTTTCTATTACTTGAAAAGAATGAAGAGATAAGTGTCAGCAGAGCACTTCAATGAGTCATGTAAAATTCACGTGCACTTCCTGCACTTCTTATTATAAGAAGGAAAAAAATAAAGAAAAATTATTTAGAACATTAAGCTGAAAAAGTGAACAACTTTAAATCAGGGATGTTAAAGTTGAAAGTTCAGTCTCTAAAAAAGGAGAAAGGAAAAACTGTATCTTCATCAGATAAAGTGGATTATTATACTGCTAGGCAGAGTTCTAGCACTTGAAATTATTTTTTAGTTCATCTGTTGTTTGCCAAATTAGTCAAGAAAAAAATAAAGTTGATTTTCTTTTTTCCTGTATACCTTTCAGTTTTACTTCAAAGTATATTGGCATTTTCCCACTATGTCTTGCTGAGTGTTGCACTACTAGGATCAAGGTTTATTCTTTGCTAAGTTATGTCTGAGAAACTGAGTGAATGAATGAAAGACTTTTTTCTTCACTGCAATCCAAAATATTTATTTTAGCTTTTCATAAAGAAACTCTCCTCACCCCCTGTTCTCTTTGCATTTTGAAGGGTTTATTTTTTTCTATTAATTTTTCCACATTTTGATGGTGTTTAAGGATGATGCAACAAGAGAATTTTGGAGACAATGATAAAAATGGCTTTTCTTTCTCCGGTGTTGCAGCTGTTTAGAACAGTTGTGAATTATCTCTTCAGCAATTTTAGCTGAGCAAAGATGAAAATCTTCTTTGTTTTTCTCAAAAAGCAAACTACTGTGAAAATGTTTTCATTGCCAATAGAATATCTGCATGCATCTTACTCTGCTAAAGCTGAGGAGAATTAACTTCTAAATGTTCATATTGGGTTTGGGTCTTTTTTAATCGAATTCAAATTTTGCTAATGATATATGTGGGAAACATCAACAGAAAGTTTTTTAAATAGATTGATTCTTTTAGGATTGATGTTCTTAGAAAGTTGTGACCAGGTCTGGAGCCATTTAGAATCTTTTTGAAAGACTCTGCCTGCTTCTGTACTTTTGAAAGCATGTCTATAGCAATGATCTGCTGTTCTCGTACAGTTTAGGTTTGAAGGCGATTGTTTCCAATAGAGCTTGGTAACAGTAAAATAAAAGCTGTCAGTAGAGCTGTGTGTTTTCATGAACTGAAATAGCAATGCAATTTTCCTTTCATAAACACAGCCACTGCAATACCAGGTGATGTTTTTAAAGCAATCAAACAGATAAGTGATCTTTTCTTGTGACTGTGTTCCAACTGTTCTAATCTACATCCCCTAGCATTTTCCTTCTAAATTCTGTGAGTATGATGACATCGAGTACATTATCAGAAAAAGGCTTATTTTACTTTATGAAAATCCTGTGTAAGTTTTGTACAGCTTGTATGCATTCTGAGTAGGCCTATGTTTCTATAAGTTTCTCATTCGTATCAAACAGGACAAAACTGAAATTTTGATTGTTACAGGGATCTTCATTCTTACTTACTTGGTGACCAGGAAGAGAATGAAAACAATGCAAATCAGCAACCTAACAACCAGCATGCTCGCAATAATAATGCCATTCCAGTTGTGGGAGAAGGTCTTCATGCAGCCCATCAAGCCATACTTCAACAAGGAGGACCTGTGGGTTTCCAGCCTTATCGTAGGCCTTTAAAATTCCCACTCAGGGTAGGTATATCGAACACATAAAGAGGATAGAAAATGAAATTGGAAGAATATGGTATTTTTTTTGTAAGAAAGACTTGGCCCACGTTATCAGAAGTCAAGTGGTGGGTCGTGTTGTGTTTTGTATGGTTTGCATCTTTCTAAAAAGTAGACTTACAGTTATTCTCACATAAAGCTTTTTTCAGCTTGTCATTTCTATGATTTTACTTATAGATCCCATATATGTTGTCTATTATCTCTTAGTTTACATCTTGTTTTCTTCACGATTAGTAATGGAGAGAAATACAATAAGCCCCATTAAACAGGTAGTTCAGGAGTGCCTCTAACAAGGCATGGCTTTCAAGGGGGCATACTTTGGTCTTGTAACTGAAGTGTATTTTAAACTCTTTGGCTTTATTAAGAAATTAAATGGAGAATTTCTGTTTCATTTGCATCTATATTAAACACAGAAGTGTTATAGTACTTAAAAGTTCTAAATCCCTAAAATTAGAAAGGAAATGTTGTTGGCAAATACTTAAGTTTCTAGAATAATATACAGGTCAAACTAGATAATTATTTTGTTGTTATCAGAACTCTGAATTAATCAAATATGACCTTCCAACACAGCTCACTTACTGTGAGAATGGAAGCAATGGCTAACAGCGTGACACTGTGGTAGTGCTTCTGAAATTTCCTTCCCTTATACCCAAAAGTCCTATCAAGGAAAATATATGTTACAGATTTAACTTTCTCTCAGTTATCTGTTAGGATAAGGTGTTAGCTTTCCCATAGTAGGCTTGCTTGTTGTGTGTCTTTGATGATTAATGAAGCAGAGCTGCATAGCAGATGGTGCTTGAGACATATTTAAAGAAGTCAAGTAGATGATAATTCTCCGATAAGATGTAAACCTGACTAAAGAGTGACCAGCTTCACTGTCATCTTCTGGTCACATAAACCTGAGGACATCTGGAAGAACTTTCTCAGCAAGGTTTTTCACAGAAAACCACTGTCTTGCTCATCTGGCATACAGAGCTAGAAACCTTTCAGGATTAATTGAAAGTTGTGCTGGTCAGTGCAGAAATGAAGAGATGATTTTTTTTTAATGTAATCTAAGGAGAACTTCAGTCATTCTGGATTCAAATGTTAATTTTTACTCTTGGGACAGCTGATGCAAACTCTTAGAAAGAAATGCACAACACTGTAGGTGCTCTGCATGTACTGTGGGTAGGTTTCTCACTGCTGATTTATTTATACAGTAAATATTAGTTGGTATTTGAATATTTTAGTTCAGCTGCCTTTCTAGGATGATGTATCTTTTATGTGGATTTTTTTTGCTTTGGTTAAGTAACTTTCTTATGAACTTTTTCTCCTTTTTATTTTTTTCCCTCTTTCAGATATTTCTTTTGATTGTTTTCATGTGCATAACATTACTGATTGCTAGTCTTATCTGCCTTACCTTACCAGGTGAGTCTATTACTGTAAAACTGTGATTAAAAGCAACTCTGCGTGTTGCTGTGCTCAGCAATGGCAGATGTTTTGAAACCATTGTTTAAAGTTAAAAGGAGAAAACATGGAAAATTGTCTCATTTTTAATGGTACATCATCAAGTTGTAATAATCTAAAAACCTAAATGATAGTGATAGTACTTGTATTTAAATGACAGAGATTGCCATTCCCATTGTTTTGTTGTAGAATAATTTTCCTTTAACAACATAGCTCCAAGTGCTGAGACAATCTCATTAGTATTGAGAGAAAAAAGAAACTTAAAATCTTGCACCTGCTTTACTGTTTAGAGAAGGAAAATATGTCATTTGTTACCAGGTCTTCTAATTTCTTTACTTAAATATTCTGAAGGTGTCATTATTGAGTCCTGCAAGGAGCAGGGAGTTGGACTTGATGATCCTTATGGGTCCCTTCCAGCTTCAGATATTCTGACCTTGACATGTCACTAAGAGATTTTGGGAAGTGGCATGTATATCACTTTAGAAATGTATGAATAAGTACTTTAATCAAATCAAAAGGATAAGACGTGTAAACTCATTTGAATTTTATAACCTGGCTGGTGTAATACCATGTGATTTATACCTCCTTGTATTAATGATCCTAAAATCAATAATGTATTGAGATCAGAGTTACAAATTTTGTGATTGTTTTAATAGTAGTACATAAAATAATTCCTCTGAAATACTGGTAAATGGAGACACTATTAAGAAATGAATGGTAGCAAATGAGTCTCCCATTTTTGTCATAAAGCTTCAGAAGCCTCATCAATGAGTCTTAAAAAATTATGTGAGGCAGTGAAATAATCCAAATATAGCTCATACAATTTAAGTTCAAGCTTATGCACTAATGCCTTTGCAGTTCTGAAGATTAGTGTTTAGGCTCTGAATAGTGCTGTATTCAATGATTTGTTTCGCTGTAGTTCGGGTCACATTGCTGTCATAACGAAATTTTAAGGGGAAAAAATTTCTACATATGTATTTGGCATAATTTCTGAAACTATTTACATAGTGCTTCACACATTTCTGCATTATGGGTATAGTACTAAAATACTGTTTTATTGTGAACAATATTTGTGCATTCATATTTAACAATAAATTTAATAAATGTTTTTTAATAGGCATCCTTCCCTAATACATCAGAAAGCATTACTCTGTTTAACAGTGCTTATGTTTTCAGTGTTTGCTGGCCGATGGTTAATGTCATTTTGGACGGGGACTGCCAAAATCCATGAACTGTACACAGCTGCTTGTGGTCTTTATGTCTGTTGGCTAACTATCCGAGCAGTGACAGTACTGGTTGCCTGGATGCCACAAGGTCGGAGAGTGATTTTTCAGAAGGTCAAGGAATGGTCTCTCATGGTGAGTCTCAAGAAAAATTTCTACCGAGTGATTCAAAAAGTAGGTAATGAAACTTGTTGTTTCATTTTTGCTTACAAATTTTACTCTATAATGTTCACTGCATTTTCCTTTTCAGACGATTTCAAAGCTTTTGCAGCTTCCCTTCCTGTTGCATAGGCTAACTATTTTTGGAAGCCATTTAGCACGATGTTAAGCAATCAGTGTAAATAAGTGTGTGTGTATATATATGTTTATATATATGTGCATATTTTTGTTTTCCTTTAAAAGGGAATATGTGGCATTATATTATTCCAAATGTTACGTGTTCTCAGAGACATTTACATGTTCACATATACCTCGAAGCTTAACTATTATTTGTTTCGTAATATGGCATTATCAAATGGAAAAAAAACTAGTAAAGCTGATAGATGATGATGAACATGTCTCTACAATGCAGCTTGATGCATATTTTCAGAAAGATCTTCATCATTTGTCGAATCTTATGTTGTTCAACTTAATATTTTTAAAGAAAATATCTGTTATTAGGAGGAGTTCTGATTCTCACCATGAAAGAAAATTTATACCCCAGATTTTTATCTTGGTTTTGATTTTGAGGATTTCTATTGTGCATTTCTTGCCTAAGCGAAGTGTAGTTAGTTTAAACATTCATAGCATGAATGATCTCTTGTTATGGATATGTTTATGTGCTTATTGAACTATTACAGACAGAAGAGCAGTGTAAGTGTGTATTTCATGTACTATACCACATTTCCCAAATATCCATCATTTTGATTTAGGGAATCTTAAGCTTCTTTAAGAAAATTCAGAGCCAAAATATAGTGCTTTACTTGTTCTTTGTCCCTTCTCCTTATCATGCTAATTAAGTCAGATTAGTTTTATATGATGCATGTAAAGTAAGAGAATTCTAGAATAAAGAAAGATTCAAGCATGGTGTTCTGCATTTATCATTTTTAAGTCAAATATTCCATAATGACTGAATATTTAATGTTTGGTTTTCTCTGGAGAAAAAAAAACCGGCAGTTTTGGAAAAATTGTTCTCCAATTTTCCAACATACTGGAATACGTGATACGATGAAGTGCCATTGGGTGGTATTCCCTACTGATAACAGTCAAAGGTTATTTTATGGTTTAGAATTATATGGACACTAGTAGGCACAGTCATGTGTTGTTTTTTTTTTTTGGAGGGGGTATGGAATAGGACCCAATCTTGAAAAATTACATTGCAAAACTACATATGTAATAAAAATTATTTCTAGGTCTGCGTAAGTTTGGGGTTTTTCTGCCAGAGCTATGTGTTTGTGTAGCTTAAGTTACATTTTAAGCTTAAACAAAGAATCCTCTGGTAAATATATTAATTAAATGTCTTGGGGCTTTTTAGATAATGAAGACATTAATAGTGGCTATACTGCTAGCTGGTGTGGTTCCACTTTTGCTTGGACTTCTCTTTGAACTGGTCATCGTTGCACCTTTAAGAGTTCCTTTGGATCAAACACCTCTCTTCTATCCTTGGCAGGTGAGTTGCTCCCATTCCTTTGCTGCTCTTGATGTAAGGAGTTATGAGCGTTCTTGTTTCATGTTGATTCGATGCCTCAGAGCATTTTCTATAAATATGTTTCTGTGTGGCAGAGAAAAGGCAGCCAGGTTTGGATATGAGGATTATTTGAACCAAAAGGATATGGTGAGGAATTCAGAGTATGAAAAGCTAAACTGTTGTGAGATGACATCAGACGATCTTTGCATTTCAGTGGCCAGCTAGACACTTTATCCAGTAGCATCATTGTAAAGTTATGTAGGAAGTTAGTATAGCTGTATGTATGTATGCACATACTCTGTCTGATCTTTCTGGATAGCTTTCTGCATACAGTTATGCAGCAGGAGGTTCAGCTGATCGTTTTTTCCTTACAAGGCTTTAATTCAGTAATGATGCCCACTATAAATGGCATTTTTATATGCTTTAGAGTCATGCTGGTTTTGGGTTGAGATGTCAAATCGTTAATACAAGATTTTGAGGTAGTCATGTTTTGTTATTCTTCACTCAAGTCTCACAGGCAGTGCAAATTTCTTTTTCTTCAATCCAGAAGACAGGATCGAGTGATGAATGTTTCCATCATATAGGCTGAATTATGAAAGAACTCATAAATCAGACACCCAACTGAGGGAACCATAACTCAAGACATCTAGAATGCATTTACTAAGTAACAAGGAAGTGTTCAGGGATAGTGACTTTGTAAGCTGCCCACAGACAAGCTTTTGTTTACTTTCGGTATCCAAATGTTTGAAAGCCATAATACAGAGAAGAATTTAATTATTCCATTATTTTAAAATACAAGTATATTTTTGAGGTATCCGAATAGATGACTAATAAGTCAAGGCATCATATAATTGCAGTGATAGATGATCTTGATTTCCAAACAGTTTGGGAAAGAATTTGCAATGCTAGATATTCTAAAAATTCTTGATTTTTGCATGTTAGTTCTTTAGAAGTTTTAAATACAGTATACTGAAAAATTTTATTTTCATGTGGCAGAGCTTCCTCAAAATAATGGATTAGAGGGATTTGAGACTTGTTCTAAATTAACAAGAAGCTATTGAAATTGAGAATAATTTCCATTTTTCACAAAAGAGAACAAAGTTATACAAAGGTTACAGCCTTAAGTAAACATGAATCAACTTTAATACTGATTTTTTTTGTAACAATTTTTTTAAATTTTTGAAAATAGATGTGAACAAAAGCACTCTTTAAATAATTGGTTAAAGAAATGTATTTCCTTAGCAGTTTAAGAAAAGGATGATTAGTCTATGATATCTTAAGTCTTACCAGTTCTGTAGCTGTTTATTGTAGCTTTTCAGCCTATATTTTGCGTTCTATTTTTGGTGGCTCTTATTGAAAATCTTACACATATCTGTAATCCAGAAAGGATTGACTCATGATGTAAAGTTTAGTAGAAGCCAGTAGTTAGATTATGTTCTTTTAATTCCATACCATAATAATTGCAGTTTATGTTAAAATATAAATTTTCTTCTAAGTAGTATGATGTTTTCTCATGAAGAGTGTTGCTTTGCTTTGTTTAGCTTTTCTCACATCAGAGAGGGTTTTGTGAATGACTAAAATTTAAAAGAACAGAAAAAACTCCTTTCCTGAAGTGTGTGAACATCTTTGCATCTTGTTTCTATTCTTTTTTTAGAGGAATCAAAATAACATCCTTCTAGGTACATGTTACCAGTGTTAACTATTCTGTTCCAGAATGATAGTCTGTTGCTTTATGTAAGTGTAATGCTTTTGTTTTGTATTTGCTTTTGGTTTAATAGTAGTACTGATTTTCCTTGTTCCAGGGAGCTAATTTGACAGACGTCAGTTAAGCTTGAGAACATCCTTTTTTCCATAGGAGTTTGCAGATGATGTCACCCTTTTTAAGCAATGTCCTATGTAAATAGAAAAGTAATTATATTTTCATTTATAAGTAAGATTAACAAGATGCTTGAAAAGCTTTTGGTTGTCTAGCTTTTTAAAGATATGTTAATGCTAACAGTCCATTTTTACAAAATTAGGACTGGGCTCTTGGAGTTCTGCATGCCAAAATAATTGCTGCCATAACGCTGATGGGTCCTCAGTGGTGGCTGAAAACTGTTATTGAACAGGTAGGGAAAATCTGTCCATGTGAATTTTTCTGTATAATACATTTTCAATGTTTTTTGAATGTGTGTATCAGAAAACAGAATTACATTTGTAGTAATGGAGTAATTGAGTAAAATTCACCCACAAAAACGCTGTCTGTCTATAGCTCTATTAAATGATCTTTCAACTGGTTTCTTGCATTCCTGCAACTGAATCACAACACTATTCCTGATTAAGTTAGTCTCTTGGGCACTGTTTAAATGATTTCCTGGAACACTCACGATGCAGATTGGCGGAGAGCTTTTTCTTGTTTAACTGCGGCCATCACTGCTTTCTTCAAGTTGGGAACACCCATGTTCTTTCATAAGGAGAATTGTGCCAAACCTTTTGATTATTAGTGTAAGTGCAAAGCAAGGCTTTCACGATTGATCCCTTCTACTTCTAACTTGTTCCTTTTTAGGTATACGCAAACGGGATTCGTAACATTGACTTACACTTCATCATCCGTAAACTGGCAGCACCCGTAATCTCTGTTCTGTTACTCTCGCTGTGTGTGCCGTACATCATAGCTTCTGGTGTTGTACCTTTACTAGGTATGTATACATTCAGAATACCTGTTTATCATCTGATGGTTTATAGCAGTGTAAATATATTTGTGGAAATAACACTCCAAGCTCTATGTTATTTAAAAAAAACCCAAACAAGCAAGCAAACAAACAAACAAAAAAACCTCACCAAAAAACCCCCTCTATTCTGCCAACAAATGTAAATGCTAAAGGATTGCTGTGTCGTCCTAAAGTGTGGCATTTTTTTGAGAAATGCAATACATTATTCTGACTAGCTACACCAGGAGTATGGGACTGAATAATATCTAACAGCAAAAATATAGGTATCTAGCTGGCTTGAGAAAGGAATAATTAATTCATTTCTTCTTTGGACAATCAACCTTTAATTTTAGTCTCTCTGGGAGCTATACTGAGCTGAGGCCATCTTTTTCTGACTTGTCAGATTCTAAACAAAGCTTAGAACAGGTGAAAATACTGGGTTTGTTTCGAGATTTTGATAGTATTAGAATAAAATGTAAATTTTAAACATAGAGGTGTTTGGTTTTTTTTTAAGACTCTCCTGTCTGAGCTTTTCCATCAACAGTTGTCTTTTGGTAGTTAGTTTTGATGTTAACAATATGTTAAAGAAGTCCCATTTTATTCTCCGATCTCACTTGACTTCTATTGCAACTTTTTCCTGATACGAGGTATACAGAAGCAAAAGAACTTATAAGCCCTTTTCTTTGTTTACTGTGGATTTTCACTGTGCTAATGGAAAACTTTCCACTTCAGTGCTTCAGATTAAAAAGAACAGCAGCTGTCATGTTGAAACTGTGGGATAAATGGACGTGTAATTTATTTCACAGCCGTTCTACTGAAGTTACAGTATAACAAAAAGTCTAGAAGCAGGTAGAGAAGCAAAAATATGTGAGTTGCTTCAGCAATGTTAGATCATGTAAGGGTTTTGTCTTCTTTTGTAGGGGTTACCGCTGAAATGCAAAACCTAGTCCAGCGACGGATTTACCCTTTCCTGCTTATGGTGGTGGTTTTGATGGGAATTCTATCCTTCCAAGTCCGCCAGTTCAAGCGCCTTTATGAACATATTAAAAATGACAAGTGAGTATATAGTGTGGGTTTTTTAATTTTTCCACTTTAAATTGTGATAACTTCAGATTGAATTCAGGTATTGTAGATACTTGTGACGTAAAGGGATTTTAGGAAGTTTTCTAGACAAATGGCTCATTGAGACAGACCTAAACTGTTCTTGGCAAATGTTTTATTTATGGTTCAGGTAGACAAACACAGGAATAGACTGTCTTTATAAGTGGAAGACACTCTTCCATGTCTAACATGAATGTGTTTTACCACAAATGAAGCTGATTGCTTGTTTGTCTCCTGCTGTGTAGTCTTGAAGAACTAGTGATTGTTATGATTATGATACACCTGGAAGTAAAATCATGTCACAATCTGCTTCTTATAAAACCATTTCTTCAACCTTTTCTGCATAACTGTTTTTCATACTCATTACTCAAATTAACCTGTTAAAGAATGTTTGGTTGATTTGATAGAGTTTGTCCTTACCAAATTTTGTATGTTTTTTTGATTTTTTTTTCAGTAATTATTAGTCTGTATTACTCAGACAACGAGTTTGTACAACAGGAAGTAAGCAAATATAGTCATGCCAGTCAGTAGAGATTTGTGGTTTAGAAATACACCTAATTAAATCTTTCATATAACAAATTCTAAAAGCATATACAAGTTTTTATGAAATTCTAGAATGTACAAAAAATATATGATGGTTGTTGTTTATGGTTCCGTGACAAAAGGAGAGATGGTGAAAAAGTTTCTAAAGGAAATGATAAGTTTTAGGGGAAGAATTCATAGGAGCGTATGGCTCTTCTACATGAAGAACCAGCAATTAAATATGAAGCATATGAGAGGAATTTAGGTGGCAAAAAGTAGGAGTGTGAATCAATGACCTACAGAAGTAAGGAACAATGTAAAAAGTACAAAAACTGCTGAGCTGATGAGATGGTATAATGTTGAAACAGAATTTAAATAAAGGAATCTCGCACCCCTTAAGCTTGACATGGAGTAGCATTAGGATATTTTCTTTCCCTTTAAGAAAGATAAAGCTGCAGCAAAAGTTCTTTCTTTGCAATATTTACTTTTTTTCAACCAGGAGCTGAGCCTTGCTTAGCTTTACTGAGTGCATGTTCTGCATTGTCACAGATTCTTTTTTGAACTTAGAAGAACCTCATTAGCCCTTTCATTTCGTTTTATATCAGAGTTGTTTTTCCAGTGTCAAACAGACACTGCAAAGATGCTCTCAAAAGTATCCAGCAAAGGGCCTGGGTATATAAATACTGCAAACACACTCCTTATATTTCATATCTTCATGCAGTTTGTATATGTCTGAATTGTATGACTACCAAAGTTAGGCCTGTAAATACAAACCTATAATGCCTGTATTCCATTACAAGGTGCCTGAATGTTGAGAAAAAAGATGAGGGTGGTTAAAGTCCATTAAGGAGGGGAAGGTATTGCTTATAGAATAATGTTTACTGAAATGAGAAAGCTACTTCTGCAGAAAAGGAGATAGAGTGGATTGTGTTACAAAATGCTGTTAATTTGTGTTAATTTCTCACTGTTTTTCCTGTAATCCCAGGTACCTTGTTGGACAACGACTTGTGAATTATGAACGGAAGTCTGGTAAACCAGGCACATCAACAACTCCACCTCAATCTTCACAAGAATAGATGGTCATATTAAACATCTTGACCTTCCCTTTGCCTTTACATGTCCTTTTTTCATAGACTCTTCTCATCTTTGGATATCTCTCCCAATAATACTCTCAGCAGTGTTTTGGCTTCTGTTAGCAGCATCCAGATAGCAGTTAAGGCTTTGTTCCTTATCTGCATTTTCTGATGTTATAAATGCTGTCTGAGATCTGTATATGTGTAAATAGAAGTATCCTGACACCCTAAAACCTTGGATTAAAAAGAATGTGCATTGTACATCTTTAAAAAGTATATTAATTTATTAAATCTAGTTGTCACTTTATTTTGGACTGCTGTTCTGTTGACAATGTGCCACAAAGCAATAGTGCGAAGAGGCAAGATGTTTTTATAAAATTTGGAGCTTACTTTATGGTGTTCATAACAGATCCTATTGTAGTAATACAGTATGATTTTTCATGAGTGGAAAGGCCACAGAGAATATCAAAAGTAAATAACTGTCTTACAGTCAGCAATGAAGTGGCTGTGGTGAGAACATAATGAACTATGTATCTTGCTGTCCAGTCTTTTTTATTATTTTGTATAACACCAAAGCTGTTGTACATTTTTCTATTGCCTGATTGTTTTTCATGTGTCAGAGTTTGTAATATTGTACAGTTGCTGTTAAATCAAGAAAATATTTCCTCTTCTGAGAATTCAGATGTACTTGTTGAGGCTCAGCTGGATTTTTCTGTTTGGTTGAAGGGGTGGGTGTTGGCTTTGGGATCAGGATTTTGTGAATTGAAACAGTAAATAAAAATTTACTAAGTCTAGGTGTTGGAAGCATTTAAAGGTATCAAGGAAAATTAGATAGGTTCACAACTTAAATTGTAGCCAATTTCTTATCAATAATAGAATTTTTCAGGACCTCAAGAAAAGGGATGAACATTAACTGATGTGCTTGCACAGCACAAGGAGCATAGTGTAAGCAACATCCTGACCTGGTCCTTAGTTAAAGAGCTTGAAATCTTTTTTCTGTAAGTTACCAAAGTTAAAAATTGTAGTATGAATTTTATATTGCACAATTACTTTAAAAAAAACCAAACCCAACCAAAAAAAAATTCTCTCAGAATTGGTCACTGTGAATTTTTATGGGAATAATATTGAAGGAAGTGATTTATCATGTACCATTTATTTCCTGAGGGGCAGGGAAATACATATGCTATTAAGCAGGCAAGGAAGAGTTAGCAGATATCTTTGCAAGAGCACAGTCAAACAAGAGCCACCAAATCAAGTCTGTGTTATTTCTATATGTAGATAGAGTTCTTTTGCAGTAATGTTTGGGGGGGCTTATGTAGATAAAGAAAATACATAACAGTATCACAAAGCTTTAAGTAGCATCAAATCACATGCTTAGATTGCAGTATCTTTCCTAGACCAATGTGGGAAATGTGAATATCCATTGCAGTAAGGAGAACATCAATGGAACATTTTAATTGCTATTCATTACACTCTTCTTCAGTATTCTGTACTTAACCATGTGTGTATATAATTAATACTTGAGAATCTGGCAAGTGCTTTGAAAGTGTCATCTCCTTCTATTGATGTTGCACCTCTGACCTGCCATTGTTTTGAGCTAATATGGTCCAGGCTGTGATGGTGGTAGTTCATTTTTTTGGTGTCTGGACTCGTGTTCTAAGGCAGCGAGAACAAGCCAAATGCATCTGAATCTAGTGGCAGGAGGACTGGGCTGTCACTATCAGATTCATACTATTTTACAGAATTACTGTTGTACTGATGGTTTTGAACCATAAATACTACCTTTTGGAGTGATTTATTAGGAAATTTCCAGTGAAATGAAATCAGAAAAATAGCCTAAATATTTTTCTTTCATTCACTGTTGCTTACTTAATGCCAAATTGAGTATATATTCACCCCATATATTTTTGATGTGCATATATATTGCATTTGACTATTTACAGTGGTGTACATTGTGGGACAAATATATTTTCACAATAATAAATTCACTGATAACATACATTCTTACTTATGCCAAGATTCCATCTTTGACATACCTTTCACAAACAGTTCCAAAATGGGCTTGTCACTCAAATATTGCAAGCACTACTGTGCATCATGGAGAATTTACAGTAGTGTGGTACTTGTAACTTTGTGTTTTTATCCAGACAAATTGGTCTTAATATTAAAATTTATTAAGAAAAAGCCTTTGTGCTGTTTCTTACCACTGTTATTTCACAAGAAAAAAGAGAATCAGGCCAGTCATGCAATGTGATCTGTAGCTGTTTTGATGTAGCTTACATTATCTGTATTCTCTCTTTGTTACGGAGAACTGGTTTCAAATGCAACTGTTATGCTGGCAGGCATGAAGTTTGTTTCCAAAACTGTCCATTGTGGACTTCAGAAAAATCTCATCTCCTTACCTCCTTATTTTTACACGTTTTGGGAAAGAATATGGAGGTTGTATAGAACAAGAATTAAATAACAGTACTTTTTTATTGTTTTAAATTTCAATGGTTTGCCTTATTGTGCCCTGAGTAGTCCTCTGGCATAGAAACATGATAGTAAGCATGTAAGTTAAGTGGCTGTTACTGAGACAGCTGATGAGATCTGTACCAGTGGCTTCCATCTGCGCTAGAGTAATACAGCATGCTGTGGGCTTATATTACTCTTCAAGTGGAAAAGACTCTGTGTTTGTGTGTGTTTGTGTGTGTGTGTGTGTGTTTGTGTGTGTGTGTGTGTGTGTGTGTGTGCACGCGCGCATGCGCGCTCTTTTACCCCAGTTCGGGCTGACCTTGGATCTTGAATGGAGGGGTTGGAGGTATGTACTGGCTTAATTGTATCCCCTTTGTGGTGTTGAGAATCTAATGCTGTTGTTAGTTCCACAGACCTTCATCCAAGAACTGTCAAGATGGCTCTGTAGCTATCTTTTGCATTCTGAAAGAATTTAATTGCAGCATGGCTTTGACTGTTTTTACACAGATTATTTTATATTGATTAAAAATAGTTAAAACTCTGCATCCCTTCTCTGTCTCCCCCTTTTCTGCTGGGTGAAGCTGAAGTTACTTGGTTTTGTTTGAGGGCCCTCTGGTACCTGTAACTGCTTTCAGTCCATAATTTCCTTGGCGAGATGCCAGCTCTAACACAATTACAGCACTCACATCACTTTTCAGCTGAGTGTATTAATTCTTTCCTTGCCTCTCCCTAAGACTGAGTCAAGATCATCATAAAAGTCTGCACAGCAGTCCCATTATTCTGCAGAGAACTCTGTAAAAAATACCTTACAGCGCACAAATGGGTGGTTTGTTGATTTCACTGCCTGGCATGCTGATCAGTGTCGTTTTGTTTCCTTGGACTTCACTGTTCGTTATTTTACATATAGATTGGAAGTTCTTTGTGGCAGGGTCAGTGTTCTTGTTCTGCTTGCCTTGGGAATGGCAATGGAATTGCCTGGGCAATGAGTGAGGCTCTTAGCAGAAATGATTATGCAGATAATAAAAACATTAAACAAGGAACTGAATCTTGGTAGTATAATGAAGTTCAGGATGCAAAATAAAGGAAGTTGTCTTCTGAAACAGATAAGAAACAACTTTTACAAAGCATAAAAGTAAGTTAGAGCTCTCTTGTATTTCTTAATTAGATTAATTGAAACTAAAGTTAGCAACAATTTTATTTATGGTTATTCCACAAGCTATGCTTCTGGTATTAATTTCTTCATTTAGAAGTCACCATAAATTGAGAAACAATATGCTGAAATCAAAGTTACTCAGTAATGGAAAATTTTAAAAGATTGTATTTCCAAAGGTCAAATACCAATCCAAAATAAACTAAATGTTTTAAATTCAGGATAGTACTGAGGGATGGAGGAAGGGCAAGATTATTTCACAACTCTGAACATCAGTTTTGCTGCTCATCTACTTACCTGCAGTTATCTCTTGCCTATTGAGTAGAGGCCAACGCCAAAGCTGCATAGGCATTTCCCACCCACCCCCCCAGAAGAGATGTCAAACATCTGGAGTTGTCTGATATCCGGTGGGGGAGAAGGGGGTGGTACTTAACATTACTTGTCTGATTCATCACAAAATCACTTGGCTTTCGAGGGCCATTTGTGTTCCTGGAAAGTAAGACTAGAGAGAACAGAATTCCTTGTTGCTTATAGAAGTAGAGAACACTGCAAAGCTAATTTATTTATACTGGATAGAATTTCTGTATTAGAACCCAAATAGTGCCGAGCAGCACTGGTTTGCCATGTTCAGCAGGTGCAAATTGCATAAGTGGCCTGCTGAAGTCCAATAAGGAATGTGCTGAATCTAAAAATACTGTGGATTAGAATGGAGTGTACATAGGTGTCGTGGTTTAGGAATGGAATTCTCCAATTTATTGTTGCCATTGAAACCACTCCACGCACTGCTCAGCACTGCTCGCTTACTACCCCCTCCCCTTTCTCTCCTGCAACGGGCTGGAGAGGAGAATTGGAGGCACAAAAGGTAAACCTCCCGGGTCCTAGCTGTGCCCCCTCCTGGCTACTGCAAAAATTAACCCTGTCTTGGCCGGAACCAGGGATATTTTGACTAGTTGTGAGCAGGAGGCACGGAAGCAGGAAGCAGCAGCAGGATTTCTAAGCCGAAATTCGGCAATGGTGCTGTAAAAGAACAATTACGTTCATGGATATACTTTTAAATGCTCTTTGTATAAGAGTAATGGGTAAAATGCACGGGAGGGAAGTACTCCCTCTCTACTCAGTGTATAGCAAGAATCTGAGTTGCTCCTTTTGCTGAAGTTACACTTATGTTTTTATTGCCTATATCTTCATAGAGTTTGATCAACCTTTTCTTAACAGAAACTAGGCCTTACTTCCTTTATAGCTTTGTGCCAAGATTCTCAACCGGACCCATCAGTGTCCTTCTCACTATGCCTCTGAGAGTTTTGGGGTTTTTTTTCTTTTTGTTCCTTGTTGAAAGGGTTTTGTTGACCCCACAGCCACGGTACTGATCTGTGTAATCCTGAGTTTCCTTAAACAACCTTGCATTAATCTGCAGATAATTAACATCTCTCCTCACACCACTAACCCTCAAAACTGAAGCATCCCTCCCTCACCTACCTCTTGATCTTGTTTTTACTTACCAATTATCTCGGAGGTTATTCCACTCTTTGTTATGCTGGTTTGGCCTTCCTTTTACATCCATGAGTTACAATGATCTTTAAGTAGATGTTTTAGTGTAATTACATGTGAAAAGCGTACTACTTTTAGCTAAAAATGAGTTCCCAAAAGTATAAATGACTTCCTAAAAGGAATACCATCCCAGTATGCCAAACTTAAGCCAACATGTGTAATTATGCATTCTTTCTGCACCATTAACACAGGACTAATGAGTAGAAAATCTGCAGTATATCCGGTACTGCTTATAAGTCAGGAGGCTGCAGGGTAAGGATGGTCATAACTCATGTACCTCCAGGGTTTTTTTGCAGTCCCCTCCATACCATCCTGTTTCATCCCATCCATCCTCCCCCTGTAGTTAAATATATGATGGTTGGGGTCAAAAAATAAAGGAGAGCAGTGCCCATGCTCCTTTTTCTGCGAAGAGCAAGGACTGTATTGCCTAGAGTTTTGCTTATTACTTGATGCAGTGTGTCTTGTTAATTTTTGTTACATGTAAGCATTTATACAAAGATTAATTTGGCCATGCCTTTATAGATTAAGCATGTTCTGGAGCAGCATGTGATTAATTGGTAACCTATTTTCCAGTTATTTTTCACTTTTATATGGAAGTTTTAGCCTTTGGCTTTTTCCACTGGTTTGCAATTCATATAAAATAACATGTTTGAAAAATACGGAGTTTTTCTTTAAATACTCACAGGAAAAATTCCACCTACATGCTACTGTTTCCCATAATACAGTATGGCAGCTTTATGCATGATTTCACTGCACTGAACCAAATCACTGGAAGAACTGAGAATATGACATTTACTTTTTGAGCATTTTTGGGATAGTTCCAAGTGTGTCCAAGAACTGCAGATGACAGAGAATATGAAATTTTTGCTGTTTATCTGTTATCCCTAGACACCTTGGAAAAACTGCATTGTGAAATGATCTTAATTTAATTCCACTGTGTAAACTCCTGCAGGATAATGTTTGCTGCATGTTTTTCTTTGTCCTGCATGGCCTTACATGTTCATCAGTGGGGACATAATGTGGATTAAAAAGGGCTTGCTCCAAATAAGATTGTGTGCTTCTGCAGTAACTGTTTGGCCTGTTTCAAGCACAGAGCACCCAAGTCTCTTTGGAGCAATGGCTTCTGAAGGCTTTCTGAAGCGAATAATCCTATTACCAAGTTAATTTGAGTGCTCGAGCTACTTACAGCCCATGTTAGAAGGAACGGGAGGGGCATTGCTTTATAACCAAGAGATGCACTAGTGTCTTTACAGAGGATGCCATTCAGGTTATCTCCGGTGCTGTCTTTTTGTGCAGTGGAAATAGGTCTCGTAGCTGGCAACCAAGACTTGGAGGCAGACAGGGCACTGAATCCTTGGAGTTCTGAAGTGGTGGGAGAACCCATGCTGCCTTGTGGGGCCATATTTGGAGCAGTGGGTGCTGAGAAGCAGCTGGCACTGGACATGCTGCTCTCCCTGGTGGCAGACCTTCTGTGGTCCTGCTGTCTGGAATGTTCGGGACTGTGGCGGCTGCCCAGCAGAAGTTGCTTGTGGCTGAGCTGCCCTTGAAAGTGGCAGCTACTGCAAGTAACGGGAATTTTAGGGGATACGTTGCTCTATGTCTACTTTTCAGCTCATTCAGCATTTGTTCACATCTCATCCAAGCTGGGAAAAGAAGTTTAAAAGTGCTAAAGGCAGGATGGACATGCCACCCTAACTCTGCTCACCTGGCAGTGCATCCTCGTGGCCATGGGGCATGCAGGGATTAGTGGGCTGCAGGGAGCCCAGGCATCCAGGGACCAGCCATCCCACTATGGGCTCTGCCAGTGATGCGGTACTAAAGTGTTCACAGAATCAATTAGGTTGGAAAAGGCCTCTGATATCATTGAGTCCAACCTATGACCGAACACCACCCTGCCAACTAGACCATGGCACTAAGTGCCACGTCCAGTCTTTCCTTAAACACCTCCAGGGATGGTGACTCCACCATCTCCCTGGGCAGCCCATTCCAACATCTAATCACCATTTCTCTGAAGAAATTCTTCCTCATGTCCAACCTGAATGTCCCCTGGCACAGCTTTAAGACCATGTCCTCTCATCCTGTCACTGGTTGCCTGGGAGAAGAGACCAACCCCCACCTGGCTACAACCCCGTTTTGGGTAGTTTTTAGGGAGCAGTAATGTCACCCCAGGCTAAACAACCCCAGCTCCCTCAACCACTCCTCCTAGGACATGCACTCCAGAATCCTGAATTGAGGGCCCAGAACTGAACACAGTATTCAAGGTGTGGCCTAACCAGTGCTGAGTACAGGGGAAGAATCACTTCCTCAGTCCTGCTGGCCATACTATTTCTGATACAGGCCAGGATGCCACTGGCCTTCTTGGCCACCTGGGCACACTGCTGCCTTGAGTTCAGTCGCTGTTGACCAGCACCTCCAGGTCCTTTTCTGCTGGGCAGCTTTCCAGTCACTCTGCCCCCACCCCAGCCCGTAGCACTGCACGGGGTTTCTGTGGCCAAAGCGTAGGACCTGACACTTGGTCACTGGTCATTGTTCTTGGCCCAGTGATCCAGCCTGCCCAGGTCCCTCTGCAGACCCTTCCTACCCTCCAGCAGATCAACACTCCGACCCAACTCGGTGTCATCTGCGAATTTGCTAAAGGTAGACATCATCCATGTCTCGTGTCTTTTCACAAGTTTGAACAAATCAGGGGATGCTCTTGCACTTTAAACCGCGGAGGCACCAACCCTCTCTCCCCGCCCGGCCCCCGCCTTCCCCCGCTCAGCTCCCCGGCCTCCCGCCCGCCCCGGCCGCTCCCCCGCGTTGCCCGGGCAGCGGGGCCGCGGAGCGGGGCAGGTGAGGGGCCGTGCCCGGGCCTCCCCCGAGCCCCGGGGCAGCACCGGCGGGGCGGGGGGAGCAGTCCCGGACGGCTCGGCCGGGGCCGCCATCGCCGCGGCGGTGCCCGGGGGCGGGGTTGGGCTCCCGGCGCTCTCCGAACGCCTCCTCCGGCGCTCCCTCCCCGCAGCTCGGGGCTGGGGGGCGGTGGGCCCCGCGGCGCGGCCGGGCCGGCCTGCTTGCGGCTGCTTGTCAGCCTTGAACTGCTGGGGCTGGTTTTGAGTGCGTGAAAGGAAAAAACATTAGAAAATAAGAGCTAATAGGGGGTGAAAGACATGAGCTGAGCTTTGTGTTTAGCAAGAGTAACCCCTGCCGTGCGCTGATGGTGAAGGGGTGCAGAGGCTGCCTGAGCTGGCTGTGTGTATATGTACAGGAGGTTCCCTCTGAACATAAGTAAACCCTTTTTCACTGTAAGGATGACTGAGCACTGGCACAGGTTGCCCAGGGAAGTGTGGAGTCTCCATCCTTAGACATGTTCAAAACCCACCTGGACATGGTTCTTGGCAGTCTGATCGTAGGTGGCCCAACTTGAGGAGGGGGTCTGACCAGGTAACCTCTAAGAGGTCCCTGCCAACCTCAACCCTTCTGTGAGACTATGATTAATGGCTTACTGTAGAAAAGCAGCTCTTGCTTTTCTTTGCTTCCTTTTTTTTTTTTCTCCCTGATTTTGTTTTTACTCTTTTATTTTACTGTTTCCCAAGGGGGCATACACATGCACATGTATTCCTTCCTCTAGTTTTTTCTGTTATCCTGAAATCCTCAAATTTTTGCGTTCAGCTTCAATTCCTTGGTTAGAACTGTGTTTTTGAATCATTACTGAATGTGTGTGACCAATAAGGTAATTAAATGCACTCTCTGAAGTCTATCCCTGAATTCAAATTTGCTGCGTTGGAGTGGTGAAGATGCTGTGCTCTACCTGCATTTCTCCAGAAATAAAGTTCTAAGTATGGTTTGATCCTCAAAGGAGCCTTGGGTCACAGCAGTCCCATTCCTCCATCAGTGACTTTTAATTTTTTTTTCCAATGCAGGAAAATTCACATGATAGGGAGAGAAAGCCACATGCCAGGTAGTCTTATTTTTATCTTAAACATTAAAATAATGTAAAGGGATAGA
Organism: Pseudopipra pipra; assembly: GCF_036250125.1. Lineage (NCBI taxonomy): Eukaryota > Metazoa > Chordata > Aves > Passeriformes > Pipridae > Pseudopipra > Pseudopipra pipra. The sequence goes on from NC_087549.1 coordinate 73,446,468, forward strand.
GGATGCTGTTATGTTGATTCCTTTCTTGATGCTGTTGCTTTCATTGCTCTTCTCCTCTGCAAATAACCAATATGTTTTCAGTTCTTGTTGCCAAATCAACTTAAATAGGGTATAGTTTGTTCTCGAAATGATGAGGACGGTACTCAGATTTCCCACCAAATGTGCCCCATTTCAATGGGAGAAGTGCCACACAATAACCTATCTCTTTCCCTTCTTTTGGATCCTGGGTGACAGAATTCCTTGCAACAAATGAGTTACATCCTGAATGAGACAAACATACCTGTAGAACTGTATGAGCAAAGTGCAGTGTGTGGTTGCAGCACACGTGAATGTTTTGTTCATTGCTGTAGTTTTTTTGTGTGAAGTCTACCAGGAGCACAAATTAGTAACTTTTTTCTACAACATTTTTGGAGTACGTAAACACAGTAGAAACTTGGTCATCTGCATACTCTGGATTCTGTACAAAAATGACAAGATTCTCCTCGGTGCGCAGTAGTGAGTTGCCAGCATAGCTAGCTTTCACACTGGCATGTGTGATGTGACTTGTCTGTACTGCCTGTTTTACAAATTTGTATTGTGGTAGGTTTGAGGAGAAAAATCCGTTTAAAACTAAAGATACTCGTTAAAGTAGTAGTTCTCCTCATCCAGAGCTGTGGTTGGTGTCCAAGCTCCAGTGTTTTACTTGGTGTTGCCACCAAATTAAAGTATTTTAGAGAAATGCGGTGCTCCTCTGACAGACGCAGACCCTTCTAAGTCTGTCACCTCTCCAGTAGCCCCAGCTGTCAGGTAGGACAGGAGGGAGTTTGGGGATGAGCACTGTTCACCCACAAGTGCACACACACATTCACGTTCTGTATCTGTGAACTGCTGTTTTATTTCTTTCAGGTCCTTGTGCCTGAACAGAAACCGACCATGCCTCTTCCAGAAACCATGTTTTGTGCTCAGCAGATCAAAATCCCCCCAGAGCTACCTGACATTCTGAAGCAATTTACTAAAGCTGCTATTAGGACTCAACCTCATGATGTTTTGCAGTGGGCAGCTGCGTAAGTATGATGTTCAAAGAACAATAGGGAGCTATACATGGGGACCCACAGAATCTCACTGCTCCTGTTTACTATACAGTGGAGCTGACTTTGAATATTACATCAACATGTATATTCCATACACACTGCTTTGTATTAATGTGGTATGAGAGCCTTTTAAAAAATAGTGTAGTACTTGATTTATTTTCTGCTTCCTTGAGGCTTAGGATTGGCTTATTCCTGGAATAGTTTGATTTCTATCCAAGAAAATGCATCTTAATTTGTTTTTGTTATTACTTTTTCCATCTCAAGGACCAAACCTTTTTAATTTGGTTTGGTTTTTTTCCTCTCATATGAGATTTAATTCTTGAAATTTAAAGGCAACCTAGAAAATAACCTTCTAATTCTTAAGCTTGTTAGGTTTCTTCTTTTCTTTTCTGGGAAAAGTGCCTGAAAAGTTGCAACTTTTAAATGATAATCCATGTAATAAATCTCTCACTAAAATGTTGATTTAAGATGTTTAAATGTTTCTTCTTTAACTTCTATTTTTTTTTCTTTTACCTCATCTGTGCACTATAATTTTTTCCTGTCCTATGGTTTGTGTGGGCAAGCTCTTGAAAGATATCTGTGAGATGTTCTCAGCTGGAGGGATTGGAAAACATCTATACTCTGTACATGAGGGAGGGGAGGCTATTAACAAAGCCAGACTGGGGGGGTCTGGCTTGTCCATAAAAAATGAAAGAATCTGAAGCTGAATTGCTACAGCTCCAGTGTCAGAGAAAGGCATTGGGACAATCTTAAAATGGCATGACATTTCTTAGGAACATGATGGAGGGGGGGTGCAGCGTACCTCTGGGTGATGGAAGTGCAGTGAGCTTGTCCCAGCTGTGTCAGAAGCAGCAGTCACCAGGTAGCTGGAGCTTGCTGGGACATGGAGCTGGTGAGAGAAGGGGCAGTGTGGCACTGCCATGGCCACACCACCAGCCAGACCCCAACCTCTGCCTAGAGAGGAGCCCCCACAGAGGAGTAGGCAGCTGCTGCTGATCACGCACCTCTCTGGTGAGCAGAGCAAGATCTGTGCCTGGGAGCCACACAAGGCAGAGCAAGGCTGTGGGTTCACATGTGCTGCCAGTGTTGTAGGCTTGTCCTTGTGAATAATCGGATGGGGAAATGGATCAGGCTGAAAAGTAGCCCAGGTGTTGTATCTACGTACATACCATGCATCTATTTCTACCCAGTCACACCAATGCAGTGCTGCTTGCTGTGCATTTTGGCAAGTGTTTGCACAGCCTGGTGAGTGACCAGGGCAGATGAGGCAGGATGAGTGGAGAAACTCCTAAATTAGACCCATCACTACCTGAATGAAAACTGAGTTTTCCTTGCACAGTTCAGATTGCTGGCCAGTTATAGCAGAGGTGGTTCCTGTTGAGGATGTGTCAGCCTTATAATCAAAAGAATGTGCATCTAATGCCCTTTCTGCTCTATTCCTAAATTTTATTTTGGAGCGGACAGAAATAGTAGAAATATTGATGAGAGAGTTGCAGCATTTTGGGTAGTGTTTGAGGGGAATGTTAAACAGATGAGCAGTCAAGTGCTCCTCAATCAAATGGGAAAAACCTGCGTTTTGTTTGGAAGTGCACTGTGATGTTAATAAATCACTCTCTGCCTTTGCCGAGAAGAACTGAGTGTATCACGCACAAAATAAGTTCAATATCTTAAGAATTATTAGAATGTCATAAAAAGGAGCATGTAAAATCTAAAGATTGTGGTTTCTGCTAGAAAGAAAGATGCCATCTGAGCATGGGGAGATGGGAATTGTGTGCGTGGGCAGCTTGCTGAGTGCTGCTGCTCCTGCTCAGGAGCTTGTGTGTTCTTTCACTGACCTGTAAGAGCATTAACTTCTGTGCAGTTTGTAATGGCCTTTGGCATTGAGGTGTGTTGCTCTTCCCATTCACTCAGGTATTTTTCAGCCTTGTCAAAGGGGGAGCCCCTTCCTGTGAAGGAGAGGATTGAAATTCCTTCAGCAACAGGGGAAATAGAAGGTGGTTTGACTCCTGGACTCCTCAAAGTCTTGCACAAAAAGGTACAAACTGGCCTTTATCAAATGCATAATGCTACTGAGGAATGCTGATGTGTTGGAGATGGTTGGGTAGACTGACCTTCAAGTGTTTGATGTATTTTGGGGAACTACTCTGTTCTTTGATTCATTCTGGTTTTCAGAGTTCTTACTATGGTACCATGATTTCGTTTAAAGCTTTCTCCCAAAGGCACGATAACTGTTACAGAGCTAAAGGAAAAATGGAAGCACTTGTGTTTGCCAGAAGAGCAGCTGAAATCTATCCTGCAACTGGACAATTTTGGCGAGGAGGTGGAATGGATGAAGATTCTGGCACTTGGGTGCAGCGTGCTCGGTGGGGTATGTTCACAACAGGAGCTCTTGTATCTAAACACAGATGGTTGTCTGTGATCATATATAAGGTCATAGAACAATTACTGCAAATGGATTTGGAAAATGGTGATTGCTGTTGCAGCAGCTGGCAAAGTGGCTTGCATGTTTACTTCTGTTCTCCATCAGATTTTAGTTGGGGGAACTTAAACAGAAAGATGGCTAAGTCCTCAGTTGACTGGGATGGCAGTAGAAGAGCAAGAATGTCTGCAGAGAGCTTGTACCATGAGAGAGAGGATGATAGAGGAATGATGCTGATGGCATCAGTGTAAATGTCCGCGGAGGAGAACTGGAGGGAGAAATTAAAGCACCAATTTTTAATTGATTGTGTAGTCAATTAAATTTTCACGGCAGCAGTTAATGTTACTAAATTTACATTTAGTTCTTTTAAAGTCAGGAATAATATCTCAGAAGAGCATTTCAACAGAATGGAAGACTATAAAATGCACTAAGCTGATGTTCTTATAAACTATAATACTTTTAGTGATTTCTACAGTATGGAAGAAGAGGTATTAAAAAGAAAATACATACAAAATAATATTTTGAGATTGTTGCAATATCTGGAAACCCTGAATGTTGAGCTGGCCTGGCAATGCAATTGTGTGTGTATATATCTATTTATATTTACTTATTTCAACTGTGTATTTCTTCATTCCAATCTTCTTCCTGACATGATCTTGTAGTTCGGGCTCTTTTCTTCATTTAAAAATAGTAACAGCAACATTACTTATCTAGAAAAAAGCAACCAACCAAACAAAAAAATGGAGTAATGGAAGCATCATTCTAATGGAGCTAGACAGACTAAATTTACATCCATGTCATCATTCTTTTGGATATTAAGTGAACGATTTGATTTCAGTACTATGTAACGAAACCTAGACTTCATTTTCCTAAACCATAGAGGAAGACGCACACAAGAAATTTAAATTCACTTCCTGCAGGTGTAAATTGTGGTCGTAGTTGAACAGAGTCTCAGCTGAAATACAAGATTAGAGAAGTGTGAACTTCTTAAGAGCACCAGTTTGAAGTATCTTTTTATAAACTAAACACCGATGTGTTTTTACAGCCTTGAGGAAATGACCACACAGGTAGCCTGTTAAATAGGCTTTCAGGGGTGCCAAAATGGATGTGAATAATTTTGCTGTGTTGTGAGAGAGAGACACAGTGGCAGGAAGGGCAGTAGAGAGGTAGCAAAATGCAGAAGGTAAACTCTGCCATCAATAGAGGCAGCTGCCTCTCCTTCCACAGAGAGGCCTCCCAGGGGATGAAATACATTAAGTAAAACTGTTAAAGGATTATAAAATTACACTTCTCTGGCCTGTGTTCTAGATCTTAAACAGATATTGCATTTATTTTAGGTATTGCTAGTCTAGTGTTAGAAAATACTATCTTTTTACGTAGTCATTTCATTGCTTGTTAATGAAAAGGTAAGGGTGAGTTTTGAAAATGTTACAGCAAAAAATATTAACACTTGTGTTAAAAAAGGCCTGAGTGGTTTTGAGGGTTTTTTTGGTGGTTTTTTTTGGTTTCGTGTGTGCATTTGTTTGTTTATTTCTTTCTTTAATGGCATCCAACCAGTCTTTGACTGAATGTAACTTGGTGCCTAATTTTTCCACATTTTTCCCCATATAGCTCAGCATGAAGAGGGCACTGGATTATCAACACCATATTAAATAAAGGATTTTTTCAAAGTAGATTTGGAAAATAATTTGTGGCATGGGGTTTTTTAAGGTAACTAGGATGTTATTGCCCTTTGACTGAACTGAAATGTTCTTTAAATGCTTTTTGCCTCAATGTTTTTTCTACTAACTACTAAAATAGAACTTGCATACAGATAGAGGAAACAGTAATATCAGCTAAAATATTATCTAAAAATTATATAATATAATGTCAGAATAAAAATCACCAAACTCATGTTCATTTTCTGGGGTTTGTAGATTTATCTGTCTTAACTGCTGCTGAAAATTCGTTTAGAACCATTGAGATAATAAATATACACATACACACACATATGTCTATCACTAGATATAATGATGTTCAAGCTCTCACAGTAGCAGAGCAGAGCAATTTGGCCATGTTGGAGATAGGGATCATATTACCCCATGCAATCTTTAAACATCACAGGATTCTGGTATATTTTGCTACTGTCTCTAATAGAACTTCATTATTGTTTCTACCGTTGGACCTGCACTGGAGTGTAACTTTGGGGTTTAAAGCTAGATAATGATGATAGCACCTTCATCTCATTTACCCTCACTTTTAGTGGCTAACAGTGTGGATTTTTTTGTAGTATGCAAAGGATGTTCATGGCTCTGATGCTTCTCCTCTCGTTTCTTGACTTAACCCCCTGCAGTCCTTACTGAGTTCAATGAAACATGCCTGCGAAATCTTAACAAGCGAGCCAGAAGGTGGAGCAGCTCCGATTCCCTTTGAAACATTCTCGTTCCTTTATTTGTATTTGGCCAGTATTGATGGAGAGATACCAGAGGATGAAACTGAAGCATTCCTCCACAAAATTAAGGAAGAAGCGTAAGTAGAAATCTGTGCATGGAATTTTAATGTATTAGTCACCTCTGGGTTCTCCATAAACCTTTAATTTCAGGTGAATACTCTGTCTTCAGACATGGCATAGCCATGATGACAAAAATAACTGTTGACTAAGATTATATCAAAAGTGTACATAGTTATTTTTTGTCAGCTTCATTGTTTGAACTGTTAAAAGATAAATTGTTATTTATCCATCTTTCTCTGAAATACTGAAGTCGCTGTCTGGTGGTATAATTTTCCCTGTAGGATGCAATTAGATACAGGCATTTATCAGCTGTATATTACTGGTTCTGGAACCAGCAGCATCTTATGGGCTGCTGTTTTGATTTAATATAGGTCATAAACCAGAGAGAGAGAGATTGGCAGTTCTCTTATTTTATCCATAGTCACACATGGGTCACACAAAATGCACTTTAACCGATTTAAAAAGATCCATAGCAGGCTTGCCCTCTTTGCGTACAGACGCTTACTCTTCCTACTGTCTATCTGGAACTGGTCTTTCTGTGCCTGGTGGGCTGACCCTGGATGAATGCCAGCTGCCCTCCAAAGCTGTCATTCCCCTTCTCAGCTGGACAGAGAAGAGAAAATATATGGAAGGCTTCTGGGTCAAGGTACAGGCAAGGAGACATCACTCACCAGTTATTGTCACAGGCAAAACAGACTCAACTTGGAGAATTCAGTTTCATTTATTACCAATCAAATCAGAGCAGGATAATAAGAAATAAAAATGAATCTTAAAACACCTTCCCCCAGTCTTTCCCTTCTTCTTCCTCAAATTCACTCCCCATTTTCTCTCCCATCCAGCACTTCAGTGGCACAGAGGGATGGAGAATGGGGACTGTGGTCAGTTCATTACACATTGCCTCTGTTCCTTCCTCCTCGGAGGGAGGACTTCTCACAGACCTCCCCTGCTCCAGTGTGGGGTCCTCCCATGGGAGACAGTCCTCCAGGAACTTCTCCAACTTGAATCCTTCCCATGGGATGCAGGTCTTCACAAACTGCTCTAGCATAGGGTCCCTTTCATGGGGTGCAGTCCTTCAGGAACAGGCTGCTGTAGTGTGGGTCCCTCATGGGGCACAAGTTTGGCAAACCTTCTGCAGTGTGGGCTCTTTTCTCCATGGCGACACAGATCCTGCCAGGAGCCCACTCCAGTGTGAGCTTCCCATGGGGTCACAGTCTCCCTCAGGCATCCACCTGCTCTGGTGTGTCCTCTATGGGCAGCAGGTGGATGTCTGCTCCCCCATGGACCTCCATGGGCTGCAGGGACAGTTGCCTCTCCATGATCTGAGCCACAGGCTGCAGGGGAATCTCTGCTCCAGTGCCTGGATCACCTCCTTCTCCTCCTTCCTCACTGGCCTTGGTGTCTGCAGGGCTGTTGCTCTCGCATATTCCCACTCCTCTCTTCTCCAGCTGCAGTTGCAGTTTTTTTCCTCCCCTTCTTAAACACGTTCCCCCAGATGCACTACCACCGTTGCTGTTGAGCTCAGCCGTGGCCAGTAGCAGGTCCATCTTGAAGCCAGCTGGCATTGGCTCGAACAGGGGAGAAGTCTCTGTCAGAAGCTCACAGAAGCCACCACTGTAGTTCCTGCCTCCACCTCCCCCAAAAAACCCCTTGCCACACAAACCCAGTACACTTAAGATTGCTATCAGTTCCAAGTACATGGGAGCTCCGAAACACGAGCTGCAGAAATGACCTGTTTCATCATTAGCTACCAGACTGACAATTTTTAGTAAGAACCACTTTTTAATCACACCACTTTTGTTTGCAATTCATATAACCCTAAATTGTATCTTGTCCAACACACTAGGATTTACCATGTTAAAGTGCCATTCTAAAACATTTGGTTTATTCCTTTCTAGGGACAAACAATCTGGCATGGTGCTGATCAGACACTTTCTGCCACCGACCTTCATATTTTATTAATCAACCCTACTGTTCAGTATGAGGTGAGAGGGGAAAAAAAAAGGAATAAATAAGTTCAAGAAAATAATTTGTGTTCAAAGTACCATAATTTGCACATTTCAGTACAACACGATCCTCTTCTCTCGCATTTCCTTTTCTTTGTCCCACTCTTGAAATGGCCCCACAGGGGATGTTAATTGAATACATGGTTATACTGTTCTCCTGCCTCTCAAATACTGATGCTCACACCTAGGGACCATCCCTTCACTTACCTGCTTATACTGAGCAAAAGTTATTTTGTTACGGATCTTCCTACCAATAGTTTGTAAGCGATTGTAAGAAAAGTAAAATACAAGAATTAAATTTAGAGAAGACTGGACAGTTATAATTGAAGTGTTTCTCATTATGCTTCTGGTAGCACTGACTTTGACTCTTACATACATACAGCTGTTTTTTTGATTACCTTGTTTGCCTGAACAGCCTTTACTTAAATAAACTGTTTTACCAAGCCCTACTGAAAGAGAACTTAATGGGAACCCCATGGCTGAGCTGCTAAACAAAACCACCTCAAGATCTGCAATTGTTCCGTATTGTTTTCCCTCTAATTAGGACCCTTTCAGAACTTAGATATCTTTTTTCATTCTTAGATGAACTTGTCTAATTAAGAATCTGTTTTAGAATATGTCCTGTTTTCTAACATGAAAAGCTACTGCATTGGTCATGTAGGGCAAGGAATGCCTGACACAGGGTTGTTTGGTTTTGAGTTGAACTGCTGTATAGAAGCCTAAACCCATCAGAACTAGACCATGTATTTAGTGACAGATAATTACACTTAATTGCAGAAACAGCTGAGGTATGAAACAGGATATTAGTGGCTACAATAAAACCAGAGAGATTCCTTTTGATTGAGAAGGCCAAAACCAGGAGCACATGGACTGCCCTCTCCCGGCACCTTGATCAAACAGAAAAAAAATTGTAGGAAAGATGGATCTGCAAGCTTGTTTTTTATAGTTGCTGACTTCCTTGAGGCAAGAAGCTTGGCTCCTCGTGACTGACCTTGCTGAAGTAGAGTGTGTGAGGAATTAACAGAACCACACATCATTAATATATATGTTAATATATGTATGCATGGCTTAAGTCTGTTTTATCAACTTCTATCACTACCATTTGTAGAGTCCACAGGATGGGAACACCTCCTAGTTATTGCTGGAAGGAAATGGATATGCCCCTGGTGTTTGAATACGGTACTCAGCAATATTTCAAGTGTCCTTGGTGCCTCCCCACTAGTTTCTGTGGAGAGCTATATTCTCATCATCTTTGCCAGAATGCATTGATCCAAAATTTCTTTGAGTATGAGCTTGGGAACAGTAACTTTCATGTTATTGCCAGTTTACCACTAGCTGCAGTTGAAGAACAGTTTAGCCTGTTGAAGAACTCTGAAATATGCCCTCTGGTACATGCTGTAATTAGGCGTAAGTACTGTCTGCCTGGAACAGTGTTCCCAGAGTGTTAGGTAGGAGGGGAGCTCTCTTCATGCTTTTTCTGTTTGTAACTGATCCTGGACTCCAGGGATTAGCTCTGTTCTGTATCCACTATGGGCCAGGAAGGCCAATTAGTACGGCCTCTCACAGATTTTATTTTTCAGTCTTGTCAGACTAAACTCAAATACGTGAAAAGTCAATATAATTTATTAAAAGATGCGTGAATGTTACAGATTTACACATTTTCTGCTCTATATACTGCTTCCACTCTGGCAAACCTTAACACTTTTTTGTCTCAAAGCACAGCTATGATGCAATACCAGTATCATGTACACAGCGTTACTGTCCTCAGCACAACAGCAGTAGCAACAGTTCTTGTGCAAGTAATTTTTTGAACAGCTGACAAACAAAATAATCAGGTTCTTGTTTCTACTTTCTTCTTTTATGCCTGTGATACTTGTCTTCATCCCTGAAACAAAAACGCAAACATTGTGGGGCTCAGAGTCTGAAGGGAAAAAAAACAACTTGTAAAATGGTAAGCTCTCATTAAATGTAGTCATGTCCTCTGCTAATGAAAGAAAGTAAGCTACTTTAAGACAGTTTTATTCCCATGTTGCTTTAATCAAAGCCTTGTCATGCAGTGCAGAGAGGCAGTTAGTTTAGGATGAACGACATCACAGTGTAATGAAGCCAGCTTTGATAGAAGCAATCATAGCCATCCATGCACTTATCTAAAAGCATTTACTCATACATGCTAGGGACGGTGCAGCATTTCTTCTGCACAACAGCCCGAGTCTTTGCTTAAACATAGGTCCTACACACCTACGGTCCTGTAAATATATCCTTGTTGATGGTATTAGAAGGTGTGGCCTAGATTTGTTTTCTTTTGCTTAAAAATATGTCCAGAAATACTGAAGAGCAACAGCAGTTTTGAAGCACCTACCATAGAAAAGCTAGTCAACTCACTGTGTTTGTATGTGTATGCACATTAGTGAAACAAATAATCCTACTTACTAAGTTCCAGTGCGAACTAGAGCAGAAATTAGCATTAGACATGACAAGCACACTTAGCTGTGGATGAGGGACATACTGTCCCATTTAACCATGTTGATGGAGTAAAATAGTCTGTTACAGTAGTGAATTAGTCCTGCAACACACTGTTGGAAGTGCCACCTTTCAGATGTGAGATTTCAGATTCTGAAGTCTGGATCACAGTTTGTGGTCTCACAGTATGTTTTGTTTAGTGTTAGTAGCCTCATGCACTGACTTGACATACGGCACATGAGGTTAACCTAGCTTGTTTACTGGACTAGACTTCTTGTTCTCTGCACAAAATTCTCACAGACAGTGGTTGTGGCTGCCTGATTCAGAAGCAGGAGTCAGCTGTCCCTATTTATGCTCACCTCTCTCTTTTTCTGCGAGAGTCTCTGTCTTTGCCTCTTTCGCGACTCCTTCTTCGTTTACTTGGACTCCTGCTGGTGTCTCTCCTGTGTCTTGTGCATTCAGTATCCTTACTGCTTTCCCCAGATTGCCGTGAGTCCACTGAAGCTGACCGCCTGTCTTCCCTTCTGAAAAAAGGTTATCGATTGTAGTCAATAAAATAGTTTCAGAGTTGCTTTTGGTTTCAGTACCAGTTTTGTAATATAATGACCTACTAACGATGTAAGACAGAGGACATATCTTTTATTAAGCCTCTCTCTCTCCCTTGGAAATACCATACCTCCCAAAAGAAGCCCTAAGTCTATGCTTTTATATGTCCACATCTCAGCACATGATTTAATTCAGGTATTTTCTTACAAACACTACCCCTCAGTCTTAACACGTCTGCTTATGAAACGAGGCAGTTGAAGGGGTTCACTCTGTTTTGCTTTAAATCCTGAACTATTCAACTACCTGCCTTAAGCTGCTACCTACAGCTGGAGAACCCAGCAGGCCCAATTTTAGAGAGTCACAGTATCGTTAGCGTTGGAAGGGACCTCTGGAGATCATCCAGTCAACCGCCCTGCCAAGGCAGGGTAAGCTAGAGCAAGTTATGCAGGAACACATCTAGGTGGGTTTTGAGTGTCTCCAGAGAAGGAGACTCCATAACTTCCCTGGGCAGCCTGTTCCAGTGCTCTGACTACCCATTAACCTTCATTTTAATGCTGGGAACAGAGTGTCACCTTTTAGTTTGTTTCAAAAACATTCTCATCTCAAAGATCTGCTGAAGAGGCACAAACAAATACGCTATCACTAGGCCATAATTTCATTTTTATTTCACTGACAAATGTTTGCAAGAGTGTACAGTGTTGCTTGACACAGGAAGAAATACGAATAGATAAAACTCTCCCAGTTAGCACAGCAGCATTCACAGTGATAAGAACTGTAAAGGCTTCTCATATTTAGTATGTTATGGAAACCTTTACTCTGAGGTATAATATATCTACCACAGCATTTCCTGTCATGTGGTGTGGAAAGGGAAGAAATTGTGTACTTTTATTTCCAAGTGTCCTTCTGTACCCATCATCATCATGGCTAGGCTTCGCAAACGAATATTTGGGAAGGGCTCTACCCACGTTTGTTGCAAGCGTGTTGCCTTCTGTACCCACCTACTACATATATACACACTTGAATACAGAGGGAGCATTATTCATTTCCCAGCTCCACCTGTTCCCCTGAATCACCTGCAACTTACCTACTTACCCCTGAAAGAAAAATACTTGTTAATTTTTCCCCATCCTTCCTCCAGGCAGAGTTTCTCAAGCAAGACTTACTAGAATTAGTATAAAATAAACTGTGTGTGTCTCAGACAAGGCTGGTATGTGCTATTAGAAGAAGGTGATAAGACAAAATTACAGGCTTCAGTCTGCTGACATGCCTGAAGAATCTGTCAGCTGTGGCATACCTTCCTGAAGATTTCAACTTCCCTCCTTCACATATCTCTGCATTATCCAACCTGTTCTCCTCCTGCCACTGATTGCTGAGTTCTTCCATATGCACACCAATCACATCCCGAATCACCTGGAGATTAAGATACATTAAAAACAAACATGTCACGGTAGTGGTCTCAACTAGCAACTAGACAGAAAGTGAACATCTCAAAAAAAAAAAAAACCAACACCCAAAAATCTTCCCCAAACCCTATATGTCAAATGTCTGAATGGAAAGTCTTATTTGCAGAAACATGTTTCTGTATAAATTTAAATAGCACCATTTTATAATAGTCAACTATATCTTGCTGGCATTTTCACATTCAGAACTTGGCAGTTAGGAATGCTCCTGTTATTTGTAGCTTGCTGCAGCAAACAAAATCCAAAAATATTCCTCTATATTTGCAACAACAATAAAGCAGTGTACAAGAAGTGGAGAGAGACACATATTCTTTGTCTTTAAAAGAGTATATAATTGTTTATGCTGATATATAATGAGCACTTTTGTGCAAAAAAGCCTTTATTTTCAGATCTCACCTCAGTGTAAGACTTCTTTGTTATATGAACATTCTTAGCCCTGTATGACTGCCGCCGCCTTTTGTAATCTCGCATTTCAGCCAGAATTTCAAGATGGGACTTTGGACCTTTCTGACTATCATCTAGCAAAAAATTGGAAGTAAAACAAATGGTCATTAGCAGGACCTTAGCATGTCTGATACTTTCAAGAATATAAAATATATTGTGTTCTTTCTGAAGTTTCTCCAGCATTTAGTAACTATTGTGAATTTAGCACAAGCTTCCTCTCCAACCTTCATGCTAGCTATTTACATGACTAAAAAGCCACCAAGCAAATACTGTTACGTGATCTCAGTCTCCTAACCATGATCCAAACCAATATAATGGGCTTGCAATTTGGTCAAACACCTACTAAATAAGGGTCATGTTTTCCAACCCAGTATTACAATAAAAGCCAAAGATCGCAAAAGCCAGACTCTGAAAAACATTTACCCGTGTAGAGGACAAGCACTGTCTCCTACCTCCCAGGCACAGCAGGGACTATGAAGTGACATAGATGCTTATGCTGCATAGGTGGTTACAAACTGGCATGACTCAACAGGGATGAGAGGCCTTGGTCCAATACACCCATTTGCATAGTGCTCAAGAGCTCCACTTGGATGACTGCCAACCTTTCCCATTCAGCTTTTACTCTTAAGTGATCTTTAATCTCGTCATCTCTTATAGCAAATACTGTTCTGAGCTTCACAGTAAGTTGGCAACATTATACAACCCAAAGTCTGTTGCAGCAAGGACAGAAGATCCATCCACTGAGAGACACGTGTGCCAAGAGGAGAGCAATGAGGCTTTCCCAGAAGGAAAATATCATAAAGGACACCAAACTAGTGTTTTCTGATGCCAGGTCTTTGCTGTGGCTTTTAAGAACAGTATGCTTTCCACAAGAAAAACAGCACAGCCAATTTTGTTTGGCTTTCAACAAAACTCATCTAACTAGACAAACTGAAAGTCATAAGTTCAACAACAGATTGTTCTTCAAACCTTGGGTGATTTTCGCTGCTAAATCCACAAAGAGATCACTATCATTTTCCATTATTTGGGATCTAGACCTCTGTTTCTTTGTTTCCTCAACAACATAATCATAAAGAGCGAGGCGATCAGCTTGAGTGAGGTCACAGGTAAACCGCTTGTGATTTTGAGGAACTTCTACAGGCAGCAATGAGTAAGATCCTGCAGGTTGGACAGAGAGCTGTTATTAGTAAAATAGCATAATTATACAGGAAAACACTGAGAAGCTCAACAAACAACGCTGTGATCACCAATGCTGTTTTCATCCTTCCCCTATGTATCTGTAAGAAATTTCAACCTTCTTAATTTGAAAGGATAAAAAATTGCTCAAAGGAAAAAGAGAGGCCCAAATCTCTCCCAAGGCCCACACAAGCTTTATAACCCCTCGACTGCTTACACACATACATATACCATAAAGGAATCATAGTAGATCAGATCAAATTGATACTCTGTATTGTCCCAGCTCTTGGCTTACAAGCTAAAGCAAGAGAGGCTGCAGCTCTAACTTGTGGGCTTATTTTACTCATAAAATGTTGTGTAAAGTACTAGCTGCAAAATACCTGTTCTGACAACAAGGATGGAAGGTTCTAGGAGACTAGATAACTGACCACTGTGCAAATCAGTCTCATTCACACTGTTACCTTCTCTACAGAGCTTTTATAATAGACTGCCACAGGGATTTATAGCTTAAAGGGCAACAAAGGCACTTTCAAAGTGCTCCAGATTGGTTCAGATACCTAACTTTAAAGTTATGGAAACAAATGCACTGCCTGCACACTCCTCTTTCCCTGAACTATCAGCCCAGTACTCACTTTTCCCATTCCCCAGTTAAAACACATATCTCTCCAAACAAATAAATCCATTCTTAATCCGTTGCAACAGCAGCAAAGTGACTTCCCTAAAGATACAGGGTGCAATATTCTAGGATATTACCTGCAAAAAAGCATTTTATTTGAAAACATTCAAATTTCCAGCAACCACTGACTGACCTCCATAATCCTGCTCCCCACAACACAACTTTCTCCCTGCAAGGCACAATCCCGTAACCTCCAGGCAGACAGAAAGAGCCAACACATAAGACGGGATGTTTGCAGGAGCTTTTACAACAGCAAAGCTAGTGCTTCTCTACATTATTCAGGTCTTAAGGGAAGCTGGGCAATCTTTCACATTCTGCTTTCACTAAAGACACCAAAGAAGATGAAGAGGAGCCACAATAACTCTACAAACAAACCTAAAATACAAGATTTCATCATTACTATACTTGGAGCCTAAACCAAAACTGTTCTAATATGAAAAAATGGATTTAAACACAAAAAACTAGAATTCTGTTCTCAAAATGCACTGTTCTTACAGAGTCATGGAAGTCCATAAAAATGCCCTGATAGTTACATGCTTGTGATTTTACAAGAATTTCATGACTTTTGATTAGGACCAGTTTTCCTGTTCTACAATATAGCTATGCTAATATTATAATTTGGATTAGAATTAAAAAAACCCAAACAAACCAAAGAAAGATAATTACTTTCTTTGATCCTGTTGGTCAAAAGGAAATTTACAATAAAAAATTATTTTAATTTGTTTTCATTGCCAAAGACTTTAAATTGAGCAAACAATTCCAAGTCAGGAATCTTATAGCGCATCAAGGTACCACAATAAAAACCAACCCAATACAGTTTCAGCATTACTCTTGGAGAAAGGCAAGCTTGCAGGGAAAACTGGACAGCGAACACTGGCATCTAGTGGCTCACTGGTGTATCTTTGCAATGAACTACTTCACAGAGGGCCTATCTGTTCTCTAGTTGGATGCGCTTGTGTCAAATTAATGAGCTACCATTTCCCTCCAGAGGAAATGCACCTGGCATACTCCAAATACAGTGCCCATCTCATGAAAGCTCCTTCCCAAGCAACTGTCCATTAAGCCTCCATTTGCTTTGCCAGAGAAACGAAGACAAGATGAAAAACAATGCCCGAGCAAGTGCTGCTGTATTTCACTGACAAGAAAGTTGAACAAATGCACTTTTCCTTCTGCACGTATATGCTTAACAAACTAAAGTCTACAGAGAGTAAATGCTGTATCTTTCAGGTGTTGCAGTAATTTCTCAACCATACACTGCAGCTCCACAGTTTTCTGTAGACAGCCTTACTTCTCTGCTTTGTCTTGGTCTGAACTCTTGAAGACTCTCTCAGCCTTAAACTGGTCCCCAGGCTGGTCACAAAACCCACCAAAAAATAAAACATAAAGGAACTAATGAGCCTGGAGGGGTGGCAAAGGACAACATCACATTTCCAGATGTGTCAGTGTAGTTCTTATACAACTTCTTAGGACAGTCTTGAAACAGTCCAACATAGTAATACACATGTTGTTTGCTTTGTGATCTGAGGAGCAGTCAGATCTGTGGACAAGCCCACACGGCTCACATCTAGCAATTAATCCCTAAACAAAATGTTACATGAAGAACAAGGCTGGAGACACCATTAAAAGAGTTTAGGCCACAAGAAACAGAAGTAAAGGCAGGCAGAAAGTAAAATGTAGGTAGTGGGATGGGAGCAAAGGACTAATCCTTTAAGAAACTTCTGAGTTTTGCAGTGTTGATTTTACAGTCCTGAAGATAGCTAGAGGTGTGAGCACAACAGACTCAAATTCTCTTTATCTAGGTGCCCAAGTATAGAAAGCATTTATCCTCCAAGGTGTACAAGGGAAGGAGTATTAAAATTAAATAAAATGAAATTCCTCACAGCAGTTCATAGTGGAATGAAGGAAGCTGCAAGGAGGGACACAAGAGCAGCTCTCATTGTCTCAGTATCTGCTTACTACTTACCTTCACTGTAGCCTGTGCCTTCCTTGGCACTTTGAGCTCTAGCCTGCTTAACAATGTGAAACTGTAGATCTTTATCTGCAGGCAGAGAAAAAAAAATCATAGAACTTTTACATCAAGTTCTTCAGTATTTGGATCACATCAGTCTTTATTCCCCATAACCTCTATCACGAGAGCTACGGTATAGTACAGAATATCATAGTTTTACTGATGTATAAGGGAATATCTGAATTAAAAATACAATTTTGATGTATTCCATATTTGAAATGAGGAGAGGAAAAAAAAGGGGAAAAAAAGAAGCATTTCTGGACTACAGGGATATGGAGTAGAATTACACAGTGATAGAAGCATAAAAAGGATAAATTAAGGCAAATAACAAATAACCATTTGAGAAAATAAACCTACTGATGGGAACACTCAGGGTTTTCAGGAGGCCTTGGAGAGCTTTCAGCAGACAAGGCAGCGGGATGTGCTACCGTGAGGGCCTCTGCCCCATGGGGTTTCCCTGGTCCCTCATGCTCATTGCCCTCCCAGGATCCCCCCTCACCCCTAGCTGTGTGTGACGCCCCGCCAGGCGAAGCCCCCGCGGGCGCTCACCCATGGCGACGGTGGGAATCTTCGCCTTTTCGTAGAAGAAGCTGGAGTCGTACATCTCGGCCTGCGGGACCAAAGGGCTCGGTCAAGGCCAGCCG
The DNA here is from genome assembly GCF_036250125.1 of Pseudopipra pipra. NCBI lineage: Eukaryota > Metazoa > Chordata > Aves > Passeriformes > Pipridae > Pseudopipra > Pseudopipra pipra. Next base: position 73,463,865 of record NC_087549.1, read on the forward strand.
GGCAGGCGGCACTCCAGGGCAGCAGCGCCAGCCCCGCGTCCGCCTTCCCAAGCCGGGCTCCCACCTCCTCCTCGGCGGAGTATCCCATCTTGCGGAGCCGGCAGGACGCCGCGTGCCTCTCCAGCGACGCGCGGGGGACGCGGTGATGGGCGTCGTAGGGGCACAGCATCCACTCCACCTGCCGACGGGACACAGGTCAGGTCAGGTCAGGTCAGCCCCGCACCGCCACCCCCCGCCGCGCCCCCGCCGCCTTACGGAATCTCCCCCGAGCCACAGGGCGCTGGGCGCCGCCATCGCTGCGCCGGGCGGGGCGGCCCCGTGACCGCGGCGGGGGCGGAGCCGGCGCTACGTTCGCCGAGGGCGCTCCTGGTACAGGGGACAGGGAGCAGGGGAGCTGCTTTTTGCTGTCGCGGGGTGGCGGCGGGAAGCCCGAGGAAGAGCCGGGGCGGAGGAGCCCGGGGGAGCCCGGGCCCCTCAAGACTTGAACAGGGTTTTTGTTTTTGTTTTGTTATTGTTATTCGGTAACAAATTGTTATTCAGTAGCTAGTAGCTGAACAGTTATGATGAAGCAGTTGCACTGTGAGCATCATATGCTTGGCTAGTCTTTTGTTTTAAGGAAGAGGGAAGACCATCCCAAGGTGGATGGGCTGTATGGACCACCAGGAGCGAAGCCAGCAGGACTGAGCAGGAAGTGCGGGAATGGCAATTCCGGCAGTGGGCGATCGCGACCGCCGGCTCGCTGGCTGTGTGCTCAGAACGGACCCCAGACTCAAACGGAGGGAAAATCTGCGCCCGCAGACTAATTGGCACGGGAAGCGAGAGATGTAACTCGCAAAGTGGGGGTTGATTGGTAATTAGTAGAAAAGTTACGTAATTTGCAACCAGTGAGTGCTGATGCGCCTGTTTGTTTTAAAAATTTATAAATAACGTAAAGTCTTGATGATCGGTGAGCCAGCCGTCCGTAGGTTACCACCCATCTCCCTGCTGGAATAAAACGCAGGAGAGGTGTGTGCACTGGCACCGGGACGACACGCCCGCCTCACCCCGGGCGGGCGCCGCCTGCCAGCGGGAGGGCGAACCGGGGCCCGGGAGGAGCCGCGCTCGGCCCCCCGAAATGGCGCTCCGGGGCCTCGGCCTCTATCCGAGGGGTAGCCTGGGCAGCCGGCTTTCTTTTCACGACACCCAGGCCTGACGCGCACCCCGGCTTTAGCAAGGTTTTCTCTCCCGAGCGCCGGTCGTGCCCAGTTGGGCGCCCCAGAGCACCCAGAGCGCCGCCCCTCTGGGATAGCGGCGGGGCAGGAGGAGCATTGGCCCCTCCCGACGCCATCGAGCCTCCCGATGCCCGAGTCCCTCCTGCAACACGACAGAATGCCGTGCTAGACGGAGGCTCCTCCAGCAGCCTCCTGCCTCAGGCTACGTGCGGGCATCCCTAAGGAGCAGGCTGTGCAGTGCAGAACCAGGATTTGTTTCTCCCTTTGTGGAGCACAGGGGTGGTGTCGGTGTGGGGGAGCTGCGTGGCTGCTGCGGACCCCAGGGACCCTGCCCATTACTTGGCTGTAATTCTGAGAGCATTTTCCCTAGAGGCTGAGGGAGCATTAGGAGTTATAAAACTGTAACGTAGGAAGCTGAAAGAAGGACTATCTTAAGGAATAAATTTCTCATGATTGACGTTTGTGCTTGCCTATTTTTGTCGTCTATGAGCAAAGCACATATGCCTAGAAGGAAGAGTGGGTCTATCAAGGCAGGGTGAGGGAGAGGCAGCATGACAGATGTAACTGCCAGAATGACTCTGTACATCTGCTTTCTTTAGCAGATTACAGCCCTTTCTCTCCAGTACAGTGAATTTGAGACTGAGTTGGGATTTTAGCCCTTTGAGAGATTTGCTGTCTCTAGCTTTGTCTTCCTGAGGATCTTTAACTTCACGTGATAGAGGATGCTTGTAGTGAAGACTTCCCAGCTGCCCTTGCAGCATGTTTGCCCTACTGGGGTACCCTTGCTAACATTAGCATATTTTATCAAAAGAGTAATAAGAACAGCTCTGCAAAATTGTTCTGATTATCTTAACTGGAAAATACTGTTTCTTTCAAAATTATGAAAGTCAGGCTCAGCAAAGTATCCAAGCAGATTTTTTTTTTAAGAGTAAAGGTTAAACAACAATTTGATTTTGCTTACTTATAAATTAAATTGATAAAAATCGAAATAGATGTTTTTCTCTGCTAAACAACAATGTTTTCAATTATTCAAAATTACCACAGTCTTTCAACTACCAGCTACCAACAGTCTTTCCCAGCTGGTTATCTGCAGTCTGTGGCATACCCTCTTCTCCTGCACCCTAGCCCTGTGGTGGCTGCAGCCCAACAGTCTTGCCATCAAACAACATAGTTAATAATGTAAGTTTATCACATCTCAGTCTCCATGGTCCCTTCTGAGACGGAGAAAGGAAGCTCCACATCTGCATTTCCCCAGGCATGACTGCTGCCTGGCTGCAGCTTCCCAGAATGGGGGTGCTTGAGCATGACTAGCCCCTTTGCAGAGCTGCAATGCTGAGCAAGCCAGTAGTCTGGTCTTTTTGTAGATGCTTTTTCTGGACAATATTGATCTCTAGCGAAAGTTGCTGGAAACCGGCTCCAAATACCCTCACAGTGCAGCAGGACAGTCTTGAACTGTGGGAAAAGCAGAAGGTACAACAGGGAATTAGTTTATACATTATGCCAACATAAAAACCATACTGTACTCCTGGAGAACTCCTTAAACATACCACCTTGTGCCCTTCTACCAGTGGTATTTATATTGCTAGATACTCCAACTGTTGGCACATCAGGAACCAGCTAACTTAGGACCATACCCAGGGGCAGGTACCTTAATGCAGGTTGAGTGATCCCATCCCAACAAAGCCCCCAAGAGTGCCAGGTTGAAACCATTCTAAAATCACAGTGGTCTTAAGGTCCAAACCTTCTAATGGGTATGCAACAGGAGTAGGAGGCTCATCCTGAGCAACAAAACCCTTCCCCACATGGCTGACACAGGGAGAAACATCCCTCACCCATGGCTTGTGTTTGTTTTTTCCTTCGCTGATAACAAAATCTTGCAGGCTTATTTATTTAGAAGTATATTGATTCCTTGAATAAAATCATTTTTTCTCTAACACGGAAGAAAGACATTTCTCATATTTAGCATTGCTTCTATTAGATGCAAAACACTACTTGTAGTGTTGTACTTGTATTGTGTTCACAGCTCCCCCTGGAAATGAGGGAAAAAATGTGAAAGCTCAAATTATTTACTTTTTAAAACATGCCTCTGGTAAAGAGAAATCAAATAAGATTTATAACAGCTTTTTCAATCCTTACCACATTCAGCATGAAGATTTCTGAACGGCGAAAGGGCCAGGGAGCAAGGGAAAGCAAGCTGAAGGAAGAGGTGAAACTATCCAAAAGCCAAAATGGAAGGAGCCTGGATGGCTTACGGCCTGAGACAGCCCATGCAGGCCTGGCAGGTAGAAAAGACAGCTTTTGACCTGCAACTGTGACAGATTTTTGCTGATTCCACATCAACATTTGGTGAAGTTGCAACCAAAATCTCTGCATCTTTGCAAAGGGTATGGAGTAAGCAGCCAGCACCTGGAAGTCCACAATCTGTCCTGCAACAGGGAATTGCTCTCCCAGGGCATATGCCATGCAGAAACTGCCTCATCCCTAGGGTAGCTTAAACTGCAACTGCTTCGTTGACTCATTGGACTGCAGGAACAGGGGATGTTGAATAGGGAAATGAAGGGTCCCAGCACTCTGGTGGTAAGATCGACTGTATCATCCGAGAGCAGCTCTGGTAGTTTGCCTTTCTAGTGATGCCACCTCTTCTCCCTGTGGTTTTCTTTTAAAAGTATGCTATTGATGTGCAATTGATGTCTGCTTGAAATTAAGAGATAAGAATGTTCTTATCACTTACCTGCTTGCTGTTTCTGTGGGTCAGTCTTCTTGGAGAGTCTCTACAGCTCTGTGCTTGACGTGAGGCTGGGAAACGTGTCCCAGCCAGGAGCTTGGCTGTTGTCTTACTTTCTTGCTCAGCAGGGAGCTCCCGTGCTGCCCAGAGCCCCATGTCACGCTGTGAGCTGCTGTGTTCCGCTGACCGGGGTTGCAAAGCCTCCACCAGGGTCAGCCAGCTGATGCCAATGAAGAGGCAGCCTCACATCGGGCATAATCGTATAAATACGCACCCCTTCTGGCAATACCAACATGTACTCTGGGCTGCACATAGCCTCAGGTGGCAGCCCCAAAGGGATTGCCATGAGGGCAGGTGTAGCAGGTTTGGGAGAGACATGAGGAAGGCTGGAGTGGGGCTTCCTTTGTCAATTCCTAAAACAGGATTTTAAATGAAGGTGCTGTCTGTGTTCAGTATGAATGATCACTTACCAGTGACGCTCTCTAGGAAGGTCTGAGAGCATGGTCTCAGTGTCCCATGAGCAGAGGATAGCAGACACACAGTAACATGTGGCTGCCTTCAAAAATATGTGCTTTACTGCCACTGCTTCATTTTCCACAGTAACAGGTCCCCAGAGCAAGAGCCAATGAATTAAGTGTTTGTTAATGTGTTCTGTGGCTGAAAGGTATTACCCAAATTACATTCTGTGAATGCTTCAGTACATCTAAGGCTGCAGCAGTAGCTGAATGCTGCTCCCTGTGTTGCTGTCCCAGCTTTCTACCAGGCCTTTGCCCCTGCCTGCTGTGCATTAATAGGATTATATTTCCTGAGCACAGGGAACCAGCACAGCTGATCACCTGCAAAACATCAGCTGGAGTGACCTATCCCCTTCCCGTCCACCCAACCCTTTGCTAGTGGAACACATGGAAGTGCCTTCCAGGGAGGGACACCATCCCTCCCTTTGTGCCACCAGCAACCTCTGAAGCACCTCACACCACCAGGTGAGCCAGCTGAGTCCCAGCCCTACGTCACCGCATTGTGGCAGATGAACTGCCACACAAGGCAAGGTAACAGGGGGGTGAAACAGCACAGACCTTACAGTGCTCTCAGCACTTAAACCACTTTGAAAGCTTTAGAGCAACACAGAAGCCATGTGTCAAGTGCATGTTTCAGCTAGTGCTAAAGTTCCCCTTGCATTTGTCATATGGGCATGTCTTAAGTTTGCCTCATTTTGTGCTGGTACAGGGAACTTAAGTTCTTCTGTTGGGGGCCTTGAGTATCCCCCAAGGGGGATCCTTGGCATGTGGCCAACAACTGATGTCCAGACACATGGATCAAGCTGCCTGCTTGTGCTGTATCTGCAGACTTATGCAGCCCCAGGGGTCGCTTGGAAAATATGGCCAGTTGTGTTCAGCACTATTAATGCAGCGAATAATGATAGCTGTCCCTAGGTGTTGCCATTTCTTCTGATAAGCTTGTATAAAACAAGAAATATTACTTTTACCTGAAGCAAAATTTAAAGGAAGTTCACAGGAAGAAGAAAGTTATGACAATTTACTTGGAAACGAGTCAGCAGATAAAAGGACAGGCCAGGTGTTATAACAAGCTTAATATTCTGGGTGTGGATTTGCAAGTGCTGCCTACAAGCATCCTTCCTCTTGCAAGAGGATTAGCACAGGGGATTACAGAGAATCTTTGAAGAGATTGGCGTATGCTCAGATGGTCACACACTCGGGCTTCCCAAGCACGTGGGGGCAGGGTAAAAGAGAAAGCAAGTGCAGGGGAGAAGCGGAGATCCCACTCAATAATTGCCAATAGGGAAAATGTATGGTGGCTTTAGCTCTCATAGGGACTCATAATTCAAGATCACTGTATTTGCTGAGCTCATCAGTGATGGGATTTCATCAGCACAAGTTCTTGTACCCCAGTGTTATTGCATTTGGAAGCTCAAGCTCTGGTCTGAGACACTAAACAAAAGTGCTTCTTGCTTGTGGTCAGAAATTGCCCTCAAGCACTTGTGAATGCCTGAATTACAATGTCAAATTCCACCTCTTGGCCAGTTTCTCTTGACTTAGCAAGTTTGCAGTTCAATACTGCACTCACTACAGGCAGTGTGGTGTACACATCTCTCTGTTCCCTGGTGCAAACTTCTTTCCATCCTCTGTTACTTCTTTGCAGGCTTTCCCCCATTTCCTCTCCAGTCAGGCTTGTAGTTTTGCAGTCATCCCCACCCAAAATGTCAGAAGCTACACAATCCCACGTCTGACTGTTCAACAATACCCAAAACTTTCCCTGAAAACTGTTTTGCTCAGCGTGGCATTATGTTTGCAGATCTGAACCATCCCCTAGCACAGGCTTTGTCTCTCGCAAGGCACAGCCTTGCAAAGCAAGCAGTGACCTGACTAGTGAAAAGGAAAAGCACCCACCCTCACCCACTTCACCAGATGCATCTTCCATCCCAGAGCACATAGCACCCCAGCAGGCGCTTCCCTGCAAGTGTGCTTGAAGAATTAGGTTATTTTCTTCAAATGGTTGTTTATTCCACTTTCCAGACACTTAGGCAGAACTTTGCATGTGCTGTTTTTCATGCCTGTCAAATGTACTGTGCAGTGAAGTGTCTCGCCTCAGATCTATCTCTCGCCCACTACAGCAGAAGCAATATAGAAGCACTAATAGGACATATCTTAAGGCAAACAGCTCCATTCACATCAGCAAAAAGCTGTTGGCAAAGCCAAAGCATGTCAATAATCAATCCAGAGTCCATCTAATACATGCACACAGTCTGTTTTAAAACGACATTGTTTAAGCTGCAAACTCAAATGTAGAAAAAGCCAGATTTGTTGCTGAGGGTCCACATGCAGTGCTGATGCCTCTCACGCCTGCAGCACACATGGAGAGCAATGCCTTGGTGAGTGAGCAGCAGATCGTACCTGTACATTTTGTATAAGGCAATGCCCAGGCAGAATGAGCTGAATTTAGATGTCACACACATGGCCGTGAATTACAAAACTCTCTGTAGGGCTGCCGGTCACCCAGATTACTCTGGTCTATTCCTGTCTCCATCAGCAGAGTCTTAACGAGTATGGCCATGATTAGAAACAGGATAAGCAAGAGCCTACTGCTGAAAGGGCTCCCTCTGAGAATTTCCGTGTCTGCCTCTGGGGAATTTGGAGCTGTTTTGCAAGCTGTACCTTACATCCCAAACCCGTCCTGCTAAAGTGAGAGGAAGGATATTTACACATCTTACAGTAATGGAGATGCAGCCAGGGAATTCAGAATACCTCAACTCAGCCTTGCCTTTCATAGTCTGTAGGTGGCTACACAGGAAACCAGATGAGGAGACAGGTAGAAACACTGATTTAGCAGATACTTGTGCAAAGTATAGTGGCATCGTCGCTGCTCTTCGAGTTCCTCACTCAGTATTGGAAAAAAAGCAACTGCTACTCTGTATCACTGAAAACTGCAAGATCCTGCAAACCAGGCTTTATTTTTTGGTTGCAGACATAAACCCCAGAGCTGAAGATTCAGGATCCCATTCCCTGATACCTGGGCTTCCCCCTGGCTCCTCAGAGGGTTGCTCTGGTGCCAACGCCTAGGCAGCAGCTGCAGGGTGGGATACAAAGAGCTGCCTGGCTACCTCCTATCTCCTCAGCTTGAGATCTGCAGGGGCAGCAGTGCAGGAAGTTGTAAACACATGGTTACTAAAAAAAGCATTTAGCTGCGACTGCTCTTGCCCACAGAAAACAAGCCTGATTAGCTGTGTCGGTGCATTTGTTTTACCACACGACCCAGCAGTGCAGCAGCATGCTTCGGGTGGCACCTGGGGTTTGTCACTGCTCACGGCCTGGTCACGCTGATAAATGAGAAGGCCATCACCAGTTTATCGCAGTAAGCGATACTTGGCATAAGCACCAAATGCCAGTCGATCCTTTCTTAGAAATCCCAGCTACCCATGGCAGCAGCAAAGCTAAAAAGTGTCAGGTACCAACTCTGCTCCCGGAAAGGGGCAAAGTCTCCCCGGGCAGGAGGCGGTGATACTCGCAAGGCACCTGGGGAGGGTCTCACGAGGAAGCAGTTTCTGTGAAACAGAGAGAGAAAAAGGGCAGCGGGAGGCTTTGGAAGCGCTTCCCTTGCCACGGCCCGACACCAGGTGGGGCTACAGGAACCGCAGCGAAGCCCCGCTCACCGGCCACCGGCACCTGGAACACCGAGGGCTCCAGGTTCCCAAACAAACGTCCACGGCTTTTCCTTGTATGTGCATCCACACCTGCTGCAGGCAGCGATACGGAATCTTACGCCTCGCTGCCTCGGAAAGGCACAGCAACACGGACGCAGTGATATTTCAGTAATGAGACGGTTGCACAAACCCTTCCCTTAGCAGCTCCTAGAGCAGACTGGTGTCTCTAACATCACCAGGGGAAGCCCTCACACTCCTCCCATCATAAACCTGGAGCACGTCCTTCACCCTGCCTTTTCCCCATTTTATTTTGGGGTTTTCTTCCCCAACGCTGCAAGGGACCCTGGGAACCTTCCCTACCCCACCGGCAGCTCAATTTTCTCTCTCATTCTCCACCATCCGGAGGGCCACGCACAGGCTCCAGGACAGCAGAGGCCAGGGCTGTAGTCCAGCTGCAAGAGTCTGGGCAGGGGAGACAGATCAACTCTCCTAGGCCCTCTGCCAAGGCACTCCCCAGCAGCCCAAGCCATGCAGTGCCCTGCTCCCAGCCAAAATGGAAATGCTTCCAGGCTGACATTTGCATTTTACCTGCATTTTTCCTCTCTGGGGCTATGAAATAGAGATAAAAGAAGATTTCAACTAGAGAAGCTCGTGCCAGACTCAGACTAAAGGCACCACAAGATAGGCAGAACAACTGCAGCAGTAACACGCCATGAGCAATTCTGCAAAAACCCTGTTTCCTGCAACCAGTGAGTGGACTTTGAGCTTTGAAAATTTACATTGCAAATTAGCATTGCTCCTATGCTTATCAATGGTCTAGCCTATTGCAACACTGTTGGGGGCAATACGGATGATACTAGAACTTGTCGGCTGTACCTTGATTGCCACCCCGCCTGCTCAGTTTGAAACGAGAATTGTTTAAAGTCCTGAGGATTTCACAGGACACTGTTCATTGTGACAAAATGACAATGGATGCGAGGCAAGGTTCCTTCAAGCTTGACATTGCCCTTCTGTTTCTGAACTATTGCTTCTAAAAATCTTCCCCACAACAGCAATTCCCCCGTCCAGCATTCTCCAACTCTTGCTCAGAGCCTGAAATTATTAAAAAAAACCCAAACCACAACACAATTTCCAGAAGCAAAACAGGCCTCCAGGTTCATCTGTCTAGAGATATTTTCAAGAGGCTCCTAGGAATTTTCTAATATCTCTCCATTTCCCCTATACTTCTCCAGCCTCGTTCATGACCTGTACAAGTTGGAAGCCAGAAATTTTTAAATTAAAGAGAAAATCCCCAAGGAAGTGGGATAGATTTTTAAATATTACACACACATATATAATGTATATTTATAAATTATATATTATTTATGTATAGATTTAAAAGGTCAACAGTGTTTATATATACATATGTATTATGAATATATGCACATGTATTCATAAAAGGTCAGCAGTATGAGTAAAGAAAATCTCAATATTTTTAGCACTTTTTTTCTATTCCTTGTTCTATTTTTAGATGTTTTCACTACCTTATTCTGCAGGTTTTATAGGCTTACCTGCGGAAATGTACCATCTTTGGAGAAAATCCCTCCCTTTTTCCACCAAGCTTGGTAAATTCAACAACAATTTTCATCATGGGATGTTTTCCATCTACTTGAGGGGGAAGGGTGGGCATTGGGGCAGGGACAACACACACACACACACACACACACACACACACAACACAAGTGCAGATTAGAGTATGATTTTCTCCAAACTGCCCTAATTGAAAATGAACTAAAGGGCCTGTGAGAGAAAGAAAAAAAAGTGAGGTGGATAACAGATGGTCCCACAGTCAGGGGAAGCTATGAAATGAGCTCAACTGGACTAAGCTATTAGAAGCTTCCAAACAAATGGGCAAAAATAGCTGCTGCTAAATACTGGAATCATTAACAAATACCAATCTGCCTGTAAATGAGACAATATTTCTACTAAAAGCAAGACTAAATAGTACAACCTCCTTATTCTGCATATTTGCCATCAGTGCCTTTATGAAATGCATGCATTGCTGTTCAAGCAGCAATAATAAACTTCTATAACATACTACTTTGATCTGTCAGCACAGATGTGAAACCAAGAAATGCTCGATTTATCCTTCCTACTAGAAGATAGGAAAATCTGGTTACAGTTAATCTGACTTGTATTCCCTTATTGACACCTCGTCTAAAGATTAAGGCCCTGATCCAGCAAAGCAGCAAATGCACACTTAGCTTCAAGAAGACCTGACTCTGTAGTTCCAGTGACTTCAAATCAAAGGGAAGAGACACATGGTGGCAGCACATGCTGGAGAACATCTGGGTGCAGCCCACCAAATCCTCATGTTCCGAGATCCTTGGGAGAGCTTTGGGCTGCGTGGGCAACCAGGAATAAAACCAGGGCTTAACTATGACTGATTGTGTTGGAGAACAAACTTTTGGATTTTGGATGAAGTTTGTAGTCACTACTTTTCCATCCTACAGAAAATGTAGGACAGTCAGTGCAACATATCAAGTCTGGAATTCTCCTCTTATTGAATATTTTACCAGTTTCTCAAGGATATGAGGTTACTGTGACCATATTCAGTATATCACTGTTTTACCTCCTTCCCACAAATATACCAGAGGCAGAAATTGAAGTTGAGAAATTGGAGGAACAGACAGCAAAAAAATGAGGCTGAAATTTTGTCAAGACAAGTACAAAGCACTACCCTTGGGCAGGAATAATCAATTTCATGAGTACAAATCAGGACCAAATAGCTAGGAAATGTTGGAGAACAGCTTCTGGGGATTACAGTGGACCATGAACTGAACACAAACCTGTGACAGACTGCTGTGCAACGAGGTGAGCACTATGCAGGACCATGTAAATGGGAGACTAGTAAGCAAGATCTCCAGGTAATCCTGCAAGGACTTCTTATGTTCTATTGAGCATTTGCAAGGGCCCTGCTGGAGATACATGCGTAGATTGCAATGTCTTTCAAAAATGAAAGGGATCTGGAATAAACTGAAGTCAGAGAGGCTGTGAAAACCCCGGCTAGAAGCTTGTAAATACAGTTTAGCTCAGTACTAAGCTAACATCAGTAATGTGCCCAGGCAGATGACATCCTGGAATTCATGTTACTTCTCTGGTGACCAACCAGCAGGTTGAGAGGACAGCAAGGCTTCATGCACTCGAGCTATACATGCAAGCCCTTGCTTTTAGCTGGTGGTCATAGCACAGTATCTTTGTACTTCTGTGTTTGAGCTTCAGAAAACAGTGTTATCCAGGTAACTAGCATCATCATGCTTGTGATAAGGGAGGGGTCAGAGAATGCCTTAAGTGCAAGAGAAAAATCCCTAGAGAGGAAGAAAAAGTACAGTGGCAGTAAATGTCTTGTAGAAATCTGGGAGCAGCATCAGGGAATAAATTTATGTGGAAGAAAAAGGAATGCTTTAAATCACTTAGGTGGTTTGTTTTGGTTTTTTTACATGGAAAGCATGCTTGTGGTGGACCACTGTGTGTTCTCCTTTCTGTTTCACACTGTGATTTGTGGACAAAAAGGAAGATCACTGTGCTACTCCTCTATGCAGGCATTGATGGCAGGGGTCTTTCCTGTGTTCTCCTGTGACAGGTTTCCTTGCTCCTTCGCAAAATACCACAGGTAAAATGCAAAGAGGCAGCAACATGGATTAGCTAATGAGATTATGCTCTTGGTTTCCTTAATGGAGAAGGGTCATGGGAGATCAGGGGCATGCTGGTCTGACCATGCGTTGCTAAAGACAGACTTCCACAAAACCAACAAAATAGTTTCTTAACAACATGCCACCCAAGTCCCTCATAGACACGCTTAGCTTTACCCTTCTAATCTTGGTAGCAGGAAGGAAAATCTGATTGCATTTAACCTTGCTTGAGAAATGGAGAGCAAAGCCGGAGAGCCATCAGGGTATGCTGAAGGTAGTGATGCAGCTGGGCAGCAGAGATGGGTTGAGAATTCAGTTTGACCTGACTGGGACTCCTCTGGGGCGCATTGCTTCAGGTGCAGGTAGATTACACCTCCCTTTGCAGCTGTGAGTAAAACCACCATGAGTATTCGTAAAGAAAGCACACTTCTTCAGTTCTTGCTCAACTCTAATCACCAACATAGTCAATAAATATCCGTATCACTTTTGCAAATGAGTCAGATTCTTCATTACATACTGAGTTACTGTCACTCCTCCCCTGCTGCCGGTCACAGAACAGCACTTTGTCTGTCTCACACTGAAGAGGAGATATTTTGGTAGAAAATATGAGACTTGGCAAGCACCACTGCTATTGCGCACATCAGGGTGGACTGGCTTGTGGTAAGGAGAAAAGCAGACAGAGGAGGAGGCAAAATATTACACAGTACATGTAGTACTCAGATCTTCTCTTCTATATATGTAGCAGTACAAATAACTTCCAAGTTAAGAAAGAGAGAAAAAGTCAATGTGCAAATAAGAGGGAAAAAAATTCTTTCATATATACATGCATAGAAAAAATGACATATGACATATCACCATGTAGTACAAAGTAAATTGTAGTAGATAGATTTTTTCAGAGGAAACAGATTGGTATTATACCACTGGTCATGTTGGAAGGTAAACTTGCCCTAGAATAATTGATTATCTCACCTGTAAATAGCACAAAGGCTAATACAAAGAATTTTTGTTCTTTTTAAGATGCGATAGCCAGTATGATGGCTTTTTCTAAATTGCTGCTTTAGTGGTTTAGCTATTTCAAAATACGTTCAACTATTTTGCTATCTTGTATTAAAGCTCCTTATTTCCCAGCTGGAAATAAAGCAGATTGTGGGCTGAGCCAGCTGGCAGATGGACAGAGAGGAAGAACTGCCATCTCTCAACAGGCTACACCCGCACTTGCTGGGGAATTGGTTTCCTCAAAGGACAGCCCCAATTTAGGTTAGCTGGCAGCAACTCAGTTTTAAAGAAGTCTTATGATACCTAATATTAAAAAAAAAAATAAAATCAGAGTCCAGGGCTCTGAGATGTATTGCTACATCTCACCTTTAGAGCAGCAAAAACCCCTACAATATATAATAGATCACCAAATACTGTCACAAATGAAGACACTATTTTTCCCTCCTCATGTTTCATATTTTTACATCACATTCAGAAGTAATGGAAAATACCACACAGCTCATTTTCATTTTTTGCACAATACCTGCACAGTGGAAATACCAGTTATTCCAGTCCAGCTTTTTGAGCGGGAGAAAGGATGTCCAGGAACTCTCTTTTAAAAGAGTAAGAAAAGAACTAGACAGAGTGAACTTTTGAGTGATGAAAGATGGAGATTCCTAAGGGCTATTTTAATTGGTGCTATCTACAACAGCAGCAACAAATAGGGCTTATTATTATACACAGCTGGGAAAGCAAGTTTTTTGTGCATGTGTGCTGTGTATCCCAAAATACACAAGAAAGTGTTCATGGTTCTCGTGGGACTAGGCAGCACAGTTTTCACACAGGCAGCAAAACAAAGGAGTGACCTGGAGGACCACAAGGGTGAGTCACAAACACCACTGCTGAGCAGGGATTTTGGTTTCAGCTGCCATTGAAAGCCCTGAAAGACACCAGGCTCACTCTCTATGTCCCTGTGTCAAACTGGGGTGACAGTCCAGAGAGGGGCAATTGCAAATCTAAAAATAGACAAAATGTCAGATCACTCATGGCAAAATTCTACTGCCACTGACCTGGCACCATAAGAGAATGCAGAGTGCTGTGCCTCCATCAACATTAGCCACTATGAACAAACAAAATTCATAACTCCCCTTAGACACTGATCCTGCAGTAATGTTGGTGCAACTAAATTGTGATAATTATTTGCTAATGACAATTTTTAGACTACTAGTAAGATTAATGTTTTAGGGGCTTCTATCTGTCTAGTCAGAGGGCAAAAACTACAGGCACTTTTGTTGAGTTGCTCATTTCTCTGTACTCAGAGAAATTGGTGGCTGTAAATAACCATTTTCATATTAAAGGAAAGGCACAGTATATCCCAGAGACCTTCTGGGATTTCTGGAGACTCATCACAACACATTCACTTGGCAATCACAGAGAGTTGTGGGAGGTGCCCTACACTGCCCTACTCTTCCTGAAGTGAAGGCTCCCTCAACTTCACAGGAAAATAAGACATATTAGCTAAATTAAAAAAAATGAGCACTGGGTCCTCTCAGGCAATTTTCAGTTCTGCTCTAGGAAGACCATAGGCTGTGACTGACTGCTCCCATGCACCTGATTGCATTGGCAATGCATACAGATTAAGAAATATATTCATATACTGCAAATTATAGGACTAGAACCTTAGACATTAAATCCTCCAGGACAGGAGGCCCCTTTTAGCAGGAGTTATATACATAATAAAAGCTGTATGCATATTATAATAATGGTCTACTATGCCTACTCATTATTATTGATGATCATATTATAGTATTATGAACAATTTACTTTATGTCTGAATTTCCCCAGAAAGCATCTGGGTTGTTGAACTCACTACAAAGTTTTCCTTTGCCATTGTAACCCATGGCACAAATATAGAACGCTGAAAAAACAAAACACTGGCATACTTGGTTCTCTTATTAAAAGGCACTTTCTTAGGGGGAGGTTAATTATTTAACAAGCAATTTAATTCACCTCATCAACCCACTCTGCTTGGTCTTTCTTCTGCAGATGGCTGCTCTGGGCTGTTGTGCCTGCTCCCAAACTGCCAGCTCCACACAGCCTCAGTATCCACAGCATCTGGAGCCATGGTTGTCCCCCACACGGTCCCAGCCACAGCCCTGCAAAGTTACTGCATGGTCCCCAGCACATCACTCACCCAAAGAGCTCCCAAGCATTGGACAGGTGTGAGTGGGGGACCACTGGGGGACCACAGTCTGGATACAGCCACATGGGTTTGGGCGGTGGGAGGGAAGAAATGTATGCATGCACACTGCCATCTCAGTTCAGCTTAGAAAACAGGACTTGACCTGCTTTAGTGACTTCACAGATGTTGCTTGTGGTTCTCAGTGCACAACAGCATGCCCTCCTTTCACCTTGTCATGTTTGAGCACACTACTACCCTGAATGGAGACCTCAGCTTCCCAAATGTCCAGACCTGGGACACAAGCTTACATTTAGGCACGCATTTTGAACCCAAGCACAGAATAAAAGGATGGATTAGGTAAATGACTACATTTCAAAGGAAAACCTGTGGTTTGAAACAGGTAAGTATTGAGATTCCCAGGAGCAATTAATATCCAAGCTGGACATAAATGCGTTTTTCTATCCAATGCACTGTATTCTATTACTAAACACATTGTAAAAATTATTGAAAGGAAAAGATGCTTTAAACAGCCATTATGGGCTGTTAAGCATACTTTAACAAGACAGCATTATGCCTAAAAGACAACCAGAGTCCTATGAAAGAATCAAGGGAGAAATTAACAGCATCAGAAAGAAAACTTGCTGCTGTGGAAATTGGTCGTTAGCAATATGGCAGTGCTGCAGCAGTTCAGCCAAACAGTCCAATTTGACTGTCAGCCTGCTGGTTGTGACCAGTTTCAGGATGAGGCTGATTGTAATAATTCATTTTTTTTTTCTTAACAGTATAGGTTAAATCCTTATCGCTCTTAATATCTGTAAAGAAATAGCCTATCTTGAATAGTAAAAATAAATTGTTACAATGTTTCTTTAAGGTGAACCTATACATTAGTTATATTTTCAATATTATCCTAATTTAAATCTTATATATTGTTTTTAGCTAAAAGCATATTAACTGCATCTGATCAGAACATTTGTTCAAGCTTAGTAAAAAACAAGAGGGCTTGATTAAAGTATTTCAGCAAGTACTTATTAATCAGAAACTTCATGTCAATTGTTTTAATAAATCAAAAAATCAGGAGAAATGGAGATTCACTGATTAGCTTATTAGAAGCATTCAAACCTTGTCTGCTTCTGTTCTAAAACCTTTGCTTTGTTATATTAAAGAATTTCTTGGCTCCTGATGCAGCCATTTTCTCAAGGAACTTTCAGGAAAGGAGGGCTTGTAGCTAGTGGATAGGTCTTATCTGTATTTCTAAACAGAACAAATATGTTGTGTGACCTGGAAGACTCATTATGCCACAAGTTGTTTCACTTTCCTCAAAGAAACTGCATAGGTTGTATTTACTCTTGGAACTATTTCATCAATACTTGTAAACAAAAGAAATCCTCAGTAGAAGACTCAAGCACTATTTCTCTTCTCTTTAGCAAAATTTTGGAGCATAATAATATGAAGTAAAATTTAAAACAGAATTTTATAATTTTGCTTCTGGATCAAGTATATTTTTCTAACATAGCTCCATTTCCTGAGATGCTGAGCCCAGATGTCAGTCCCAAATTAAAGTAAATTCACTGTACTACTGACAATATGGCCACCTATTTTTAGGATGAGTGTGTGCACAGCCAGCACTCTAAGTTAGCCATGCAATGTAACCTCCTTTCCAACTGCTGAATTAATTAAAATTACATTTGTAACTCCTAAGATGGAGTTCATCTCTCTTCTAACAAAGATCAAAACCACTAGGGCTGCTGAGTGGCTGCCCATTTGATGCAGTGTGGCTGTCTATAACACATTACATATGAGGCTACACCTTTGGGTTAGTCTCTCAGCTTGTGCCATAATCAGGCAAAGGTTTTTTAAATACTCTGAAGACTGTTTTTCAGACATATTCTGTACTCTCTGTACAATTAGTGGGCTCAGACAGCTCCATCTGTAATGAGCGTATTCTCATTATTGTTTCAAGGTAGCACTCTGAAAATTTATTTTTCTGATGCAGTGAAAAATTTGAAGTGAAGTCAAAATGTGAAATATCACAGCAAACTTTAATACATTTCTAGTCTTGCCATCAGAAAGCCCTGTGGCAGTAACAAGAAGAATCACAGAAGGGTTGAGATTGAAAGGGACTGCTGAAGATAATCTCATCCAACCTTCCCCCACCATAATCAAGACAGGGTAAGATAGATCCAGCTGCCCAGGACCATTTTCAGGCAGCTTTTGAATATCTCCAGGAACTCCAGCACCACTCTGGGCAACCTATGCCAGCACTCAGCCACCCTCATAGTTAAAGTATGTTTCCTGATCTTCAGAGAGAATCTCCTGTGTTTCAGTTTGTGGCCTTTGCCTCTGACCCTCTCACTAGGCACCATTGAAAAGTGTCCAACTTCATCTTCCTAGCACCCTTCCTTCAGGTATTTATGTAAATATATTAATAAGATCATCCCTGAGCTGTCTTATCTCCAGGCTGAAGAGTCCCAGTTCACTCAGCCTTTCCTCTTTTATAAGAGATACTCTAGCCCATCATCTTTGCAGCTGGACATTACCTGGATTGTCTCCAATATTCCTGTGTCTCTTCTCTTTTGTACTTAGGAGCCCAAGACCAACAGTGTTCTAGATGTGGCCTCATCAGTGCTGAGCAGAGGGGAAGAATCATCTCCCTTGACCTGCAGAGGATAGTGGTCAGAGGGCTGGAGGTGTTTCAACACTCCCTCCACAGTATCCCCAGTCATGGGACAGGTAGCAGACCTTTCTAGATAAAGGTTAGATCAACAGATGGGTGCCTCTGTCCCCTGCAGCACGTTCACATAGACTCACCATTTCTTCCTGGTGGTCTTGCATGGTTTAGGGTCAGGTGGATCAGATCGTTTGCTTGAAGGCATATCTGACTCCTCTACAGCTTTGAGGACAGTGAATGCATTTCTCAGTTGTAAGCCCTCAGGTGGGGCAGAAGCCTTTTTCTCAGTGCTAGAAGTCATGAACTTCCATCCTTCCCATTCTCCAGTAACTGCACTTAACCTCAGTATTAGTGCTGGACACTGCCTGGTTCTCTGCTGCAGTTGGGGTCTAGGGTTGTCCACACATTGCGTCTCAGAAAAAACCTCATCTATCTTTCTTTTTGTCACCTCTGATGCTGCACAACCTCCTCACTTCCACCTGTAACCCGTCCATTTGGCAGCATAGTTCTTCCAAGATGGCACACATCTGGGAGGACAGCAGGCCACCACTCGGGCATCTGAGCAAATCTTCAGGTACTCCCTGCAGCCCAGGACTTGGAAGGCTTCATCTGCTATCTAGAACTCAGTCTACATGAAGCCACTCTAACAACTGTTAGGCAGTCTGCCCTAAACACATCACTACCATAAGTGAGGCTGTCACAACAATACAAACACAACCAAGGCTCCCTGTCTTATGCTCTGCTGCAGAAACTGCTGCCTCTGGGAGCTGTGCTTTGAGCCAGGGCTCTTATATAGTCCTTTCCTGAGCACTGGCTGAAGGCTGTCTTATCCACCCAAATAACAGGCAGCTGCCACAAAGGTTACAACCTCTCTGGGTCAAGGGCAGCTGATCATGCTCGTTAAAAGATGCTAGAGCTTCCTTGAGCCCACACTTGGTGGCTTTCCTTCCTTTATTTTTGCCTGGTAGCAGCAGGCACCCTCCAGTTTCTCAGAGGGTTCCAGGTGTACCCAATGATCCTGGACCTTGTCCCTAGGAGGTCCAGAAGCTCCTGAAGCAGAATGCAGGGACTGTTGGCTACATCCAAGTATGCATTTAATCTGTGAGAATAACCTTCAAATTTATTATGTCTATATATGTAAATGTATTTTTATATGTATATATGTGTGAGTCTAATATATATATATGCACAAATTTCAGGCCCCCTTTGTATTTGAGATGTAATCAGCCTAAATCACTGATTGATCTCCCTGATATGTTTGACTGCTCATCATCAGAGCTGGGCATAAACATTTCTGGAGAGCATGTTTGAGCTCTCATTATGTTGAGGACCCAAAAGATGGCTGAGTATGCAGTAGGTGAAAGTCTAGGGAGTTTAAGCATAGAGGCATCAGAATAGCTGTGTGGCATCAGGCCAGTGGTCCATCTGAAAGTGTCCTATACCAAACACCTAGGTACTTTCCCAGCCTCCAGAGGTCTGTGCAGCAGAGAGAGACTCCCTAACTCCCTTAAAACCCCTCTGCCAAACCATAGATTCAGGCTGGGATGTTAGGATTTAGTCACAAATTCCGTTTCTTTGACCATGTGAATTACTCAGGGTTTACTGACAGCCATTAAAACCAAGTGAGTTAAATAGCTCTAAAAGAGCTATCCTTAGGGTATTTAATTAAAAATAGACTCCTGACCAAAGGAATTTCATCAGATTATCTTTCAAGAAAGCATTACTGTGAAAGAACATAATTGCTTGGGAAAGACTTATCCCATAGCGTGTTCTTCTATTAGAAAAACCATTGCCCTTCACATTCCAGGT
Organism: Pseudopipra pipra; assembly: GCF_036250125.1. Classification (NCBI taxonomy): domain Eukaryota; kingdom Metazoa; phylum Chordata; class Aves; order Passeriformes; family Pipridae; genus Pseudopipra; species Pseudopipra pipra. The sequence goes on from NC_087549.1 coordinate 73,483,262, forward strand.
GTTCTGCCAAGAAACAAAGGACCATAGCTGTGTGTATGTGGGTTTTTTTCCTCTGTGTAGTGTTTTAAGATTATTTGACAAGTATTTTCAAAAAACCTTTTTTTCACTTCTTCATGGGAGGCTGTGATGACCAGGTTAATACGGAATCATCAGTACTGAATTTGGAAAACAGAGTTGAAAAAAGACTCATTGTTTATACATGTCAGCATTTGTTTGATTTTTATTATGCTTACTTAACTAAAACATGTAAAGGACACCATGGAGAAATCCTATCGTCGTTAGAATCCAATTAAACAAAATTCTGTTGGTAGAAACACCATGTACTGGGTTTGCATGGCAAGGTTTTGGTGATAGTGCAGGAAAGGGGGATCCTACAGGAATGGCTTCTGTGAGCTTCTGCGAGAAGCTTCCTCCATGTCCAACAGAGCCAATGCCAGCCAGCTCCAAGATGGACCCACTGCTGGCCCAGACCAAGCCCACCAATGACAGTGGTAGCATCTCTGGGGTAATTAGTTAAACAGGGTAAGGTGGGAAACCCTTGTGCAACAGCAGCCAGAGAAAGGAGCGGGAATATGTGAGAGAAACAGCCCTGCAAACACCAAGGTCAGTGAGGAAGGAGGGGAAGGAGGTGCTCCAGTTGCTGAGGCAGAGATCCCCCTGCAGCCAGTGATGCAGCCCATGGTGAGGCAGCTGTGCCCCTGCAGCCCATGGATTTCCATGGGGGAGCAGAGATCCACCTGCAGCCCATAAAGGATCCCATGCCAGAATAGGTGGATGCCTGAAGGAGGGCCCAGTGGGAAGCCCGTGGTGGATCAAGGTCCTTGCAGGGCCTGTGGAGGCATGGAGACGAGAGCTCACACTGGAGCAGGTTTGCTGGTAGGACTTGTGACCCTGTGGGGGACCCATGCAGGCACAGCTTGTTCCTGACATGTTCCTGGGGGACTGCACCCCATGTAACAGAGCCATGCTGGGCCAGGGAAAGAGTGTGAAGAGTCCTTCCCCTGCGGAGAAAGGAGTGGCAGAGACAAGATGTGATGAACTGACTGCACCTTTTCTTTTTTGGTGCACCTTTTCTGCTTCCACACACAGGTTTCAGTCTGTTGCTTGAAGGGATACAAGTACTTTGGAAGGGTCATGGATTACTGCTCCTCTGAGGTCTTCTGCAAACTCCCTAGTGTCAGATTAGTACCATCCCCAGCCCCTCTTCATAAGAGGCTCTCCAGCTGAGACAGAGAAGATCCTGAGAGGGCATGAAGGACATGAGAATGCTGAGGCTAAGCTCTTCCTCTGCTACTCAAGGCAGGACACTCGTAGCAAAGGAGCACAAATGCCGGAGGATTCAGAAAAAGAAGCAGGTAGCGGGACCATGAGTCACTTACCTCTTTTTGGCTGGAACTAGGGACTAGAGCACAAGTTTTACAAGGAGCAGCTGAGGGAGCTGGGGTTTTTTAGTCTAGAAGTAAGAAGAAACCTTATCACTCTCTACAACTGCCTGAAAGGAGGTTGTAGCCAGATGGGAGGCAGCCTCTTCTCCCAAGTAACAAGTGACAGGATAAGAAGAAATGGCCTCAAGTTGCACCAGGGGAGGTTTAGATTGGACATTAGGAAAAAATGTATTCACAGATAGGGTGGTCGGCATTGCAACAGGCTGCCCAGGGTAGTGCTTAAATCACCATCCCTGGAAATGTCCAAAAAATGTGTAAATGTGGTGCTTGGAGACATGTTTTAGTGGTGGACTTTGAAGTGCTGGGTTAACAGTTGGACTCAATCTTAGAGCTCTCTTCCAGCCTAAATGATTCTGTGGAAAAAATTCTATGTGTACCTAGACTACTAATTAACATACAGTTTATTAATACTCCTGAAGCCTATTTAAACTGTGCATGCTCTAGAATTGTTTAGGGTTTTTTTTTTTAATCTAAGTAGCTAATTAGAGGAAAGACCATGTTACACCAGCATTCCAGAGACTGCATTACTTTTATTTGGAGCACAATTCAGGGCAAATTGTCTCCTTTTCATACCAAGTGCTATCCACCAGGCTTCACCTCCTTATGCCATAAGTTCTACTACTGCAGATGAATAGTTCAAGTTATGGGAAGACTTGCCTTTCCTCCAAAGTTTTTCAACTGCTGTACATTTGTTGAACAGTTAAAGAGAAAAATCAGGCGACTAGGTTTAGACAAGAAGGGAAAAGCATTTTAAAGAAAGACCAACAAGTGCTGTACTGACCTCTCCACTGATCCAACCTGTCTGTATCAGCATCTAAACACAAACTTGCCCTTTCTTTGCATTGGTGTCAGCCTAATAAAAGTCATGGTTTTTCTTATTTGTTCTGCAACAACTTTCTTTTTGATTAAATGATAAAGAAAAAACCCCAACAATCAATCAAAAGCAGAACTCAAAAAACATCCCTGTTACTTGTTTGCCAAAAAATTCTGTAAGGCTGTGTCTTTTATAAATCACACAACTCTTACATGAAGAATTGGGTTACCACCTGGATTTCAAAAGAAATGCCTTTCCATTTCCTCTGACCCACCTCCTCAATTTTTACTGTCTCTTCCACTTTCTCTGCCTATGGAAGCTGAGTCATGGGTCACAGTCCCTGGACTAATGAGCTGTTCTGTCACCTCTATTACTGCCTTATTTTCCAATGAAAACCGATGTAACTTTTCAAAGTGGTAAAAGGAATCAGAAACCCTATTGAACAGGAGAGCATTTTAACATCCTGGGGAACATGCCATTTGAGATGATATGACAGACAAATAATTAACATCTGTGGAGCATGGAAAGCACAGATCCTATGCACTAAAGCCTTGCACAGATGTCAGATACTTAGTTTTTTACATCCCTTGGCTCTTAGTGCGTTTTATTATGTTGAGCCCTCTAATGACACTACTCTGAGACCAATGGGATATCAGGACTAACACAGGCTCACCTTAAAACAGCCTGTGCAGAGAAGAAACAAGATGTCAAAACCTTGGAATTACAGTGTGCCAAAAGACACCACACATTGTGTAACAGCAAACCCCTCCAGTCAGGCAGAGACTGACCTTTTCAGAAGAAAGAGGTCAATACACATTCATTGGAAGAAAACAATTAAGGTGGAGTATTTAAAATCACGTCCCTGTCCTAAAATGCTGCTCACATTCAGAGTTGTGCCTTAACTGCCCTGCTGGTAGGAGGACAGATACCTGGGTACAGGTTCACAATACTCCTGAAGTGGTCTATGCCCACAAGTCCTAATCTGATTCATAAGCAATTTAGATATTTTGAGATATTTTCCTCTCACTCTGTGGGAGCACTTTTTGCTGTCTTTCTATCCCAAAAGCACTGAATACTGACACAGAAGCAGTCAACCTGTCTGGGTGCTGTGATAAAGATGTACAACTGTTACAATAAGCACACTCTGCTTCTTCTCCAGAGAGCATATGGTGGGTAGCAGTGTTACCAGACCCCCCTCCAGTATACATCAGTAGATGTGGGTTCAGCTAGGTTACATTAACCTTGGCTTTATCCATCACCATCACTTGAGTCACAGCACAATTGTTATCCAATACTTGTTGTGACCTTCTTTCTCCTGGAAAGAGATTTTAACTTTTTTAGCTGGCCCGTTGGCTCGTATAATTCTGTAAGGGTCTGGAATAATACATTCTTCACTAGATTTGTCATATAGTAACCTCAAAAACATTGCATCAGATCTATGTCAATTTTTTTCAGTTTTTGCCCCCATACAGTGCATTTGGGTAAACTCTGTCTTTTATCATTCGGTATTTGACAATGGTAACTTTATATACCACACTGAAAAGGAAACATTCGGTTTACTCCATATATAACAAATATCCCAGAGAATTATTCTTTGATTAAGCATTAGGAAAGACAGTAATGAAAAATCTTGTTTCACAGGGCAGCCAATTACACTTGCTGGGGATGACACCTTAAAGAGTAATGTAAACAAATACAGTAATGCAGTAATTCCCCTCAAGATATGCCATGTGCAATTCTGTAGTGAACCAAGTCAGCTAAGACCCTCTTGGCCAAAATGTTGTTAGTGACATTAAGAAAATGCCAGTGCTTGCTGATTTATGCAAAGTCCAGGGACTCTTTGGAACTAGAAAAAATGCTGCCTATAAATTTTAAGTCCAACAAAAATGCAGTTTCATATACTTTTTACAAGTAATTTTGTCATTCCCACATTTTAGCCTAAAACAAATAAACAAAACTTCATTATTTCACACCTGATTCAGCAACTGAACTAAGAATATAACTGTTTACACAGGAACAACAGATTTCACACTACAAGATTGCTAGAAGATTAAAAAAATTACCTTTTAAAAAAAATTAAATTCCATGTGCCTGTACAGGCACACCAATCTTACTTTTTCTTCCTTATTCCTTGTGGGAACTCACAGTTCCATGTATAACCTGTATTACTTTTTCTCCTCACCCTTAAACAAAACCCGAATGGTTCAGACCAACAGCAGTGTCCAAATAACTTGTGCAAGAAATACGTAATTATCCTTCTTTTGTGCCATTGAGGTTTGCAGCATCAGCAGAGCTGTAATATTCAAACCAACTGCTAACAAGGTAGGTAGGGGGTTTGTTCCTTAATTTAGGGTGCAGTACCTATATCTGGGCCAGGTGTAGGATCCATCTAATACTGTTGGTGGAAAGCAGTCACACTTATTCTCCACTGACTTCCTCTACAAGACTCCACTGACTACAGCTGGAGCCCATACAACTGTCACAAGGTGCCCTTGTGGATACAGAGCATCCCACCTCCCTCTCAGCAGCTGTGTCAGAAGGGTACAGGTATGCTGTGGGCCCCGTGTCTACATGTCATGCTAAGCTTCATACAACATGAATTTACAGAGCTCACCAGCATTTAGGTAGCAGACCTGCTCCTATCACAGTGTATAACCTTTTAATGCTGACACAGCCTATGCTGTTTGCTTCCCTTAAGTTAAATAAAAAGTATCCCATCTGCCTCTGCTCTATTATCAATCATGTGTAGCCACAAGCAATCTAGAAAGTTTTTCCACACCTGTCATCGGAGCTGATTTGTGTGTGCTGTGTGGCAGTAGCAGAAATGCCAGAGATGCCCTGCCCTCACTAAAACATGTGTATTTGCAAGCAGAGAAAGTTGAACCTCAAAGCAAATTCCCAAGTCTTTAAATTCCTGCTCTAGCCTTGACTCCCAGATCCAATTTAGCAGATTTCACTAGGTCATGCACAGCACCATGCTGTTTCAGGGCTGGAGTAATTCAGCCCTGCACCTCCTGGTTCTGACTGGCAAAGGTGTGGGCAAGCCACAGGACAAGCAAGACTGCAGGCTGCTACATTTGCAGGCTTTGCCACATGAGGGGGAGCAACTCTTTTAGGGATGACAAACTGGTCAAAGCTTTATGCCTCTTTTTGAAATATCTGTGGCTCCTGACCCAATGCTTTTTTTACTCAGTGTTCATTTTATTTCTTTGTGTCTTAATGTCGTAGCTTACTTCTTTCTACTCTACATCCACAGGACTTAGTTATTCCCAGAAATCTTTACTTGCCTCTAAATTGACAACTGGATATCTGACCATACTGCTGCTGCAATTAACCACAGTAGGGACTTGATAGAATATCACTAAACCCCCATCTGACCTCCAAAATCTGTTACACTAGTTGCTAAAACTTTTCCTTATTTTCAAAAAAAAAGTAAAAAAGAATCCTTTTCTGTTCAGTTTCTACAACTCTAAGCAGGGGAACTGCTCTTCTTTTTTGCTTTCAATTTTCTTTGAATGTCATTTACCCATGACTCTGTTAGAAATAAAGTATAGTTTAGACAATTTCTTTTGTCTCTGGTTAATATAAGCAGAATGAATATAATTGAGACGGGAGTTCCAAATCCAACCTGCCTTTCAATTTCTTTCAATTAAGTTTCATTAAAATGACCCCATGTCACTGGTAACATTATGTCAGGTTTATATGCTAAGGAAAGAAGCCAGCTTCAAATGACAATTTTCTACCATATGAAAACAATAACATTTCTGTAACTACTTTACTGAGCATGTATATTATTATTCATAAGATGGAAAATTCTTTATGTCATTCCTGAATAAATAAATGCATTATTCCTGAACAAAACCCTTGGATGCACCCCTTTCTTTGTGCACAATTTTCTTACATTGTTTTGACTTATAATCAATAACTCTCTACATCTTTGTGTTCAAATGAGAGACTATTTTTGGTCCACAGACAGGAATTGCACTTCACTTAATTCTGCTCTAATAATATTTGAAGCATTTAGGGGAGTAGTCATCTTGACAAAAACTACAAATTTGATCCCGTTGTGGTGCGAGGAATTTCTTTCTAGAGATGTCAAAATCATCAAAAGCTGTGTAATTAGTAGCAAATTGATAATTTTTGTTTCTCATGTTGCTTACACTTTAATAAAAATCTTCACAAGAGCTCTCCCTAACACGTTAACAAAAGTTATAGGCAATAAGATTGTATGCATGCAAAATGAGTGATCATTCTATTGTTTTCTCCAGTTTTATCCCCTGAATCCTATTTCCTCTGAATCTTGTGATTTTTCTAATTTTGTTTACTACTATGGTAAATTTTCTCTTTTAATTACTTTCTCTCTACACAGCACAAAGACATTACTGAAAAGCTCAATACAGAGAAGCTTTGCAAGCTATTCTAAGATAAAAACCCTGAAGACGATCCAAAATCCAGTGAAGTCAGTGAAAAACCTCCCTCCCCATGTCCTTTGGAATGGGTCCCAATTGAGGTGCTGCACTTTTGTGCCAGGCTCCCCACTCTCCCCAAGGAAAGCAACAATGATGACCTGGCTCCATCTTTTATTTCTTGCGCAAAGCACTGGAGAAGAGATGGCAGCACCTCAGCTTCTCACTCAAACAGTGCAAACAATGAGGCAAACATGTTTATGCATGAACGTACGTAAGTGCTTATATGCCAGCTCTGTTCTTAGAGACTCTCACTGTAGGAAAATGAGAAAATAAACTACTTAACTGTGCAAGTAATTTCAACTGGAGCCCATTATCCATCTGCTAATACAGTGCAGCCTGAAAGCTTTGCCAATGACAGATTAAGGTCAAACAAATGATCATTCCTATGAGATACACTCCTCTTCCTAAACATATTTTTATTTCATTATGTTGTAAAATGCTGATCAAAGAGCCTATAATAATATTATATTACTATAAATTTCTTTCAGTGAAGCTACAGCAAGTTTTTTAAATAACACTTGGGTCCAGACAAGCCAGACAGTATGTTTAAGACAGAGACTCTGGTCTCAAGAGCTTGCAGGCAAAACACAGAAGAACTACAAAAAAAAAAGAGTGCTGTTGTTTCATCTTACAGGGACAGGACCAAAGCAGAGGGCTTGTGGTAATGGGGCATGAAATAACAATGGGAACTTTAAAGCCTATGCCCAGTGCCAGGGGAGACTGAGATTCCTCCTTGATATACTTAAGCATATTTTTTCCCCAAATTTCAATTTGTGCTGATATGTTTTTGCAGAAGCACTTTTTCTAAAAGATTTTTAAAGATCATCTGTCTTTAAAGATAAAGCTGTTGAGACAGCTTTGAAAATCCTAACCTGCACAGCTGTGCACACACACATAAACTACATGCAACTAAATACAAGGTCTTAGTACAAAAAGTGTTAAACAAATCAAGCTATAGGGACTGCTAGTTCTGCAGCCCAAAATGTAACACATCAGAGACAGATAGGTGATTAGTAGTATTTAATTTTATGACCGCAAGCCTACACAGAGGTAATTCAGGCATGTTTTGGATTCAGCCACAGGTCTTAAGTACTAAATAGATAAGCCTTGTTTACTCAGGCACATTGCTCAAGTGTTTTAAATCTTTGCACAAGCTGTCTCGTCTTTTACCACCGCCCTGACCATGAGAAAAATGCTCTTTCTTCAAAGTCCGACACAGAATATTTAAATTGAGGGTGATAACTCTGACCTCTTTTTTTTTTTTTTAAGAGCATTTTAATATCTACTGATGAGAAATGCTGCCTCGATGCTGGGTACTGTTACATAAACCACAGATGTCTCAGAAATTCTTGTGTAACATAATGGCAGGCGTGGTGCTTGCGTTGCCTCCTCTCCAAGAAGCTGCTTTGCACAGAGGATAAGAGCCTACTTAGCCTGTCCCACAGTAGCTGAGCCCCGACGGTGCCCCATCTGTGCCGCACACAGCACAGGTAGGAAAAACAATAAGATGTCACTGCCTCATTAGGGGCTGCAGCAGAATGCCAAGCACATGATGAATCATGGTTAAAAAAAATGTTTTGAGCTACATTTTTGAAAGGGGGAGTGTAAAAACAGAAGTTTGCTGAAAGTGAAGGCGATCAGGCAGAAATTCAGATTTTTTTAAGTTAGTCCAGAAACTGTTTTACTTCCCATCTCTCTTTAGCTTTCATATTTCCTGGTTAAAAAAAGGATAAAAAAGGAATGGTGGGAGAAATCTGACTTTTATAAGAGAATGGTACACTGTGAAAAAAAATTTAAAAAAAGCTTTTTTGAAGGAAATGAAGCACAGAGTTGTGAGTTTCCACTAACTTAGAGCATATCACTGGAGGTGCTTAGGACCTGAATTTTGCCAGTTCTTAGCAAAGAATTTAAATACATTTATATACCTAACACATGTGCCTATCTACCTTCATATTTCTCTTAAGAATTACTCAGGATACTCTCTCTCTCTACAGCATAGGTATGTTTCAGCTGCAGTAGCAAATTATTAATATTTTTGAAAAAAGGATAGAGGACTTTGAGAAGAAGGAATCAAGGCCCTCTGAAAATCAGAAACACGCAGCTAGTGATCACTAGTCAGCTTGGTTCAAAGGGCTGAAAAATGACACTGCTGGAAAAAAAAGCATTAATCATGATATTTACAGAAAGTCCACTTAAAAAAAAAAAGCAGAGTTTTTTTAACGTTCCAGAACAGCACAATTGTTCTGTTGTTTTTTTTTCCCCTTCTTGAATGTAGTAAATCAAATTAGGGTAAAAAAACCCCAACAAACTCATGGAAGCAGTCTTCTTAAAATCTCAGCAATTTTGCACAAGCATTTAAAACTTGATGAACTTTTAAGTAACAGAACAGGGTTCCTTATAATGGGGAAGTGTTAAGCTGACTTAATTACATCAGAACCCAAGAGACTGAACCTCAGTCAAGGAAAGATGGATATTGATCATGAAGTACAGAAACTCTCTTACAGTCCAGTGCAGGATCTACAGCTAGTAAAACCTGTTGTCCAGTAATGAAAGGCTGCTCGTATGAAATCATTTTGTTATGTCCTTAAACCACATAAGAAGAGATTCTAATACAGCAAATAGAATTAAAAGTAGATGCAGAAAAGTACCCAAGAACTTCTTGGGTTATGGGCTGGATTTCCTGTTATTTCTGAAAGATTATTCTGCCTATGTAGCAGAATAATGGGGTGATACAGTGAGGGACTGAGTGCCCGTTGTACCACTAACATGTAAATATGTGTTCCTCACTGGAGCTGTCAGTCAGGTGTACTTCCAAAATATTGATTCCTAACTGCAAAAATTTCAAATTAGGCAGAGTTTTTACTAATTAATAGCTAAAACGTGAAGTCATTGAAGTACTATTGCACTGTAACCGTCAGTAAGCATCTGGAAAATGGGATCTGTATCCCAGATTGCAGAGGAATTGGCTCAGACAGGTGATGAATTTGAGGACTGCTCCCAGTTTCTGCATCATTTTTTAAGACTGTATGACAGTGGATTAACAGATTTCAAGGAGCGCCACACTGAAACTTTCAAAGATCCCTGTACGTGGCAACATAAATCAACAGATTATCTTCAAAATTATCAGGCATGCAAAATAGCAGACTTACTGTTACTTTTACTCATCTTTCTAGTTTAGAAATGGGATTCACAGATAACAAGATGATTTCAAGAGCTCTGCCTTTCAGCAAAAAATGGGAACATCATGAGACTGTTGGAAACCAAGACGGTTGCTCAGGACCACGGCCTATTCCAATTATTCACAGTGTGTTTTCTCAACAGTATGTATGTTGTTCTCAAAAGCTACTCCCAGTGGATCTCAAAGCATTTCCAAGCACCTTAATGTGTCTTTCAACATCAGCCTTTGCTAAAACTTCCACTGTAACCCTCCAATTGTGTCAGCGGCTGCCCTGGCCATGTGGACCTGGGGGGTAATCCCTATTTCAGAGTCTCTAGCCTGGGCACATTGTCAGTATTGACATGCAGAAGGTAATCGTCCTCATGATCTCCAGGAGGAATGAGGAACCTTTGTTGTCACCATGCCTTGCTTCCCAACCAGACCAGGGGACTACTACCACAGAGATGCGCTCCTGCTCCACATTTGTAATTAGCTCAAATGCTGATGTAATATCTAAATGTAATTTATACAGCACATATCTGTTGGCTTAATGAAAGGTTAAAATTAATTTTCCCTCAAATCCCTGCTGACAGTCCAGGTGTACACTGCCGATAGCCCCTGCCTGGTGTGTTTTGAGCTGCAGTGCTGAGCTGAGGAGGTCTCCTTGCTCAGGAGACCATCCCACCCGCTCTTCCTTCATCCCTGGAGGAAGCAAACACACCCGTTACATGAAACCTGGTGATTCACTGCTGGGGATTTGCACCATCTGCGCTGAGCCGACACACCACCAGACAGAAAGAGAAACACTACCTCTTGCAGCACTGGTGCCAGTGCACTCGGCACACACACCCTAAAATGACTCACTCGAAAACATTTAAATGGGGAAATTATGTGTGAATTGAACTTGGCTCTCACAGGCCTCAGCTCTGTGTTTCTTGCAGTGCTGAAGTGGTTTAAATTGTTATTAATAGATTTGTTTTACCTGCCAAGGGATTTACCAGGCAGAGATAAACAAACTGGGGTGAAGAGCACAGAGGATGCTACTAGAAAGAACCCTGAATCCTGGTAAACATCTGCTGCTGTCACTCCAGGAGAGAAGGAGGATGCTCATAGACCAGCCTGGTGATGTGTCTTCCCCCCCCCCCCCCCCCCATGCATGTGTTTTACTCCTCGTGGTCCCTCCCCCTCACTCAGGCCAGCCCCCAGCCTTCCTCCTCATCCCCAGAGGGATGGTGCTGGCCTCACTCCTCAGTCTCCTGGCTGTGCAATTACCTGGAAAACTCACTCACTCTGCTCATTTTGTGAGTGTCAGGAGCCTTCTGACTGTGCTATTCAAATATTTAGGAGTGCCTTGTGTGGTATAAAACCAGTGATACCTGCTGAAAACATGCATTTGATCCAAGATATATCCATTATCGAAGACTTTGCCCATTTTACACTATTGTATCTTGCTACAGAAGCTGTCCCGGTGGTATCAGCAAAGGATTGCCTCCACAGAAAATATGTGGTTCTTTGTACACATAAAAACAATTGAATGTCTTAAAAATTGCTGTAGCAGTTTCTCATTTAAATTACATTTCTTAGTTCTTAAAAAGGCATTTCATTATCTTTCACAACTACCAGCTAAACCCCCCTTTTTTTTTTACTGAAACCCAGGAGCTGCTTTTGGCTCTAACACACAGAAAGGTTTATAGGTATCACAGTTCCAGAGGTATTTTTAATTTAGCTGACAACAGAAAAGAGGTGCAGCAGAAGGATTTTTAAACTGAATGTCATGTCACTATATTTGATCGTCAAAAACTTATCTATTGCAGTTTAACTTTAGTGCACGCCATACAGCATAGCACATAGCAAAATCTTACAGCTGGGCTGACAGTTTTGTTATAGCTAGAATAGCTTTTCCTCTCTCAGTAACCTTATTTGAATAATAAATAATTTTACAACAAAAATTAGCAACAGTCTTTCTTTTTTAAACATGTTGTATCCTCTTATTCCCAAAACAACATTTTCAGCAGTTTCTAACCAAACACAGCTGAATATACAGGTCCCTGCTGGTAAATCTCATTGCTAGGTGATGAGCAAGATGCCATTTTTATAAACCAATCAACAAAAAACTTAAATCAGCTTGTTAGCAAGTTCTCAATTCTCTCTTGCTATTTTGTAAATAAAATTCCTCTTGTAAATTTCTGAGGAGTGTCAAGGTTTATTTTTCTTGTTTGTATTCTGAAATGACATTTCTTCCAGATCAATTAGTTCATGCTGAACCCTTGTACCAATTATGCTTCATTATGTTGCTTGTAATGCTAATATGCTAGCTGGTATAATGAAACTTTCACGAGCAATATAACTAACTGTGTTCATAATTAAGGCAGAGTGTGTACCTTTCCCAGACTGCCAAAATACTGTTTCCAGGCTTCCGATGGGAGAGTTATCATCTGTCTCAGCAGCAGCCCACAGCTTGTGTTTTCTCTTATCGATTTGCCACGTGTGGGGCAGAACATGATCAGTGCCTCCAGGCAGGACATGCCGCCTCCAGGCAGGACATGCCACCTCCAGGCAGTGGCATCTCCTGAAAAAGGAGATACCTGACTTGAGTCCTTGTCTCCTCTGCCAGGAGAGAAAATATACAGCACGAAGGGGAGTCAGATCATGTGCTAAGATAAAGAAAGCACCTGTCTTCTTCCACCACTGATTACTGTTACATACATACATACATACAGCATACCTGCATTTTCTGTGCCATGTCTACTGAAAAGGGAAAAAATTCTGCTTTGGCCACATGCCTTAATGTGAGGGAGATACCTAAAAGGGCCAATCAGTCCAAAACATTCAAGTTTTACAGTTCACTACCCCTTTTCCCCCTAGTTTTTAGGAGTCCTACAAAGTCCATCCATTAGTTCAATGCAATTGGGGTTCCATCGGATCAGCACTTCATTAACAAATTACTCATATGCAAGGAAAACACACCATACAGCTCATGCTCTACATCACCACTTGCCACCACACCTGGCATCCCTTTCAAACAGGACTGCGTGGATGCGGACAAGAATTGCGTGCAAACCCTCTTATAGAGATCTGCCTCATCTTGCCTTGTCCCTTCCCTACTACTGTCCTCTGGGAAAGGAAGATGCTCTTTCTTCCCTCTTCTTTCTTCATCAGGAAAGTGCCTATTTTTATCTCTTCCACAACCACCCACAGAGTAGATGATACATTTTCCTTCACTTAGTGTGCAGGTTCCTTCATCAATGTGAGATAGACTGTAGTGACAGAAAACATAGAGATCTAAATACAACTTAACTTTAAGAGCAACCAAGATATTTAAGGAAAATTTCCTCCTAAGATCTTGATACTACGTAAGTGCAAATAAACAAAGGGGGCTAATGCAAATGCAGATATCTACTGCTGAACATAAGACAAAACTCTAAAACAATATATTCAAGATATCTTTGACCATGATCTAACACTGTCCTAATAACTAAAGCAAGAACTTTTAATTTGGTTACAACAATTCTGGCATATATATAAGTGTTCAGACTTCAGGATTCCTGAAAATGTGCAGTCCTTTTGACTTCGTAGGTTTCAAAAGTTTGCAATTCATGTCATTAATTTAGCTATCGAAGTCCAACCACAGATTTTAAATTGGAAGACGTTGACCTTGATATCTTTATTTCAGTTTCACCAACTGAAAAGCAGAGATAACAATATTTACCTATCTCAGTGTCTTCTGATTATTAATTGCTGCTTCTGAAGCAGTTTGGCTATGGAAACATTATCCCTTGATGCTGCCCTTCTTACAGAGGAAGTTAAAGGACTTTCTTCTTGCTGGATATGCATGAAACAATCCAAAGGAAATCACGCTAGACTCATAGGATGTTTCCAAAGAAAATACAACAACACGGAAACATCTATTTCCTTTACTGAATCAGTAATGTACTTCATTTAGAGTTGAAAAGAAAATACAGGCAATGGGAACAGTGCAGGAAGGAGACATTGCCTTCTCCACTTGGTATTACCTGTTAACTAGCACTGTAAAGGGGGTCAGAAGGACCCTCCGTACTTGCCTTCTATGGCATAACATGCTTTGAACAGGTACAGCTCTTCAGCTTAATACACTATATCCATACAGAGGAGTATAGATAGTAACAGAATTGAAACCAATAGAACTGCATAGAATTTACCACAAAAGTCTAATAAGTGTTATCTACTGAATTACTCCCCTAACTCCTTCTGTAGCAAATTAATAGAAATATATTTTCTTAAACGTAAGAATTCTGATAAAAAGGGATGAAACAGAGTGAGTAGGATATTTAAAATCGCTTAAATAATGATCACGTGGGAGGTATGCTTTCTAAAGAGGAATATTTTACAGATAATCTGCTTTCACTTGAACATCTCCTAGGATGAGTCCCATGATGTTTGTGATTTGTGAAAATCGCATTATGAAAACACTGAGAAACAAGAGAACCACTGAGATAAGCATCTGTTTATTTTAACCTGCCAGTATGGCAATTTAAATTATTTCAGGAAAATAATAATCTCCTTGAAGAACATTGCATTTCTGCAAAGATGTAAATGAGTATGATCCCCTTAAAGACAAGGAAACCTAATAGATAATGCACACAATATGAAAACAATAATAGCCCCACAATTATTCTGTGAGTTTCTGAAATGTTTTTGAACCATACACATCTTATGAGCGCACTAATTCTTTAAATCGCTTAAATACGTGCACAAGGCCTTTCCTGAATATGTAAGCATATTTTTCTTTCAATACAAGCTTTTGGTTATTCATATGATTGCAGATTCTGGTAAACACCAGTTGACACCAGAAAGACCAATTATCTCAGGAAGAGGTGGGAGAGGAAAAACTAGAAATCCTCTGAGCATGATTCATTGCACATACAAGGAATCACATTTCCAAATATAGGGTCTAATTATTTTGATACTGTATGGAGAAACAAATACAAACTCTGAAATCCTGTACTAAAGCAACAAAGTGGACTTGCATCCACATGGCCTTGCTGGAGACCACTTTGTGTCTCAGCGTCCTGGTTCATATTTAAGAGTGTAGAAGAAATATGTGGAGAAAAATCCAGTATGCTGAATATATTAACTGTGTTTGTCCTAAAGTGCTACTTATAATTTTCTGGCCAGCATTCATTATGTTCTGAAAAGAGAACTAGTTTCAAGACTGCCTCTTGTAGCCCTTGATGGAGCTACACCGCATGTATTCAGATGGATTTCTCTAGTGTTTCCAGTGAGAAACCATATCCCATTCCTCATTTGCCTGATTATATAGGTATGGATAAGCCATTTAAACCATGAGTCATTTAAAGCATTTGAGTAATGCCAAAATAAGACATCTGTATGTTTGACGTTATATTGTACAATGCTTTGCTGGATTTGAGAAGTCTGCAATACAATTTCAGCATCTATAAAATGGTTATGACATTCACCTTTTCAGCATGAGGTGAGATATTTTGCTGAAACGTGTCATTCAGTTATATTCTAAAGCACTCCAAATTCTCACAGGAGAGTGGTATATAATAATAAATTATGACAGCAACTTCTAGATTTCCCCTTTTATTTCTTTACTCTGTGAAATTGTTTCTGTTTCTGCTTTTATATCAATATTTCTCCAGTACTGGATTGCATTAGATAGCATGTCCAACCCCCAGTTTGAATTAGACAAAACTGAAACAGAAAGAGGATTAAAACCATAATATTTCAGAAATAGAAACTGGGTCACATATTAAGGCTTTCTCTAGGGTTTGTCAGAAAGATTAAAATTAGAATGAATTTATCACTGACTTCTTTACTATTTGCTGATGTGGGGCAACAGTAAGGATAGATGGACATGTACCTAGGGTGCTTCCATGACTTGAAGTCAAATACCATCAGAACCTCTATCAAATGGTAATGTACTTAGGTGTCAAATATCCCAGGAGTAGAGAGATGTACCATTATTGTCATTCAGGAGCAAAACCTCAGGGAAGGAAAGGCTCAAAGCTCCCACAGTCATGCAGGAAATCTGTAGAAGAGGAGTGAACTGATCAGAAGTGTCAGAGTAGACATGACACACGCTTTCTCCATATGGAATGGTATCAGCAGGCTTATTCATACCAGCATCAAACCAGCCTATTTTTGGTCACATAATTTCACAATAAAGGAAGAGGAAGAACTTTAGGAAAATGTGAAGCAAATGCATGGTTATCCACTGTATGTGGAAAGTAATTCCTTTAGAGAGGAACAAACAATTTTGGTATAACATTACTTATTTATTCTAGATACCCAACTGAGTGGCACATTTTCACACACGTGTGTGGGGAGTCTTCTGCTATAATGGAGTGCAAAAATAAGATAACCGGTCACAAATGAATTCACATGCACACTAATTCCGTCACCCCACACACCTCAATGATCTAATAATTATAATCTAGTAATGGAATATATATGGGATTATTTTCCCTAATAATTTTTATACATGTATTAATTTCTAGTATTGTGGTATTTTGGTAAAAGATATCAAAATACAGAAAATGAAAATTAATCTTATCATTTGAGAAACATTTTTCTCTCCTGCTTTCAATCTTTATTAGCCTTCATCCAATGAAAAAGAAATTCATTGACCTTTCAAGATAGAATTGTTTCCACATTATTGTGTGGTTGCGTAGCATTTCAAAAAATAATATGCAAAGTAAAATAAAAAGGAAGTATTTTGAAGAGATGATTTTTATAATCCACTCTTCAGAGACAGCAGACTCCCAGACAAAGATTTTATGCAAAGTTCTGGGTTTCCTCGGTATTTTAATAAGGCAACATCTGGACAATAACAAATTTTCAACAGTTTTCTCCCAAGAAATTCCCTAAGGCAGAAATTAAGAGAAATATGAAAACAAAAGTTCCATGCTCAAGAATTATTGAAAAGCCTCAAGGATCTTCACCATCAAAATATTCTACAGTAGCATATATTTGAACAGAGCATCTCTGTGGGACCTTGAACACCATCCATCTCTTCCCTCTGCACTTGCACTGGCTCCTCCACTGTCAGTCTTTTACCTACCATGTTCAAAAATATCAAACCACACATGAAAGCAGACTATTAGTATATTTGATGTGCCTTACTAATGCTACAACTGTTGTTCCTTACAGTCTTGAGGAAATAATTCAAAAAGAGTTAGGTAACTTCCAGGCTTCCTCCAATGAAGCTGAGCCCCACTGTCTAGTGCTTAGGTGGTAGGTGCACATCTTCCACATGCTCCTTGCTATCAGGGAACTGCCCTACCTGATCAGAACTAGCACAATTTACCTTGAGAGACCTACCTGCTACCAACCACTGCTGTCCTCAGGGAGCTCAGCACTGGTGGAGCTTGCAAGGTTTGACTACAAGCTAAGCCAAGATCAGCTAGATACAAGCCAGTGCCTTGAGGAAGTATACTTTTTCTAGAAAGGTCCATGCTTTGGATTTCAGTAGAAACAAAATACAAGTTCATATTAAAAGCAGAACATCAATTATTTTCAGTCACAGCTAGTAAATGAAATTAAATTAATTAGTATTACAATTTTATACTTATGTCCCTTCATTGTACTAACTGCACAGAAATACCAATGGGCTGGTATTACAGATGCTTTAAACAACATTTAATCTGACTGAGCTGGAAAATACCAGCAAGTGAGAAAGCACTAACATTTAGCAACATGATTGCTAATATTTCTTATTCTCAGGCTCTGCTCTCATCATTCAGCTCAAGCCTTTGGTTTCTAGGAAGCATATTGCAACTTTCACCCATAGCTCCTTAGCAGATGTTACTTTTCAGATCAAGCAGGATTTCACATCAAGGTCTTAGGAAAACTGAGGCTCCAACCCTGCTCCTTCCAAAGAACTTTTAAAGTTGGACAGTCCTATCAAGACTCTGCTGAATCTCTCCCCACCCCACCCCTCCATCCCCACTAATAGAGTAAATATGAAAGAAAACTCTCCTTGTCTCTCTGTAATTGAGAGGAAATGTTTCCTCAGTCATTTCTTCAAATTAACTCTTTACCTTGAATGCCTTCTTTACAAGTACCTTACCAGTGGTACACCACCTGATGTTTTTTGACTAGGTTAATTGCACTTTGATGCCTCACAGCAGCTAGCCTGATTGTCCAAATCAAAAGTACATTATTTGGCATAATAAACATGGGGTTGGATTTATTAGTCTGCTAGCCCTGCCAAGAACTCAGCAACTCCAGAAACCAGTTTGCTTATATACGTGCCTAAATATTGTCTTGAGACTAACTTCAAGCAGCCAGTTTTTGAAGCTGCAACCAGTCTGTCTTGAGGATCAGTGCAAGACTTGCAGGCAGTAATGCTGAAAGTCTATCTCCAGAGATCCAAAAGATGCTGTCAGTTAAATGCAACACCCCATCTCTTTTAGAACGTTTTTTCCCTCAGTGTCCATGTTTTCCTCCATGGAAAACGTGACCCTTGGCATGGACCAGGTTAGCGCTGGGGTGATGCTGACTTGCGTCATGCCAAAAAACCCACTCCCCACCCTGGTCTTTTGGAGGTTTCTGCTCCTCTCCTGTGTGTAAAGGTAGACAGATTGCTCGAGAGAGGTTTCCTTGTGATCTGAACATTTCCTTTGGTAGTGCTGGTGGAAGTGCCATGAAAGAGAGGTTCCAGCATCCACAGCAACAGCTTCTGTGCATCTTGAAAATAGTTTTTACAACGTGTTCAATAGAGAGAGGAACTAAGGAAGTGAGGTGGCTCTCATGTTTAATACTCTGGTATTGCTACCACTGCAGGTACTGCCAGGCAAGGATATGCTGCTCCATCCGTTCACCTGCTCCCAGCACAAACCTACAAAGCAATGGATGAGGAGCCAAATGGCTGCAGAAAACCTTGCCTGATGTGCAAGCAAGAGTTTGTAAAACCCTCGAAGCACCGAAACTGCTTAAGTTGCCAGTTTGTGGGAATACACCAGGAAGGTACCTAAGCAGCCTAAATGCCTTACCAACAAATGCTAACTCAGGCTCAGATTCTTGTCTGGTAGATTTTTACAGGTAGACAAACTAAGAAGGAGAGAAGTATGCTCAGAATTTCAAAAGTGAATGCATAGATGTCAGATGGGTAAAAATAAAATGTAAACAGGCTTCTTGTTATTCAGAAATTTCAGACACCTTAAACAATGTAAACAATCAAAACTGAACATATTTTATTTTATTTTGGAAACCATGCTTTTATTCTGATTAGATTTCATTTTTTTAAGAATACTGGCAATAACTTTCCGTCTGTTGTGAATTTTTTCCTTAGGTTAAATTGTTGAATGTGAGAAGGACACATAACAGTCATTGAGTCTTGCTATTTATCTTACTATTATCTTTACTATTGCACATGAATCTCATTAAATCTCAATTTCAGAATTATTTATAAACAGAATGGCTTACAAGCCTTAATGAGGCAAAATGGGGGCAATCCCATGCTATAGCCATTCCAAAAATCTATTTCTTCAAGGGAAGCTTTGTCTGCATAAGGACAGGTGGTATCTGCTCTGCGTATTTTAATTTCCTGCCTTGGTAATTCCTAGCAATAAATTTTGATGGGATACAGATTATGATAATGACTAATAGTTCTGGGGTATTTGCTTTGAGATGATAATGTTTATTTCTTTGCTTTTATTACTAAAATTTATAAATAGCAGCATTTAACTTCAATTACATTAAGTAGGTTTTTTTCTAGATGAAAGGTTGAGGCTGTCCTCCTACAAATGCCGTGAAAACAGCTTTTTTAACATATATAATATGAAAGCATTTGCAGACTTACTGTATGGCCTTTCCTCACATTCTTTTAATTTGATTTACTCCCAGAAGCACAAATTACAGAAACCCTGCTTGTCACGTACAAGCTGTGTCACTGAAAGAAACAAGAAACCAGGCATCATCTGTTTTACATCTATAACTGTGCCCAAGCAGAGTAGCATTGGTGGGAGCCTCTGTGTGACAAGATAAATGGTTGCATTAGCATCTTAAGGAGTCATGTAACTGTTTATGTCCGATTAGGTGCACCTTTATGTGGCAGCTTATTGTCAAGCTGCACAGAGATTGAATAATTTGAAATAGTCTCAATAGCAGTTGTAAAAGTGAAAAGTTCAATAGGAAACACCGTGTCTGCTCTGTACCAGCCAGACACCTTGCTTTGAAAGCTCAAGCAATATAGCACTATTCTTTGAGAGAAAAGATGAAAGTGTCAGGCTCAGGTAAGAGAAACCAGTTTTCATCTCTAGGATCCCCACAGAACCACTACAGCTGTGGGAGAAAACGGATTCATTAATAAGATGGTAAGGTAAACTCTCAACACAAAAAAAGATGACTTTTCAGAATCAAACTTTTTTCCTGTATTGAAATAAGTGTGGTTTCCCTCTAGTTAGCACTAAATTTTTTCAGGGTTGTTTTTTTGGTGGGATTTGGGTTTTTTTTCCTGTTCAAAGTTGCTGGTCCCTATATCTTTACTAAAAATTCCATATATTTTAAAAAAATAGTTAGAATTATTTTGGGGTTTCTTTCCTGCTATTTGAAATTACTAGAGCCAAAAGTCTTTCTTGGCTTTTACAGTGAGTTCAGGCTGAGAACAATTCAAATGCTCCCTGCCAGCTTCAGAGTCTCAAGCAAAAATTAAGTTCTTCCAAAATACAAGTGCTATTCTAAGAGATAACATTCTTTTGAGCAGTTCATCGGCCACACTAACTGAGCTGGAAACAAGAAGTTAAATGAATGGAGCCCTTTAACTCTGTGAATACAAATACTTAAGAAATGGATAGGCAATAAGTGTAAGAAGTGAATTGTGTGGAGCTGTCATGCTGCAGGTAAAGCCAACTCAGAAGCATTTTGTTTGGGAACAGACACATACAGCAGTATTGGAGTAAGGGCCTTTCTTTACCAAAGGAAATAATGGAAGACAGATGGCATTAATACGCGTATAGCTGGTAATGTACATCAGCTATGATCTCAGAGGTGTTTGGAGGTGAGAGAATAGTTTAATCTCCTTCTTTCCCAGTTTAGCTCCTTTGCAGAAGCAGCCAATCCAGGAGCTATTTAATACTAATTCTGATTACAGATATCCTCCTGATGGGCTCTGGGATAACCCCACCAGTTAGGAATCAGCAAGAAGCTGCTGCTGGGCTTTGTATCACCCATCATGTCTGGTTTACACAATATTTTCTTGAAAGACTGTAAACACCTACTATTCAGGCCCCTTTACTTAGTTACATTTTATTTTTCATTCAAACCTTCTTTTCACTGTCTCACCTTGTGCAGAAATACCAGCTTATTTCTCTCCTGTCCATCAGACAGGGACTCAGTCCCTGAACATTCACCTGCCGAAGGATGTCAGATATATGAGGTTCACTTCAAAGAGCTGTTGAAGAAAGAAAATATCCTATATGGTTGGCCAAAGGGCTCCTCCCCAGTGTTTCCTTGCCAGAAGGCAGTGTTATTCCATGGCATTTGAAAGGGAGAAAAGATTTTAGAGGAACTGTGATAAAGCAGGAACTCAATTTATACATGCATTATTCTTCACAATCTAATCTCCAAATGCCTTCCATAAAAATTAAGTGCCTGCCATCTCTACAGCTGGTAAACTGTCAGGGCTGATTTAATTACTTGCTTCTAAAGCTCTGCTTCAAAGCATGGGATTTCTGTGCGATCGTTCTCCTTAGTTTCAGTATTTATTTCAAAAGAAGAATTCCACACAGGCTAGCTGTATTCCTGAAAAGTTTTCGCGCTGCAATCGCGGCTCTCGGGATCACGCTGAAAGACCAGCGGAAGCCGCTGCCTCTCACGCCGCGGGTTCCACTCCCTGCCTCTCCCAGCCGCGGGTGGGCTCGCCGCGGGCCACCTCTCGGCGCAGCCCCCGCCGAGCAGCGCGGCACGCCGCTGGACTGAGGATGAGGAGCCCAAGGGTGCTCAGGACGTGCCAGTCCCCTACCTGTGGCTGCAGCTCGGCGCCCGCAGGGAGCAGCCGCCTGCTCCCCCCGCACACCGCCCCGACACCGCGCCCCTGCCACTCCGCCCGAGCCCCAACCTCCTCACTGCGATGCTGAGCGGATTACGGGCCGGCACTTTGACAACTGCCTGCGCTCCCCAGAGCCGCCCTGCCTGCCGCAGCCTCTCTCCGCTCTCCGCGGCGGCGGCAGCTCCCCTGGGCCGGGCCGGCGGCGCTGAGCGAGCCCGGACCGGCCCCCAGGGAAGCCCCTTCGCAGGCAGCGGCATGTCCCGGCCCGGGGACCCGCCGGGCTGCTGCGGGGCCACCCGCGGGAGGGGGCTGACACTTGCGTGAGCGGGGACAGCGGAACCCCTCGCCCGCCGCGGGGAAGAGCGGCGGCTCCCGGCGGGGCAGCGCTCGGCGGGCGGGGCGGGGGCTGCGGGGCGCCGTGAGCAGCCCCTGGGCAGCGCCCCGAGGCCGCGGAGCCGCTGGCCGCTGGGCAGGGCGCCCCTCGGGGCGGAGGGGAGCTCCCGCGCCCCGGCCCCGGGCCCGACATGGTGCTGCTGTCGGGGCATGGGGACCAGCTGGCCGGGGAGAGGGTCTGCCCCGCGCCGGCGGCGGCGAAGGAGATGCCCGGCGCCGAGGCGGAGAGCAGCCCCGAGCAGGGCACGGAGGGGGCTGCCGCCGAGGAGCCGAGCGAGGAGGAGGAGGAGGAGGAGGAGGACTGCGAGGAGTACGAGGACTTCTCCGAGCTGCCTGACACCTGCAGCATCGCCTCGGACGACTCCTTCTACCCACCGCTGGGGCTGGATGACGACGACGATGACACCTGGTCCCAGGACGGGGACGAGCGCGACAGCCCCGAGGCGCTCAGCCTCTTCCGAGCCTGCTGCACCAACAACAGCATCGTGCTGAAGGCGCTCATCCGCCAAGGCCCCGGAGAGGAGGAGGTGCGGGAGGCCGACCGCAATCGCCGGGTGAGCATCCCACGCCGCGCCCCGGGAGCCGAGGGAAGAGCGACTTGGCTGTCGCGCCGCCTTTGCTCCGCACCGTGGTGCAGAGTCAGAGGGGAGGGGGGCGGGGGCAGCCGTGCGTGTGTTGGGTGACACCCCTCTCATTTGCTGGGGTGCTGCTGGGGCACGGGACCCCAAGCAGCGAGGAGCAGAGAAGGGCGTGGAACTTTGACTTGCTAGGCATGACTTTCCACCTTTGGCTGAGGAAGGTCCAGTTTATGGGATGAGAGAAAGGCTGAGATTCGAGTTTTCCCGCGATCAGTTTTGAACTGGGTTTTGTTTTCCCACAGTTTATCGGGGACGTGAGTGGCTGGTAATGGTTGTGTTCAGCATCACTAAACCTTCCTCTTTTCTGGATGTCCATCTGGGATGTCTATCCCCTGCAGTACTTCACACTGTTCACCTGGATAATTTGAACAACTGATAAAAGTTCTGTCGTTACTTTTTTTTTTTTTTAACTTTCTCTCCCTCCAAAATGTAAGCTTGCTTCTGGTTCCTAGGATGCCAAGCAAGGCTTGGGGTATTCCTGTGCTGAAATCATAATTTGCAGTATTCTCCTGGTATTTATTCTGTTGCTGGTAAATTATTTTTGGAGTCTGTGTCAGTACAAGGTTTGTGGTTCAGTTTTTGCCTGTTACTTAGTTAATTGCAAGGACAGAAGTGTACTTCACTAAATCAGAAGTTGAAAACTTGAGAAAGATGTCCTGGGTAGTGTGTAAGTGGGACATTTAAACAGCAATATTGAAGACTAGCAACAGCAGTTCCTTTCACAACTATCACTAGTTTGTATTAAAACTAAGAAACTTCTACTTTTAGTTTGCATAAACAATCTGCAAAACATTTCTGTGACTAGTCTGTGACAGGAATATTTTGAAAGAAAGCCTGTATTATTTTAATTGGGCAAGTGACTTGCACATTCTAGCAACATGAGTGGTCTTTACTTCAAAAAGAATACCATACTTCCTGTTTGGTGCTGTTTGGAGAAGGGCTTTTCTTGCATTTTAGATGTATGTACTTGTAAGATTTTTCCTACAAATACCTTTATTTCCTCTCCAAAAGATTTGTTTTAATACAGATTTTTAGTGATCTAATTTACTGTAAATTTCTGAAAAAGATAAAATACTGTATTAACACATCTGAGGGAGCAGCAACCTATGGCATGAGGGTGGGAATGAGCAACGCAGGGCAGAAATATTTTAACTCAACTCTTCTGCCCAGGCCAAGGTATGGTATGGTTATACTTTAATTGGTAACACGAGATCCAAATATTCATTACAGGAGATTTTGAAGATCCTGCAGATATACCTATCCTTTATATTAATTCTGAGCTTAAGCTGGAGCCCAAACCCAGCCGTGACACTGTGTGGGAGTTTGGGCTCCAGCTGCTTCTGAGGTCCGCTGATTCAGTGTGTCTCAAGTGAGTGATGATACAGGAGGTTTGGCCCCACCATACCCATGGCATAAAAGACCAAGTACCCCAGAGCTGTCCTTTACGAAAAGGTGGCCTTCCCACCCAACAGAGGGTAAGCAGCTGTCTGTGAACTGCAGAGATCCCCCACCTCAGGGCTGGGGTCCTGTAGAGGTGAGTCAAGGGGTATAGAAAAGTTAGTGTAGGCATCAGCCCATCACCCTGCAGCAATTCCTTTGGCAGAGGTGATCAGATCAGGGTTGTGAAAACAGTGAATTTACCTACTTGGACAGTTCCTCCCTTCACCACCCCCTTCCCAAAAAAGAAGTTGTTCTTTATCTCTCCAGCTTCACAGAAAGGAAACAAAATTGTAGCTTGAATCCAAAAAGAAAGTTTCTCCTCTCTGTTCATACTGTAAAAAAATTAAATAAAATTATCTACTTAGACAAATATTCCATTTGACCTACAATTAAACACTGACATCAAATTCTATTTTCTCCATTCTTTATGAAAACAAAGTAAAAGAAGTTCTGGAATTCAGCAACTTCTGAAACTTTATGAATGATGTGGGAGACATCAGTTCAGTTGCTCTCTCTGCCTCCCTCACAGAAGTGCCCTAATCAAAGCGGTTCAGAGCAGGATAGCATATCTTTTCCAGATAGATGTGAATGGGATGGGAGAAAGCTTTTGACCAGGAAGCTGAAACTTCAGGTTTCAGGACTACAGTCCTGATGTCCCCTCAGGACATAAGGGAAATTCTCATTATTTTGCAAAGGAAAACCACCTTTTTTTCAGAGAACTTTACCTGACAAAAGGTAAGTTTTGCTCAGGTCTTTTATTGCACTTTCTGTGGATTTTTTGTAGCTCTTGAATTTGAATATGAAGTTATTGGACATTATCCATAAACAAAACAATTTTGCTGCCACAAAGTAACAGAAAAAGTTACATACACCAGTCGTGCTAATGAATTTTTTTGGTTGCTGAAACTTTTAATGGTGGCTTTCAGCATCTTCTTTTGCCAAGATAATGTTTGTTTACAATGCTATCTTGCATGCTTTTATTGGAAAGCTTTTTTTTTTACACTGTGAACAAATAAGCCAAACTTTTGTTTGTTCCAAGTTTTTGTTTCTTTTCTGTGAGGCAGGAGAGAGAAGGAAGAATAACTTGCTTTTTGAGAAGAGGGATGGTGAAGAGAGGGCTGTGCAACTGATTATATTAACTATTTTCACCATCCTGATCTGATAACCTCTGGTAAGTACAGTAAAGTTTCATTTTCACAAAATAAAAATCAGGCTTTCTTCAGAATAGGCAAAGCAAGTAACAGGTTATTGTAGTAAGATGATACCATATTTTGATTTTGAAAGTGATTAAACTCTGCTCATAAAATGTAACATGAAGAAGAAACTTCCAAATGCCCTAAATTGGGCACAAACAGCCCTTCCTTTGGAAGGAATTAGTCCTAAAAATGCTAGGATCCAGAGGCAACCGTACTTATTTTCTTCCATCCTTTTTGTCAGAATACATCAATTGTCTCTTTTGAGTCAATTTGCCAAGGTTGGATAGTGGCTTTTTGTGTCGTTTCTTCTGAAGTGTGTTTTCCCCATACTCTGTGAGCTGCAGAACCTCCTGCCAGACGCAAGTTTTCATTAAATTCACCTTCCTGCAGTAAACCAGACTTCACAACATCTGATTTATTAGTCACCACATGTAGCCTGAAGATCTGTACCTTCCCTGTGTCGTTTTCGTTACCGTCAAGACAACAACAGTTTATATATTGTTGTCTGCGGGGGACCCCCAGAGGGCTGATCCCTCGATCTTCTCTTGTACTGCTGTCTGTATATGGAATCCTGAAAGACTGGCTTGGTACTGCTGATTTCCTCTCCTTGCACAAGCTAATACTGAAATAATTGGAAAATACCTATGACATAATAATATACTAATTGTATATCATGCAGGGTGACCTCTCATTCATTAATGTTTATGAGTTTACCTGCCGCAAGCTAGCATTAAAGAGGGATTTGAAAATATATATGGGAAAATAAAATCATGGTTCTGATGAAATTTCCTGACCTGACTGAGACTATAGTGTCATCTGGGTAATGGTGCTACTTTTCACTGTGTTGCATGGAGACCGGTTCTGCCTCCTCACTACCTACATTTCTAGAATTTCAGATATTCATATCTCGTAATTTTAACATTATTTAATATTAAATTTTGCCTAGTGATCAGGATTATAAATATACTCAGAAAAACAAAGTTTCAAAGTCTGGTGTTACCTAACTGCAGAATGCAAGCAAATTTAGAAATTTGCCATGACAATAGCAAAGGCATTAAGAGATGGGGGAGAGAAAGAAAAGAAGCTAAAGAACATTCCCTTGCCAGATTGAAAATAGTCACTGCAGCTAATCCACAGAAAGGTTTTGTGTTAACCTTCCATGTGGTATAGCCTGTATTAGTAGGTATTCTGTAAGCCTGTGTTTTAGAGGTAATGTAGGTGTGAGAATATTCTGTTGTAGTCTTTTTCAGCTTTTTGGTTTTTTATGTCATTGTTCAATGAGTCTTTTGCCCAGTCCCATAGGTAACTATGGAGATAATTATGGAAATGTTTCTCTGAATGCAACCTAGGCTTGTTTGTGCACTGGGAATGGCGTCACTCATCCAGTTTCCTTACTGGACCTGTGACAGTATCCGAGGCATCAGGCATGTCATGTTGGTCTCCTTGCCCTATGCTGCAAACTGCTCCTCAGCAGGGCAAAGTGGGCCGCTGGCTCCACACTACCACAACAAACTTCTTCAGGCAACTCAGCCAATTTAGGGAGTGTTGTCCTTCAGTTTTCCACAGAGAGATGCAAGTGAATCCTCCATGGAGCTGACACCTGAATTTGTCTTTCCCAAAGGGCTAGGCTTGTGAAATTGCAACTGGTTGTGAAGGACAGGGAGGCAGTGGTTCAGCTCCCACTTTCTGGGTGAGGGAACATTGTGCTGGATAATACTTTTCTAGGAAGGCTTGTATCACAAAAAAATGTCAGAGCCTGTGTAACACTCCTTTAACCTGTTTTATTTTTTTCATTATCTTTACAATGCTAACTTGTAAAAATAAAAAATAAGCAGTCCAGCATTTTTGGTGAGGGATGAAGAATTCCCTGTCATATGTTGCTTTTCAGTTGTGCTGGCACATGGTGTAAGACATCCCATGTCAGAGAAAGGCTTTGAAGAACATCATCTGCTACAGTGCTGGGAATCCTTTTTTTTGTAATTATTATTTTCATAGTTTCAGTTCCTTCTTATTATCTTATACAAGGTATTCTCATGGGAACAATTGTATTGAAACTTAAAATCAAGACTATAAACCATGAAAGGGAATTTTTTAGGGTATAAGTACTTTTAAAAAGACCCTAACAGCAAAAGTAATCTTATTTAAATCCTTCAAAAGTACAGAAATACCCAAATACAGTAAAAAATACCCCTGGAAATATGTGTTTGTGCTTAAAAAGGAGGTAAGCAAGTAAGGCAAGGAATAATAGTTATCAAAATACAGAAGCTGCTCACAACAAATTCGGAACTCTTCAAATACAGTAATTGCAGCTCAAGGGAAGCCATCAGAAAGGAGTAGATAGAGCATGGAAAATATGAAGTCAGCTGGCTAAGAGGGAATTTGGTGAGCTAACCAGAGCATAGGCCAGACTGATACAAGTAGGCACTTGGAGGCATTATCAGAAGAGCGTGGGCAGGTTAGCTGTCTGCTTGCCCTTGTCTGCATTCATCTGGAGTGTAAGGCGAGTAATGCCTTTGTAAACCTGGCACAAGAAGATATCCTTTAAAATAATTTGACTGAATAACTTGACTGAAGAAAAAGTATATGCATGGAACACAATTTCTATGGAGTAAAGAGAACAGTTAATAAGGACCATGAGGGTGCGCAGACATAAAGAATGGAAATGCAGGTCTTTAGTAGACTGCTGGAAATGCATGGCCAGACCTGCTGCATTCTCCATGGAGTTGACAGGTAGTAAGATATAATTTGTACTTAGTGTCAAAAGCAGCATCAGCTAATAGATGTAACTCTTATTGAAATGGATAGATACAGATTTAAAGGCCACATGAGAAAGTTGTACAAATTTAATCTAGTTTCAAGTGATGCAACTTTTAGAGAAACCAGATGAAGAGTAGTTTCCTTGAAGAATGTTGACAAATTGCTTAATGCAAAGTATACAGAACAGGAGGGATGTTTTCAGTCTGATAGTAGCACAGAAGTAAAGCTCATATCAACCTTTAGTTCCAGTTTAAGCAGTGTTTCATGTTGGTGTCTTAAATCAAACATGTGGACTTGCAGAGCTCCTCAGAGATGCAGGGATGATCCTGGCTACCCAGGTACAGGTTGACTCCAGATGTTAAAAAATATAGCTACTTTTCAAATGTAATGGTAGTCTAACAAGACTGGTTGTCTGGGAAATCTGTCATCAGTAATTATGACAGATATATAATGGTGTTTTTAATATAACATGTGACCTTGAGTTGCCTTACTGCCTTTTTCTAGGAGAATATTTAAGCTTTATTTCACAGTGCACAAAGTAACACTGCTAATTCCTTCATCCCATTAGGAAATAAAAATTTATATTCTCATTAAGGTATACTCAGGAAGGAATATTGGCAACTAATTTCCTCCTGTAAAGGTTCCCAAGATTCTTCAATAAATTTTTAGGGAAATTTTACTGAGAAATCTTGGGAAATTAAAACAGATAGCACTGCTACGAACTATTTGATTACTCTGAAAAAGTGGGTCCTGCTTAGTTTCAGTAGGAGCTGCTGGGCTTTAAGTATGCTGAGAAAGAAAAGGGATTCAAAAGCCCCTAAATTCCTAAAGTCTTTGGCTACAAGCTAAGAATTTACCAGTAAGGTAATTGCCATAAGGCAACATCTGTACCTCATCTCTCAAGGCTTTAGGTCTCAAGGCAAGAGCTCTGAGGAAGAAAGAAGAAATTTTCCTGTTTTAGGCACTGGGTTCAAAGCTGCCTGCTAAGAAGTACCACAGGAGCGGTGAATCCAGGTGCCAGCTGCGAGGGACAGCAGGTCTCCAGTGCCACATCTTTCAGCATCATGAAGAGCCTAACTCTCATGTGCTTTGTTCCTGCTGGTGCTGGAAGCAGTGGTGTGGGCTGTGGCTCTTGGAGGCTCAGAGTCAACACTGACAGATGGAAAGGCAGGGAGGGACATGCTCAGCCCCTTAACAGGGACTTCCCTTTTCAAAGGTGTGAGTTTTGCTTGTTTTTCACTCAGTCTGACTTGTTACTGGGTTTCAAGGGACATTTCAAAAAGGTTTTTGAAAGAGGCATTAATGTTCACTTTTGTGTGTGGCACAGAAAGCACTTGTCATCTTATGTAGTCACACAGTCTTGTGTGTGTGCTTGGGAATATAAACTGTGAAAATAAGTAATGTCAAATGTTGAACAATGAGTACAAATAATCAAAATATCTATTTGTAACTATTCAGACATTTCAGCAGGTACTGTTATGTTCAAAATCTGTTCTACTACTCAAGAAGAGAGAGATTGAAAGATTAAAAAAGCAAAGCCCTGTTATACATTTTGGAAAAGATTGCTGTGTAACAGAGGCCCACAAAAATCAGCTGTTTTACTGTCATACTGCTATGTGTTGGTAGTACTTCATCTTCACAGAGGAGAATGATAGTGAGACTGAGTAATAACTCTTGTATGACTTTACAGGTGCTGGTTGCTTCCTGCCAGGTGAGCCTAACATTCATCAGGTTTATTTTAAATTACATTTCATTAAAACACATATTTCTTCTTCAAAAGAGAAGTAATATGTGATCACCAAGTAAAATTAACAATTAATTTTGAAATATAGGTAGATTTGGAAGGTGTAAGCAGCCTTGTAGAAAATCTTGCTAGATGAGCATGGAGTGTGTGAGTGCATTGCCAGAGGAAACCATTTCTGGCATGAGAGCTCATGTCCAGCTACTCAGAGGTAACCTCTCTGCTGTGGACCAATGATGACCACATAGGCAGTGCTTGGCCCATGTTTTCTCTGAATCCCAAGTGGTTTTCCTAATTTACCATTGGTTTTTAGGCTTTTCAATTCAAAGTGCCAAAACTAGCATGATTTGTTGTGTTTTGAAGATCACACTGCTACTAAAGTTGCTATAATAGCTATTTAAGTTGGTATAATTGCTATTTGCTGGAGACTTATTTCAGATGTGATAAGATAGCTTCCAAGTAGGATAACATAGATCATAGAATGCTCCAGTTTTTCCAAAATTGGTATTTTAATCATTAATTTTCTTACCTTTTCCAGTTTTTATACTTTGTATGTACAAGTTATTATGTTCTGGTTAGTTTTTGGTTGGTTTTTTTAGCAATTGACAGTATATTGCCTGCTAACAGTTTTCCTGCATATTCTTTCTGTATTGTCTGTTATTGCACCGTGGAATTAGGTTTATCTTGTGTGACTGAGGTAGAGTTGCGCTAAAAACTAGAGGTAGATATACTAAAAACTTCTGGTAGATTTTTTTAAATAGAAAAGAAAATCTCTGGAGAATATGAAAGCAAGGAAGAACTCCCACAAGCTTTATCAGAGACAGGAGTTCACTTTTAATGTTTTCATAAATAAAATTCCTCTCAAAAGGTTACTCTTTTAAATTATCTAAAATGTTATGCCACATAGGTTTCAGTTTATCCATTTCTAAGGATTCTTTAATTAAATACAAAAATGGAAACTCTCCAACCTTGGCTAAATATAATCTTTTAGCATACTCAGTGTGTCACAATAAGAAATTATCAAGTACCATAAGAAGAGGATGGTTGTCACAGAGTCTGTGGTTGCACATCTGTCAGTGAATTAGCAATTCAAATTGTATCCACTGTGGGAAAAACTCACTATGTGGAAATAGTTCCCATTTTTCAGTTCTTTTATTTTCTATTATGTCTGTTAAATTCCACAGGGAGCAATTTAAAAGCAAGCTGATGCAGAACGGGAATGACTCACCGTTGGGCTTTTGTTGCTTCACATGTTTCGGATGTATAATGTTCCGAGCCTGATCCAGTAATACCCTCTCGCATATGAGGGTCTGGAGGTTTTTTTTTGGTCTTTTGCCTCTTTGCCTCTCAGTGTTTGAGTCCTTATCTTTAGGACAGCCTGTGTGTAGACAGACCAACTGCTGGTGGCAAGAGATGCTGTCAGCAGCAACCCTGCCTCAGAACTGGGCCCTGCGGGAAGTTTTGAAGTTTTGTTTCTATTACTATGGAGGAGAGACCTACACATAAGCCATTGTTACTAATTTTCTGAAGTGGAAAAGTGGCAGATAACAGAATATATTCAATCTGTTCATAAAAGCAGCCTTTCGGGGTTTGGCGCTTTTTCCCCCCTTTTATTTGTCTTTCTTTTTTCTTCTTTTTTCTTTACAAAACATAGGTATCTTGCTATTTGTAGGCAGCTATCTTGCTAATAGTAAAAAGGCTTAGATGATCTTTTTGCCACGTGATTGGGAAACACAGGAAAGGTAGTCATGTATTCATAAGTGTCTTTAGGTGTGGAAAGGGAAGAAGAAAAGGGAAGATGATCTTTGAAAGGTGGGAGAGTACTTCTGTCTATCTGCAAGAATGACATGAGTTTGATAAAGGTTTTAAGAGAAGGAAGAGTCAAAGCTCAGCTCCATAAAGGAATTAATTTAAATATTTTTCTTTCTACAGAGAAAGATTTTCTGTAAAGAGCATGAAGTAACAATAGCTTGTTAGACAAAGAGCATAGGATAACAAGTATTGGCCAGTTTTGGAAAATGAAATATCACAAATATTAACGAGATCTTAGTGTATAGACTTGAAGACCCCTTCTAAGCTCTGCAATAAAAAATAAATAAAAAAATACAATCATGGTAGAGGAGTTTTCTGGTTACACTGAGACAAGCTGTATTACATAGTAAATGCCTAGATGTATGGAGCAACAGCAGCCAGAGGAAACCTATATCTGCGAAGTAACAGGATATTTTCCTTGCTGTGCTGCAGGCACTTTGGAGGCACACTGCTGTGTTAGGGAAGCCCTATCTGCAGGGAAAACTGGGCAGCATAACCTTTTCAGAGACACTGCTCTGCCATGCTGCTCCAACAGAGCTCCCCAGGCAGAATTGCCAGCCTGGAATTAAACACACAATGTTCCTGGAGGGCAGGAACATTAGTTTGAGCGGTGAACAAAACCATTTACCTTTTCATGGGTGACAGGGAAGGAAAACACTTAATTTCAAGGTCCCTGGGAATGGAGTGAAAGCATCTCCCTTTTACCTCCGGGACAGGTGCAATCCCCCAGCTAAAGACTGTCCCACAGGCTGCAAGCAGCATCTGTGCAGAAGGGTTCTGGTGGCTCTGGGGTGCCCCATTAACCTTCTGCTAGCACTAGTCAGTGCGATGGAAAACCTGCTGTGTCCTGCCATCATTTATGTAGGGTGGGACTGAATCTTCCTTGCCACCTATTTATGGTTGTGCTTACTTTTGTTTTACTTCACTGATGCTGTACCATCTGTGGGCATTTTGCAGTCCAGAAAATTCTTCCTCTTGTGAAGATGCAACAGGGCTGTACCATCAGTGAAGATACCCATGAATAGAACTGCCTGTGGAATAGGAACTGGAACTGAGTACTAAGTACACGATAATCTTGTTAGTACCTTACTTGAATTGAAATAGCATGTAGGCAGTTTATTAAAGTCAGATGTTTCAGTGCATTTGCAATATTTATCTCCATAAAACTTCCCATGAAGTGTATGGGATCCATTACATATATGTGGAAAACTCCCTGTAAAGCAAGATAATTAAATGTGACAGGCAAGAGCTGCCTCACCAAATTACAACTGTGGCAATATATATAGTTGCCTGAAGAGTTCGAAAAATTTGCATTTGAATTTCAAAAATATAATCAGATATCATAGTCCCTTCCCACTATGCATTGCCTCCTAATCATCCTGTTAGTGATACACGAAGCAGACATTGAAATATTTAATAACCAACTTAGACATTTTAGAAGCAGTGAGCTTCTAAAGCTCCTGAAAGGAGGTGGTAAGGTGAGGGTCAGCCTCTTCTCCAAGGTAACAAGTGACAGGACAAGGGAAAATGGCGTTAATGGTGAATCATTGGAGCAGGTTTTCCAGGGAAGTGGTTTAGTCACCGCAGGTGTATCCCTGGAAATGTTACAGAAATGAGTAGACGCGGCACTTTGCAATACAGCCTAGTGAACATGGTGACATTTGGTTGAAGATTGGATTTGATCATCTTGGAGGTCTTTTCCAACAGTAATGATTCTCTGATTCTAATATCAGCATCCCAGAACAAAAAAAAAGAAAAAAAAAAAGAAAAAAGAAAGAGAGATGGTGAATAAATGTCAGCCTTTCCCTTAAAATTAATCACTCAAATTATTTTCTTCTAAGGCACGAGATTATGAAATGTCTTTCACTTGCTAATGCTGTTTTTTCTTTCTTTGGGCATTTTTAGCTTGACCTAGTTTATGCTTATTACAGTCAGCACAGCTGATTTATGAGCAGAGGCTCCATTCATAGATGGGTGCAAGCAGAGCTGAGGTATTCAGGTATACATCCATGGAATTGTTACTGTGCATTTCACAGATCACTTATCATCCTCTAAGGATCTGAGTTCAAATAAGGAAAAAAAAAATAACCCGAAGGTTTCGAATAAGGTGATACTGTTCTCCAGTGCTTCTCATATCTCAGGTCTAACACTCTCTTTTCTGCTATTGTTAAAACTGTGA
Source organism: Pseudopipra pipra (assembly GCF_036250125.1). Lineage (NCBI taxonomy): Eukaryota > Metazoa > Chordata > Aves > Passeriformes > Pipridae > Pseudopipra > Pseudopipra pipra. The sequence continues at coordinate 73,517,295 of NC_087549.1, forward strand.
AATCCCCCAGCTATCAAGTGTCAGCAAAAAGTTCTGTGATCTTCCTTTGGAGCTTTAGTACCTGATACTAGATCAGTAGGAACTACCCTCCTGTAGTAGGTACATAGACAATAACCATGTGGCAAAACAGGTTAACCTCACCAAATAAATGTCATAAATATGTGTGATCTAGTGATAAATATCACAGAGAGGAAGGATTTTAAAAACACAGGGGCTCCTTTAGTGTTGATGGAAAGAACAAGTGACTCCAGCATGAGTTGTGGCAGCAGAGTGAGATGAGGGCCACCAGCTTCAAGCTGGACTGCTTAGAGGGTAACACAGCCAGTGTTTTTAAGGACTTCAGCATCTAGCTCTCTATACTACCATTATTCTTTGGACAAGTTGGGCATCCAGAAGAGTACAGTTCACAACCCTGTAATGCTAGCCTACTTTCATTCATCTGTCAATCTGCAGAGTTTGAAAATTCAGGTAAAATATTTCCAAATTCATGTTTTGAGAATTTATAAATGGTAAGAGTAAATTGTAATTGTTTGACAATTTTAGAAAAAATGATAATCAGTACTGATGTTTCTGTAACACAAAATAGTAATTGTACTTGCAGTTGTGAGTTTAATGTGTGTTTTGGACCTTCTTTTTCTGTTTCCTCCTTGCCATCCACAAAACACATTTCTCTGGGGAGGAGCTTTTTAAAATAGTGCTTAGTTAGTCAGTTTAGATTTTGAGTATTGTCTAAAAATACCGTATTTTCCTCTTTCTCACGTAAATTCAATTTCTAATACAGCGATTGCAGCAGTTCTGGTTTATTACTAAATTGTTAGCATGCATCGTAAAGGAAATAGCAAAGCCTATAGAATTCAGCAGCTTATCAGTCACAGAGGAAAAAGCTAGTGAGCATCGTTTGTGTGATATAAACTCTAATAAAATCATTCAAATACTGTCATCATTACTTTCACAAACTTGCTTCTCTTCCTTCCCTGAGCTGTTTCCTATTGTTTCCTTTCAGATTTCAAAGTCCTCAGGGAGTGTATCTGGAATGGCTCTACCTCATTATTGGTGGTACTGCAGTCATAATATCATTCTTAATTATATGATTTTGAAGTCTACCTGTATTGGCTGAGCTTTTAAGATTATTGCTACAGGGCAATATCAATCAGTATAATCACCTTATTTACAGAAATTCTACTGTGCCAATATACAATGTGAGATTTACAAATGTTAAGAGGGAGAAGGGGATTTTTGGCTGTAGGGTTTTGATCCTCATGTTAGTTAATTGTGACAAGTCTTCATTTTGGATATTTGGTATAGTTTGTTTCTTCCCAGAAGTGGATTGAAGGAGCTGGACTCTGAGGGTAACAGGAAACAGCCTGCCCACAATTTTCAACTAGAGATGAAAAGACCAGATCTTCTGCTCTTAAAATTATTACCATATTGCCAAGTAGCATTCTCTCATTTTGTGTCAGAGAAATAGAAAAACAACTGCAAACACCTGGAAAAATATTTGAAAATGCTATGTGTTAGGGGAAAACCTCCTACTGTTTCCAGATGCCTGAAAACTCAGGGAGAAAAACATAAGTTTTATCATTCTTCCACAACTACTCTGTGATCTCTTTAGCTAATAGAGATACAGAGTTCTTAGAACATCTAGGATAAGAAACTGCAGCATTTGGTTAGTTATTGTAAACACTCTAAAAATGTTAGCTTCCACTCCTCAAAGAAAAGAAAAGAAAAGGAAAAGAAAAAAAAAAAAAAGAAAAGAAAAGATAAATGAAAAACCATATCTTCTGAGATCATGAGAAATATGAACTTGTTAAGTGGAAGGTGACCATATTTGTTCACATTTTTTTGGATTCCATTTCTTTTCATTTCTGTAAAATTTTGCCTTTCTCATCAATGTGAGTAAAGGAAGATCTCAACAGACCTTCCTGTTGCTTTTACTACACTGCAGTTTTTCTACACAGACGTAAGCCACCTTGATTCCTGTTGAATTAAAAATAAAAGCCAGTGGAAACTGACAACTTCACAGCCTATCTCCAGATCAAGGCATTTTGAAACAGTGATGAAAATTTTAGCAGGAGAAACCAGGAATTACTAAGAAAATTGATTTTATATTCTCTGAGAAGATTTTAAATCTCTCTAAGCTTATAGGAGTTTTTGTCCTTTAAGCAAATACTTAGGTCAGAGATATATGATGGGAGAGGCATGTACTGATGAGGTTCCTCATGCCACAAACAATTTAATATGAATGAATAAAAATATATGGAAAGTAAAATGCTATTAAATCAGTAATTTTCAAATCTGGGCGTAAAAGCTATTTTCCTTGTACATGAACTTAAAAAGATAAGGAAATTATTAGTTGTTAGTCTTCCAATAGAGCCAAGACCTTGATTATTTCTTCCCGGTGCTTTCTAATATCCAGCTGAGTAGGATAAGTTAGCACACACTTTGTCAGGGACACCCCCCCCACCACTCTTGACTCAGAAATAAAAAGGATCATAACCTGAAAAAGAGTCTTTGAAATCAAGGTACACATGTCCTTCAGTTTACTGCTACTGTATGAGTCATTGCCTTCATGCAGCTGATGCAATTTCATCTGACAACTATCTTCTAACTGAGGTATAGAAGGGGGTTTTGGCTGTCATTGGGTTGAATTGGGCACAGTCTGTTGGGCTTCAGTCACAACTAGAATACTCTTTGTGAAATAAAGGGCTCAGACACTTTGAAGTCTACATAGTTAGAACATCATTTCTTACCTTTTCAGAACTGAAAGTATTTGTTGTACATTTCTTTGGCAAAAGAACAAGTTGAGAGTCAGACCTAGGAAAAAAGACATTAGGTATTGGGTGATAAAATGAACATTAGAGGAATTAAAAAAATGCAGAATTGAAGGTACAGCCCTCAGTGCATTTGCTTCTAGAGATCATGGCTGAAGAAATAGCTCCTCTGTAGATTTGGTGGTAATGAAGGACAGCGTGGTGGTGTCATAGGCCCTGTAGAACAGAAAAGACTCACTCCTAAATCTGCCTCCATCCACAGGGCAAGACAAGGCATGCGTTGGCAGTAGGTTGTGCTGCTGGTGTGCCTTACAAGCTCTTATGCTGAGCTGTTGCTATTAGAGGGCTCCATCTAAGCAAACAGGCCGGCAAGCTGAGGCTCAGTGGACAGCTCTGAGTGGAAGTTTAATGCTGCTGAGATTTCGCGTTCCCAGACTATACACAGATGGATTTAAGGATGCTCTAAAGGTGTGTTGCTGAAGGAGGACAGCTAGTGCTCCACATAGGCAGTTATGAAACAGAAAGAAGTGCCAAGAAAAAATAAATGTAGGCAAAATATTTACCATTTAGCAATTTAATTGTGGTATATTTAATCATTAATCAAATCCAGAAATGCCAGTCTTCTGATTTTGCCTCAGTCTCCTGTAGAACTGCTTGATTTATCCATGAATGTGGCCTGTGAGTGACTGCTAAATGGACAAGAAAAATGACTGTTACTCTTTATGGAGTGGGAATGTCATGGTTTTTGCTCAGTGTAATGTATGTAATTGGGCTGCACAGCTGAAAATTTACGTTAAGAATATCATACATTGCTAGTAACAAAACACCAAACTTATAATAGGATATTTAGTTACACCAGCCTGTACTATCTTCTTTTTAAAAGTAGAAATACCTCTTCATCCTAGCTTTTTATTCTAATTATTTCTGTTTACTGCCAACCACTCAATCCTTATACAATGGTTGAGGAGTTTCTTTCTCTATCATGCTCTTTATAATTATGAAATAGAAAAGTTGCACAAATATTAATGGAATCTTCTTTGCAATATTTCTTCAAAATAAATGTGATTCTCTGTTCTCATGTCTTAGGAAATTCCATTGCTTTGGAGTTGGGCACCACAGAAAAGAAGAAAATTGTGTTTACAAATCACCTCTATACTATTTTAATGGACAGGTCTCTCTGAGCAACCAAATCCCGTTTCTACCAAAGGCTTTCATTTACTGTATAGGAATCTCTGCAGTTGCTGGTGTACCTTTGTTTATACCTTTGGTAGAAACACACTTCAATCCTGAGCTTTCCAACCTGTTTGCTTAGATGGAGCTCTCTAACAGCGTGAGGTCAGCCATGACAGTTTGTGTGGCCTGATGCCATGCTGAGCTGATGGGAAGTATCCTCCTGTAACAGAAAATCTTGGAAAGGAACACAGACTGCTCATGGATGTGCAGGTCCATTCATTAATTCCTAATTTTTTCAAGACATGAATAATATGGCTGCAGATAAATGCTTGGCTTCATGAAAGTGCTAGTCCAAAACAGCTGTGATGTTTGGCCAACACTATATACAAGAGGATATAGTCTTCTTGTGAACACTAAAAGCTGTCACAAACTGAGGTGGAACCAGTCAGGTAGACAATATTTTTCTGTATTTCTGTATCCTTTAATTCTGTATAAAAGGTAAAGGTATTCATTTGCAAATCTTCAGCTGCAGAAATTGGAAAGCTTTTGTGATGAATTTTAGATTCCAACTGTATGTTGAAAATTTCCTTTAAGCCAGCTATCCTTTTTTTAATTTTTTTTTTTTTTCTCCAGGGGTCTGGAGCATCACTCAAAGGTCCCTTCGTGTGTTCAGATACTGTTCTCATTAGTGAGCTGCTGTCAACAAAAATGCCATCTTACAGTCAAGCAGTGTCTTGACATATCCAAAGACTCTGTTGCAATTCAACTGTTGTGGAGCAGAGAGATGTGTCAAGCTCACCAGAAAGAGCTTTGAAAAACTTCCATTGGATGTATTTGATACATGCTGCTTTTTTTGTAGCATGTTTCTTTTCAGCAAAAGCCGTTCTTTTGTTAAAAAATCTCTGATTTAAATGTCTACCATTTCTTTCATAGATACAGATCCCTAAATTAAAAAGTAGATTGTTTATTTGAATTCTTGGACTTCTGACTTAATAATAGCTGTTTTACAGTTTATCCCAATATTCTCCAATTTTGTGAAGTAGAAGAACTGTTTCTGGATGGTTTGGCTGAAACTGTTTTGTAAAGTGTGTATATTGTATTAATGATTTAGCAGTTTTTACAAAGGCAGATGGTATCTAGAAATTCCAAGTACTTGAATATAAATTTGGAATTGTTCCTCCCTCTTTTTCCCCCCAGATATTTAATTCTATCATCTTCAAATTCAATGGTATGTCAATGTTCAATCCCTCCCTATGTTTCTTTATTATTTAGATGAATGGAGTGTATTCATTAGAAGATGAGATTCCTAGATTCAAACACAGAGGGAGAAGATGCCTTCCTGCCTTTATTGCATGGAGCTAGATGCTCAGCTGAGATAAATAGGGTGGTCACAGCTCTGTAGTGTGGTGATGCTACTGTGTCCCACTTGGATATTCCAAATATGATTTTCACCTTTCCTGAATAGTCTGTTCATACACTGATACCTGTTACAGCTGCAGTGGTTGATTAATCCTTATTGATCCAATTGAGATAATACAAGAGAGAAATTTAATATGGGAATGCACACTTCAAACCCACAAACCTGCTTTTCAAACACATTCTTCAGGATCTTTAAAAGTTGAATGTAAAAAACCAGTGAGCTACCAGAGGAAAAAAGGTCCTTCTGAACAGATTGATTCGATGTCATGGTGTGTGTTTTCTCAAACAAAAAAATTGGGCTGAGCCTCTTTCAAATTAACATTGTGGATGAGCCCATTCCCTAAATACAGCACTAAATTAATGTGAGGCTATTCAGTAGGACTTGCAAGCCAGTAGCAGCAGTGCTCTTGATTTAGCCAAGTGCTAGTCTGATCTTTCAAAACTGTAATTCTGACTTTTGTTAAAATAAAACACTTTTCACAGGGTGATGCTAAACCTTCAGGAAGGAACCATTCCTTAATGGTAAGCCTGAGGCATGCTGAATTTCCTCTCCAGTGGCTTTGTGCAGCCTACTAGTTTCTTTATTACTTAAATAGACACAACTGTAGGTTGATGGTTTTTATAGTAAGAGTTCTTGCTTGCTAACCAGCCGTGAACATTTCAGAGCTGACAGTGTAGGTGTAAGTCACAAGAGCATAACCCTGTTTGCTCTTGACCAAAGCACATTTACATAAAAAACAGAAGTCTTACTGAAATACAGATCACATGTTCTGCTGATAATTTAAAATGCGATCATAGTCATCACTGTTTCTAAATGTTATAAAAGATGAAAAATATGGGAATGAAATTTATGGTGTTTGTTCACGGTGCATTACTTTAAAATTGCATAGTTTATTTGAAGGTAGTGTTTTCACCTAGAATTAAACAGAGATTTAGAGAGTGTGAATTTATCAAGGTTGTGTTTAAAAAATTAGTTATTAGTGGCTCTTTATTTTCTTGGTTTTTTTTCATTTTATGGATACCCACTTTTCAGGGCAATTTGTGGAGCACTAGTAATAAGCCACACATAGGTGGGAAAGAGTGAAAGACAAGCCTGAATCCAAGAAGTAACAGTTATAAAAATCCATATTTTTTTTTTGCCACCAGCAGGGTCATCTGTGATATTCCACAGCAGCTGCATTGCACTGAGCTGTGGGATTATAGGATTGCAACCTTTTAGAATCACGAGACTTGACACTAATCCACACACACCAAAATCCACTTTAGATCCCTGAGTGAAAAACAGACACCTCCCATCAATTCACCACAGATGAATCTATTGCCCAAAGATCTTGTTTTCTAATGAAAAGCAGGAGAGCTTTTTCATATTTATGCCCAAAAAACCCCTTTCATTTTGTTAGAGCTCAGGAAAGAACAAGAATGGGCATAACAGAGTGGAAAACCAGCGTAGGTAAAAACAGATGCATATAGTTGACGAAGGAGGCTCTTTCACTGCAGAAAGCGAACAATAAGGGCTTTCAAGAACCTGGATACTCTGACATCCAAAGAACCATTGTCCCTTGCATTAGTTTATGATAATCTGAAGAGGAAAGATAATGAAATCCCATCAGTGGGATCTTTGCTTGATAGAAGTAAAATAGTAACACCTGGTCCAGGTGGAGAACCTCTTTCACACCTTGCAGTAATATTTCAACATACATTTCTATCTGAATGTCAGGATCTGTCTTGCATTTCCGTGAACAGCAATGACTGGTTGTTGTTACTGTGTTGTTACTCTTGGTTGAAAAGAGGATTCTGGCTGTTGCTATGTGATAGCACTTCTAGACTGAAGTATGTAAGGTGAATCTTATGGGAGAAATACTAATACTCTCATCTGAGAATCATTTCCCATTCTGCTGTTCAAGGGCATCTGGTCATTTCCTGTCTTTGTTTTCACTGGGGAAGAAAGTTTACCATGTTTTCTTGGTCCATTTAAGTCAATTTCAGAATCAATAAGCTTATTATTACAAGATCCACGATCAAGAGAAAGGATTATTATTAGAGGTGTTATAGAAAAGGTAGCAATGAGGTTCAAGAAGCAGAGCACAGGGTTGGTTGGGAAGAAGACCCAATGAGGGTGTTATGTATACACTGATGTCATTATGAAGCTTAATGTGAAATGGCAGTCTAAGATGGGGACTGGGCCTTTACTGCTCTTACAGCTTCTTTAGATCTAAAGGTGAGGAAATAGGATGGTACTTTTATGTCTGGTATTATAGAATCATAGAATCATGGGTTGGAAGGGACTTTAAAGCTCATCTAGTTACAACCCATTATGCAGCACTGTGTGTAGCATGCAGGCAGTTCCCCATCCCTGGTGTCCCAAGAAGGGTTTGCAGTTGCTTCTCTTGGTGAGCATAGGGCCTCTGAAAGGAAGAGATTTCATCCTGATGGGTATTTTTCTTCATCACGATGATTTCCTACTGAGGAAAGAGACGATTTTTTTGGTTTAGGTTTTTTTTTTTTTTGTTCGTTTGGTTTTTTGCTCTTTTTTTGATGTTGTTGGTTGGTTGGGTTTGGGTTTTTTGTTTGTTGTTTTTTTGTTTTTTTTTTTTTCCAGTGGCAGATTAGTTACTGATGGACAGATCTCTTCCTGCGCTCTTTCTTTACAAGATTTTGATTTCACAACCAAAAGGCTCAGAGAAACAGAAGCAAAATGAATTTACAGAAGTTGGAGGAAAAGAAACTTCTTGGGAAGGTCTCTCCTAATAAAACTATGGGAGCTCACTGCCACAAGAGGGTGCTTGCAAGCTCATCATTGGTCATTCCAGAGAATTTCACAGTGAAAATGTCTTGAGTCCTTTAAAATATTCTTTGCAGAAGACACAGATTAAATACAATGATAGGTTCTGACAGAGTGGAAGGTTGTACATTCATCTTTTACCCAGTGTCAAGTTGAAATTTATCTTTACAAAGATTTTGTGAGTCTTTACTTTTGAAGAGGTCTCCTGAAAAAACCTATGTATTCAAACACTCTATTTAGTCTCTTGCAACAGATCTAAGCTTCAGCCTGCTGGTGTTTGACAGAACATAACAAAAAGGAAAATGCATCTATTGAACACAGAGAGGAGTTAAATCATATGCTTTAAAGCCAAAGGGAGCTCTTTTTGACAGAGTTATGTCAGTGCACAAAATGCATTTCATATGGCTTCTAATATGCTATGCTACGGCGTGAATGGGCTACAAAATATATTTTTAAAATGTTGCAAACTCTCCTTTTCATATTAAATGCGTGTGAATATATATATATATATATTTAGAGATCCGAAGAGAAATTATCAGTAGAGTCTGTCAGGAACAGGACTTATGGTTCACATCTAAACTGGTTTCCCTTAAGGTCTTTTATGGTGAGTGAGTGCACTGCATACAGGTCACATCAGGTTTGGGTTACGCTGTTAGATGATCTGCCTTTGACAATCATTTTGTTCACCTCTTAGGGGTTTTGTCTTTCTGAAAATAAAATAAACAAAATGCTTCAATGATATAAATGATTGGGAGACTACAACTGAAACAACAGATTTTAAAGTAATCTGGCAAATGAAAAATTTTCAAAAATGTTTTACACATAATTATTTCCAAGAAAGGTGTAGTTTGAGCTTTATTACAAACACACTTTTTTCCAGTGGTTCCCAAACCTATTGCAGCTTTGTGCAGCAAATGGCCAAAGCAGCAGGTGCTCCCAGCCTCAGATGTCCACAGGAGGAAGCAGTCAGCACTTTGCTGCTTTGGATTTATCACTAGCTGGAAACACCTGTTCCAAATAAAGCATAATAATGGGCTGTTCATTTAAGGATCCAGAAATACATCATCCTTGTTCACAGAATGGTTTCCAGCCATTGGAAGTCTTTATGAGCATTGCATAACAAGCCAGTGAAAGAAAAAGAAATGAAATCAAAATCTGCTCCCCGTTTGCTGGGGCAGGATCCTGATGTTGGTGGGAGTCTGTCACATTGCCTCCCAAACCCTCTGCGGTTAATTGGTTGCTAATTGTTTAAAGCACCTTATAGACATGGGATTTGTGGTAAAAATGCCTCCAGGGTTTAGATCCCCTCATTAAAGTTCTGAACATAGAATCATAGAATCAGAGAATGGTTTGGTGTGGAAGAGACTCTAAAGATCATCTAGTTCCAAACCCCTGGAATGGGCAGGGATGCCACCCAGGTTGCTCAGGGCACCATCCAACCTGGCCTTGAACACTTGCAAGGATGAGGCATTCACAAATTCTCTGGACAATCTGCTCCAGTGCCTCACCACCCTCACAGTAGATAATTTGCATTCTTTTCTGAAGCCAGACCTCTCACTTTTTTAATGCTAAACACTACCTGTGTTTAGCACAGATAGTAAAATACGGATAGCAAAGAAAATTGTATAAATGTGGCTGCCATGTATCACGTGTTACTACTGTCAACATTATCAAAATTTAGCACAAACATTTGACAGTATTAACACTGATTACTACATGCAGTACAAACAGGTAAGCTAGGATTAGTAAAGGCTGCATTATTTATGAGGAATCATCACTATTTGTTAGTTGTAACCAACATGACAGTTTAAATAAAATGAAAATAAAAAATTTAACCTGGTAAAATTTGTGTTACTTCCCCTACCATCTTCCCACACTATTTTCTGTCCTTTACAGCCAGGCATCCCCCAAACAGAACATAGAACCCTTTCCCAAAAATGGAATTCTGGGCTGATTTGTCATGATATTGAATCCTAAGATAATTTCCTTTTAGCTACCTCTGCTATGACCACAGATCTCACATACATTGGAAAGCTTTATTTTGGACTGATTGCACTACATGAGATATCACTCTGAGGGAAAATGATCCCAGATTCCACTCTTTCCATATTTACTTCTTGATTCTGTATATTGCTTGGTTGCACAACCGTCTCTGCCACTAGCAAAGGAACTTCTCCAATCTGTTGGAACTTCAGACTGATGAGTACATTCCTAATATAATCTCTACTGCTCTCACTAAAAAATAATGTAATATTTTAACAAAATTGGTCCTGAGCATGAATGTGCATGCCTGCTAACATCCTGAACAATTTTTTTTAAATTTGTTTTAATGGAATCACATTAAATTTCGTAACTCAAGCACCTTAGCATTAAAATAGGCCTGAGTTAGTTATAGCTGCAACTAGCTCTTGTTCACATGTTCAGGTCCTCAGTTCAAGCTGAGGTTCAGAGAGGAAAGAGCAATAAAAGATTTTTCATGTGACAACGTAGATCCAGTTGCTGCTGTTTCAAAGAGCATCACCGAGGTCAGCTTAACTCATAGGAAAACAGCTGGCAATGCAGCCAGCCTCCTGCCACTCAGTTGGCACAGTGTCCCTTGGTTCATATTTTTTTGCAGGGTTGTTTCCACTGTTAGATGTAATCCTGAGTGTCCTCTGCTTCTGTCCTACTTCTGCCATGAAAAGGATTGTTGAGGAGATATGATACAGTGAGGAGTAAAATGGCCATTTTCTCCGGTGATAGGGAGAAGAGGTCTTGCAAGCATTGGCCATCGGTCAGGTTATACAGTCAAAAAATGTCTTCTACTTTCCATCAGCCCTCCAGCCCTTTGGACATGGTGTGATTTGGTGGAGCTGTGTGAGGGGTGAGAGGTTGCAGCAGATGCTGAGGAAAAGAGTGTGAGAGAGAAGATGCCCTCCATGGCTCCTGGAGCATCTGGGGAGAGGAGCAGGATGAGGTGCAGGGCTCCTGAGTGCCCAGGTGTTGTCTTACCTGGACTTTGCCTCATGGGAAGATGAGAATTCCCCACAGGAGCAAGGAGGAAAAAAAAGTATCACTACTTTTGGTGTAATGGTCCTGTTTTCCTTCCATCAGGCTTCCCACAGGTTGAAAATTATCTGACTCTTCGGTTGTCCTCTTGCCCCAACTTTGATCAAGGGAGCTGTGCCAAGAGGCAACTAGGTGGCTGTTGATGGGAGATGTAGGGCAGTGTAGGAGCTGAGCATGTTTTCCATCCTCTTGTGGAACAGTGTATGACCCTTAAATCCCCATCAGCTCCAGGGTTTTAGATTTCCTATTTGCTTTTATTATGTGTCTTGATATTAAAAAAATAGAAAGGAGGGTTAATACCTTGTAAGTACCAGTATTGCCATATGATAAAAAAAAAAATAATTTCCTATATATCCCACCAACTGGAATGTCTCTGACTACACAGCATGTGTTTATTTGTGTTGTGCGTCCCTTATGGCTCTCGGAATTTACTTCCCAAGATTTGTGCCAGCTGCTTATATCACCAGGGATGCTGAAACCAAATCAGACAACGTACATTTCAGTAAATAAGGAAAGCCACACTATTTCCTGTTGTCTGATTTATTACACGAGGCACTAGTTTTCTTCGTTGCATAATGCAAGCTTTTGCAGGCATAGGAAAACGAACTTTCCTGGGACTATTTTTAGAGGTGATCATGGAGATTTGGATTAGAATAGATTAAGTAAGGATTACTGCAGAAATGATACATATACTAAGCTATACCTTTACTTGAAGACATGTGACCTGACTGATTCAAGAAGTGTTCACAAAATAAGTGAATTTGAACATATCCAAAAAAATGGAGGGGAAGAATGGTGGGTCATCATCTGTGTGTCTGTGGACTAGCCTGTGCTTTTATGTAGTGGAGTGCAGTTCATGATGAGAAATGAATCAGTGAGTGATCATAATGCTGCAAAGCAAAGGCAGCAATTTTATGCCTTCAGTACTCAGGCACCGGAAGGGGCAGTGCCATTTGAGCTTGCTTTTGGATACAGGATTGTGCTTCTGGCTATTATGTTCCTCTGCAGAGCAGGCAGTGAGTTTAGCACACTGATGTTTCATCTCTGCTTGAATACCCTTTTGTATTTCTTGGATCACTTTCCCTGACAAAATTAGACTCTCCTCCCTTACCCACTCCAGGCATGTGGGGTTTTGTCTAAGCAACAGTAGCACAAAACTTATTTAAATTCCCAGTTCTTTTTTTGTCACTTTCCCAACACAAATTTGTATGTGACTAAGCTGTTGTAGCCCTTTCTCTAAAAGGTCAGCCTAAATTATTTTATGCAGATAATATTAAAGCTTATGTGCTTGATGGATTTCTGTAGCACATCAACACCACTTCTCATGGGACTGATGACCTGAATAATTACCTCATTCCAGTCACTGTTGAAGTAATCAGCCTAAGCCAAATATAATACAAGCTCAATCCACTTATGAAAGTTTCTCAGATTGCCATATGCAATCTGGAAAGTTTTGTGCATGACACACAAATTAGTATATAGCTGGTAGTGGTGCTCAGTGCTAAATTTTGCTCTTAGTACAATGTAAATTTAGAATCTCTGTTAAGAGAATTTTAGAGTTTCTAGTGGACATCAGAATTTCCCTCAAATGACTTTGGGAGATTTATTTTTAAATACTTGACCTTATTTTAATTTTTTTTTTGCTTTGTATATAAGTTATGTTATAGTGAGTGATACCTATATTTAGTTCTAATAGTGAGTTTTGTACAAAACATACAAATTATTGTTTTAATGAATCAACAAGAAAAAGTTTAAGCACAACTTTTTACTCCTTTTATCTTTTTTATTCTTCCATTTAATTATATTTTTTGTGTAATATGTTTTTAACTTAGACATAATTTTCATAGTTGTCCTTGCATGTGATTATGGATTACAATGAATCATTATCTGACTTAATTCAATTACATGTGGTTTTAATCATTGCTGGTAAACCAACCTTGCAGAATTGTCATTAATACTTACAGATGCATGCAAAGGAAACTGGGCAGTTGATTTATCAAGTTGCTTATGAAGGGCAATGGGTAATATCAATTTAGTCTTTTGCCAGACTCATTTTTTTCTGGGATAATAGGCAAAAAACTGTAATAAGCTGTTTTCATTCTCAGCATTTTGGTGGAAAATAAGTTGCCTGAAGAGATTTTTTTAAAAGCTAAATTAATTGCATGCTGTATGTGATTTGCTTGCTGTTCAGCTTGAGTTCAATATTGATCCTCTAATATTTTTTGTGATTTCTATTATCTGTAATGATCTAGTGGACAAATAGCCTTACATCTGTAATTTTGTCATAATATCTGATTTATAAAATTGTCTCCTGAGATATCCATGACTTCACTTAGGCATGTTATGTCATCACAACTGAGCAAAACAGAGGTTATTTTCATAATGGCACCACTATTCCAGTCTTACATGAAATCAAAGACACATGAAGAATTATCAGTTTAAATAGAATCAAAAGTTTCACTGCTCAAGGAAGGTGTTGCATCATCTGATTAACTTCATGTAGTCCCATGCCTGAAATGTTCATTTATGTGCTCTGGGATGAAAATAAGAAAACTAGTTATAAAAATAAATAATTTATCCCAGACTGACTGTTTTGTCACGTATTCCAAATAAAGTATCGTTAATTTTGCTCTGTCACTTCAAAACAAAGGGGGATCTTTCAAAACTATGCTAAATATATAGAAATCAGGTATGTCATATATTATAGAAAAACTGTGGGAAAACTCTGTGAAATGCCAAATATTCCACAGAGGAAAGAGAGAGCTCTCAACACCTGGGAGTATTGTGGTTTCTACTTGGAAAAAAAAAAGTTACTGAGCTCATTTTCAACCACCCCTTATGTGGGAAAAAAGACAGCAAATGTTAATGTATTTGATGTGATGGCTGACTCATGCTTTCTTGTTTGTCACACAGAGTCTGTATGAGATATTTGAAAAACTAAATAGGATGTGTTGCAAATCTTGTTTTATATTTAAGGTCTCTTCTGCACAGAGGATTAAAACAGATTTTTTTGCCTATTCTCTTTCATTGCTCTAGGAGCAACTCTGGCCACTGATGGGGAGAGAGCAAGTCCTTGAAAAACAGGGATACTGTGCTTGCATGCTGTGACATATGTAGAGTTGTACCATCGAATAATTGATTAATAATATTATATATTAATGGGAATAGTTTGAGTTTTTATTATGATTTAAAATAAGTGGTGGCTGTGGATATATGAAAGGGAAGAGAGCAGAAAGATTGCTGTTAAAGGAGGCTGTTAAAGTCTGAGGGAAAGGACATATTTTTAAGAATCACCAATTTTCCTTTTTCCTAAAGCTTTCACTGTAGTGAATATTTCTGAAAATGGATCTTACTGACAAAAATAATAGTAAAACCCAATTTAAAAATTACATTTTTTCCCCGTGTACACTGACCACTTCATAATTGCACCATGACCCTTCATATGAGGAGCAGAATAATTGATGCCTTGGTAGAACATTAATGTCATCTCTTTTCTGAGAGTAATCGGATTGCTCAGGTTTGGTATTTTCTAACTAAAACTAATTTATTTTTATCTTTTTAAAAGACATTACGTGTACAGCTGTATTTTCCTCCAGACTGCTGTGATACAGACTACTGCTTTACTGATTGCTTCAAAAGGCAGTTTGTTGAAAGCAATTTTGTATCACTTATATTTATTAATTGGGACTGTTGAAGGAGTTTTTAATATATTATGGTATTTATTGGTGTATGAACTTAAAGATTCCAGACTAATAACTCACATTGTTATTGACTGATTGTACATCCTGGATGATCTGCTTGGACTACCTTTCAGCAAGCAGAATACAGACAGGGCCAGAAGTGGACACAAAGAGAAAAAAAAAAAGATGAAAGAGAAAGCAACTTGGTACCACAAATCATCATAGTATCATTGAACAAGGATTTGGGAAATAACCATCAAATCTAGGAGCTTATTGCAACTTTCATTCTAAAGCTGTAGCCCCTTGAAGCCCATTTCAGTATCTGACACATTTGAAAGTGTTATGCAAAGGAAAGCAATCCCTCAGTAAGCAGTCTGTCTCACCCTATGGAACATGTAATGGGTTAGGGCAAGAAGGGAGCCCTCACATCAGCTTTATAGCCATGGACAGTGCTGGTAACCATATGGCAGAAAAGGGATTTGTTTTTATGTCCTCATGCGATTGCTTGTTTTTCTTCTCAACCAGGGATGGCTGGGCACACACTCCACTGAATGCTGGATTCTCACACTCTTATCTGACTCACTTCAGATTTGTATAACCATCCTTCAGGAATGATGCTACTGCATCATGTAATCCCTCAGGAATCCTACTCTCTGTTGTCTTTCTTTATCCTTAAGCAAGCAGTCTTTGATAGCATCTTTGCAAAATAAACTTCAGAAAATGTTGATACCTTAATAATCCTTCCGGTTTGTAAACTCAGAATGGTGAATGAGTTTGATGGATTTTGAGATAATTTGTGACTCATATCTGCTGAAATCAGAATGCCAGCGTTGGATGCGTTAGATCCTATCTGATGGACATACCCACTAAAAGTAGGACAAAATTCCCAAAACACTGCAATGCAAAAATCTCTCACGAAAAAGACCTAATGTTTGTTATTCATTATTGTTTTATAAAATTTTACTGTATTTTCACAATATTTTAATTTTACTCATTTACAGTTTGCATTTCTTTTACAGAGAGATCAAAAAAAAGAACTTTTTTTTTTTTAAGCATCTGATAAATATTTTTAGAAGACAAATTTTTTCAGTGAAAATATCCTCCAGATACTGGGTGAAACAGTTTTTATCCATTAGAGATGATATTCTTACAACGTTTTTGGAACAACCACTCTCTTAAAAAATGTCTTTTTTTTCAGTGAACAATAGAACCTCACTTCTTATTGTCAAGAGTTTCAGGTCTCAAAGTTATTGTAGACTTAGTTTTCTGCTATTTTTAGTAACTGACATTTTACTGAATGACTGGGTAGTGTTTTAAATCTGCAGAGCTTTTGGAGTTGTAAAGGACTATGTCCTCAACATTGGGTGAAAAATGAAATTATTAAAGAAACTAAAATAATGCTGAAGTTCTTACCAAGTGGACACTGACACATTTTTTTAAAAGCTAAAAGCTATTACATTGTAGTAAAACTGGGATTAATCAGAACAATCCCACCAGGAAAGTAGATACATTTGAGTGAAAATTTATATATATATGTGAAAAAAATTAGAAGAATCCTCTGTACAATTTCAATAGAAGGCTTTGAAGTATTACAGGCTCTTCTCAAGGAAAGGGAGATGTTCTTTATAAAGCAGTGGTGGGTGTTGCTTCATGATGAGGACAAGGGAGAATTTAGAATAAAAGAAATCTGAGTAATTATTTTATTGAAGGATGTAATTGAGAAATAACCTACATAGCCTCTGAACAGTGTAAAGAGTTGGCAATGAAGCTGTTTGCCACCTAAGCCAACAGAACTATCCAGAAAAATAGTGGAGCAGGACACTGAAATATTAACTAAATAGTTATAATGATAATAAATCAGAAGGCACAGTTTTCATTTGATGAATGTCTCTGTCTCAGTAGTGTCCATGGGGAAAAGAAATAAAGAGAATGTGTAGGTAAGACCTGCTTAGCAAGTGATGGAGGAGTCAGGGTGGTCCATTCTGTTTTCATAACCAGGTTCTCCTTGCTAGTCTTTTGTGGTTATGAACTTGTGACATATCTGTGTGAGTGCACTTCAGCAAGCAGGGTTACCAGAGTTTGGGATTTGTGTTTCTACTCTTCTCTTTTTGGTAGTCAGATACTGATGCTGAGCTCAAGAAAACTGAGTTATGTGTTGGCAGTGAAGAGGGAGCACAGGGAGCATTAATTTATCTGCACCTACCCTCCTCTAAACCCATCAGCCCTATGCAGTAATGCTGCCCGAGTAATCCCGAGGACCAGAGACAATGGTGTTCATCCTAGTGGTCAAGTGAGCAGCCAGGATTAAGTACTGTTGTTCCATTTAATTAATGACAATTGCATTTTGCTATATTTTAGGGAAATTGTCAGTTTTACCCCTGTGGAATGAAACATTATCTGGCTACCAAGCAGAGTTACAAGGCTTACCTCCTGTCTTGGCTTCCTCCTGGAAGTTTTACAGGTTCCAACTGTCATAAAGCACATTAAACAGGAACTCTAAAAGCAATTCAATTTTATTTATGATTATAAAAAAAAAGGAGATGCAGTTCTAATGGGAAACCTGAAGTACTTAAAGATAGCAACAGGCAGTATGAACACAACTCCTGCCTAACACTTCCTCTTCAGAGAAGAAGTAGTGGTTTTTCAGAGAATTAATATTCAGAGCAGGTCCAGTTCATCTTACCTGCTGGCTTCATTTTATTATACAATAAAAACAGATTTATTCTCATTTGGATATAGAGTATATAGCCATATAAACATGAGCCATTTTTAAGCAGTTATTTTGCATGTAGCATAATGTAATACCTACTCTCTTAGGTATTTCTGAGGAGTATCAAATGTTACTTGCCAAAGGGCAGAGATAAAAAGGAGTGTTTGAGATCTGAACATTGTGCCTGGAGCTAATCACTAGTTATGCTGATACCTTTTCAGTTCTTTGGTCTGGAAAAAAAAAATAAATAAAAAAGCAGACTAGTATGCTTTTTCACTGAACTTTTTTGAGTCTGGTAAACCTCCCTCTCACTTTATATTTTACTTACAGAATGGTCTTATCATTGCCTGTTACCAAGGTTATGTGGATATTGTAATAGCCTTAGCACAATGCCCTCACCTTGATGTGAACTGGCAAGACAACGAAGGGAACACAGCTCTAATTACAGCTGCACAGGCAGGTAAGGCTCTCTGTATCATCTCTTACACTCAGGGTCTTGGGAGAAGTGCGTGTTTTGGCTACTTTTTTTAGGATTGTTTTTCAAATTACTAAAATAAATTAACCTGTGTAAAGTAATCCTGGCCAAACCCACTCTCAAGTAAGTTTGTTTTCTTTCAACTAATTAATCTATAGTAATATTTATCCAGTAGATTAAGACAGCAAAAGTTATACATTTTTAGTAGATACCATTAATTATTTTAACTTAAAAAATAAAGAAAATCTTGTCCCACGTGTGCAATATTATACTGCTTTGTTCTTTCAAGCTTATTTCCTATGTTTGCTCCGGCAAGCAACAAGTGAACACTGTGGACGTGTAATGTGCTATATTATTGCTGATTATGTATTTTCTCCCATGCTTGTTACACCTACCTCAGTGGGTCTGTAGTAATTCCTGACTGTAGGAAATTGTATCATCGTTTAACAAATACCTTATCTGCTAAGACATTCTTCATCCACTGCATAGTTAAAAGCAAGAAATCCTCAACAAGATTTAGTGTTTGCCAGTGCTCCTTTTATAGCAGACTGATATTGACATCAACCATGTTAATCCTGATGCAAACTGGAGTGAGAGCAGGTTTAGCCCCAGGTTTTCTTTTATACTTCCCAGCATGGTAATATTCAGTGAACCAGTGTATCAGATCACTTAAATGTAAGAGAAACTCCCAAGAGAGCTACTACTTTCAAGTGTACAGGGAAGCTTTAGTTTTCTCTTACAAGTGTTAACAAAGTGCCAAAGCACGTAAATCGGGAAAAATTTCGCCAAGGATGCCATCATCACTTTGTAGTCTAAAAGCTTTTCCAAGGGTTGCCTAGATCTGCATCCCAGATTTCCTTTGCATCCCTCAAGCACGCTCCTCAAAGGCAGTGACTTACAGGGAAACGTACACCTAGTCTTTATCATGTCCCTGCAAGATGGGTCTTGAATCTGGAAGAAACAATTGTGACCACAGTAGTCACATTCATAGCAAAGTCATGAGTTATGGTAGCTTTCCAAAGAAAGTGGGGAAGTCTCCAAAACACTAATCTACTTTTATTTATCTGCCCTAATATAAATTTGGACTACAAAAGATTTAACACTCATTCCTTCCTGACCTTTATAACTCATGATAATGAGCTCAGAATTAATCCAGAGGACTGACATTCACTTGACACTCTCTGCCAGTACTTGCTATTGATCCCCAGAGTAATTGGAAATGACTGTAGTCAGCAGACGCTTATACAAACCCTCAGCAACTTGGATGTTTTCCCCTGCCTGTGATAATCCTGAGCTACAGTGTTAACACTAGTTATTTAATTAATTATCACAAGATGCTGTAGTGTTAATAGAGATTACTGTGAGGTTAACATTGCAATCAGAGGAGCTACAGTGCAATGGATGCTGCTTAATTATTGCTGGATGTTAAGTAGTAATGCTGAGCAGTGTATTATAAAGATCTGGAAGCAAAGCTTATACAAGCTTGCCTTTAGATGAAAATTTATTTGTGGTTTTTTTTTTAACTTTAGGCCATGGAAATATAACATTTTTTGCAAAATAAATTATTCTGAGATCACTGTTATTTATACCAAAAGTATGGGTTTTCCTATGGAAAGTCTAATAGCAAATCCACAATATTTCAGTTAATTGTAAGGTAATATTAGAAGTTTTCAGAAAGTGCTGCTATTTTTGTTATGATCCACTGGCCAAGTGAGCCATCATGTACATCCAGACCCCAAAGAGGAGCTGGATGGGAAAAAAGCTGCAGTCCAGAGGAATTGTTCCTTATGTTGCAGAGGCTGCATTTGTATTATGAGGTACAGATGCCAAGGGAGATGACAGAGAGGCCTATTTACTTGTGCTAGTGGAGTTTAAAATCCACACTTGCTTATGTCATTTAATGACTGCCCAGATGCGATGCTCAAATCTGAGTCTCAGAAGATAAGTGAATTCAGTTTCTCATATTGCTTTTGAGATTTTCTCATCCTTCAAAAAAAGTATCTAAAGCTGAAGTTTTTTGCATGGGCTGTCCTGAGAAAGACAGCTTGGATAGATCAGTGAAAAGCAGTACTTTCTTAACAAGCTTACTGGTATTCAAAAATAACCACAAAGTGTCCTGCTTTGTGTGTAAATTTCAGGTTCGAAAATTGGTCTGTTCATTTGGTTTCTCAATATTTCTTATTTCTTATATCCCTTTTCAAAGACAGCTTGCCTTCCAAAACTGTAAATTCGTTGCAGCCTGCAGCAGGTGGTGCCCAGAAATGAATGGTGATGCTGTTGAAGCAGAAGCAAAATCATTAAACATCATTATGAGGACAATGCAGAAAAAAAGTAGGGATTGATGCAAACAAGAGATTGAAATAACAAGTGCAAAGAAAGGGAGGAAGGAGAGTGATTTAAGAAAGAGAAGGGAGAAGGAGGAAAATTACTTTTATTTTTTTTTTTTTGTCAGTTCTGTTGCTGATGGGGACATAGCTACATCAGTGTAAGGTAATTGGCATGCACTGGTGTTCAGACAGAGTCATATTTGCTTACAGAGTATAGATATTTTACATTACAGGGACCAGTTTGGGGCAAGGCTGTAGAGCTAGGAAAACACAAAATTGGAAGTTATCCCAGCTTCTGTTCATTAAGAAACACATGAGAACACAAACACCTAAAACACCCAGGGGATAAAGCATGCTGGGTGTCTTTTGTTCCATCCATTCACCATCCACAAACTAAACAAAAGTGTTTTGCAGGTACAATCCAAAATAGCAATGTTATTTGACAAAGCATCTTCCTTACTATGCAGCTTATCCTTCTGCCTGTTTTACATAGATTATTAGGCAATATTGTCATCATTACAGGCATTTCCTTTGTGGCAGCAATTAAGTGAATTAAGCTATTACAGACATCTGTGCTGATCTCTAAGTATGGCTCCCAGGGAGAAGAAGTGTACCTTTAGCATGCTAGTTCTGGTAGAAGACAGATCTGGCTTGCAAACAGCAAAAGCCTGATTTGAATTCAGTATCCCCAAACTGGCTGAGGCCAGGCTTGTTTATTTTAGAGCTGCATACACCTTTCATAGCAGACTTTACATCACAGAAGACTCACCTGGTTTATGATTTAGGTACACACTGCTAGTGCACCCAGACACAGGAGAACCAAAGCAAACTTCATGGCCTTAAATCAAAAGCGTATGACAGGGATTGAACAAAAACTTGGCAGCTCTGAGCTTTGCTTTGAATTTTAGATCTGTTTGAACCAGAAATCTGAAGCAAACCTCAGAGGATAGAAGATCTTGCAGAATAAAATTGAAGAGGTTCTAAGGAATCCCTGAGACATGAAACTTCTGAGAATCTCAAACTCCTTAACTTTCTTAGTTATTTTATTGTTGGTATTTTTTTCTGTCTCATTTAAGGCCATCTGTAGTCCCCTGGAGAGTTTAGGCTGAGCAAGGTCTTTCAGGATTAACTCTTAGCATCACCCCAGATTTGCAAAACATCTCTTACTGCAATTATACTTTTGACAAAGGGAAGAAAATCGTTAGTGATGTAATAACTGCTGAAAAATCTTCCACTTTATGATTTCTCCTTGTTTCAGTTTGTCTCTGGTTTCTGTGGTCAAAAAGCAGTATTTCAACTGTTCCAAAGCCTTCATGAAGACACATGCTCTACATCAGTGAGACAGAGAGTGTCGTGCAAAACAATTTGGGCACAAAGACTCTCAGTAGTAACCAATACCCTGCTAGGATCTGATCTTATTCCATAAAGTCAGTGGAGCTGAGGCCTCTGTATTGAGTAAGCAGGACCAGGACACTTGATCCTGCCCTGAACCCAGTTCACTTTTGCTTTGTTCTTCTTGTTGTGGTTTGCTGAATCTTTATATTTTATTCTCATCAGACTGCACAAGGTACTGGGAGCTCTTTATTTGGTTTTCTCAGACTCTGGAGTTTGTCTGCACTATCTTTACATATGCTCAGGTTTCAGGAGAGTCTCCAGTTATGCAGAAAGGTAGCGGAGCATAAAAAATTATAGGAGAAAAAGAGTAACATCTGCAAAATATCTTAAATTAATCAGTAAAGATTTTCTTAACTTGTTTTTCAAAGTGAGTGCAGGACTGTGTTGCTACAAAGCGACTGCTGATTAAATTTGGACCAGATGTGACACCACAGATTTTTTAAATTGTCCTGTATAAATTATAATCTGCTTCAGTACCATTTCTAGATGAATTTGAATGTCATGCATCACAGAATATTCAACCGGACTGCAGAGTGATATGAGAGAATATTCTTACAGCTCCTAGTAATTAAATTGTGATTGTTGCAGCTGCCTGACAGACTGCATTATTTTATAAAGCATCAAAGCATCATAAAATGATTGACAAGTGAAGGGAAAACTGTTTTAAATGAGTCATAAAGGCACTCGCTATTTGCCTGAGAGTCCAATTATAAAGATTTGATGTCTTAATTGATCTTCCAACCATTTAGCCAGAGATGTCTTCAGGTCCTCAGTAGGCCCTTGCTAACACCAGTTATCCTGGCATACAAGGCACATGAATTTTTTTACTACCAAAACCAAACATCATTTTCCTCTTACTTATGAGTAGACAAGTGGCTTTACACTGTCAGATGGAAAAATAAAAATGTGGGATCCTACACAAAATAGTCTTTTCTCTCATATCAGGCCTGACATATTTTTTAAGTATTATTGGCTGAAACAACTATACCTAATCATCACTTTTTAATGAAGCACCACGATTGTAAGGCTCAGTTTTACCAGGGAAGGGAAAAAGGTTTGCAGTCAGTTACCCACGGTGATGGGCCATCCTTCCTTAAGATGTAGGGATTCCCTTTGCATTGCTACTCATTGAGTCAAGAAACTGGGGCCCCTTGCAACCTCAGAGTGAACCATCTCTGGCCTTCAATTATTCCCTTACCTTAAACTGACTTTTCAGAAAGGAGAGCAACTTGAGAGAAGGTGGGAACCCAAGTTTTTCACCTTCTATCTCAACACTCTGGTCACAAGTCAGTGCCACTCAAGGCTGATTGCAACCCTCAGGCCAAAGGCTGATAACTGCAATGACTGGAAGAGTACACAAAGAAAAGAGATCTTATTAATTATCTGCATTTTGCAGTTATCAAACCCACAGGAGTAATTTTTGGTTTAACCTTGAGGGAGTACCTTCATTCTGTGACATATTTTCTCTGCTTTTTCATTTCTTTAAAGGGCACATAACCATTACAAACTATTTGTTGAACTATTTTCCCGGGCTTGATATTGAGAAGAGGAATGCATTTGGATTCACAGCACTGATGAAATCTGCAATGCAGGGCCGAACAGAATGTGTGAAAGCCTTGATGATGGCAGGTATGCAAAGTGCTTTGCTGCTTCTTTGTCTTCATCTAACTAAATACTAGACAGTCATACACAAACACCAAGAAGAAAACTGGCTCTTGAGATGTTTGCTCTGTGAGCTGTGGTGCAGCCTTCCCTGGAAATGGGTGCAGCTTTTAAATAAGTCATAGACAAGGTGGTGAAGGCACGTGCTGCGGGTTCAGGGGCACTCAGTTTGCCTGTAGAACCTCATCCAGGAGTTCTCCAAGAGCTGTCAGGGTGAGATTCATTATCTCCAGGAGAGTTTGGGGAGCAGAAGCATCAAAATCTGTAGAAAAGGAGCTAATGAAATTAGCTGGGGAAGATATGCAGGTCTCTTGCTGCCTGCATGATGGTAGTGGGACCACAGCCAGACCTCCACTTGTGCCTCCAGCTGGGGCAGGGACTGGAGAGCTCTGGAGGCTCTGGCTCCCATCAGGTGAGTTGGGTGTAGGAGCCATATCCCACAGGGAACACTGGTGGGAAATTTGGTAATGTAGATTTTCTTCTAATGCCTCTACAGTTCTGAATTTGGTCTCCAGGTTTATGGGCAACGGGGCACAAGCAGGTCTGTCTTTGCTGCAAGGAGGGAGTCATGGCACAGGGAGTGATCAGGTCCATCTCTTCCCAGCTGTCTCTCTTCACATCTGAGAACAGGAATTATGTTTCTTGCTATTAGCTATTGTCTGCAGTTGAATTTCCAGCTGTATTGCACTGCAAGTTGAAGGGGTCCTGGAGAAGAGACTCAGAAGGCCCCTGGAGGGGTAACAGCCTCTACAGGAGGAGTCCTAGCATAGAGCATCATTCAGCCACAATGTTGTATGGTATTTTAATATTGAGTAATTTGTATATAAATCATTATATACTAATTAAATAGCTAGCTTATATTAGTATATATTCTTGTATTTCAGTTGCAGATACTTGACACAAATTAGATATTACGGAAATTATAACAAATGACATGTGACTATCGTTATTGTCTAGACCAAGAGTCCTACAAGTCCATTTCATTGAGAGAGATCTTGAATGAGCAGTTCATTTCAGTGATTTTTCTGTCATGGAAGTCTAAACACTCATAATCAAAATATTTCAAGCCACAGGAATTTATCGAGTGTAGTGATATTACTATAATTCATTTAATACTATCCAGTTTCTAGACATCGATATGACACAGAAAATGTTTAGATGATGTGGTGACTGGCATGTCATTTTCTCCAAGGTTCTGTAGCCTCTTACACTGGAATCAGGGCTTTGGAATCAGATCATTCATTTTGAAGTTAAATTTTTATTAAAAAAATTATGAAATGACTGTCAGAGCTAGCATACTGCTAGAAACAGATGCACTTTCTGGACTAACACATTCTTTGTGCAGATGCTAGTCTGGAGTTTTCCAGTGCCCGTTATGAATCTTAAAAAGAAACTTCAATCCTAAGACTTTATGACTTGTCTAATTTGCCTTACAGTGTCATAGCCTTCTATTATTCTCACTAGAGATGTGATGGAAGCTTGTTCTTTCTGTTTAGGTCACTAGAAGCTATTTCATGACCTTTCTGCTTTGTAGATAACTCAGTCCTTGTTATTCTGATTCTTGTACAGAAAGTATTGACATCAAAGTTCACTGTTGTAGTTGCTGCCTCTGGCATCTGAATAGCCACCTTCTTGTTTTCATGATTCAAAAGAAAACAGAATATCGGGGAGAACAAACCTTTAGCCATCCAGAAAATGGCTTTCTTGTCCTCTACCTTGAGTTTACCTACAGAAAGTTGTATCAACCTGTTTGTGCATCAGAGACAGTGAGGATACCAGAGATCATCCACTGACTAAAGAGGTCTAGAGTTAATATGCTCTTGAGTTTCTACATTGCAATTTATATACATGTTCTGATGAATATTTTGCAGTTCCTCACCTTTTCAGCTCAAAATAAGGGACACAAAGGAAGTGTGGTAAATTGCCTGCACCCATTTTAATATCTGAGTACTTTTTAGCACTGCAGAGTCTGCTGAAATGGAAGAAGTTCATTCAGAATGGATTTAGAAGTTGTTTGGGACTTAAGGGATACTGAGTGACTGCTGACAATAAAGTGCTACTGTGCTGAAGAAGGTAAAAGGAACTGTTATTAAAAGATTTGGTGAAAAAATCGATTTCACAAATAAACCGGCAAAGCTCTGTTAAAATGTAAAAATGCATGGCAACATAGGAAGGAACACCCATAATCAGCTGTGGGTCTACTTGCATAGCTACAAAGCAGGTATGTGTGTTTAGAGAAGAGTTACAGCCAAGAGGTGTTTAAACCCAGTGTTTGTTCAGTGGCTTGGGTGGCCACTGGCCTCTATGGATGGCCAGCTACTTACAGCAACGCAGGAGGTCAGTAAAGCAAAATAACTCACTTTCCCAGCTGGGTTTGAAATCTGGATTGAATGTTGGATGTAGCACAGTCAGATGGGGAAAAAGGTAACAGCAATGTGTGACAGATGGTTGGAGCTGGATTGTTGAAGTGACTGCTCTTTCTGAAATTTGAGTTCCTGGAGGGTGGCCAAGGTCAATCACTACAAGATTAAGGCACTCTGAGACACTTGGACGTAATGTCGCTCTTTCAAAGTGAGTCTTTGGAACGTGTGAATTTGCTATTCGTGAGTGCACAGCGAGTAAGGGGGAACTCAGTCTCTCATCGGCAGTTTGTCACAGGCTGCTGCACTGCCAGGACCGCGCCACTGCCAGCACTCATCAAGCAAGCCAGCCAGAAATGCTGGTTGTTATTCACGTGTCAAGCCCTGCTGTAATCTCCAGTGTAAATTCAGTGGTGCTGTAGTAAAGTTGTCAGAGTGGCCACAGATTTGGAGACTGAGTTTTAAATACTGCCTGCCTCAGTAGGCAATCAAGCTCAGGTTGGTAACAATACCTGAGCTTCCTCACTCCCCATTTTTAAACTCAGGTGTCAATTTTGCATCTCAAAGGACATTCAACCTTCTTAATAAAACACAATATTGATATCCTAAAGGAGCATGTGTATTCAAACTAATTGTGCTGAAAAATGATCTTCAGGGCAACTTTTTAGGAAAAGCAAGGCAAGTGGCAAGTGCAGTTTTCCTAAAAGAGAACTTGTAGGCTATGCTTACATTGAAATGACAATTAGTTCAATAACACAGCTATCACATTTACAAAGGGACATGACTATTCATGCCTATTCCAGATAAGGCATTCCACTGAATGACAGTTTTGTTGAGAAATGTCTCCTGACTTGTACAGAAAATCAATACAACTATACTAAATCACACCTTAGAAGAGATTTTGTGATACAAGGTACAAAGTGAGCATTGATTTCTGTTGAAAGGTTGGGATTTCAATACTCCATAGTATTGTTTTCTGAGATAAACTTTCCAAAAGCCCTGGTGACTTATCTGTCAGGAGCCTGCTACTCCTCAAAGGGAGGTGAGCCAATGGTGACAGCATGGCCTCAGCACTAGCCTCACCAACAAAGGCACTCCTTGAAGGAACAGAGCAGGGCTTGTGACAGGATCAGCCAATACTGCAGTGGTTGTTGGGCAGTCTAGGTGACAAGGGATAGTCTGTAGAGACAAGATAGTCTTGAGGTCAAACAAGAAATTAAGTCTGTGGATCAGGGTCCAAACCAGCAAGGCACATGGCCAGGCTTAGCTCAGACAAGGAAAAGAGCTGAGTGCAGTTCCCAGGCAAAGGTGGGGAACCCCCAGTGAGCGCTTTCCCACATTGCTCTTTTTTAACAACTCTGATCCAAGGTCTCCTGGATGCACCATATCAGAGCTGGAATTAGTTTTTCTTGAAGATAATGGTAAACAGCTGTCTATACCTCTTGCTTGTTTACAAGCTGAGAATTAAATTTTATATTTGAAAACAATTCCTTTAGCTTCTCTTCTTCCTGTATTAATTCCTTGCTTGTTACATGTACAGCAAGGAAACAACTTCCACATAGTCTGCCATGGTCCCAGTCACCTCTAGTGGGAAGGAGGACAGAACCAGGCAAGTGTTAAGAAGGAACTAGGGCAAGAGGCTACCCTGAGATGTGAGAGATTCAAGGGTAGGAACTTTGGGTAGGAAGTTTCAAAACATGCTAGTGAAGCAGGAGGGTGTATGTTTGTATGTCTTTTTTCCTCCCCAGAGTGGTTTAACTGGAACTTCTGCAGTCATGAACCTCATCAAACCCTGCTGCCTCTGAGATCTTGCAATCCCTTCTTCAATCCAGAGCTAATGAACTCTTTGATTTGATTGACTCTTCCTCCTCTTTGCCTCCTTTCTGTCTTCCAATCTGGGCCCCATGCTTGACTCGTGCAGTACGCCTGTGCTCTTTCTCTCTGAATTGTCCTTTCTGCAAATTTCACTCAAATTACACCTAAACTGAGATCAGCTCTTTTGCTTAGGTTATCTCTGTCCATATTCACTCTTATCTGTGTCTCTAGCATCCTCTTTTTAGCAATTTTCTCAGTTGACTTAGGAGTCAACTTGTACTTAATAGGGTTAAAAGTGAGTTTTTTCCTTTGTTTTCCTGTAATACCAAAACTTCCTTTGTGGGGAAGGTTATATTGAACTCATCACAAACCAATTCCTGGTTACCATTCCTTATATTAAGTTCCTCCTTATTCTAATTTGAAATGCTGTCACTAAGATAATCTATCCTGAAGAAAAAAAATTATCATGGTATTTCTCTACTCTTTTCCTCAGGTCTCAATCTCTCGACATCTCCTTCTTCCAAAGTTATGGGATAGATTGTCTTTTCTTTTGTGGAAAGATCTGTGTAGGTCTGTTTTGTGTTTACTGTTTGAAAACGGTGCTTCATCTGCTATAGAAGCCCTTCAATAAGTCAAACGTTGTTCATATTCCAGCTTTAAACTCTTTCAAGGAACCCAGAAATTATCTACAGGGCCAGTAACCTGTAAACTGTGTATGAATGTTGCAAAGCTGAGTTACATTTAAAGCAGCTGGGCAAAGTGCCTGTCCCAGGGAACGTGCTACAGACCTGCTGAACGAAGTCTGCACGCTGGAGCATGCAAAGCTCCCTCTGAGATCAGTCGAAGTTCAAAGGTAGAATATAAAACAAAGAATTTTCAGCTTAAGAACATCTCTGCCTGAAACCAGCATATTCACTCATTCTCCTATTGATTTAATTCATTCACCTACATGCCCACATACTGTAAAACATCAAGATGTGTGTGCCCAGGTGGTGTGCCCAGGGTCATTTTGGTGCAATTCACAGGATATGTGCCAGTTGTCCCTGACACATCTATGAGATTCTTTTTAATTGCTGACAACAAGCCAGTTTTTGGACATACCTTTTGCATCCTTTAGCATTCACCAGCTGTAATGTGTTGGGCATTTGCAACAGTGTCCTGCTAGCTTCAGCTTCCAAAACTACTTGTTGCTGCTCGTTCTGCAGCAATTCTTCCACAAGTGTACTTTGTATTGACCTTCCACTGTCCTTTACAGAACTCTTCTGTGTAAGCAGAACTGGGCACATGCCACCCTATCGATGGGGAGGCATGAACATAATGCTCACAGGCCATTATGGTCGGCAATATGTCAATTTATTATTTAAATCAGTTAACTTTTATACAGTTTAGTTTGTTTAGGGCACATGCTTATAATAAGATGATTGGATAGCTCAGTCTGTGCACACATCTCATGTTCCCAGTTCATTGGACCTGATGTTCTGTCCACGCGATCTGAAATCATCCTTGGCATAGAAACCTCTTTCTAATTAATCTGCTTTTAGAGTTTTACTAAATTTGCAGGTGTTTCATTATCTTCAGTTTCTCAAGGTTTTCTTTCTATAAACATATTATGTTCTCAAACCTTATAATTAGACACACAGCTAACAAGTATAAGCATCACATATTTTCACACAGTCTATAAGTATAAACAATACACACGTGCCACTTCCATGGCAAGCAAGGCCTACAGAGTGCAGGAAAAACTGTTCACAGAAATCTCTGTGTCCGGCGACACCACCCTCATGGACAAATGCCCACAGTCCCACCCTAATACCATAACTGAGAGGACTTCCCTGCAATTTCCTGGTTGACAAGGAATGTGGATATAATACTAAGTTGTAAAGGAGGAGAAGAGTGTAACGCAACTTGAAAGCATAAGAGTGAAGAACAAGGGAAGAAACCTATCTTTGGGGGCTTATGGAAACATGAAGAGATCAAAAGGAAGGCAAAGATGGAGAGGGATGGAGAAACATATGAAAAAAAAGAATGGTGATGGGGACAGATGTCAGAATTGAGGGATAAAGATCATAAATTGGGAATCAGAGGACAGGTCACTAGAAATCATTTTCTTTCAGGACCTGAGACTGTACTTCAAATGTCTAGGCCTCTGCTGTCTAACCAGTGCCCCAGCTGCCTCTCATGGCTGGTCCATTTGGCAGTAACAGTGTGTTTTTGCTACCAATTACTTCATTTCCTTAGGGCTGGTAATCTCAGGTAGATGAGAACAGCTGTTCTGGGCTCAGGCTGGAGGTCCATCTCACTCGTTATCTACTCTCTGACATCTATTGTAACTTTCCTTATATTTGTTCACCCTTGTTACCATCCTCACAACATTTCCTAATTCCATTTGTCCTTTCAGAGATCATCATCATCATGGCTGGGCTTCGCGAACGAAGATTTGGGGCAAGAGAACACGAATCGCACACTTGTTTTCTCTACTCCCCTTTTTTTTCTTTCTATTTTTCTCCATTTTAAATGTGTTTCTAGAAATTCCTTGTATTTTATTCGCTATTTTCACCCCTAGTGAGCAGTGTGTTGATATTTTCATGGAACTTGTGATCACTAGCCCAAGATCTCCCTTACAAGTGGCAGTGATCAGTGCAAAGTCCAGTATTCTGTATGGGGAGGATTTTTGTGTACAGAATTGCTTCTTTCCATATTCATCACTCTCTTCTTGTCAGCTAGGTGAATGGATTTTAAAATGCCAGTCAAGATTAAGTGCAGCTGAAATTCATTATTTCATTATTTGTATTAAGAGAATTTTATATATATAGCTTTATTATTTTTTAGTTTGTTTTAAATAAATCAGGAGTTCTGAAAGTGAGGAACCTGATCTGTCCTTAGTGCATCTTCATTTTGATACAAATATTACTGTGTATCTTATATGACATTTTCTTGCAGGGACTCACCTCTGATCATAGCAACAAAAGTGTGAGCACTTCATTAATTAACACTAATTGGTTTTCGTTGATTTTTTTTTTGAGGGGCAAATGTCCATGCGACTGACCCAAGCCGTGGACTGACTTCATGGGAATGGGCTTGTTTCACAGGAAGATCAGAATCTGCCTTCATCATGCAAAAGTTGATGGACAGGCCATGCCCAGAACAGTTTTCTGATCAATATAAACCAGAATGGCCAAAGATGAAGGAACTTCTTGCCAAGGCTGCAGAGCCAAAAAGCTGTTTGCAGAAGATTTCTGAGTGCGTACGGGCAGCTGTCTCATTCCGGTCTTTCTATGGCCCAGAAGAAGATGGGGTCCTTGACCACATGGTGAAGGTGACAACAAGCCTGGGCAGTCCTTTCATTGCTCTGGCATGCCGGACTGTGTGCCCAGGCAGCCCACCCTCTGTCGGTAAACGCAGACTGGCCGTGCAGGAAATCCTTAAGAAGCAGAGAGCAGAGGAGATCCGATCTCAAGACAAAGATCACGTTAGCAGCTACGAGAAGCTCTTTCAGAACTCCAGAGTCACAGTGATCCCCAAGAAGAAGGAACGTCGAGCCAGTCTGCAGCCCATCAGCCTTGCAGTGAACACAGTAGCCACGAGGAAAGCAAGCCTCCTACCGCTTCACCTGCTTAGACGGAGCAGCGTCAGGCCAGGATTTGTCATCCCCAAAGTCCGTGTCAGCAAGGCTCCTCCACCCACCTTCCAGCCAGAAAAGGCGAGAAGGAGGAGCAGTGCAAAGGATGACCCCTATTTGCAGATTCCCAAATGGAGATACAAGGAGCTAAAAGAGGAGCGGAAGAAGGCAGAGGAACAGGACAAGAATAGAGCAGCAGAGACTCAAAAGCTGAGGCAGGTGTCTCCTACCCGAAGCAGGACCTGATTTAAAGGCAGTCATTTAGAAGGTTCTTGAGCTACTAGTCTTGTTATCTGAGCAAGATAACAGACTGAATGCCTTTGTGCAGGCCCACTGTTCATGGAGCTGGAATACTGAGCAATGGCCTTTAAAGTGCAGAAATACAGCAAGGGTTATGCCACAGCATGTCTGATGCTGGAGCACAAATATATTTTGAGGTGGAAGACTTACTAAGTTTGCCTGTTTGCTGTTGAGAGGAAGTTCTAAGTGGTGCGGTCCTCTTGCAGATTCCTGTTTTACCAGCTCCAGGTGAATGACTGAGAAACAGCTTGAAAAATAACATATATGTGACAGGATTATATTTTGTGTTTGTTCATTTTGTAATGGACAAAATGAAGGAGTTGTGCTTTTGACAGTAGACATTCCTTCCTCTCCTTCCATAGGTAGATATATTGCAAGGTTTTATAGTAATAATGAAAAGTTTAAAATATACCAGTGTTGGTGGCAGTGAAAATCCAGGTCTTCAGTTGTTTTGGATATACTAAGCACTTTATTTCTATTCCAGTAAACAAAGTTTAAGGATAGGTATTAAACTGTACAGCTCTATACAGTCCGTATGGATACAAGTCTTAATGCATATTGTTTGCTCTGTTGAATATAAAAAGGGCTGCATATGAAATATCTCTGCAGTTGAGGTATTCACATCTTCTGCAGGTATAAATCAAGGGCAGGGACTGATTTCTTTGAAGCCACAGAGAAGCTGAGATAAGATTTGAATGCCACCATCACCTAAGATTTGCCTCCCCTGTTAGGTTTCCCTTTATCCGTTATCTGTTGTTTCCTCTTTAGTCTCAGGGAATTTTTTGTCATTGCATTTAAATGTGAAATAAGGGAGATGGTGAGGCACAGGTGGGCTTTTTTCAGGTTGATATTTAAATTCCTGTTTTAAAAACCAGGTTTATTGTGAGCTTTTCCAGATTATAGCCAGGACAAGAAAATCATGCAGCTTGAAGAAGTTCAATTTTCCCAGGTATCAAGTCCAGCTATATACTACGAAATGCAGTATCAGGTAGCTCAGGCACTAATGTGGTCAGATGTCACTGTAATCTTTGATACTACACCTCTGGGTGCCCAGGGAGAGCAGTACCTCACCCCTCTCTCTCTCAACACTGGGAGAAAACCTTCCCTAGTATGTAAGTGCATCTCCAAGCAGCACTTCCCACAGGTTGCTGCAGGTTCTTGCAGTCCATGTTAAGGCTTCCTTTGGTTTTACCAGCAGTCAGCCTGAGCAGCCTGCCAAACCCTGGCAAATTCTGATAAGGAAGGGCTGTAAACCTGCTGCTTGCTGAAGAAAGATGATGTTCATAGAAGTAGAGGTCAAACACAAACAGCAAGTCATACAGCACATCTCAGGGTAAGGTTTTGCTCAGGATTTGTGCCTGTTTGAACTGAAATGTGCTGTGGTGTGTGTCCTCCTGAAGGTGTAGCTGTGCTGGAAGCCAGGCAGACCCACCTCCTGCTGTCACTGGCTTCTCCCTTTAATTAAAGAGAGGGGAAACTTTTCCATCCTTTACTCCCACAGCACGAAACCTGGCCGTGGTCTCACTGAATTTGTAATGAAACTGTGCATGTCATGGGAGAAATAAATTCAGTTGATTGAAAACTAGTGCTCAGATCAGCGCTGCCACCTCGCATCTGTGGTGTCAGGGCTTGACAGAGGTTATGACAGATGTCTAAAACAAGGATTTTGCACACAGCTTGTTCTTTTTACTTCTTGCTGGAGTAGCTGTGCTGGCCAGACTGCATTGCCAGGTACACTCCCAGGTCAGAGCTGGAGGAATATGCACCTGCTAATACACTTCCTGTGAATATGAAGAGGATTTTAGTCTGCAAGTGCATCAGTGCTGTGCAATTCATAGGCACCAATTTTACAATGGCTTTGGAGTGACCAGAATATAAGCTGAACACATTATTTTGGAGAGTAGGAAGACAATATTTTAGCTGTCTGTGGCAAAGGTATCAGGATGGATTTTGAATTAAATTGGATTGAATGGTTTAACTAATAATTTTTGTTTACTGCCAACCTAGCATTTTGAAGATTAGCACTCAGATTCAGTATCTGAAAAGCAACCTGTGCTGCAGGTGAGCACTTGAATTTGCACTTTCAGTATCACTTGCAAGAGATAGACAATTGACAGGTGCTCTCAGGGATTAACATACAGTATGTTAGAATTGAGGACTGAAAATTAAGCCCATTTTCTAATCCTTTGTACTTTACTGTGTTTATGTGCATAAATATGTGATATTTCCATTAAAAGAGGCGCAAACTGTTAAACTTATTTGGCAACCTTATTCTTCAGAGGGGTTTGGGGATGCTGCCTTTCACTTTTCAGGAGATCTAAAAGCTCATTCACTTTCACCAAAGGACTCATCAGCACCACCTGAAATCAGTTTGGTTTCCCTGGAAAGAGTCATTGTGGGTTAACTTCCACTCCTTGTGAATTTTTCCATGGGAGTAAAACAAAACCACTACATTTGTCCCCCATTGGGCTTTGTCTGACTATCTCAGTGGAGAGAGAAGTGGCTGCTTTGCTGGCCTGCGGCCACATTGCTCTGCTGTAAACAGGTGGTCCCATACACCCTTACGGACAGTATGACTCCATTTTGTGCATCTGTGTAAAGCTTTGCACTTGCTAGTTTGGAAATGCAGGCACAGGTCCCCATTGCCTTCCTCCCCTGCTGCCTCACTGTCCCCCAGCATGGTTTACCTCCTAAAAGACAGCATGCAAACCCTTGGCAGCACCTCCTGGCAGCTGGACGAAGGGAAGGAAGAGGTGCTGCTGGAAAAGGATGCTCCCACAGAGAGAAAGGGACACTGATTCTTAGGGTTGAGGAAGGTTTTCTACGTGCCTTCAATACCAGGCTGCAGTCTCACACATTAGTGGAAAAGATACTTCTGAACACTGTGAATGAAACTGGAGCACGGGCTGTTTCTTCCTTCACAGCCATTGCTTTCCTCAGTACACTCTGAACATGTCACCACAATGCTCACTCACCGGGAAGCTCCCAGCCCAATAGGCTGACTTAACTCTGCAGTAAGAAGCAGGGATTTAATCTAGTGATGGTGGAAAGTGAAAAGCCCAAGCATTTCCCAACATTCTCTAAAATTATATAGCGGTTTCATCTCTGGTGAGCAGTGATGTCATAATGAAGAGACTACCATGGAAGGTTTTTCATATGGGAACAGAGAATTACATATAATTGCCTCCTTGTGTCACTATGTATTATTCATTTAGAGGTTTTTTTTTTTATGCCAATGAAAAACTGTTCCTTAAGCCTTGACAAAAATCCTCACTGGGCTTCTTCACTGAACATCTTTTTCTTAATAGTCCTGAATTCTCATGCTGTCCTGCTGATGGACAGATATTAGGGCAGCCAGTAAAAAAACACCTTGAATAGAAAAATGGCATACAGATATGAAATGTTCTTTGAGGGCATTTCTTTTTTATCATCTACATTTCAGCAGATCACTTCCAAAAAGGACTGAAATTAGGACCCAATATGTAGAATATGCTGACTTGCAGATGAAGTCAGCCTTCATCTGAAGCCTTCCCTTTTCTGTAATTCATGAGACACAGCTTGGTTTTGTTAGGTCTGCTCATTGTGCTTGATGACTTAACACTCCACAGTTTGTTTGGATACCCCACAGCCACAGGTGGGCAACAAGCTGGAAAGGACATTCGTGTCCATCTCCTCAGCCCATGTATTCCTGCTTGCCCCCCAACAAACTGAGCATCTTGCTGCACTAGTTTTCTGCAAAATACTAAAGAAAAGTATTCTAAAGAATAATAAATATTAAATGAACACAAAAGAAATAAATTAAAAACATTAATAATATTACAGAATATTTACACAGCAGTGATTTTGGACAGAGTTGTAACAGAATTGATCAGGGATTGGGCAAAATGCCATCTTGACAACGAGATAGTCAGATAAACCTGTCACCCAGGAGGCTGACCACCAGGGACCCTCTCCAGACTGCAGAGCAACCCAACTACCAACAGTTATGAGTTAAGACAAACACAAAGCCAAAATAACAACAAATAACAGGGAACATTATATAGGCCCTTCCCTGTGTACCTGTTCTAAAGGTGTTCAAGGTGGCCAGGCCTGCCCTTTAGAGAAATAATGCTGCCTGTAGGATCTGAAGACCAGAGGCAGCCTGCAGGGAAGTGGCAGTCTGGCTGCAGGATACACACAGATCACACAATGAAAAACTGAAATAATCTTGTTCAGAAAAGGAGACATCAAGTAATTGATTCTGGTATACACATACTCTTTAAATGGGTCTAAGATTGCTCCTCTCTGTTAACAGGCAGGCCAAGAGGTAATTTTTTAGGCTGGGAAACACAAACCAGGGCTACAAATATGCTGTGAGGCAAAGGCTTCCTTAGAAATAAAACTCTTCAGCAGTGTAACTGGCTCACACAGGGATAGTCCTGTATCAGCTCAGTTCAATTGGATACCCCTCAGGAGCTGTAAAGGTTGCCTGATGATCCTGGAGACACTTTCTCTAGAATCTACCCCCAACCCATATGAAAAAAAAAAAAAAACAAAACAAAAGAAATCCTGTTACACATCCCCAGGTATCATGTCCCCCAACCATCTTTTCTGCTTGCAGAAGGTCAAGGTAGGGGCTACTTCCAGGGAAAGACCGTTTGGAAAGTCCACCAAGGAACAATACAGGAAAACTCTATTCCGAAATGTAGTGTTTGAAGTGTTTCTGACCACAGCTCTCAAGTCATCCAAGTAAGAAAAGAAAAAGTATTCATAGACACCTCTAGGAGTATTACAGGCCATCCCAGTATTACAAGGAAGCCTGGAGAATGCCACATGGCAAATGAGAAGGGTCAACTCATTTTGCTTTGGAGAATAGGAATTTTCTTCTTTCTGGAGAATTCCTATGTACAGCTAAATATAGCATTTATGGAAAAGTTCATAAACTCTAGACCCTTTTTGCATTGGCTGTGGAGCTGATGATCACTGGGAAGCATAAATGACATCAGCCAGATTCATACTTAGACCAACATGTGTTTTAAAATGCTAAATACACTAAATAAAGATATCCCAAAGTTGGCAAACTGGATGCTCCAAATCAGATCCTTACCTATAAAATACCTATATAATTAAACGATTTAATGATATTAAATTAAACCTTATCTATAAAACTACCTATTGGCAACACAGTCACACACATTTTTCCTTCATATATAAAGTAATTGTTTTATATATAAGTTTACAAATTTATAAAATATATACATACAAAAATCCTCTTACTTCCCAGTGATAATATGGAGCACTCAAATATGTTAATGATGACCACCTCTGAAAAAGCTAGTATTAAATAATTGTTCTGTGAAAGGAACAAATTCAGGGTACAATATGAAGGCTACAAAGGGAAAACAGACCATCTGCCTTTTCACTGAACACTGGAGCACTTGTGTGTGAAGAGGAAGGGGATTATGTGAAAAATTGTACTTCATCAGATAATTAAAGTTATTATGCATAATCATTTTGCCTAGTCAGGTTTAAATTTGCCACTTGTCTTGGCACATTTGAATTTACAATGGTCATAGGATGCTTTTGTGTCTATAAAACTGTGCACAGGTTTGTGGATAATTAGTGGGCCAAATGCTGCTGTTTCAGTCTGCTCCCAGGAAAACAGGAGGTTGGGAAAATGGGTTCAGGTGGTTCATTTTCCCTTTCCCATTGTAGCAGCTTCCCACTACTTTGCCTAAGCCCTTCCTCCCAAACAGATGAAAAATAAACAGAAACCCTCAAGAGGCAGATGTGCAGAATCCATGCTCACAGGTGCCATCCTGGATGCATTCAGTGATTTCTCATAAGGCCCTGGTCATGCAGTGAGCTCCTTTAAATGTGGATCAAGAAAGGGGCACAGGAATTGCTTCAACATCTCTGCTCCGTGTGTGTGCACGTGCATGTGTGTGCCCATGGTATTTTTACTCCTGGTGCCATAGTAACTGAAGTCAACTCAGTGCAGCTTTAACCACCAAAGCTGCTTTCTGAATCTCTACACACAGCTTTCTGCTGACAGAGGCGATAAAATATTTACTTTCCAACCACATCCAGCAGCAGGAGTTAAGGTTTACTTGTGTTTGCTGCCATTATACTGAAGCTTCTTGCAGAAGCCAGTAGTGTGGGGATGTTCTGTATTACTAGGACACAAATCAATAAGAAAGTGGGGAATTTAAGTAATGGCCCCACTAAAAGTTCTGTTCCAAAACAAGGTGAAGAAGTGTTTCAAAAGAATATACAAACATAGTTGTACTGAAAGCAGACATGGCTGCTTTCCCAGGGAAATGTAGTTGAATAGTTGTCATGCAGCATTTACCCAGCTTCTGTGCAAGGGAAATGTGGCCTTTGACCACCTGGTATCCTTTTCCAAAAGCTGCAGTCACAGCCTCCTGCAGTATATCCATGTGAGTGAAATAAAACATTTGTTTGATGAGCAATAGAACCAAACAGACCAGCCATATTACACTAATTTTTCTTTGCTTTCCTCTCAAAAATTTGTTTGGCAAACTCAATTGCAACTAATGTGCTCAGCTAAAACCATTCTTTGTGGATGTTTTGCATGATCAATTTTTCACTTGTGATTTTTGAAAAACATGAGTTTTATTCTTTGCATGATTGACTACATTATCCCCTGTTTTTGTTCATAGGCACAGTGAGTGGTGTTTGCCTGTGGTCTCCCAGCCGGTACAAGGCAACCTCCAGCAAGAGCCTATCTAGGCTTATATAGGGTTTCCTATATCTGCCCTGTTCTTAGCTAGAAGAAACTGTCAGCTGCTGAGTGGCTGATCCGCAAAAACCAGTCTTTGCTGTGTGACAGCAGCTGTTTTGGTCATGGTAACTGATGGGCACTAGTTTTGGTTGTGTACTCAAACCGGGCTCTCCACATTCTTGGATAATCACTTGCCCAACAATTTGCCTGCTTATGAGCCTTAAATATTCTGAACTGTCTTAGAGTTTCCCTGACTGACTAAGCTACTGTGCTTAGTGAGAAATCGGAGAGAAAAGTGCTGTGTCAGTTGTCCAAAGAGGAAATAGCCACGTATCATGACAAGGTCTGGTCTATATTTAAAAACAAAACCAAAAAAACCAGTTGAGCTGGTTTAACTGAAAATTAAGCCAAACAAATGTGCACAAACTCTCTTGGGTTGGTTTTAATCAGGCTAATATTCACTTGACTTAATCAATCAGAACCAGTTGGAGGTTAAAGCAATATAAATTATTTACCCTGAAATCAGCTTCCACACAGAAAGCTGTGTCAGCTTAACTAAATTGTTTCCAGTGAAGAGGGCTGCCGTTCCATATCCTCGACCTGGGGGAAGGCTTTGACTCGGGCTTTCTTCTAACCTGTGCTGGTTTCCTTGCAGCTTTTGTTTTTTCTAATAAGGTACTTGTTTCTCTCTACAGCAGGTTACTGATGAGCTCTCTCACAGACAGGAGAGTCAATGGCATCTCCTGGAGCACTTTTAGTGCCTCTTGCTCACCTTTGGCTAATTACCAGTCTCACAACTGCCATGGACCCTTCCCTTCATGCCAGCTCCAGCACCACACTGCAGCTTTGCTCTGACTTGGGATTTGGGAAGCTCTAAATGCCTGCATGCAGTGCTGGGTAAGAGCTGCATTGTCACCTTCCTCTGCAGAGAACTGCTCTCTTTCCATCAAGTAAAACACTAGCTTAATCTTTAATTCAAGGCTGTCTTTTGAGGATCACAGCCCCAGCTCAGGAACAAAGTGAGCCTGACAACAGTCACAGGCAGAAGATGAAATATTAATCCATGCTTTCGTGACATCCAGACTGGATTATAGTAATTCCCTGTCTGCAGGTCTCCCAAGGCCGCCTCCTACAAAACACAACTTGTACAGAAGCCAGCCATGGGATTTTAACCATGTACTGCAGACAAACAGCTCACCTGCCAGACTCTAAACTTGGGTCTTGTCTGGAGACCTCTGTTCCTTCTTTATCTCCAGATATGCTCTTCAATTGCCAGGTGTAGCTCTCATTCATAACTGTAGCCATTTTTAGTCACTAAAAGAAAATCCCAGCTTCAGGAAAGAAAAAAAGTGCATAAAATCTATAAATATGCTAGGAAAGTTCTACAAATATGGTTGGCAAACTCTGGCTCTTTCCCTCCTAAGCCCATTATCCCAGGACACAGAACATATGTTATATTGGTCACTCTTCCTCTATTAGAGGATTGAATCACATTTCCTCAGGGCAAGAATTAGTTAACTTGAAAAAGCAACAAAATGAGGCCATGTGAAGAGCTGAGTTGTACACCAGTCAACTCACATATGACTAAAGTAAAGAGAATGTGAGGTTGAATGAGAGAAAGAAAACCACCACCACCGGAGGATATGGCTAAAGAAAACACTGAGGGAAGAAAACAAGTTAAATCCAACATCACCATCTGAGTATTTCCAGAAGTATCAAAGCTGCAGCTGTTCCTGTGTTGAATCAAGTGCAGGGCTTGTTCCAGCCAGACTTGCTTGCTTCCTATGTGCCTCAGTTTCACCCTGAATTAAAGAGAAATATTTTTCTAAATCCCAAGTTAATTCATAAGGTCAGCTCTTGGTTATCACGTAATGAGGGAAAAGGACGGATTGGAAAATCCACAGAAACAAAAACACATAACGAAAACTATGTCAGTCAAGCAAACAGAGCACATGACATCTATTGGCTTTGGAAAACCATGTAAAGCTCTTTACAGATGGCAGAGGCAGTTTGGACAGCAGGAGCCAGAGTGGA
The DNA here is from genome assembly GCF_036250125.1 of Pseudopipra pipra. Taxonomy (NCBI): domain Eukaryota; kingdom Metazoa; phylum Chordata; class Aves; order Passeriformes; family Pipridae; genus Pseudopipra; species Pseudopipra pipra. Next base: position 73,557,589 of record NC_087549.1, read on the forward strand.
GCCTGAGGTGGTCCCAGTGGCAGCCTTTAGATGTCAAATGATGGTTAGGCCAGACACACTCAGAAAGTAGACCATGTGCTGCTGCTCATGGCTGGAGAGTGGTTGAACCCATAAAGTTTCTGGAGACAAAGAAGAGCAGGAGTGCTCATGCATTCTCTACAGTACAGATATATAACATCAAAGGTATCCTTCTTCAAAAGCCACTGGGAATAAAACTGTATACTTTTCTCTGAATAATAGGAAACTGATAGTATCTTTGGTCTGTTTTTCCCACTAAGTGGGAAAATGAATATTTTAATAAAATGAATAGGTAAATGAATATTTGCTCTATAGCAAAAAGTACATTGAAAGCTTTGCCTAGAAATGCAAGACTAAAAAAGTTTTGCATTATATACCACCATCATGCCCTACTTTTCTGAAGAGTTAAGAGTTCCAGCCTTTGAAGATTCCAGTGGGCTATTTAACAGATTTATGAAGTTATGAAAGCAAAAGTCAGGTCTGTGCTGTATAAATGCCATTAAATCCCAGTGTTGCCATTTCCCATTAGCTGGGCTCTTCTGAAAGCCTTGTGCCAGCCGAGAAGACACATCAGAGGATGACACTTAAAAGGAATTAAATGAACTCAGGGCAGAGAAAAAGAGGAGGGAGAGGCAGCAGCAGTAACCCAGAAGCACCAGTAAGTCAAACAAAGTCAAGATCTAATTTAACAGTGATCATCCCCCACCAGTTATTTAAAAATCACATTAATGTATGGACATGAGTCTTCTTATAGAATTGTGGACTTACTCAAAATAGTCTTTGGATTCCTAGACCCAGGGAAGAGTGAAGACACCCTTGGGGCCTGAAAGTCTCTCCCCTGTGCCAGAGCAGACATGCTGGTCATGCCACAATTACCAAAACCAACCCAATCCTGTGATAATAAAGCTTATGAAATGAGTGCAAGGTTCCTTAAGTATGCATTAATAAATGTTTCAAGAGAATAGCAGGTATTCTAGTTGGGGCAAGGCTGCTTTTTAAATAGGCTGTGCAGTTTTCAAGCATCAGCTTTTTCTAAGTTCCTTTGTACTTGTCCAGAAATGTAGTTGAGAATGCTGATGTTTGGATGGGATTGTAAAACCTTTCTAGGCACCAAGAGAGAGTCATGAGCGAGCATGAAGCAGGTGGTGAGAAACTAGGCACCGGGGATGACCCAGTCAGCTACACTCAAGCACTGTCACAGGTTGGAGGAAACAGCACTTTCTCATCTGATTTATACAAAGTTATTGAAGTAAATAGAAAAATTAATACTATGGTCAGTACAGGAGTCAGTCATCTTATTTTAATATGAACTTGAATGTGTTTTACCCTGCTTTCAGCTTCAGTTTTAATGATGTTGTCATTCGCTAACCCTGAGTTTCGGAGCCAACAATGCTATTAAGATACGTGAAGAGTACTTTTTTTTTTTTAAAGCTAGCTTTAGGCAGTCAGAAAACCTGTACATCACTGCACTGGTTACACTGCAGGAGTTTAAATAGGAATTCTTGAGCATCATACTACATCCACACCTCTACAGCAAGGTCTACATCTGTGAAATTCTTTGGGAGCCACTCATACCTTTCCCAGGATTCCTTGCTAAGTGTTTCTGCTAATTTCAATTATGTGCACATCCTTCCTTTGAGAAAATATCTACTGAGTTGGGCAGTGAATGCTGGGATGCTGGCAGAGCGTGTAGCTATTTAAGGGCTTTTTCACATCTGTTTTCACAGGCAAACCCTATTAAATTGTAACAATAAACCACATGGATTTTACTGGTAAGCAATCAATTTCCATGAAAGATAACAAAAGCTTTCACTGAAAGGGGCTAGAAATCCAAATCCCTTAAAATCTGAGTCCATATTCTAAACACCACGCTCTAGGCATTGCTGTAAACACTGCTTATTGAGGGACTTAGTGTGTGCTTTTCTTAGGTTACTCGTAAGCATCACCAGAAGACGCAGTCACATGCAGTGTGTAACCCCATGTTTTATGTCTGATACAAACTCAAAACATAGCCCGTGGTCCAGAAGAAAACACATTTTTTGGCCCCTCTCCCGTCAGCTGCTCACCAGTAAAAGCCTTCCCAGACTCTCCTAAAGAGTAGTGTCTGACAGCTGGATGCCGCTGGTCACCACAAATGCCTCATGTGCTGGGGCTCCCTGAGCTGCCTGACCCCCAAAGACTGTGCAAGGCAGTGTCCTGAGAAGTGGCCCCGGCAGTGGCCCTCCAAATTCCTACATCAGTAACACTGGGGTGTGAACCTCACCAAGGAAAGGTACAGAGATCATATTCTGGTCTTCCATGTAGGTCTCTGGCTAAGACCCAAGGCTGTGCACTGCATAATCCATAGAACTGACTGGGAGAGAACAACACCAGGAGACTCACCTCTAATACAAAAGGATCTTGAGAACACTCAAAACCACCGCTACTTTATAACATCTTTTAGGCTTTGTTGTTGCTCCAAGGCAGCCTTGAAAAGCCTTCTCTTTGAGTAACTAATTGTTTTTTTCCCTGATGTACGATGTCTGTCATGCCTAGACTCTTCCAACTTAGCTGACTCCAGGGGAAATTTCTGAGCAAAGCTGCTTTGGTGTTGCCGTTTCTCCCCTTGCCAAGAGGTTCCCATCTGGGACGTCAGCAACAGCAAATGCATGGCTCGGTGCTCATGCATGTATTTCTCATGCACGTCCCAGTTGTTGTGTCCAAAACACACATGCTCATGATTTGCTTACTCTGAGTGCCTTAGACAAAGTAATCATCCATAATTATGTGAGCTGCATTCATTCCTTCTAAGAATTGCACCTTCCTTAAGAGATCTCATTTCTGCTCCTTCCAGCCCCAGGTTCAACACTTCTAAGGCATTTCTAAGAAGCAGAAATGTAGCATTTCCCTCTCAAAATATCAAGGCTAGAACAGCCCAGCTGCTGCAGCACCACAACATTATTTTTTTGTTAATATCTTCCCCAAATTCTGCTTGTCTTCCAAACCAACCCTCAGGGAATCTCCACTGCCTGCCCGACTCTCACATTCAGTGGCAGTTTTAGGGAGTGAAAAGATGCGATTCAGCTTGAGGTCTCTCCCCAGGATGCTCTCCCAGCCACTGCTTTGAGTCACCTCCTCACACCTGGATGAGTTTTTACCGCTAAGCAGTCTAGCCTACCACAAAACAGTACCAGTTGCTACACCAAATTTAATCTGTGGCTTTGCGAGACACATGCAGGAGCCAGGCAGGATAGGCTGTCCTTGACAGAGGCAGCACTGGAAAAGTGAGATGCCAATAGATGACACAGGCCTACGTGTTAGATATTGCTGCCTCAGAGTGACTCCAGGCCCAACAAGCCTTGCTTACAAGTGAAGTCCCTCCTCCTCCCCCTTAGATGGTGTTTTTGCAGAATCTTTCTCCGTCTCTCTGTCTTTCCTCCCTTGTTGTGGCTGATGGGAAGGGCTGTGAAGCCAGAAAAAGTCTCACCCAAATCTGCATTATGTTGAAGTAATGCTCCAGCCAACTCCAGCAGATGCTGTCAGCAAGCTGTAAAGCGATTGAAGATTCCTTCTTAAGAAGCATTTCTGTAAAGTTTGCAGAATAAAAACAAGTTCACCTCTTCCTTTACATTGAAGAGTTTCTGCTGCACAGCTGATGAAAGGCAAAAAGTCTTCAATTCTATTGTTATTAATGCCAGCAAATATGTCTGAAAATACACGGGGCTCATATTCATTTCTTGTAGCTTATATTACCTATTAGAACCATAATGCTATCAAAGTAATGTTCTCCATTTACAGCAGCTCTAGCATTTTACCTTGAGTACAAATGCTAAGCTATCAAAATGCAGTGCTCATAATGAACACAAAGGTGCCATCTTTATTTAGACACCTTTCAGAGTAGTAGTGCTGGGTCACTAATGCTGTTTAGAATTGCTTCTCAGGGTAATTGGTGTATCTCTTCTCCCTGAAGTGCTGTGCTTTAATCTTTTCACTCAATAATCTTAGCCACAGAAATTTTTGTATTTTCAGAACATAAAGGACTATAAATCAAGAGTGAAGTTCCTGCTTGAATCTGACTATTCAAAGCATTTCAATAGCACCTGCAGGCTGAACAGACATCTTACCAATTGCTTTGTAGTCTTGCTTTATTATAGGCAAAGCAACACATAAGTAAAGGAGAAATTGCAGACCAGTAACCCTGGGACTGCTTTTGTAAATAAATAAAATAGATATATATTTTTAAAAATATATGTTTATTTATAATGTTTATATCATACCTCAAGAAAGGGCTGTCATAGGGCTTATGTTTCTTTCTGCTGAATAAGGAGCACTTGTTTATTACGAATGGCAAAATTAGCATATTTTTCCCCTAGTTATTAAAATCAAGTTTACAATTATACAACATGTACATGTATATTACATGTATGTTACAACAGTTATTTCCCCCCCTTCCTATCTAGTAAGCTAATTTACTCTGAAGAATTTTTTTCTACTGTTTTCAAAAGAACTCAAGTTTTCACTCATATCATCTTTTCTTCTAAACTTGCTGTTCCAGAAAGGAGCACTGCACAGACAGATGCTCCATCTTTCAAGGAGTGTTGTTGAATTCCAGTCTCCTATTTTGGAAATCATGGGACCTACACAACAACAGGCTGGAGTCATATTTTGCATGACAAATTTCATTTCACTCTCTGAAACCAGGGCTTTATAAGCCATTTGTCAGTAAAAAGCCCATAAACCAATGGTAAAAAAAGTGACTTAGCAGCAACCAAGCTGCATAACTGAAGATGGGACACAACCATCTAACACCAGCATTTCTCTGCAAAGCTCCACAAACACAACTCACATAAAGGAAAGGATTTGCCTGCAAGTGTACTCCTCCACCCCTTTTCAGGTTGACAGGCTTTACAGTGTTTGAGAAGAGAGACATTTGGAGGCCCCTACCTATCTCATGGTTTGACACTCCAATCCTGCAAAATAAATCTGAATTTACCTCAATTCCTTGGAGAGTATCACTGAAGTTAATAGGACTCTAAACACAAAGTAGAAATCATTTGAAAGATTGGTGGCCTGCAGGGGATGGAAAATAAGCTGCCTTGAAGGAACCTACAATTTTAGGAATCCTAAATCTCCCAGAAGAGATCTGCTTAGATAATACTGGTAAAATTTTCCATACTATTTAATGTACAGATTTTGCCTGTTAAGATTCTGTCTTTTAATCTGCACCCACTGAACAAAGTCATTCCTGTTGTGAAGGACCATCCACTACAGAGTGACACAGCCTGCACACCATGACAGCCAGGTACCAAACTGGGTGTGTAAACAAACTAAAGGTGTCACCCTGGGGGGAAGGGATAAGTCATTATAACAGTCCAATGACACTCTATACTTTCTATAAATATTTACCTTAGCAACAACTGACTGAGGGTGAACCAACTATCAGAATGCAAAGCAGAGTTCCTGTACTATGAAGTTTCCAGTGTGTATGTTGTAGGAGCTCTTTGGTGCAGTGGAAAGCGAGGCCAAGCGTTTAAGCAACATCCTCATAATAAGCTCAGTTGAAACACTTACTTAGGGCTTCAGCCTTTCATTCCAAAACCCTTCAGCTGTCACAACTGTCACATCAGCAGCGGGCTAATATTTATTATGTTCTGGGTAATAAATCAGACCCTAAAAGAGAATTCTTGAATTTGCTATTCATTATCTTTTATCCAGAGGGAAGGAATTAGGTAAGGAATTAGCTTCTAATGTGAGCCTTTTTATTAGCAACTCAGATGTAACACAGTGAAATGCTAGCTGCAAAAAGGATAAGTGTTCACCCAGACTCTGTGTTCCAAAGTATCTGATCTGCCATTGCTTAGAATCTCTGGAGTAAATAAAATCTTACATCTTAGTTTTTGAAATTGACTGTTCTCTCTCTTTGTAGGTACTCAGGCACATGAATAATAATTAGGCCTCAGTTCCACTAGAATATGTCTCAGTTCCACATCCTACACACACATATACCTAGGGCTGCCTTTTGCAGCAAAGAGAGATAATACATATTTCTTTTTGCTAACCCTTGTAGCTTAGAAGAACCAGAAGTTTATTAAAGTTTGCATTTGCAGAGTTTACTCATTCAAAGGCCTCTCCCAAGCAAAAAGATTCAAAGACATGCAGATTTACAAATCGTTGTCTTTTCAGTATGTAATTAGGCAGTGGAAATTGAGGTCACTGAGCAGCATAAGAAATGGTCAGTATACAGTTCTAAAATGATATGATAGCTCTGCTTCTTTGCTCTCATCATGTTCTAACAAGTTTTACAGAGCACAACTAAATCTACTTCTATGCTGATCCATTTACTATTCTATTTTTAATACTTAAGGGTTACTACTCTAGTCACAGCTCCAGTTCACTACAAATTTAAATAGATCAAAAATTAAAACAAAGTGTGCAACATTCCACCGGCAGGTGCCCCCACTACAGAGTGAGATACATCACTTGAAAAATTAAATAAAGCTTAAGATGAGGTGGACATGACTTTAGAAATAAGGCTGCTTTCATTACTTCTTTAAATACCAAGCAAAGTTTTCAGTTAAATACAGTAGGCTCATAATAAGAATAAAACAAGGAGAAAGGTGATGCTTCTCTTCCTTCTGACCCAGACACTGGCTTGATGCTGCAATTTTACTCAGAAAGGCATTGAACATACCCATGGTTTCAGTCATGTCTGAAACATAGCAAGATATTTGTTATTTCAGCTGCTACTAGCATGCAGAGATGCAGAGATTAGTAGCTAGCTTTTGCTTTTCATTTTAACTAAATCCACTGTTCTATATTTCAAGAGCCCCTTCTGCTTTAAGAGGGAAGCCAAGTTAGTTGCTGAGCTCCCCAGTGAACTCACTCCACTGTGCAAGAAAGCAATGTCATTATCCATCTTAACGAGGTATCAGATACCTACTGACACCTGAGACAGCTTACTACAAGCGGCTTGTAAGAAGTCATTTTGCACACCTTCATAACCTGATGCTTATTTCTGAGCCAGAAAGGATAAAAAAATTTTTGCTGAACCAGCTTTAGTCACGTCAGTGTGAGAATACACCAAAGATAACGTGACGTGTCCTTGCTGACGCTGACAGCGACCAATAAACTGCTGATCAATTTTTATAATCCTTAAAATCACTGTGGATTACTAATGTTTTTCTTTATCTAAAGCTACGAGTGACCTACAAAATGCCAGACACTCAAGTTTTCTAAAAATACCTCCAATGTAAGCTGGACAGCAGAGATTATATTACAGGGCTTCTTTCAAGGTCACTTGCAAGATCTATGCTTACCATGGCTTTCATATCTGCATTTCAGCTTTGTCGCTGGCAGCATTGGCAGTGTGTTTTACAAAAAATCAACAGCATCCATGCATGCCCATCAGCTCCAAATAGTAATAAATTACATTCTGAGAAAAATGTATCATATTCTCACCTCGGATCAGCATTCTGAAGCAAAGGGAAACAGCTGTTGCAACAGAAATTACTTCGTTTATGGGGAGTTTTGTCAAATAAAATGCATTCCACCTCTCCTCTTAGGCTTTCTATCTAAATACTAGTGCTTCCATTTTATGAAAATATTCAAAAAACGGTATATAATAGATGCAGTCTCTTTTATGATGGGAGATGAGAAAAATCAATAAATGCACGTCTTGAAGGAGACCCAAGAATGCAGCAACAAGCAAAATACAAACCTCCACCTTCCTTTACTATTTTATATAATACAATCATGTACAGCACTTAGCAAAGGTTACAGATACAATGTAGATTTACTTTACCCATCTGTTGAAGAAATCTGAAGATTTACTGCTGTAGACTTGACTCAGTTTCTTCTCATCGAGGCTCCTCCAGTCACTATGATCTACATCCCTCTGCATCCTTACAGAGCAGATGTTAGCTGTAACCAATTATATTTCCATCTTTATCTTATGAGGGAAGTGTGCAAAGAATTTAAACTAAAACATAGATTTGTCTCAATTCTTTACATCATCGCAGCATTTGACCAGCAACATCTCGTTCTGTTGTAAAAGTAACTGTACCCATTCTGACATACCCCATTTTCTAAAATGCAATTATGTGTATTAATCCAATATACAAGGTATTAGCCTAGATTTAAATCTCTTTTTAAACTTAATATACCCAAATCTGAAGGGGACATAAGAAATAGCTTATAAAGCCCACACCTCCCTCCTCCATGAAAATAGAGAGTATTCAAAATAAAGTTATTCCAAAGGGATAAAAATGTATGTCCACTCATTCCCTTCAGCTTTGTATGAAAGACTGCTGTGAATATTTTCATTAAACAGCCAAGAGCATATAACGATCACGATACCGCAGATAAAAGTACAAGACTTCTGCTTCAAGAGATCTGGTGACAAAAGAGTAAACCATACCACTGACATTAGAAGTAAATTTAATTTCTAATTACAAATAACATTTGTAACACGGCTGAAAGCAAGGTCATGGAATTTCAAATAACTACGGACAACTCAATCAACAGCATGCCAGACACCATGCACATGTATTTTCCCAAAATTTTAATGAAAGAAGACGTCTTTTGAAAAATCTAGAATGAAAAGGAGGCTCAGAGGAGACCCTACTGCTTGCTCTCTACAACTACCTGAAAGGAGGTTGTAGCCAGGTAGGAGTCAGTCTCTTCTCCCTAAGTAACAAGTGACAGGATAAGAAGAAATGGCCTCAAGTTGTGCCAGGGGAGGTTTAGATTGGATACGAAAAAAAATTTCTTCACCAAAAGGGTTGTCTAGCATTGAAACAGGCTGCCCAGGGAAGTGGTGGGATCACCAACCCTGGAAATATTTAAAAGACATATGGATCTGACACTTGGGGACATGGTTTAGTGGTGGACTTTGCAGTACTGGGTTAATGGTTAGACTCGATTACCTTAAGGGTCTTTTCCAACCCAAACAATTCTATGATTATGTGATTGCAGTCTAAGGATGTAACATTGCAATAGTCCTGAAACAGTAAATCTATCATATCTCCACTGTATCAATAAATTTGTTGTATTATATACAACTACACATACACTAAATACAGGATGCCCAAAGTACCAGAAAGCTTCCAGACACACTGCAGCACTTTCTCTGAATTCTTCTGTGAATCACTTGTGTTATGGCATGCGGTAAATAATGTTGAGTGCAGCTTTATGAAAAGCTTGCCACCTCTTCTGATTACAATACCTTCTTTTTCTGAAAGAAGATTAGGTCTTGAAAAAGCAATGGAAAATGTTAGATTTCCTTTACCATATTGATTTATTACCAGGCTTAGATTCTATACTTCGCAAAGACTGAGCTACCATCTCCAATTTCACAGAGGAAAACATCTCTCATTCTAGCTGGTGGCATCTACTTTTTATTTTACATGAAACTGGACTATTCAAAACAGCTCATTCACTGTGCCATAAAATTTCATACTAAATTTCACTATCTATAAAATGTTATTAGTCATGCAGCAGTCTGTAATAAAAACTCATAAATCCCCAAAAGCTGCACCCTGCTGATTTACATTGTACTTAGAGAAAAAAAAGAGCCCAATACACAACTTCATGCTTTATTGTTGCATTATTGCCACATTGACAATTACAGAAAATTTATTTTGCAGTCATTTCAAGATAACATCTGAGCATCTCCTGTGCTTATATGTCATTGTAACATATTTTAAAAGCATCAATAATCATCAGTAGGAAATCCAGTTCACCAGTTATGATTCTTTATTTCGAGCAAGATAATGCTTTGGTAAGGACACTGATGTATAAACATGGAAACCTCCCAACAATATATAAAAGGCTTTCATACAGAGACATTTTCTAACCATACAGGAATTCCTGCACTCTATAAGCCACTAAAGCTATCTTAAGAGCCATACTCCACTGTACAAACTTACTTATCTATCTAAGTAATCAAAGACAAAATTCATGTATTGTCTATGTATACTGTATATATTGCATTAACAACCAGGAGTAGTAGTTTGTAATTCAAACACATCCATGTTCCTAACTTTTAGTATTGCAACGGAAATGTGTTGTTGCTTTTAGAAGCAATTCTACCACTCATTACAAGACGTGGGGCAGAGGGACCCAGTGCCACCTAATCCTGTGCTTCTACACCTGGGTTTAGTTTTCCACTGCAGTCAGTGGAGCCAAGAGTGATCCATCACGCTTCCCTTTGGTCAACAATGCCATACCTAAACTCTACTGACTGATTGCATCACCACTGACTACAGCTGAGGTCTAGACACTACTGCAGATGTAGGCACAACACGAAGGAGAGCTGAACCCCATCCAGCTCCCTCCCAAGGCAGCAGGTACCGGCATCAAATGATTGTGATGATCAGCTTCACTGCTGATGCAGGTCACTGACAGCTCCTGGGTGCACTATCAACCACTTCCTGTCCTGAATCTGCAAATATTCCTGCCAGCAAATTATCTCGTGCAGATATTCCACGAGGCTTAACAAATGCTACCCTTATGAATGAGTTACTCATGTGTGAATCACTTGTACACTCAGAAGCAGCTACAACCAAGGCCTCTGCTGCACCAACATCAAAAACAGAAAGCATATTTTAAAAATTATGCATATTTTAATACAGAATTATTCTTATAAACCACATTCATTCCTTAAGGCAAGTACGGTTATCTAATTAAATTGAAATTCAGGACTGCATATACAGATTGTACATCCTTCCTCGGGTGTAGAATAAATATATCCACACATAGGATTTGCAAAACATCATTTCCATTTCAAGCTTATGAAGAGATGGAAATGTCAGGTCCCTCTCACCCACATAAGTGAGTTATTCCACTTGTGAAATGGGCCATATTTCCCATTATTTCACTGCTGTTGTTTTAAATCAGCTTCTCAGGAAATAATGATTTAATCTGCAGAAATTCTTAAAAATAATGTTTTTTTTAAAACTCTCCTCATTGCTTTTATACACTATTTGATTTTAAACATAAATGAATTAGTAAAGCCCAAAGTGATCCCAAACTTTCACTGATTTGCCAGGTGAATGGTTGCAGTGCTAGCTCCCATGTTTTTAACATCATTAGAAATTTTATAAACCCGAGAGGTACCAAAGGCCGTATGGTATTTGTAGTCAACTAAAAACAGGACACTTTAAAAACATAGGCAGGATGTAAAAAAATAATTTCCCTGTTTTTTACAGAGATGAGTTACAGAAGGAAAATGATAGACCTAAGTGATTTTGAGCTGAGCAATCAAAAGATTTAATTATGTGGCCAAAACTAAAACAATTGCTCTATTTGAAAAATAGCTTTTTTTTAATCCCTCATATCACAACTGTCCTTCACAATAAGACAATTAGGAAAAAATATGATGTGCAACGGAGGTTGTGTCATAAACATATTTGCTAATGGCACCTCTTAATTTCATATGGTGATATTGAATTTACTTTAAGTTCAATTCCAGAGGGTCCTGAGCTCCTTCAACTTGTTATTGGGATTGAGAAATCATCACCTCAAAAATACAGCCCCTTAGTGAAACCCATGAGATCAGAGATTGGTTGCCTACAGCAGCAGCGTTCTTGTAACTCTGGTTTCTCTCTCCTCTTCATACCCACAGACCTCCAAAGGGAAAAACCTCAGCCAGACTGTGCAAAGGGGTGTAAAGAAGATTCAGCTGGATCTCTGCCCACTTGAGAAGGTTTTGGGGCCCTTTTATCATCTTCCTAGTTGAATTCAGAGGGCACAGTCACTGGGGTGTAACACTGTAGGATACTGAACACTATAACAGTTCTACATAATCCAGACAACCACCGATTTCTGTCTCAACACACACAACAAATGGTACAGGTACCAGGACCAAAGGGCCATTCTTCCCTACTGGCTTAGAATAAAACTACATAAACTATCTGCTATTGCGATGCCACAACTAAAAGTTATAAGCTCATTAATCATATTATTCATACTAAAGTTTTTATCTTGGCAATAGGAAAATATTATTAAAAAGCACCCCTGATCAGCAAATATTTAATAGAGAATTTTCCATCTGGGATAACAACTGAACAATGTCTTCATTCTTATTAACCCTTGACAATTAAAGAAAAAGAAACAGCATGTTATTTTAGAGGTCAATTTTACTGATTTGACAGTGTGAATCCTAAAGGGTTTTTGTCTTCTCTTGAAAACTTATTCACTGACAGCAGTTTGGCTGAGATCTTGATGGGCAGATCATTTGCGGGGCTGATGGATGTGCTGTTTGACATGTTGTGGGTGAGGAAGCTTTTCCACAGAAGGATGTGGTTTCTGATGAGCCACCTGAGCTGCAGCTGGAGGGAAGTCCTTATCACCCTGTTCAAAGAACAACCGGGAAAAATTTAAGAAATCCTAGAAGTGCTGCATGTTACTCTGAAGTCCCCCGTACACATCCTACTACTCCAATCTTTTAGTCAATTTCAAAATTTCTCTTTCACAAGTCTCACTTGTTCCAGTTACACACACCATCCAAGAATATAGTATCTTGAAGTGACCCAAGGGAAAAGAACCCCAAGCACTCCTCTCTCTTCAGACCTGTTTGGTTTTCACAAAGCCACTAAAAAGAGGAGACTATTTTAAAAATAAGTTAAGGCAGCATGAAAAACTACCTGCACAAGAAAACCTACTATAGGAATCACAGAATCATAGAATGGCCTGGGTTGGAAGGGACTTTAAAGATCATCTAGTTCCAACCCCCTTGCCATGGGCAGGGACATCTTCCACTAGACTAGGTTGCTCCAATCTGGCCTCGAACATTTACTGAAATGGGGCATCCACATGATCATATGATTAATGGCTACTTAATATTTATTTATTTATTTATTTAGCTTATGGATTTCTAGGTCTAGTCTAGTGTTAAAAAATAGGGAATAACACCTTGAATCCCCAAGTACCTCAAGACACAAAGGGCAGCTGAAACACATCTTCAAACATGTATCCTTACAGACGGCAGTGTTGCTCCTCATCACAGATCAAGCTACAGCAGCACATTTAACATGCAACTGCTTCCAATGGAAATGAATGCAGTAATAACTAGCTTAGATATAAAAAGATGATCCAATAAACTTAAAGTGCTAAAATTCAAAGTAAAATGGTGGAAGTAATTTCAATAAATAATTTCTATTTCACACAAACCCAGAAAGAATGCTTAAAGGGCCTTAAACGAATATAAAAAACATAAAGCCTCTTCACACAGAAGAGGAAGGGGTATGAAAAAGATAATTTTGCTCTGATCGGTGATAATTCTGAAAAGCCTACAGTAGTTTTTCTATGACTGAGAGAAATGTAATGATAATCTTACCCTAGCAATGACACCAGAGATGAACACCGCTGGTTTAGGTGGGCTGAAAAAAATAAGAGGGATTATTTTTACCAGTTATTTAGAACATAAAAATGAAAAGTACATCACACACGTAATGAGAAAAAAAGTGGCATTTCTGGCAACTAAGGAATGTTTCAAATAGGCAAGACAAATTGCCTCTTCAAATGACTACTGCCTTACTAGTACTTACTCCAATCAAAAACAAACCTGTAGATTTTGGCTGCTATTACTTCACATTGGTTGTGACAGCAGTAAAAGGCTAGTCCAACAACACTGTTTCTTACTTAAAGCTGAGAGTCTTTGTTTGCATTGGTTTCTTAATGCTCAAATTTTTTATATACGCTGCCAGCAGTACTTTAGGCTTAGCGTATTTGTATTGCACAATGGAAACTGTAGCTGGACTACACTCACTGCTGTGTTAGAGAATGAAATAAATTTCAAGTTTACATCTGTCAATCAAATGAATTAGGAACCTGAGTCTCAGAAAAAACAACACTCAGTACTTCAAATCACAGATTTTCAAGCAGATAGTTATCTACTCTGTTACAAGAAGAAGAATCGTGTCTGCAATAAAACAAATATTAAAAAACATACAGCAAAGTGTATCCTGCTTTTTCATTTGCAGACCCTCCATCCATGCCAATAGGAACAGACTTTTCATAGGCAGAACTTGACTCTGAAGTTTGGTCAGCATGAGCGATTGGTTTTCCTGGGTCACTGATCTACTGAGGTGCCCACCTCTACCTGGAGGCCACAGCACAGCCACCAGCTGTTCACCCCAGTGGCATTGCCAGCACATGAATTACAGATACTCTGCAACTTAGTGGTCTCCAGAACAAGTAAAACCATACATCTGCACAGTCTACAGAAGGAGTGAGACCTGGAGCTCCAGAAAATCTCCACAATACAGGTAATTCTTCTTTAAGAAAACCATGTAACCTGAGGCATTGCAAAGGGAAGGAGAGTGAGGAGGTAAAGGCGTCCCTCCCTCTGAGCATGTCTGTCACTGAGGACTCACAGCAGGTGGTTCATTAACCTGGACCACGAGAAGGGTTTCTACCCTGTGATGTTATGTCTCACAAGGTTGGAACGACACAAAGCAAACACAAATCAAATGATTTATTAGAGGAATGATAGTGATTATTATGATGGACTTTACAAGTACACAGCTTGTAAAAATTTATTAATGTGAAGTTAAGATAACAAGCAGCACAGTATTACACCTTGATATAATGAACTCATAAATATTGCCTGAGCCTCATTTAAGTCATGGTATTGCTACACAGTCTCTGAGCACTCTGGTTATTTAACAAGGTTCAGAATCCCTTCTAGAAATTTTTAAAAAGTCAGAAAGACAGGATTAGGAAAAAGGAAGGGAGTTCTGCTCTAAAATACTTCCATTAAAGAGCAACACTAATATTTCCTGCAATAAGAAATAATATTTTGATAGTTGTATTAGACTTTTTCAATCTAATTTTCTGTCAGTACAAATTAATAACAAGAAAAGACAGCAAACACCTTCATTTCATCCTAATTGTACTGAGCCAATTAGTATGTTACAGTCTGCATGAGACTTCCTGGATGCTGAGTAACAAACTCAAAGAAATAACTCACTGAGAAAACACAGATGTACATACTGCAGTGGCTCAAGGTACGGTTCACAAACTAACACCATGACATTATAAAGAAAATGCACAATAAATGGGGAAAAAAAACCGTGGCAAGTTATTTTTAAACTATACATGGAATCTGCCTTTAGTCACACTCAGAGACAGTTTTTTGCTTGACATTGCATTATTAACAATATTGGATAGTGAGAAAGTCAAGTCAGATGGATTTTTTTCTTATATTCTTACCATGACCTTTCAGTGTTCATTATGCTTGGATGATGCATGAAATTCAAATCAACATTTCCCCAAAAAAGCCTGTATTTGCTGAATGCACCATGATTTGTTTGCTGACTACCACACTGTATTATCTGCTGTGTGTTTCATACTTCTTGCTTTGAAAACAAGTGCAATGCTCCATGGCTCTGGCCAACAGTGACAACCAGAAGTAATCTCTTGCATAATGGTTATTACAAACAGAGCTTTTAGCACTGCAAATTGCAAAAATACTCTCAGAACCCCTGGTCTCCTGTTGAAATGTCATGCATTCAAAGGACCCAAGCTTGCCAGTGTTCCCTGAGTACACAATAAGAGATGGACAGAGTTAGAATATTTGGTACATTTCTGTACTTATTTCAACTTACTTGTATGTTCTTTTGTCTCAAGAACTAGGCTGAAGATCCTACAAAGATCATTTTCAGTTAATCTAAAAGCCAATTTGATTATGTTTCAGATAGTATTACAGAAGCAGCTATGTACATCTTTATAAAGAAGACAAAAATCAGCAATACTATTTTCCTGGTAAAGACTATATTCTTCAGATATAAAGCACTTATCTTAAACTCTATCATGAAATAACATATTTAAGCCTTGCTTGTATGCAATTGGTTCTGTGACCATCTTTAGTTACACTGCCTTACAAACAGGCTACTGATTAGGGCTATCCCACGGGTGTGTGGTAGGCACCAAAACACCTCACGCTGACTCACCTAGGGTTTGTGTGGGACACTTTAGGATAGTGCTGATACACAGTGAACAAACTAATAGAAAATCAGAGTTGCAAAAACGTATCTCCTCCCAGATGCAGCTGGAACAGATTTCTCCTTGACTTTCCCCCTATTTTGTCCTCTTCATGGATTTTTGACTGTACTCTTCTTGCTTTATGCTAGATTTACAGCTTTTAAAAGGAAGAACTAATGGGAAGGCTGTCCTGACTTCCAGCTCAAGTGCCTCTACCCTCCCTCTACAAAGATGGATTTCTACAGAAATCCTGGCACTTGTTTCTGGCTGACTTGAGTTTCCACAATCGGCTGTGGGTGCACACTGTAATGACACTTCTTCACCTCTGTACTTAAGTCATTACACATGCAAAATGCTTCACTCCTATGGAAGACACAGCAGTCTAATAGGAAGCTCACTTCCATGCATTAATTATTCTCTAGCAGGGAAAAAGACAGAAAGCTGGCCAAAAATGCGAATGATTGAGTGTGTCAGTATTTATGTTCTATGTCAAAGCCACTGCCTTTCCTCCCATTTTTACCAGATTACATTGCTCCATAAAAAAATCTTTAAAAATTTAATATTATTCATTATCTTTGATGATCTATAGAACCAGAATCAGGCCAGAGCATATATAATTGCACATCTATACTAATGAAGAATTCAACGGATCAGAGAAAGGCCTGGATAATCAGTCACTGATTCATGCTTTAATTTCATTCTTAATGAGAGAAATCTTTCCACAGATGAACTTCATCACAATAAATTCAATCTCTACTGCCAGACTCCCAAACCATTGGGTTTTGTGGACCCAGATAAGCTGCCAGGACCATAACTCCGCAATTGCACTCTGGGACATCTACTGGGACTGCAGTTTTGCAACATCACTGTTATCTTCCCAAGAACCTCCTGAAAATAGAAGCAAAGATGGAGAACAGGCACAGCCTATCATTGCTACATTTGTAAAACACTTTCAGGTGCTTTAAATTCTATTGGTGTTTTATGCAAAGCACAACCTACATTTCCAGTATTTTGTAAGCTGTGATGGTTGCTCTGAGGATATACTTAATCTGATGAAAATTAGTTTGACAGATGTTGCTTTGAAGATGCAGCATTCCTTTGTCTAGGCATCAGTAAACAAGAAAGCAAAAAAACCATTTTTACCTCCTGACAAAAACTGATTTTGTTTATACATATATGTGCTTTACAGCCACTTAATGCACACATTTATTTAAAGTTAATTAATAGCCACAGCTGATACTGTGTAAGGAACAAAACAGCATGTTTGCCAAGACTGGTTAGTGTTTGTGTCAATACTTTCAGAGCAAATCCTTATTTTATTGTAACATATGGAGAAAAAGAACACATCTGTTAAGATCTGAGCATTCAGAGAACTTACCCTGATTTTACATGTGCAGTGCTGCACCTGCCTAACATCAGATCTTCTACTGGATTCATTTATCCTGACTGTATTCAAATAAAATAAAGACTTTTATTATTTCATAATACTTAGCTTAAACAAGATCTTTATCTGACATGGCAACTAAATCATAAAGAAGATGAAATATTTGAAAATATCATTAACTAGATGAAATGAAGCATTAATAATATTAAAATCTTATTCCTTCACCTTAAGGGGATTAGTTGAACAGACATACTGTAAAGACAAACACAGTGGCATTGGAATTACTGTGAAATCTCCTACAGGCCACAGAACATACATAGGGCAGCTGAGTATTCATCCAACTCCATTGAAACAGAGCAACTGAATAAATTAGTTTTCTAATTTAACAGGGAATTTTATAGTTAACTGTATCTATCTCTAAATGCAGTGAATGTGCACACAACATGTGCAGAGGCTGTGCATGTATACATACACAGATTCACTGCTATTTCAGAGTGGTCCCAAACGCAGAACAAAGCGGAGCACATTCCCATAGCCATGGGGGGATGAACACCTGCAGCCACTCTGCTGCCTGCAGCACCTAAATTGCCTACTGCATCATTACTGAATGGGATGGATCAGATCTGATGCTAGTTTCCAGCAGCAGTTGGAATAGCAGATCCAGTCTGGAGGAAGGACTATGAGCATTGCTCACAGTGCAATCCAGAATAAAAGACTATGTTTAGAGTTGACAAACCAGGCAACAGACCCATGCATATGCACAGTTTCTTTCCACATGAACTATAAGAGCTTCTGAAATGGGAAATGGGTCTTCTACAGTGTAGAAGGCAAATGTTCCATGTACACTGGTGATCATAAAAATCACAATAACATGCCAGGACAAATAAAGAATGAGAAAAAGCAATGAGGTATACTTCACAGTATACCTCAATCACAATACTTCGTTCAGGTCAGGAACATTCTAAGTGAAGAACTAGAGCAGAAATAAAGACAGAAAAAATAGCTGAGAGCATGGAAAACCTTCTACATAAGGAGAGAGCTAGAACTATTTACATACAGTATACAAAGGAGTGGATAATACTGCTCTCATTTATCTTCTTTACCATATAAGTAGAGTGACACTTGTAGAAGACATACATTTAAAACTAGTAATAGCAGATACCTTTAAATACCATAGAATTAAGCGCAGAACCTCCTGCAAATAAGGCATCAATACCAAAATTTCCATTACGTCAACACTGAAAACATGTTAACCTACTCTAAAAAGGACAGAACTGTACAGATGCAAGGCTTTTGTTAAGCTAGAAGACTTTTTTGTCAAAGTAGGTTAAAAAAAAAGTTAAATAATTAAAACTGCATTAAACTAATCTTCTAAATGGGAATGATTCATATTTATCTTTTCATACTCGTGGGGATTAATGATATGTTTTATCCCTGGCGATCACCTTTTGCTGTTTTAAGTAAGCCTGGCAAACAGACATATGGAATATATAAATAATAGCATGACCTGTTTTTTGAAGACTTCAGAACCACAAATCATGTCATCATTTTTAAATATCAAAGAGTATCACTGGAGTTTGTAACCTGGTGTTTCCTTGTTTTAATCAAATCACTGAGTGGTATGTACTGCAACTTGTAGTTGGCCTCTTGCTGTGGAAAGCAAATGAGAAATTCCCCTGACAGCCATGAAGAAAGCAAAGGAGAAATTCCTGCAAACCATAGAGGTACAATGCAGAACCTGGTGCTGCGCTCAACTCCCTGATCCACAGGTAAAGGCAGCACACAGACAGCACACCTCTTGCCCATTCAGCACCCTAAAACAGCAGCGACTTGAAAAATGAGCACTACCTTCCACTCAGCAGCTTGCCCTTTATTTCTCTGCTCATTTCCAAATAAACATCATTCACTTTCCTTACAATTTGCTTAGGCAAGCAAAATGAAAACCATATATGAAATAGTGTGATCTGCAGTTACTCAATGATCCCCCAACTGTTCCCTAAAGAGAGCAAGTTTTGTGGTTTTCTACCTTGCCCTGGCATAAACAGAAAGTTCCCCAAGTATTCCGAACAGATTTTCATCTTCAGTCAACAAAACTTCAGACTTTAATCCTGCCCTTCTATTTCTGGAATTAAAAGTTTTGTGGCCAGTTGTTCAAACCACCCAGCTTAATCTCCAAGGTTGTTTGGGAATTCATATTTTCTGGTTATGAAACATGAAAGTTAATTAGACTTAGTTTCACTCTAATGCCTCTTTAAAGATGTCCAGATACTTCTTTATAGGGGTGCCTATTTGAATTTACATAGTTGCCTTTGATTTTGGCATTGTCTGCAAAAATAAATTTCAAGATGATTAAAACCACACTGAGATGATTAAAAACACATTTCTCAGCAAGAGAATAAAACTAACAAGCACACTGCTCATCAGCTTGCCTGAAATACTTTTCCATTGGTTGTAATTGGTTTAGGTTATTAATTTTCTGGACAGAAAAGTAATAATTAGTCTGACTGACTACCATAGGGAAATATTTTAGCTGATTGCGTGGGGACATACAGTATCTGATATTCTATGATAATTTATCCTGTTGAGGTCATTTATTTATCTGCCAGCAGCTTTCAGACCTTTAAGATCATCCACAGGATGGCACTGTTGAACCTCTGAGTCTTGTGTGCACGCTGAGTAGGGAACCACCTCAAAGGAATCCAGATGCTGCAGCAAATATTAAAAGCAGTAAAAAGCATAACTTCCCTTTGATGCCAAATCTTGATAAAATGCAATATGTATACACACACACACAAAATCCATACAAAAACCTATAGACACTACTTTTGGAAAACAATTTTCTTGTCCCCATGTACTAGGCTGTGCTCTGATACACCCCATGAAATAGTTTCCACTTCACTAAATTGTTCCTCTTCCTATGGAGGCAAAATTAATGGAAGTTTAGAACAAGAACTCAATGCCCTTCAGGAAATTTCAATTACTATTTGTTTTGCTATTCATATATAAGTGAATTGGGTGTCCCAATCTTTTAATGAGGTGGTAAATCACTGGCCATTACATTTAATAGCAACTGATTGACATTCATTGTTCTTAAATACAACCCATGTTCTTACTATCAACCCATTGCAGCATATGGCCTGATTAATCTCACCAGCTTCCCATTCATCTTTGGTTTTAGTGCACGTATTAGCCATAAAAGAAAATTATTTAAGAAAGATATCCACCATCTCTTATCTATATTGTTGTACATGATAGTGCTATCAGAGAATAAATTTCTCTTTCATGTCTTCTGATCACAAAATGAAGATTTAAGTATTTCACCTTTACTGTAGACTCAGAGGATTTAGAAATAGTCTGCAATTCTCCAACTGCTGGTTGATTTATTGAGGTTCAACCCTGTTATTGCAGTAGCTACAGTAGCTCCTAGTGAACACCAATGACAAACTTCTCACAGGCAGTGACTGCAGCATTAGCCCACTTAATAATCTGTAAGCACTTAACTGTGGAAAAAAACAGAGGTATGAAAACTGACATAAAGCAAGTAGTGCTTAAATGGTGACACTACTCAAAGGAAACTCTAAAATAAGGAAAGAAGTAGACTTTAAGAACTTGCAAAATGACCAAAGACCATGGCACAAGGGGAGAAAGGACCAAGTCTCCCATGAATTTGTCAAGTGCTGAAGTGCATCCCTATGCATGTTCCCGTGACAGCAACACACTTCCATGCTGAGAATATCAAGACCATGGGCCTGTACTGCAGTGTCTTGGCTACAGAAACACATGAGCCTGTTGTGGCACTGCTGTAGCTCCTCCATTTCCCAGCAGATGATAGATGGCATGGAACTGGAGAAACAGCATGTCACTGTACTAGGATGTCAGTGCAGTGAGCAAAACACAAGAAGGTAGAAGTTAACGAGAGGGAGAAAATCTTATCACTCCTGCCCAGGTGAATCTGTGTTTGTCTCAGACACGCAGCAGTGGCCTCGAATTTCCCAACCTTGCCTGTTAAGAGTTCATAACCTGAATTTTGCTTTCCAGTGTTTCATGGTATTAATCTTTCAGTAGATGTGCACTTCGCACTCTCCTACTGCTTTGAGCACTGCAATACCATTTGTTATTACCCCAAATGGCACCGCAGACACGAAGTCTAACATGCATACATGTGTCTGCATGTGCATAAATACTACATCATCTTCCAAAAAGACACAATTGGTGTGAGGAGCCTTCCCAACCCGAATTTACACCGTGCATTCTGCATGGTTTCCATTCTGCAGTTGCAAATGACTCTGCCTGCAGCACAACAGACCTTGATGAAGTTCTCCCCCATTTCAACAGGCCACTCCTGGGAAAGCTCTGAGCACAATAAAGGGTGTTGTGGAAGGTCATGAAGATACTCTGGTAGTATAAGATCCCATGCTGAAGCTTGTGTGAGCTGGCTGTTACTGGCCAGGAATTTGCTTTAGTTACAACCCCGCTGAAGTTACTGATACAATTCTCCCTATTCTCCAGCAGCAAGTAGAGGTATAAATCTTGTCAAAGGAATAAGAGACCAGTAAACCCTGGAACCTGGAATTCCTCTTAATTCAGACATAGAAAACAGAGAAAACATTTTTTAAGTATGCAGTCCTACATTCAGAGCTCATAAAGAAGCAACAGAAGACAGAATTAAAAAATGTTTTAAACTCAAACAGCTTACTTTCAATAGCAAGAAAACCTCTAACCCCTAATACACTTAGCCCAGGTAGGTTTTTAATGTGACACAAGACAAAGAACAAAGTTCTCTCAAAGGGGTTCAGACACAGGTGCGTCTTTGTTTAAATGAACCTAGGGAAATATAATTTCTCCACAAAGAAACTGACCTCCCTTGACCCAAGAGGAAGCAAACCCTTCACTCTTCTACTATCATTACTACTCATGTGCTGAGCTGTAGTGGTCAGAAAGGCAGCATCTTCATTTTTCATCTCTAAACATCCAGTCACCTGAACACAATTAGAACAAGCTGTTTCTTCCTTCCATATTTATCTTAAGGGTTTAATCTAGAAGGTCAATATCAGATATAACTATAATCATCTGCAAAACTTCCACTGTCAATGGGACTGGAACTTGGTACCAAGCAAACACAGAGAAAATGACCTTGAGGAGATCAATAGCAATGGGATTCAAAGCATTATAATCCAAAGGATGTCAAGAGAAGTTCTTAGATGGTAAGCTTGCACTCAGTGTGAAATAAATGTCTATCTTTGTAAAGTGGTAATAGAAGCCATGACAATGCAAATGGGTAACAGATCAATGTGTTGTTAAATCTGAACATAGCCCTAAAGTAGTACCCATTCACTTCAATGGGACATAGAAATCTTAAAGCAACTACAAACTCCTGAATGTCAATACCACTAGTGATTTTTCTGTTAATCTAACAAGCATGACTACTAATTTTCTAGTTCAATCTGTTAGATCTGTCATGTCCTGGTGTTCCATTTGTTTGAATGCCTTTTAATTGCTTTAATAACAGTGAAAGCAGTTCATTTCCTTAGAGAAGTACTACAGCACCTGCAGCATGGCAGCTGACCACCTGGCAACATCACCTTCTACCATACAGAGCACAATTAGATTGCATTTTTTCCGTTTGTGATGCACACATAGCTTTGCTTCTTCACTTTGCTTCTACAGGACAAACAGATTCCTCTCTGCGGAATGAAAATAAAATAAGCATGCACAGTCTCAGCTGAATTTACATTTACTAAATAGCAGCAGTACTCTTGGTACTTTATACTGGTAGTTTGTACTAGTGTTTTATACAACACATTTCCATACACAGCACAACAGAAAAGAAAAAAGACACACTAAAAATTACTCATTTTATTTCATCCACTACCCGGTGGGACAATTCTGGCTGGAGAACTGTCTGAAGTTATGTGTCTGTAGTTCTAGCTGAAGGGTGTCCTCAGCAAGAACACAACTTTTCCAAAACGACTGCTTGGGAGTAGTACCTCTGGCCACTGTCTGGATGTTATAACAAAGGAGCTCACTTAAGAAATCAGTAGCCTACTCACCTTTGAAAAGTTTACCTATCTAAGTATCAACTTAGGTTATATTAGCAAAAAAGATTTCTAAAGATTCCTTGATTCATCTGTATGTTTCAAAAACCTGTTTCTGTCATCCTGCGTGTATTTGGACATAGAAACATTTTAATTAATTTTTTTTTATTTATTAATTAAGCAGGATACACCTGTTGCAGGAGCCCATTAACAGGCAAATGCAGAGATCTCTCTTGATTCAAAAGATAATTTTTACTGTGTAGTTCAGTGGAGATCCAGTATGTCAGTGCAAAGATTAATGAAAACAACACCACAATCAGATTTTCAAACAATTAAAAAGTGAAAATAGCAATCCTCACAATTACTACACCTTCTATCATACACACAACCAGGTGTACAGCTTGTAAATGCTACATTAACATAACTTTTCATAACATGGTGTGACTTACTCATAGTTTAATTTTTCTCAAATTTTCACATTTTGAAGAAACATTTTGTCAGTATGAGACATTTCCACTACAAAAGTGTATTTTCCATTATTTATCTCTTGGTTCCATTTTCTTATTTCCTTTCCCACCATTAAGACTCCTCCATCTCCCGGAACATAGAGCTAAACATCTATGTAATGCTTTCTATTTTAAGAGTTCAGTATAAAAAATATCCCAGTTTAGTTTTCATTACAAAAGGAAGAGGTTAGAGGGAGCTCAAGATCTGCAGGAGCAAGAACCAGAGGAAATTTTTTAATGGTACGTTTTGGCAGAGGGTACAGGGGAGCTAAGGATGCTGTTCTGCTCCTCATCTCTAGCTACCTCTAACAGCCTCTAAGCCCCCAAGGGCTACTTCCCAAACCAATACTTTTTTGGGTTGTTTTTAATAACAACACAGTAACTGTGCAAAAGTGTTAATCATCAAACAAGTTAATCATCAAACTGTTGATTTTCTAAGAAGGGATGACTGTGGATAACATATGTCGATGCTTTGCTGAGAAAACGTATCTGTAACTTACTGTATAATCACTTCACATGTAAATAGAGAAGATCAGGAATTTGGAACTTGTAGCAGCTAAATTTTGCTGCAGGCGAGAGTGCAAGATGATGTACTGTTTGATTCAGCTGAACTCTTCTGAATTCACATGATCTTAGACACAGCTGAAAACCTCTGCAACAAGAAGTCTTAAAAATACTTTAGGGGAACTGCACCAATTTGGATCTTAACTGTCTTCCTTTTTTTAATCAAAGAAAATTAAAGATATACTGTCCTAAGATTGCTAAGTCAAAGAATACCAAGAAAGGATTCAAATGATTGTCCTGCTCACATCAGAAAAACATACCATGAAAGAGTGTAAATGATAAGAGGCAAAGACAGGAGAAATCATACCGACAGAAATGCATGTATTTGAAAAAGATCTCAGACTCAAGGCTCTAAATTCTGGTTTGGTAACTTACAATACAGATAATCTTTAAAAACTGGGCACAAAAAAAAAAATCCAAGCATTCATTTAACTGAAAATGAAAGATATTATTTGAATTTTTAATTAGGAGAAAACTGCAAAATGTAAAATAGCAAAGGTCAGTGGAATCCCACAAAGCTCAAAGTAATAATACCATATTTTGGGAAATGGTATCTATCTGTGGTCACTTCTCAGTCTCATAGTGATTCCCAGAGCACCTACCATGGTAGGTGCAAATAAGTAGTGAGGTTACAATTCAGGCTGCTCCCAGACATATAAAGCTGTGGTTCAATGAATATGCAGTATGTGATGGGGGCTGAAAAAATGCCAATCATGTACTACGACAGGTTTTCGGTCACAGTAAGATAGTTCTGCTTAAAAACTCAAAATAAGAATGCAAGAAGCCAAATTAATGTCTGATACATTTACTGCTTGTCCTCCTTTCACATTATTTCCTGAGATCACATTTTATAAACTGGTATGCGAAAATTTTTGACCAACAACCACTTTGCACGCTTTTTTTTATTTCAAATACCTACCCATTCATCCTGAGTTTATCACCAGCAGGAAAAAAGCAAAAAGAGCAGGTGTAAATAGAACATCTTTAATTTATCAAAAGGCCAAATAATTTTCTAATTTTCATCCTCTATATTTATGGCAAAACTTTGTATTAACCAATGTGGCATTCCTATTATTAACCTGCACTGTCAAGAGAGGAGACAGACCTCTTGTGTATACTTGCTCTGAGTACTCGCCGCTATGACATTAAAATTGACAGAAGGGTATTAGGCTCCTGTCATATTTATTTAAAATCTTCATGCAGAAGAAGCCCATGGAGACATACCCTAGTCACCCAGATGACAGCAATACTATTGCTGCTACATAATGGCCAGCTGCAAACTGAAGTTTAATTTCGTTTTCGCCTATCAGAGGGATCTCTTCTAGCTACTTCCAGTTATAAAGAAATTTTCATGAATTTTACAGCAGCAATCCTGATTCATAACTGTAACACATCAAAAGAAGTAGAAAGTAAAGAAAGTGTACAGGAGCTTGAAGCGAGAAATGCAAGTTTTGTTGTGAAGCTCTGCTGTGGAGAACAGTAGCACTTCCTGATGTAACACAGAGAGGATAATAGAACAGTCCACAGCTCAGAAAAAACAGGGTGCAATCATGCTACTTGATCTGTGAGTGGAAGTAAGAAGAGAAGGGACCACTCTTTCCAAGGACAGTTCAAGACTTTTGTGAGTACTGGGCAAAAGTACATTAGGAGAAGAAACTGAAAGGAGAGGAAAAGGAAAGGGAAAGGGGAAGAAAAAAAAAGGAAGGAAAAACAGGCATCTTCTACTTTGGCAGTACTGCTGAATAAGCATCAGGAAAAATTTCCAAAAACAGAGTCAGTGTGCGAGCTCCTGTGACAGGCCCAGATAACAGGGCAGAAGAGATACCCAGGGACACGCTTCACGTTACAAGAACAAGCAATCTCGTTTTGTAGACAACAGTAACGCTAGAGAAAGCACATGAAAAGACAATGCAAAGATGCCATTGATTTGCCTATGATGTGCTTTGATGTAGATACTGCAGGATATCAGTAACAGGCATGTTGCTATGGGCTTACCACCTCACACAGACAAAGAGCTCGGCTATGACCTTGTTAAGCAGGCAAAGGGAGACAACACTGGTGCACAAATATTCTCTCTTCTCCCCCTTTTCCGTGTGGGTGGACTAATTACAGTCTCATGTATGCAATTACCCCCTCCCCCATTTTTTTGATGCCACGTGGAGAAATGATCCAAGTGTTTTGTAGCCTATGCAGGGTAAAGGAGCACTGTCATTCTTCTGAAAGATCATCAAAAGACAGATCTGCAACTCCTGTGGAAAGCACTGGTAAGCTATTAGCAGTAATCAATCACCAAGCATATATGGATGAGTTTTGGTACCTCTGCTATTTCCAAAAGCCTAGTTTCCATAAAGTCCACTGGAGATCCTCAATCTTCTATGAATCAAAAGCATTTGAAATAGCAAGCCCACACCATCCTTTCATGGCTGGGCTTCGCGAACGAAGATTTGGGAAAGGTCTCTACCCACGTTTGTCACAAGCACGCTGGTGGCTAAAAAGGCCAATACGAGACAGGCACGTCCGGTTGCAAAAGGCACAGCAGAAAGACTCCTTAGGTGGTAAATTCTGCAAGGCACGAGTCTTTCTGCGTTCCACGATTCTTTCTGTGATCCACAGCACAAGAAAAATGCATGAGAAATTGCCCATTCTCTGTATTTGTCTGTGTTGGCACGACACAACCACAACGTGTGACAAAAAGCATATACCCAGCATTGTGTCAAAGGAAGAGCTATGATCATTCATGGAAGTAGCAGAAGTCATGCTGATTTTAGTCTGCATTTGCTTTGCAGAGCTTCAAGTAACAATAGGGTGTTGAATGGAAACACTCCAGAAAACACAACCTAAGCCCATTCATTATTATGAAAGTCCACCCTGAAGTAATTCCTGTCTGTCTCTCTCTAGGTCTCACAGACTGGCAAGCAGCCTCTTGTGACTTTCTCATCAACCACTCGATGTTCAGAAAGTCTCATTTTTATTTCATCATATGTTATCTCACTGTCACTCTTGCCATATGAAGTAATTTTATCAGCTGTTACCATTTCTTTTAGGTATGGTAATCTTGAGGAACAAATTAAATAAAAACTTAAACCAGACTGACAGGTGTGACTTCAGTAGCGGGTTTTTAACAGAAATGCATATTTAGAACTTCAGGAAGGCTTGTAATTATTTCAGGTAGGTCAGCGTTTAGATCAGACCAAAATATTAACATACCAATGGGAAGGTATAATTTGGTGGTGTATGTGTCCTTGGAAAATCTAAGGAAATCTATTCAGTATCATCAGCTATTCTGCACCTAATGCAACAATTTGAAAAGCAGTTTGTAAACTTGAACTCTGGGTATTTTCATTAATATACCCTGCTGTGATTTCCAAAGGGGTTAGGCATTAATAATTTCTACTGATTTAAACAGGAACACTGTACCACAAAAACTGGGTGAAGAGTGTCAAATAGGGTACCTGCACTTGAGAAACTATTTCTGAATTTTCAGTAATGAGTGACTTAGCCTGCAGCATCACTGTCAGAGAAGCAGGACAAAAGGAAAACATCTGACATAATTCTTGGTGGAATAATTTGAGAACAAATGAACACAGAAACAGGATAGAACAAAAGAGGTAGTTGTTCACCATCTCACACATGCTTTTTTCTCTCTAAACAATTTGATTTTAATGATAAAGAAATACAGTATTGTGCAAAATGTGGACTTGGATAGTTCAGAAGATCATAGGCCAGGCAATGCAAGCAGAGGCCACCTCAAACACTGTTGCTAATGTGACCTTGTCCCTGGACCTGCACTTCAGTATCTTCCCTTGTGGTTTATCTCACTGCAGCTTAGGCTTTGGTAGCAGTGCCCATAAACAGATGCCAGGCCACAGATAATGCTCTCATCCCTGCATTGATGCACTAGGTCAGTGCTCAGGGCAGGCTCTCTCTCTGGAGGTTCAAATGCCCACAGCAGTTGTTTCGCTCTGAAGATCACTGGCTTTTTCTTCCTTCACGGAGAATGTCACTGCATGTATTTATTGGTTTTGCACTCATCTGACACTAGCAGTCTACTGATCAGAACTCTTGTCAGACAGTTTTGATCAGTACAGTTATAGAGATAACCAAGGGCTGATTACATGATGTCCAACCAGCCCAATTTATAACATGTGGGGGATGCCTGCATAAGGTCACAGTCTGAAAAGGCTAGATGGCTCTCCTGGATCATATAGTCTCTAGTATGAGCTGCTTGGGTGGCTCCTCCTGGACAGTGGCACAAAGGACAAGTGCTTCCCTCTAAGACCCCTCTTACTAAAGGTCTGCCACTACACTTCAGAATGATTTTAAATTTCTGTCTTGGATTATATCACTTCTTCAATTTAAGTCTCTTAAGTCAGCTCAGAGTATTGGAAACACTCATTCCTAACATTCTCTGGACATACTATCTACAAATTCATAAACCAAAACTGCCTTCAATGATTTGAGAACTAAAAGAGTCAAGTCTAAAAGACAAACAACACTGAAAAAACTAATAAAACCAATTACAGAACTGTAATTACAGAGCAGTCCACAACAGAACCACAGAAGGGTTGAGGTTGGCAGGGAACTCCGCAGATCATCTAGTCCAAGCCCCTGTTCAACCCTGGCCACCTGGAACAGGCTGCTCACAACATCCAGGTAGCTTTTTAATATGTCCAAGGATCAAGACTTCACAACCTCTCTGGGAAATCTGTGCCAGTGTACAGTCATTCTCACAGGAAACACTTTTTAAAATTGATATTCACAGGGAACCTCCTGTATTTCAGTTTGTGCCCGTTGTCTCTGGTCCTGTCACTGGGCACCATCAAAAACTGCATGACTTCCTTTTCCTTGCACCCTCCTTTCAGGTATTTATACATACTGAAAAGCTCTCCCTGAGCCTTCAGGCTGAACAGTCCCAGCTCTTCCAACCTTTCTTCACAGCAGAGGTGCTCTGGTTTCTTCACTATTTTTGTGGCCCTTCAGCAAGTTGACTTTGACCAATAGCTCCAACTCTCTCTTGTACCAAGGAGGCCAGAATGGGACACAATCCTTTGGCATATCAGCCCCTCCTCCCAGTTTTGTGCCATATGCAAACTTGCTGTGGGCACAGTCTGCCCCATCATCCAAACCATTAATGGAGATGTTGAACAGTACTGAACCAGATCCAGCACTGACCCCGGGGTACGCTGCTAATTACTGGCCTCTGACTAGACTTCCTTCCACTGATAACTGCTCTCTGGGCTCGGCTATTCAGCCAGTTTTCAATCAACCTTGCTGTCTGATCATCTAGGCCATCCTTCATCATATCTACTCTATAAAGATCTTAGGGCAAACATCACTGAAAGCCTTGCTGAAGTCTAGGTAGACAATACCCAAGGGTCTCCCCTTGTCTATCAAGCTGATTATTTTCATTGCAGAAGTTTACCAAGTTTGTCAAGCATGACTTCCCTTGGGTGAATCCATGTTAACTTTCCTATCACTTCTGTGATAGGAAATGGTTTCTAGTGCCTGGAAATGGTTTCCAGGATTAGCTGCTCCGTCAGGAACTGACCAGCCTGTAGTTTTCTGGCTTCTTCTGACTGCCTTTTCTGAAGTGCTTATAAACATTGGGAATTTTTTTCTTATTATTCCAAGAGTTTCCATTAGGTGCTTCAAGGAAACAAAAAAGCTATTGGAAGAGTGGGACTGAAATGTCAAAATTATGAATAAGGTATTTTATTCTTCAAAAGATTTTATTTTTATTTATCTTTTAACGTAGCTGAATGTTTTGTGTCAAATATAGTTCCATATAAAGCATCCAAAACTTTTTGAGACAGATTATGCAGTGATTATGCTGAAATAAATACAAAAGATAATTACAGAACTATGAACTCCTGAAGTGATGAAGATATCCACAGTTACATTTTATGGTTTAGAATTAACTATATGCATGTACATTCCTCTATGAAAAATAGCAGAATAGCGGATTTCAGCAGCATTACATTTTTACGGTCTTAAAAGTTATTATCTACAAAAATAGTTTTTACATAGTGCTATTGCACAGTAGAATTCGATTTCCTCCTTCCTTGCATTTATGAAGTCAACTTCTGCATAAAACAATTCAACCATTCTAATATAATCATCTAACAGATGAGAGACTTCTGGGGTATGGAAACTCCAGAAATTATTATATGGAGACCTATTTGAAATAAGTGGTACATGTAACACAAAAAAGGTATTGTATCACTGATGTAAAGTCCAGACAAATCTTGAGCACCTAAAATGTCTGGGGAAGATTAATCTAAAATGCCTGGAAGGTAAACAAACTGGAAAGCAATGGGCCTCTACAGTCGACACTGTTCATCTTCACAGAAACTGTGTGGATTAAGAGACATTAAAAACTTAACAGAAGACCAGTGAACTTGTGACACAGCAGCATTTTAGTCAAATCCCATGAAAATTAACTTGTAAACTGATTTTTTCCCCCCCATTAGCCTTTTCACCCTAAAATAAAGCTGTCCAAAGGTTGGCTGGTTGCTGTTTAATCCCGTTTTGTGGGAGACCAGAAACATGATAGAAAAAACAAACTCTGTCAGAGTTGCCACACTAAATTACAAATACAAACACTTTAAAAATCCAGTTGTGAGAGCAGAGAATAGGGAACCACTGATAAAAGTGACACCACCAAAATAGTTCTACAACTGCAGTAAATAAACCATGGCAAACAAATTAAATTAGGGTCTATGAACTGCGTGTTTATGAACTGCGTGTTTATAAGTTGGTCACAGGAACCTGCAACAAGCCCTTAAAAAGGAAGACATAATACTCTTCACATTAAAGTTTGCTTTGGCTGAGATAATTTCCATAGCCAGGAAGAAATGCACATTTCATAAATAAGGCCAATATCGAAACTTTAAATAACAAGCTTCTCTTACTCTAAGATACAAGGCCAACCTTTTTCAACTGAAAACACAAAGCTCTGAACTAAAATTTCTGTCCATTTACACAACAATACAGATATTTAGACCTTAGGCTTTCTACCATTCTGTGTGCTCAGGTCTATTAAACCAGTTTAAAAAAAAAATCCAGTGCATAGCTGGACAGCTATTCTTGTCCTGTACTTTGGTAGCATTGGTTTATGCACTGCAGATGACCTTAAGAGAGCTTCATCCAAGGTAATGTCTGTCTTGATGAGAATGAACCCCTTATCCATGGCAAGAAGTGCTCTCTGAGATGCTAAACTGTTTGGTTGAAACAGGAAGACGATAATCTTACATGTCATATTACTATCCACTGAATTTCAAAAAACGAAGTAAAATTAGCTCTGTTTCTCCCAGTTACCTTAAGATCAGCAGACTGATTAGCTAAGGGTTGTTTTCTGGGATCAACTGGTTCTTGCAATTCAACTAAGGGAAGGACAAATGCAAATAACAAAGATCTTGAAGAGATGTACAGCAGAAATGGGGTAGGACTTGCACAACATTACTTACTTGAACACACTATACATAAGTCAGACCATATTACCTCTTAACTGACTAAAACTTCATCCTGAAACATCTTGAAATATTCATGTGCGACTGAGCAGAACCGGGACAGTTCCAACCAGGATTTGACTTCCTCCATAGAACAAGGCTGTCTAACCTCTGCAAGTAGAAGTATTTACCACAGAAAGTGCTGATCCTCTGAAAAACAGGGATGTAGCTTAACTCTTTGAGTAACTGCCTTCAAAGGCAGGCAAATTGCTCTGCCATATTGAGAGTGGAAGCAACTTTAAGAAGCTGTGACATTCCTGCAGCTTATTGGAGAGTCTCACCTGTAGCTTCTCTGTCAAGAACATTCTCTTTGGCATTTGTGTGTGTGGCAAAAAAAATGAGGTGTTGAGGAGACAGCACTGCTCCCATGATGGTCTAAGGCCTTAAGATGCTGTGATTTGTAAGAAGTTTAAAACTTTAAACCAGGCAATCTGCACCTGGCAATTTGTTCCTAATAGTGACCAATTGCAAACCTTTAGCAAAAGTGCTAATGACTAAATAACATACACAGTGATCACTTCCCTGCTATTCATCTCAACTTCATCTGTTACCATCCAATTTGGCAATCAACTGAGACATTTCTGAAGTCTCATCATGGCCTTTGGTGTAAATGTACATCTTAAAACATTTTCAATTAATTTACATTCCCATCTAGCATATACCGAGGTAGAAAACAAAATTGTGCTAATGGTATGTAAATCGTTTAAAATGAAAGAGGCTGAGAAACTGACAGAAGGGAGGGATGAGGGCATGTATGAACCCAACGTTACTTAATGGAATTTAGATGATTCTACTCAGTTTGTCTCTAATAAACAAGAGTTCACAAATTGCACTGAATGCTCAACTCATTTGTTTTATATGTCACCCTCATATAACCCTGTCCTTCTTCAGCAAACAGACCTCTGCTGATCAATGATGATTACACAAGAGGTCCCCTTGCTGTAACAGGTGCAAAGGGTTTAGCAAACAAGCTAGGGAATCCTCAAGAAAGAAAATATCTAGGACTAAAGGAGTCTAGTCATTTCCCAGAGAATATGCCAAAGCTATACTTAGCAAATCACATAACCAAACTTTTCACAGATTATACATTTTTTCTTTTTGTTTTATAGTGTCCAACTTGAGATCCTCAATTCAATAAAAGAAGGCCCAATGAAAATATAGGCAACAGGAGCTACATTTGGAAGATACCAAGTGCTACACGCAAGCTAAGTATTCTAATATGACTGTGTCTTAGGGTCAAGTTGACCAGCCACTTAACTGTACTCTCTGCACTTTAACATTAAACTCAGCTTCTTCACACCTTAAGAATGTTTTAAAAATTAACTGATGCTGAAGGGAAATTATTCAGAAACTGCTGTGAAAAAAGATTTTTAAAGTGTAAGAAATAGGAACTGGAGCCACAGGAAATTCAACGGGGATTATAAGAAGTTAAGCAAGTAGCTGCTCAATGGCATAAATTCTGTGGAATAAAGCAAGTTCTGAAGAAAACTTGGAGAGTTGATCATTCAAGTAAAATCTGTCATTGAATATGTAGATACGAGCAGATTTAAGCCCAAACCTTAGGTTTGGGGGTTTTAGTTTGTTTGTTTAAAGCCTTACTGTTACTTTAAGAGAACTTTTGCATATATGGATCTTCTGATTGGTATAATTTCAGCATGAGGGTCTAATAATTAAGAAAAGTTAAAGCTAAAGCAGTTGTTACTGAATTCTCAAGTCTGAAAGAACAGGCAAGTTTTCTGCAGCTCCCACTGCTTTTGGAAGAAAACATCAAACTAAAAGTCAATGAAGGTTAATTTGATTTCTGTTTTTTAAGCTTAGCTTGGCCTAGTAATATTATTTAGGCTATCTGAAATCTTTCTTGCAGGAGGGTAAGGAAAAAGGAGAAAGCTTTTTCTGCTCTTCTGAAGCACCTTTTCACAATGGGTGCAGGGTTGCACATAGCTCATTAGATGGGATGAAATCTCCAAATTTGCTTTTAACAAGTGAATTGGAAAACAGATGTCATCATACTAACCATTACAGTGATGAAGGTTTGTAGATAATTATATTCACCAGAAGTATTAGTTAATTAAGCCAGAAGTATAAGTGATAGTAGTAATGAGCTATCATCCTCTGCGCTGGCTAGCACTTCATGAGGTAAAGACACTGCTAATACCTTGTGTCTAGTTCCTGGCCACAAAGGAGCAGGAGCAGCAGAATTAGAAGCAAATACATATTTCTGGAATCCCTTCTGTTTCTCAGATTTTATCCCTTCTACCATTCGACTTTGAATATTGATTTTGATCTCCTCCTTCCTCTCCCTCTTTCTATCTAAGTCTTTATTAATTTCAGTAGGCCTATCACTCAGTTTTCTGTCCTATCTAGCACAGTACAGGTCTCTCTCTCTCTCTCTCTCTCTCTCTCTCAGACAATCACCTTCCCGTTATCTTTTCAGACAACTGCAATCTTTTCTTCCAAGAGCCTCCTCCTAACTCCTTGAGCCTCCCTTCTTCATCCTAGAAAGAAATCCATCCCCTCAGGATCTTTAATTCTTCCCATTATTATCTAGCTCTGATAAATTACTGCTTGGAGACTTTAGTCCCTGCATATTTCTACAGCCAGGATCCTCTGCCGATTTACTTCTTGTTGCAGGATCAAAAAGGAACTTCAGAAAACAGAACATTTCCCTGCTGCTAACCAGTACCCCTCCAGAGATGACAGCAGATTGCAAAGAGAAAGTGGAAAAAGCAATTCCTTAGGAAAGAAACAAATGCTAACATATATTTAAGAGTCAACTTAATTTGAAAGTTTTGCTAAAAATCTTTCTGGTACTGTTGTGAACTTTTGGCCGCTGTCACAAGGCAAGAGCTGATAAACATTATGTCACTTCTTCTAAATAACTGCTGGAACAAAGCAAAGAGAAGAAACTAATGGCAGCAGTAAAGACAGTTGCCCACAAAGACAGCACTTAGTCCAGATTGGTGCCTGAAGTCTTACCTTCCTGACAAATCACTGCCTTTTCTATTTCAAAGCCAGTCTCACAGCAGCATACAGTAAGCTGCTTTTAATTTTTGAGAGAACTGACTGCATTCTGTGACTGCCCAAAAGGTAA
The DNA here is from genome assembly GCF_036250125.1 of Pseudopipra pipra. Classification (NCBI taxonomy): domain Eukaryota; kingdom Metazoa; phylum Chordata; class Aves; order Passeriformes; family Pipridae; genus Pseudopipra; species Pseudopipra pipra. The sequence goes on from NC_087549.1 coordinate 73,592,658, forward strand.
TGCCTAATTACACTAGTCTGAAGCGATAACAATAAAACTTTGATGATTCATACAACTGGTTCCAAGTTTATCTGTGCCAGTTGCCAAGCAGTTCTTTTCAGTCTTCACTTTGATCAGAGAAAGTGACCTTGGTGTCCTTTTAATGCCAGCTGTAAAATAAGCTGGCAATTAGTTCTTTAAAGTTCAAGTGATTCTAATGAAATCTCTTATGACCAAAAATGCAAATTAATTCTTTAGTTCTACATCTTGGTAGTTTAGGGAATTGAGATTGCTCTCTGTCCCAGATATGCTAGAGTAGGGGAAAAAACATTAACAGAACCAAGAACATCAGGATAAACACACTAACATGTTGCCACAGCTAGCAATATTTTTATGCCTATGTTAATTAGCGAAGATTATGAAACAAGAGTACAACAATTTTTAAAAGCATTTGATGAAAAGAGCACAAAACCTTGCGTTATTTCTACATAAGCAAAACTTATAGGCAGCTGTTCCTAAAAACATGCATGTTTCAGCTCTTTCTTTCTCATTAAGTCAAACAACGGTTAGATAATAGAGCTGAAAACGATTTTTGGTACCAATGTATTTATCACATTTCCCAGCACATCAAGCTGTCAGACTAACAATTAGTTTCATTTCAAATCAAACCTGACAGGCAGTCCCTTGGTGAGAGAACACATGTTAATTTAACTAAAACACATACCTCTTCTCTTTCAAAATACCTTTTCCATCAAGAACACAGCTTTTGAGATACTCTCTTCCTATCATTCCACAAATTCTTACTGCCAACACAGCGAACCTCTAACTTACCGTCAAGTAGCAAACAAAACTGAAATCCAGACTTACACGTTCCCATCACTTACCTAGCAAAGCTGCTACTATTGTATAGAAACAAGATAACTGCCTCTACATTAGTCTGTTAAATAAGGATGAGAATCCCCTATGAGGAACTGACATTCAGTAAGCACAGTACCCTCTACACTTCATTGCTTATCCTCAGACAGATTCTTCGTCTTTCCATGCCCTTACGTTTTGTAAGTGAGGTCTACAAAGTATCTCCAGGATTCAGGAACAATAACGAAAGTCACCCAATGGGGACACTTGATGTTTAGCTACCAGAAATCAAGGACACTGAAGAACAGCTGTCTTCCCACATCAAATGAAAAGAAACACTCTAAGAAATGCCAGGAAAATCAGCCTTGAAGACTCGGTATTTTTAATTCGGTATCAGCCAGTGTTCCCTCTTATTCACAGCCTCATCCTCCCTCAGGAAGAGGTGTCAGACATAAAACAGCAAGCAAACTATACAAGAATCTGTATCACATGGAGGCTGGTATTTTTTTGAGGAAGATGGTTTATACATAAATGAGACTATAAACATTGCTATTGTAAGTCTTTCTTTTTAAAACACTCCAAATCTCTTGTCTGCAAAGATATCAAGTTTCTAGGTCAAATATGCTTCAATCAAATACTCTTTTTTTTTGGGGGGGGGCTTTTAAAAATACAGTAACAAGCTATCCAATGGTTTGAAATTTCACCCCCCAACACAGAAAACAACTTAAGTACTCCCTGTAGACATAGAACCACCAAACGGTTTTGTTTGTGGAGCATCCACTACTCCTCTGGGCAACCTGTTCCAGTGCCTCACCACCCTCACAGTAAAGAATTTCTTCCTAATATCTAATTTAAACCCTCTTTCAGCCTAAACCATTGCCCCTTGTCCTATTAAAAAGTCTGTCCCCATTTCTAAGACTCCATCATAAGCAAAAAGCCTCGACAAGGAATCCCTGGAGCCTGCTCTTCTACAGGCTTAACAACCACAACTCTCTCAGCTTTTCCTCACAGGAAAGGTGTTCCAGCCCTCTAATCATTTTTGTGGCCCTCCTCTAGACTCATTCCAACAGGTCCATGTCCTTCTTGGGGAGGGGGGGGCAGAGCTGGATGCAGTACTCCAGGTAGGGTGCAGCCCAGGATATGATTGGCCTTCTGGGCTGCAAGTGCATGTTCAGCCTCCCATCCACCAGTATCCCCACAAGTCCTTCTCTGCAGGGTTGCTCTCAATCCATTCATCACACAGCCTTCAGCAATACTAGCAATTGTCCCAATCTAGGTGCAGAACCCTGCACTTGGCCATGCTGCACTTTACAATGTTCACACTGGCTCCCATCTCCAGTCTCTGATCAACCTCAACTCAGTCCTTCTGCTCGCTTAGGCAGAAAGTGCCAAATTACCTGGAAAAATTGATTTTTTTTCTTTTTAACAGACTTGGAGTATGTCAGACAGATTTTCACAGCCTCCTCACAGCATTCTTGCAGCATGTTTCATTAAGGAAACTTAAGTTCAGCAGCTGTGTTTACTGCATGCCAGGTAATGAAGAACAAAAACATTCAAGTCTTACACATAAAACCCAAAACTTTGCATTTGATTCATGCCAACGCAGGTCTCCACAGAGCTAATAGAGCAGTGGTATAGTTTAACTTTAGATACAGAAGTTTACTTCATAAATATGTTATGGAACTGTGCACTAGATGCAGCTTCTCAGTGGGCCCTGATAGAGTACACAACACCAGCAGGACATTTGTACCTCAGTGGTGATATTGCTGCACTAGGGAGCAAAGGTCTTAAGTTTAAAGGCAGACAAAAATGGGGAAAGTGTTTTAAGCTGCCATCTCCACACCTTTGCTTACCCTAAGAGTGTAACAGCAACCTGACTGCCTTGCAGGGCTCCTCAATAATATCTCATCTCATCTGGCCTAAGTAGAAGCCAGCTTGCTGTCCTTAAAATGCGCCTCAGCTCCTGAAGACTTTATTACCCAGAGCAGGAGACACTGCAGATACCCATGGATAAAAGCTAAAATGGCCTTTAGGGCAAAAGAATAATTGCCTGCAATTTTTCTTGGATGATCACAGACAGGTGGGAACACAATCCAACAGCATTTCACAACCAATTTTTTTTTCAGAGGCTGCTTATAGAAGTAAACATTTATGCTGCCTTTTTTTTTTTTACTATGACATGATCATAAATTTACAGAGTTTGTAGTTTCTAACTGACAATTAGGCTCACATAAACAGAATCACTCATCTCTACAAAAATGTGAGGGGAGAAAAAGAATTCAACTTCATCCCCTCACAAGGTTCTTAATAATTCTTTTCTCCTCAAGAAGATATTTCAAGTTGGAACCAGAGGGTTATCAGTATAGTCTGCAAACCCAAAAGCACTAGAAGCTGGTTCCCAGCTAAACTGGAAAGTAGAGCACAGCATTCAAACTCTCCGTCAATAACCTCAGGCAACAGATTCCTCCTAGCTGGTGGAAGTGGGGGAAGGAAGTTATTTCTCACTCTGGCTGCAGCCCAAACTTCAGTAATTTTATCTGTTAACCAGCACAAAAAAGTGTTAGCCCATGGCTTTCAAGAGAGGCAGAGCTCCGGCTGCAGAAGACATTTAGTTGCTTGATCAGCTGCTTGACCCTGCTGATAGCATGCTGTTCCTACCTCCGCCTTTCTTTCTCTCCTCACCAGCAAACCAGAGACAGGAATCTAGTCAAGATACTATTCCACATGAATATTTCAGACAGTAACTCTACTGCCAGCTGCTTGGATGTGTTTCAATCTGCAAGGCAAGGCAGGGACTGTAATGCAACTGAAAGAATTTTCATCGGTTTCTCACGTTGTTGTGGTATTTGATCATAAAAACCCCTCCCTAGCTACAACTCCTGGATTGTTTAAGACTAGGAGAGATGAGCAAAACCAAAACAATGGAGGTTTTTGCTTATCATGAACCTTACAGAAAGAGCTCCAAAACCAGGGTGGCCCAAGAATGGAACTGAACAGGCAGGTCCTTCCTGAGGTCAGTCCTTCCTGCCAGCTTCAAGCTGGGTTTAAACTCTGTGCTTGGTGCTTGTGATCTTCCTTTCAGAACACAGCACCAGCCACAGACCAAGCACCAGTGCTGCTCACCAGCCTAGCTGACACCCCCTAAGTTAAATGCCCTGCCACTGGTGAGGAACTCCAGAAGGGCATCACTAAACTCTGAAAAAAAAAAAAAGGTTTGGATTATAAAGGCCCCATGAAAATTAACAGAAAGTAGTTTGTTGAAAGCTACTAAATACAAAGACACAAGAGGGTTCATGCTTTCAGAAGACTCTTCTTGCCTCAGGAAATGCTGCTGCTGCTTTAGCTTAAAGAGATTTACTTTTTAACACTGCTGAAGAAGTGTCTCTGATCCCAGCCACTGCGTGGGCACATGACAGACATCAGTTCTGATCATTTCAGAATTGTCTGTAATTACCAGCTGAGGAGCGCTACCATGGAAGTCAATATTTATGCAGCCAATACTACTTCCACCAAATGCGAACACTTCCAGGACTTTGTATCCAAAAGAACATCACTTTCAAATTATTTCAAGATGCCTAGCAGCAGATGGACCACAGATTTGCATCCTAAATGAAAAGTATCACACCAGGGCTGCAGGGGGCATGTGGGTGAAGTGCATTACTTAGTATGGAAAGTCATGAACACCAAGTACTACACGCTGAAGTAAAGCAATTCTACTCTGCATAAAGATTTTCCAGGCTTCTTTCCATACAGTGATACTTCATCTCTTCCAACAGTTTACTTTAGGGAAGTGAAAGTAAGCGACGGATGTACAGAACCAAATTAAACTTTTACATCAAAACCACCAAGCCTTGACATCCATCCAAAGATCGATTAGTCTCACTAGAATTTATTTGCAGAGACTGTGCTAGTTAGACTAACATGTGGCACTTACAATTTTTCACCTATATTTATCAGTTTGTTTTCTCAGCTTTCATCTGGAAAAACACAGACATTTCTCCACAAAATCTCTGCCAGGTTTGTGGTAAAATTCTTTTTTTTCCAGAGAACTCTTATATTTCCTTCCTTTTCCATATTTCAAAAGCTAAAACATGGTTTCTAGGTGGGTATTTTTCCCCCTCTGTCAGTCAAACTGATTTTGGCAGATCATGAATCACCAGCTAACACTGCAACTCTTATCTTCCTTCATCTTAAGAAAATAAAACTGAAATATGTATAAATTGAGGTTCTTTTCCTCTCTTTGCTTTTCATTCTGTTCTTATATCTGCTAGAAAAGCTCAGTGTGTAGTTATGTCCACAACTATAGTCTGAAGAAATAAGGAAAGAATTAATCATATCCAATTTATGCCACATAGTAAAGATAACAGATACAAGCCTAAGGAAAGCCTAGGAGAGTTAAGGGGTTAACTCATACACTGTTAAGCCAAAACCGAATTCCTGGAAGCACTCCTTGGCAATCAAATCTTAAAAAACAAACAAACGTATGTATGCCTTGACTTCACCCTCCTCCAGACTAATCCGCAGAATCTAGCCAGGAGACATTTCCCGAGGTACTGTAAACAGTATCAGTTTTACGCCTGAGCAATTAGATTTACATTTTTTCTAGCCCTTTTTGCCTATGGAATCTTGCATGATTAAAGATATTATTAATATCATCTGCAACAGTGGTGAATCCAGAGAGGAACACTGTTTTTGAGTCATTCCCTGAATTCGCTGTAGAGCCTAAAGGCATGCTACAGACATGGGTGTAGGATACAGAGACCGGATCTTCATCTAAGGCTATGGAGGCAGGCTTGTCGACACCACGTGACAGTCTAACATACTAATGCTACTTACAACAGGGTTAAGAAAAGCAGCAAATTATTAGAATAATTTAGAATTTAGAAGTTTTAAAATGCCTTCCTAGAAGGTGCTTCTAATTTAAGTCCCTAAACATACATCACAAATGTTCTGCAGCTTAATGTAGCAGTACTACCAGATTGCCTCCACAACCATATAATGCCACCATGGCTACTAAGAAGCCAAATTCCCAAATACTTTTCTCACTGAGTTTCACTACACGAACCTTTGATGAGATCACCATTTCTTCCCAATACATGTCTTTACTTAAATGGTAACTGATCTTCATGTGAAGTCAGCCTGCAATTACAGTGTTAGACCACATACCCTCCTGCCTCTCAGTGGGCAGAAATGAACACATGGGGAAGGAAATGAAGATGGAGCTTGCAAAGGAGTGCTTCCGACAGTACTCTCCAGAAATCTGCTGCTCGGGAACTTCCCAAGCCAGAGACTGTATTCTTGGATTGTCCTATAGTACCAACTATATTCCATGAATTTTCCAGTGGCTTTCGTAACCCAAAATCTCTTTTTGCAGAGCTTAGTGATGTCCTTCTGGAGTTCCTCACCCTTGGTAGGGCATTAAACCAAGCAAGACAGCTCTGTATCATCAGCAGACTTAAAGATTTCACTCTTTATTTCCTTACTGAGGTCACTGACAATGATCAATGCTTTTATGGTTGCATACATTAAGTCATAAGCCTACCAATTCCATAAACACAGCTTTGCTTTAGTCATTAGGATTTGAATCCTAATGCATGACTATTTGCCCAGAATCTTGGCTCAACACCGCCTTCCCTACTGAAAGGGGAGACGCGCTACGGAATTTCATGGCAGTAAACACTCACCGAAATTATGGCAGACTAAACATCAGCTGTGAGGATTCAATAACTCCAATGTTAGAAAAGGCTGCGAAAACACAAGATGACTTCTGATGGAAATTTACTGTTAAATTTGCAGACACTTTGTCCCATTGGATAATCTTCATTTTCACCACATTTTGTAGTAACATAATTAAGTTCAAATAAAAACAAATGGATGCCATTTATCTCACAGAAGCTATTTATTTGCCAAGGTTTCTCTCTTAAATATGTATATTAAAATAGCTTAGAAAAGGAAATATTAAAAACAAGCAAATGAAGAGTTTATTTGTTTCAGCAATATGAATGCTGATTTAGATTCAGCAGATGAATCTATTACTTAATTCCTCTGTTTGCATATTTTTGCATTTTTGCATTCCACTTAGCGCATATAATAGTGTTAGAAAACTTTAGCTCAGGATCTTCTAGAGAGAGAATGAGTGGGTTTTCAAGGTAGTTACTCTAAAGTTACCCCAAAATAGAGTTTATGTTTGTTGGCTAAATATTTTATATTACTGGTATTAAAATCTGAATGAATGACCAAGTGAAGAAAAAAACTTCAGTCTATTTGGTATGCAGAGAAATCCAAAAAATGCAAACAAAGCTCCTCATTAAATAAACTCAGTTACCATGGGATATGGCAGAAGACATTCTCGAGGATCAGAAACTGAAAATAGAGCATAGGAATAAATCAAATATCATGATGATGGAGGTTAACAGTGTGATTCTGCAAGAAACTTGAAAAGAGATCTAAACAGTAAGATGACAATTTATGCTAATGTTAGTGAATTATTCAGAATAAAAAAAGAACCCTGAATATAAACAACCTCAAGGGATCTCAGAGGAATGACAGAACAATAAAGAGAAAGAGAAAAGATGGCACCATAATAAACACAGAATACTCACACTGAAAAAAACAATCCTAACTGTATCTACATAATGGTGGGCTGTAGCATAATTATTAAACTCAAGACCAAATGTTGGAATCACCAGGAAAAGATTTTTGCAATCAGCCATTTAAGTAAAAGGCAGTTAAAAAGACAACTGGAACTCAAGAGAAAGAAGTAGAAAAATATAACTATGCCAGTGTGTAAGTCTGTGGCATGCTTTTACCCTCCACACTGCAATTCTAATTATTCCACCACAAAGACAAACAAAGTTAAATGAGAACTCAAGGAAAAATATACAGTAGAGAGAAGGAGGAGAAGGTGAAACAAATACAGTTGTTTTATGTTTTATTTTATATTATTACAAGACTTGAAGGACATGGCAAAAAGTTACCAGGCTTTCAAAAAGAAAACATTTTTTGCAGCTTACACTACTTGGACTGTGATGCTACCTTCATGGGAAGGTGATTATCAAGGTGAGAAATGTACATATGGTCAAAAGAAGGCTAGAGAAATAGTAACTAGGTGGAGTGGCAGTAATTTGATTAGCAAGTTTCTAAGCAGTAACTTGGATTGCTGGATACTGGGAGAGCTCCTCGGGCTCATTGTACACCAGCTCTTTTTGTACCCGGCCCCAAAAGGACCGTCTGATGGGGAGTGCTGCACAGACAGAGCTTCATGCTGGCCCTGCAGAGACACCATATGCTTTAAAACAGAGGAGGCAGAGATTATAACGAGGTTGTAAGTTCCTCTTTCCTTCACAGTATTACCCTTTCTTTATTTCTTTAGAAGACATGGCAACAGGCACGGAGAAGTATGAATTATACAGTGAAGGATGAACTATACAGTGTCTTAAAAAGCCATTAGGTAATAAACCTACAAAAGTTTTTAAAAAAAATGTGGAAAGGAAGACAAAATCTGGTGCATTAACTGCCAGCACTTATCTTCTCTTTTCTCCTCCTATGACAGGGAAAAACAGTGTACACTAACTCGGCAACTTCCTCTTCCCAGTAAAAGGTATTAAAACCAGAAGGAATTACCAAAGCAAAAAAAAAAAAAAAAAAATAAATCTAGCCTACTTGGTAAGCAGGAGACTCTTGAGGATCAGAAACTGGAATAGTCAAACACAGAAACAACACATCATTAGCTTCAAAACATACATTCAAAAATTATATAACTATTCCTATGAGAAATATGCAGGTCCTATATAGCATATTTTATTTCTCTGTCTGATACATAAAACTTTCACAAAAGAGCCGAGTCCTGATCACCACACCAGCTAAGTTATCAATCAGCTCTGCATAAGAGGATGACAGGTACGCAGAGGTCTCTCAGCATTAGAACTCTTCTCAAAAAAAAAGGTGATTTTAGGAAATACAACAGGAAGAGAACAACTGGCAATCACTAACAGAGAAATAGTTTCAAGGGTAGGGCACAGCACAAAATAAGAACTTGAACTGGAAAACAAGGTGTCATAAAGGGAGATCCTCCAAAGGGCAGCGGCAGGAATAAATAATACGTTATCAACAGGAATGCAAGTTTTCTGCAATCGTTTGCTTATAAGACATAAAAGAAAAATGTAGTATTAAACTTCAAAGCCATATAGAGGTCATCCAAACCATCCTAAAACAGGGAAGGAACCAGAACAACCAGTCTTATTAGCCAGAAGGCCTATGTTTGGAGAAAACAGCAGAAAACAAAGCTCTACTCCTCAGAAGTTTGTTTGGTTTTGGCCTTTTTTCCCCATTGTAAACTGGAACAAGAATATAATCTTTCAAACACGCCAACAGAAACAGAATTGTGTAATCTCTGAAAACAGGAAATTAATTCTACAGCAGTTTTCAAAGCAATAAATAAGAATGTTAAATTTCATTTACTCAAAAGCTTTCTAAATAGCCTTATGTGGAAAAATTTGTGGTAATGCTATTAGTGTCGCTGTTGATATAAAACAGCGTACACATGGCTAAATACACTCTTCCTCTAGAATCACAAGTTAGCATGATACCAAGGAAGAAACACAGAAGTGAAAATTACTCAGTTAGTTTACTAAAATTTCATTCCATCACCTCCCATACAAAAGCAACATTTTAACAAACAAGCCAAACAGAGCTGTGCATTAACTGGTTGGTTAATTCACTAATGCTCCACAAAGTCAAAAGTCAAATACAACACATGCTAACAAATTGTTTATTAACAACAATAACATGTTGCACATTAGCACGTTACTATGTTGCATGCAAAACCAAAAGATTGAAACAAAAATAAAAATCTGGCGGCAGTAGCTTTCATAAGTAGAGTAATGCAAAGTACTCTGGATCATCCTAGCAATCACCGAGCAGTAAGCACAGTTTACCAAGGCACGTTCTAAATGCTCACACGAGGTTACAGTCTCAGGAGAGTGACCATCAGCACTGGAGGGCAGTCAAGTTTATTAGCACCATGTACAACGATGCACATAGTGAGTAATGAAACTTTGCTTACTGAATTATTTTGAAGATTTTTCAGTAGTTCCATATACTCTCAAAAGAGACACCTCAACTTAGCTGTTCTAGCAAAAAACCAGCCTGTAATACATGGAGCCCTGTATTTATTTATTTATTTAAAATAGAAAAGAAGGCTTTAGAATAGGCTTTGGGAAGCAATGACAAACATTCAGCACTGCAAAGTACCTGGATCTCAAGGACTCTCTGATTCAGTACTGCAGTATAAGGTGCTTGATGAAGTGTGCCATAATTGAGAGCTAGTCTAGTATTTAATTATAGCTCTAACAATCTGAAAAAAAAGAAGAAGAAAGATAAATTTCAAGCTTATTAGGGAAAAGAACTAAGCACTTTGGTTGTCACCAGCCTGCAACAAAGCCAGCTCCCCTATGAACAAAGCTCTCGTCTGAGCACCAGGCTCACCACCTTACATATATCCTAAGGAATGAGTCCCAAGAAAACTGAAATTCATCAGAACTAAGATTTGTGTGAATGTGGCTAAAGTATTCTACTAATTGCCATTTATTTAATAGAATGTCTGTGACCAAGGCACAATCATTGAAATGTTACAAGCTTATTGCAGCGAACACTCCCCCAACAAGCAATGTGCTGCACTGAACAGCTCTATCAGCTTCTACAGTGGCATAAATAAAGCTCTGATGATGACAATACAACAAATGCTTTCAGCATCATTTTTATTTATCTCTCATATATCTCTTGCTTCTAGTACCTGTGTCCTGGGAGTGAAATGAATTTCCTCCTGTCTGGCCCAGTGACAGTTAACAAATGATAATTCCAAGTTTATTTTAATATTAAACTGCTTCAAAGTTTGGTGCCTGATGCAGCTGAGGCAGAAGAAGCTTAAGGGAGAGAAGGTGCTACTTGAAGAACTATATCCCCCTCCTTGGCACACATGGCGTCAATCGCACACACCTCCTACTCATTTTCAGTTCATGGTAACTTCACTTCAAACACAGGTTTTCAATGCTAAATGAGAAGCATCTGGTCCTCTGCAAGCTTTTTCTAGTAAAAATTCATACCTTTAATGTTAGAAATACTCTCAGCATTGCCGAACACCTAAATAATAGAGACTCAGGCTTAGTTGGCATAGTGAAATGGATAGGACTATACTTCTGAGTTTGGAAATTTTTGTGCTTTATAATGCCTGTGTAATATCTGTTTCAACACTGTATGTGCCTTCAGACTGACACAGTGACTTTCATTCCATGCATTCCAATACTTCAGAAAGATACCAAAAGAAAAGAACTAAGCAAAATGCTACCACACAGGCTATTAGTTTAAGATTATTTACTTTTCTGTACCAATGTGAAATGCTGCGCTAACTAAGCTGTGCCACTCGCAAGATACTACTTCCCATCCATTTTTCTCTCACATGACTAAGCTTTTCTCACCTTCCTTATGCCACAGAATACAAATTAAAGACTTTCATTCTTTTAAAATCTTTTTTCTTACACCAGCTTGGCTGACAATTCATCTCAGCTTTCCAGCTAATTTCATAAGACAGCATATGTTTCTTTGGGACTGAACTTGGCTCTTGCTGAGCTGGATGGCGTATCTCCTATTCACTTTGAGGGGGAGAAATATCAGATCTTTTTTAGTGCTTTCACACATGCACACAGTACTTCAGGAATATGAAAAGAGCTATCCATATAATGTCATAACTGGCACTTACACTGATGGATTTATCAACTTACAGCTTCAATCATCAAGAAATATTGGAAGCAAGAAACAGTCTTTCAGAAGACTCTCATATCTTTCTGTATGAGAATGCTTCATTCATAATCTTGCCTAGCTTTTTCTCCATTCCCTACATTCACAGATCTTTTCAGTTCTTAAATGGAGATATTCACAGCCTATTTTCTTACTTTACAGTAGTTCTGCATTTAAAAATCAGTATTACACATTCTTTTCTCTCTTCATACAGTTAAGTCTGTAACTGCATAAGCATTTGATAGGGTTCAATACAGGTCACAGCAATTACTTTGCTACTTCTCCATGTAACTGGTCATCTGCAGAAGGTATTGTCCTGAAAATCACATGAAAATGGCCAATATTGCTTTCGGGTTTTATAACTAAACAAACTGTGCACATATAAACTTTAGCAGAGTTGAGCATCTGCTAATCATAAAAACTCTATGCAAATGATTGAGACACAAAGATGAATAATGAAGTGGAAAAATGCATTGAAGGCAACACTACTTATGTAAAGGAGAAGAGTGTGACACCATTAAGAAGCTACTCCTCTAACTGTTAAGTGAATTCAAATCCAAAATAATAAATATAAGAAGGAGGAAGGGGAAAAAAACAACAAGCCCTAAGCACAGAATCTTTTTGGAAAATAGAGATGTTTTGGAGAAGGTAGAAGGCTATTTCCCTTACTGCACTATGTTCACTATTCTTCTTAATAATATTATAAAAATATAGTTGCCTTTTTTTTTTTTTACCAGCCCAATTGCCTCCAAAGCTCCACATCTGAGTAACAAGAGCTCAAAGGTCAAGGACAGGAATAAAAATCTTCGATTCATATCCATTATATCCACACATATAATCAAGTTACAGTTTTTCTATGTCAAGTGTAAAATGACAATACAGTCTGTGAACATAATCTCTGTGCAAAGCTGCATCAGTTCATAGAGGTAACAGAATTAGGCTCCAAAGAGTGGGGGGGCTGGGGGAGGGAAGGTGGTTTAGAAATATGGTGGGAGATATTTTAATTCCATCAAAGAAGAGGATCTGTATATTGATGACAGATGCTTGTACAGAGTATCAGTTCACTCTTTCAGAGCTGCCTGAAGCTCTGACACAATAGCGCAAGAGACCTTAGAAGCCAACACTTAAGCGGCTCTGTTGCCAGAAAGGGAGACTCAGTTGGTCCTCTGTCCACCAAAGTCACAAATTTCCTCTTCAAAAACTTAAGCAGAAGATGTAGCAGTCTATCTGCCCTGACCTGTCTCTTCCTTTTAACCTTAAATATTCACCATGCTGAGTCAATGCCAGCTTATGTTTCCAGTAGTTTGGTTTTACAGATGCACAAACAGAGGTCGTGAGGTCTTTTTCAGCTTTATGTTGGTGAACATGGGAGAGACATTAATGGACTGTTCACTCTGAGTATTTATGGAAGTACAATGCTACCTGTTCGCAGAGGTTTGATTTACATGTTCAACCAGCTGTAATTTTTTTTCTTTTTTTACTTAGAACTCTTAAGATTTCCCTCAGTGAAACACCTGTTGACCCTACATCATCAGATTACCTACCATGGTGGAAACTACTTCCTTGAGCGCAAGCAAGCTGAACACTAGACATCATTTCCCAGATTCTAGCTGTGCTGAAGAGCAGTTACTCCCAAGTTAAAGGGTCAGAACTCTGACTCTACAATTTTTGCTCCAGAACAATAGGGTAAAATACAGTGAGTAGAAATAGTTTCAAGCATTTCCATATTCAGGGTGTAAACAAACATACAAATCTTCTCTAATAGCTTAACTATATAATCCACTTTATATTTTTTAAACTCTGTCAGAAGTTTGATCAACAAGGGTCCTTACGAGGCAAAAAATTAAACACATTTTCATCATGGCTGGGCTTCGCGAACGAAGATTTGGGAAGGCTCTATCCACATTTGCTACAGGCGCGCTGGTGGCTTATGAGGCCAATCCGTGACAGACATATCCGATTGCAAAAGGCACAGCAGAAAGACTCCTTAGATGGTGTATTCTGCAATACACGGTTCTTTCTGCGTTGCCTTTTTTCCTCGAGGGTGATCCTGCGTGCTTTCTCAAAGGCATCAGCTGCGTTATAGATGGTGTGTCTCCAGGCCTCCCGATTTGAGGCCAGAGTAGACCAGTTATGGTGATCAATATGGCCAAGGCTGAGATGTTGTTTCAGGGAGTCCTTGTATCTTTTCTTCGGGGCTCCTCTCATGCGGCAGCCACTGGCAAGTTCACCGTAAAGCAAGATCTTAGGGAGGCGGTGGTCCTTCATCCTTGAGACATGCCCTGCCCAACGCAGCTGTGTTCTCATCAGCATGGCCTCAATACTTGTGATAGCTGCTTGCTCTAGAACAGATGTGTTGGTGACATAGTCTGACCAGTGGATGTTTAGAATTGTACGGAGGCAGCGTTGATGGAAGCGTTCTAAGAGACGCAGGTGGTGGCGGTAGATGACCCATGATTCAGATCCATATAAGAGAGTAGACAACACTATGGCTTTGTAAACACTGATCTTGGTGCTTTTCTTCAAGTGTTTATTACGCCATACTCTTTTATGGAGTTTTCCAAAAGCACTATATGCCTTTGCTAATCTGTTGTCTATCTCTCCGTCAATCTTACCGTCTGAGGAGATGAGGCTACCGAGGTAATTAAACTGTTGGACTGATTTGAGCTCTGATTGACCAATGGTGATGTGAGGATGATGGGGGACATCCTGAGGTGCAGGCTGATGGAGGACCTCTGTCTTCTTTAAGCTGACTTCCAGCCCAAAGAGCTCAGCAGCATCTGCAAAGCAGGATGTTAAACGCTGCAGAGCTGCTTCTGTGTGGGCAACAAGGGCGGCGTCATCAGCATAAAGCAGCTCCCGGACAAGATGGTTTAAGGTCTTAGTGTGGGCCTTCAGTCGCCTTAGATTGAATAGACTTCCATCAGTACGGTATCGAATGTAGATACCGTCCTGATCATTGAGGTCTGCTGTGGCCCTTTGGAGCATCATGCTAAAGAAGACGGTGAATAGGGTAGGAGCGAGAACGCAGCCTTGTTTCACACCATTCTTAATTAAAAAGGGCTCAGAAAGTGTGTTGCCATATCTGACTTGGCCATGCTGATCCTCATGGAGTGAGATGATCATTTTGAGGAATTTAGGGGGACAACCTAAACGTTCCAAAATCTGCCACAGACCTTTTCTGCTCACAGTGTCAAAAGCCTTAGTGAGGTCGACAAAGGTTACATAAAGACCTTTGTTCTGTTCCCTACACTTCTCTTGCAGTTGTCTGAGGACAAATACCATGTCTGTGGTGCTCCTGTTGGCTCTGAAACCACACTGACTTTCAGGAAGGATACCTTCTGCTATAGTGGGTATTAGTCTGTTCAAGAGTATTCTTGCCAGGATTTTGCCAGCAATGGAGAGCAGAGTAATACCACGATAGTTTGAGCAGTCAGATTTAATTCCTTTCTTCTTATACAAGGTGATGATGACTGCATCACGAAGGTCAGATGGTAGTTCGCCGAGTTCCCAACAGCGCACCACGAACTCATGGAATTTGGTGTGGAGTGCAGGGCCCCCATGTTTCCAGATTTCAGGTGGAATTCCATCAATCCCAGCTGCCTTGCCAATTTTCACCTGCTGTATGGCCTTGAGGGTTTCTCCTAAAGTGGGGGCAGTATCCAATTCATACTTTACTGGTTGTTGTGTGATGGACTGAATTGCTGAGTCTTGGACTGTGCGGTTGGTACTGAAAAGAGTCTGAAAGTGTTCAGACCATCGATTCAGAATGGAGGTTTTATCTGTCAGAAGTGTTTGACCATCAGCGCTGAGTAGAGGGCTTTGTACCTGGTATGTAGGCCCGTATGCTGTTTTCAAGGCCTCATAGAAGCCTTTGTGATCACCTGTATCTGCGCATAATTGAGTTTTTTCAGCTAGGTCAATCCACCATTTGTTCTGGATGTCACGGAGTTTCTGTTGGAGCTTGCTGCATGCGAGACGAAAGGCTGCTTTTCTTGCGTGACAGGATGGCAGTGCAAGGTGTGCTTGGTGGGCGGTTCTCTTCTTCCTCAACAAGTCTTGGATTTCTTGGTTGTTTTCGTCAAACCAATCCTTGTTCTTCTTGAGGGAGAACCCTAAGGATTCTTCGGAGGATTGCAGGATGCTGTTTTTAATATGATGCCAGATTGTTTCAGGAGAGGAATCTGCAGAATTTTTGGGAATGTTATCGAGCTTAGTTTGAAGGTTTGCCTGGAAACTGTCTCTTACTGTGGCTGATTGGAGATTGTTAACTTGGAGTTTTCTCCTTGGGATGCTGCCCCTTTTTGGTTTGATTTTGATCTTGAAATTGAGTTTACAGCGCACCAGCCGATGGTCTGTTTGGCATTCTGCGCTGGGCATCACGCGGGTATGGTGGACATCGCGGACATCTCTCCGTCGCACCAGGACGTAATCGATGAGGTGCCAATGCTTAGAACGGGGGTGCATCCAGGTTGTCTTCAGACTATCTTTCTGCTGAAAGATAGTATTAGTGATGGTGAGTTGTTGCTCTGCACAGAATTCTAGCAGAAGTCGACCATTATCATTGCAGTTTCCAACACCATGCTTGCCTAATACACCTTTCCAAGCTTCAAAATTCTTGCCTACTCTGGCGTTGAAATCACCAAGGATAATGATCTTATCGTCTGCAGGGACCTTTTGGGTAAGGAGGCGCAGGTCAGTGTAAAATTTATCTTTTTCAGCAGGGTCAGCTTGGAGAGTTGGGGCGTATATACTAAAGATGACAACATGTTGCTTGTTGTTTAGTGGAAGGCGTAGGGAGATAATGCGGTCAGAGTGACCTGTCGGCAGATTTTCGAGTTTAGGAACAATAGAGTTTTTGATCATGAAGCCGACTCCTGAGAGGTGTTTTTCGGTTCTGGGCTTGCCTGACCAAAAGAGTGTGTAACCGGCACCATGTTCTCTGAGGCTGCCTTCTTCATGAAGGCGAACTTCACTGAGAGCGGCAATGTCGATGTTGAGACGAGCCAGCTCATGGGCAATTAGGGCAGACCGACGCTCAGGACGTCCGCTATCTGCAGAATCGAGCATGGTTCTGATGTTCCAACATGCTAGAGTTAATTTAGGTACACCTTTGGAGGCAGGTGCGTGCCTTTGACTTTTCTTTGTGCGACCGCATTGGAGGAAGATGCCCGTTGGTCTGCGGTTAACCAACCGGGTGAAAGTGGAGATGAGCTTTGTTTAGGCCACCTTTTCTAGGCCCCTCTCCGAGTGGAGCAAGCAGTGCTGTCCTTGGAAAGGCTGCTTGGTCGTTCAGGGTGCTGCCTCAAGAGACTGTCATCTCCGGTCAGTCTCAAATGACCAATATCCTGAACCGCCTGCATGCAGGGTTGAGTCTGCGGCTCCCAGTGCATCTTTCACCTGCCGTTACGACCCTCGCCCGTCGCTACAGGACTTTTTGCATGCGGGTAAAGCCTTCAAGCCTGCGCAATGGATTTTTTAGGTGAGATGCAGTATGCGCGGAACTGAACCCACCCTTTAGTCCTGAGGTTCATCTGCCAGGGCCGAGCGAGCTTGGACGGTGGCAGTGAGGTCCTCAGGATGTAGGTTTGATTAGAGTGACCTTCTCTTAGATGGATGGCCTTACAGGGCTAAGCGAGCTCCATCTGCCCGGGTTTGGGATTAGAGTTGTCCTTCTCCTAGGATGACTGCCAGAAGGCTAATGAGCTCATCCTACCCACAGATTTATTGTATCTGACCCTATAGTTTTGACCTGTCTGGCATGGGCGACCCTACCAAAGGCATGTACCATCGCCAGCGTAGCTCGCAACCACATAGGGGTATACAGGTTGCATTCTTACTATTAAAAACGATTAGGCCAAGTCTTACACTACCTAGTTTTCTGCCATCTGTCTATATTCAATCCCAGGGAAGCACCCGGGATCAGCCCTTTGTCCTGACCAACCTTACAGGATGTAACAGATAAATCCAGGACATACCAAACCTGGGCAGTAGCCACGGGTGAACCAAAAACAAACAAACGAGCGAAACTGTTCTGGCCACCATACCCATCTAGGGCTCGAGGCCCTCTCTAGGCCCCAGCCCGACCAAGATCTCCAAGCCCCAGAGGAAACTATTATCCACTCTGATCTTGTCCTCCCCCCACCGTGTTTCCTCATATCTTCCCACGCACTACTTACCTGACCACCCTCCAGTCCGAGGACCCCCACAGCCTCCTTGTTACCCCCCCCTCCCCAAACCAGACCGGCAAACCTCTGTGTATTCCGAGGCTTCAATTCTCCTCTCTCTCCTTTCGCACGAGGGCACAAGGTCGCGCCGGCGAAGCTCCCTCTCTCCTTTCCCGCTGGGGGGGGAGGGGACCGGGTGCGGCCCCGCGCGGGACCCCGGGGCGGCCCCGCGCGGGACCCCGGGGCGGCCCCGCGCGGGACCCCGGGGCGGCCCCGCGCGGGACCCCGGGGCGGCCCCGCGCGGGACCCCGGGGCGGCCCCGCGCGGGACCCCGGGGCGGCCCCGCGCGGGACCCCGGGGCGGCCCCGCGCGGGACCCCGGGGCGGCCCCGCGCGGGACCCCGGGGCGGCCCCGCGCGGGACCCCGGGGCGGCCCCGCGCGGGACCCCGGGGCGGCCCCGCGCGGGACCCCGGGGCGGCCCCGCGGCCGCGCGAGAACCGCGGGAGCGGCCCCGCGGCCGCGCGAGAACCGCGGGAGCGGCCCCGCGGCCGCGCGAGAACCGCGGGAGCGGCCCCGCGGCCGCGCGAGAACCGCGGGAGCGGCCCCGCGGCCGCGCGAGAACCGCGGGAGCGGCCCCGCGGCCGCGCGAGAACCGCGGGAGCGGCCCCGCGGCCGCGCGAGAACCGCGGGAGCGGCCCCGCGGCCGCGCGAGAACCGCGGGAGCGGCCCCGCGGCCGCGCGAGAACCGCGGGAGCGGCCCCGCGGCCGCGCGAGAACCGCGGGAGCGGCCCCGCGGCCGCGCGAGAACCGCGGGAGCGGCCCCGCGGCCGCGCGAGAACCGCGGGAGCGGCCCCGCGGCCGCGCGAGAACCGCGGGAGCGGCCCCGCGGCCGCGCGAGAACCGCGGGAGCGGCCCCGCGGCCGCGCGAGAACCGCGGGAGCGGCCCCGCGGCCGCGCGAGAACCGCGGGAGCGGCCCCGCGGCCGCGCGAGAACCGCGGGAGCGGCCCCGCGGCCGCGCGAGAACCGCGGGAGCGGCCCCGCGGCCGCGCGAGAACCGCGGGAGCGGCCCCGCGGCCGCGCGAGAACCGCGGGAGCGGCCCCGCGGCCGCGCGAGAACCGCGGGAGCGGCCCCGCGGCCGCGCGAGAACCGCGGGAGCGGCCCCGCGGCCGCGCGAGAACCGCGGGAGCGGCCCCGCGGCCGCGCGAGAACCGCGGGAGCGGCCCCGCGGCCGCGCGAGAACCGCGGGAGCGGCCCCGCGGCCGCGCGAGAACCGCGGGAGCGGCCCCGCGGCCGCGCGAGAACCGCGGGAGCGGCCCCGCGGCCGCGCGAGAACCGCGGGAGCGGCCCCGCGGCCGCGCGAGAACCGCGGGAGCGGCCCCGCGGCCGCGCGAGAACCGCGGGAGCGGCCCCGCGGCCGCGCGAGAACCGCGGGAGCGGCCCCGCGGCCGCGCGAGAACCGCGGGAGCGGCCCCGCGGCCGCGCGAGAACCGCGGGAGCGGCCCCGCGGCCGCGCGAGAACCGCGGGAGCGGCCCCGCGGCCGCGCGAGAACCGCGGGAGCGGCCCCGCGGCCGCGCGAGAACCGCGGGAGCGGCCCCGCGGCCGCGCGAGAACCGCGGGAGCGGCCCCGCGGCCGCGCGAGAACCGCGGGAGCGGCCCCGCGGCCGCGCGAGAACCGCGGGAGCGGCCCCGCGGCCGCGCGAGAACCGCGGGAGCGGCCCCGCGGCCGCGCGAGAACCGCGGGAGCGGCCCCGCGGCCGCGCGAGAACCGCGGGAGCGGCCCCGCGGCCGCGCGAGAACCGCGGGAGCGGCCCCGCGGCCGCGCGAGAACCGCGGGAGCGGCCCCGCGGCCGCGCGAGAACCGCGGGAGCGGCCCCGCGGCCGCGCGAGAACCGCGGGAGCGGCCCCGCGGCCGCGCGAGAACCGCGGGAGCGGCCCCGCGGCCGCGCGAGAACCGCGGGAGCGGCCCCGCGGCCGCGCGAGAACCGCGGGAGCGGCCCCGCGGCCGCGCGAGAACCGCGGGAGCGGCCCCGCGGCCGCGCGAGAACCGCGGGAGCGGCCCCGCGGCCGCGCGAGAACCGCGGGAGCGGCCCCGCGGCCGCGCGAGAACCGCGGGAGCGGCCCCGCGGCCGCGCGAGAACCGCGGGAGCGGCCCCGCGGCCGCGCGAGAACCGCGGGAGCGGCCCCGCGGCCGCGCGAGAACCGCGGGAGCGGCCCCGCGGCCGCGCGAGAACCGCGGGAGCGGCCTAAACACATTTTAGTGACAGGAGAATCTGCAGTGGCAAATGAAAAAAAAATGGAAATAATGCCTACAGCTTACTTCTTGTCAGTTGCAACAGAGCAAAGTAAGGGAAAGGAAAAACAAATTTACTCTTGATTGAAAGCATTTATCTGCAGACAAATTTGAGATTTCCACTGCACTTCCAAAAGAAAAAAGGAGGTTCAGCTTCACTAGCATATTCAGACTTAACAAGTAACACTGAGCTGAAGGATATCAGGGGCCTTCAGCAACTCCTCTCTCACCATGTAACTAAGTACCAAGAGTAGCTCTTTAACATATGAGCACCCATATGCTTCATTAGCATGATTTTACTTTTGAGTCACCACATTCTAAATTACGCTCTCATTTTTTTTCTTTTTTCTTTTACCCAGTGAATATAACCAAAGCAAATATCCACATTGTAAACTGAATTAAAATCCAGACTGCATAATTTATTCTTTCTAGAGCTGATGGGTAAGTCAAATATAATTCTGGGTTCATAATCTCCAGGTAAGTTTAAGATACAAATCATATACAATTTACATATATAGAGAAACCACTCCAGAGAATTTATATTGAGTAGTTAAATCACTGTAATTACCCACTTTGTTTCAGAAATATAACAAAAGAGCATGAAAGTCTTTAAACATAAAAGCCTTTGCAGTTTACCCTGTTTGTTAAAAATAAGCCTGATATTTGCTTTTTTAAAGGTTTTTTTTTATATATCCTGATGTTGATAAATAATTATAGTTTCTTCTTCTTGAGATCCCAGAATTACAATTAATGAATCTCTTGTGCAAAACTGAACAAGCAGCTCTCACTTCAAATTATCTGTCTTTCAGGAGTATTTATTACGTCAAGAGTCAGATGCTGGCTCAGGAATGCACATGATACTGCAAATCTCAGTTAAACATGCATTAATGGGCTTTTAATAGAGCCCAAGACTATGAGTAGCCTAGTTATTCCAAATAATTTCTATGACAACATACGGTCCTGAAAAATGATGATTTTGATTCATAACCATACTTCTAATTATAAGTTTCACCTTCCTCCAGCACCACAAAAAAACTTCCGGCAGCAATCAGTAGGACTTTCAATCAATAAAAACTGCAACCATATAAAAAAATCCAAATCAACACAAGCGACAAGCAATTACAAAAACATAAGAAAAACAGTAATGGATCAGTCCAGAAGTTCATCCAGCCAGTATCCTATCTCCAACTGGCTGATCAAAGTCACTCCTGTCTTGAACACATGTGCCAAGAAACCCACCTCACAGTCCAGTTTACTACTGACACCTTGACCAAAGGGGTGTCACTGGCTTTTGGAGATGCCACATCTTTAGTTCACCTAAACCAAACAATGCAACTTCTCCCTTCTTTCATCAAGTCTTCTCTATATAATCATATCCAGCCATTCCTCTTTAAGTAAAACTCTATTTATACCAGACACATAAAATTATTTCTACCACTCAAGGCTGAGAACTGCCTCACAGGAAAGGTTTAAATTTGTATAAAATTGTCTTACCACATACTGTTTTAAGGGATCACGAATCACCATTATGACAAGTCTCCCTATCTTCATGAAATGAGCTAAAAGTTGCTAAACAACTGAGAAAAATAAATGTCAAATAAGATATAACTAGTGAATGTTAAACTCATCTTTATCACAGCACAGTTAGCTATGTCAGGGGTGTTCACCTGTATCAGCTTTGTTTACTTTAAGACTAGAAACATTGACACAACAACTTTTTCTGCAATCAGGCTGCAAAAACAATGCTGTCTCTGAAGCCACAAATACTCCCATGAACCCCAGCCGAAAGCCTTCTTGCTGAGCAAGTGCTCGGATTTGTGCCATCATGGGGAGGACATGTGCTCTCAGAATTCCCAGAGAACCCTGGGAGAGACTGAATTCTTCTGCTTCCATTTACTGTCAGTTCCACTAATCTGTCCTCAAGTAAGCCTGCAATGAGATTAAAATAATGACTTAGTCATTCTACCCTCCCTCTTCACAAACAAATTACTCTTCTGTTTTATTCTTTTCTTCTACATCATTGTCAGCTGGCCATATCACCTGATACAGATTTCCTGAAGGGCTGTTTGCTCTTTTTAACTTTGAATGCAATAGGGAGTAAAAATTGCATCATATCAACAATACTACCTTAAAATGGCAAAGACTAAAAACATGAGAGTAGAAAGTTAAAAACACAGATGTCTCCATATCTGCTTAGCAAAGGGACATAAAATATCAGCTAGCAAAGCCCCACAAGTACATTGGTGCTGAAGAAAGCAGAACAGAATGCTCACTTCTCCTCTCCTGACAAACCCATCCCCATCTCCTGATAAACCAGTCTCCACAGGCATCAGAAATCCAAGGATATTCAAAGGGCACTGTGAATCACCAGGAACAGACACAAACTCCGGGGGACTGCACCTTCCAGCACAAAAGCAGTTGACATGCTGCAAACATAATTTAATTCTGACTAACAACAACAACTTTATGTACTGTGGCCTGTGAAGCTTGCTTATTCTGTCTTCGGCTAAATACATTCTTTCTCACATCTATAGCTTGTACTAACACCAGAGCAGTGCAAGTATTCCCACAGGAGCCTACAACAGGCACATTAAACCCTTCCCCTCACATACACAAAAGGTTCAGGAAAACAACTTCTCTCAAGTTGTAAACCAACTTACTGTTTTGTATTATAACTCATGTTAGTTCCCACCTAACTATGCTCTTTATGTCCCCCCGCTGCTTTCTTTTTAAAGAGGATTAGATCAAAGAAATAAAATAGTTTAGCCCAGTGCTTTCTGTTTTAACATATAGGCTCAAGAAAACTGTATGCACAAGTGCCTAATACAGACCAACAATGTATCCTCCACATAAAACCAAAGCAAAGAGCACACTCCAAGTACATATTTTGACAATCAACTGATCAAGTAGACAAGGGAATGAATTTTATGATGTGTAACAGCTAACTATTCTCTAATTAAATAAGGTAGCTCTAGAGGTCATTAAACTATCTCCTCTGCCATAAAAGCATAAAATTTGCTCACAGACCTGCTTTACAATACTAATATACAGTGTGTCTTTGCTAGCATCTACAGATCAGGAGCGCAGCCCTCCCCCAATCATTCTGTTGCCCAGGCTTTGTTTCACATTGTGGATTGGTCTCAGGCCAGTTCACCCGGATTCTCTGAAGATAATGCTAAAGTGGAACACATAGACCAAGGAGACACCTAACACATGCCAACTAGGATTGGTCCTTCAGTCCAGAAAGCCAAACTAAGTAATCTCCAAAACACACACAGTATGAACATTAAGTCCTCAGCACCCACTGTTTACCCCCACAAATGGGCTTCTATTGTGCCACAGCACCTGCTACAGCAAACACAGCCACAAATATCAAGATTAAATTTTAACTTTTCCCTGCACTATTTGAGTGAGAGAGGGAAACATAATCTTTCTCCAAGAAAGGAATAAAGCACATGCTATATCGTAACAGAGGCTTAGGTCTGTGAACAGATACAAGAAGTCTTCTCATTTGGATCCTAATCAGGCACCCTCACCATGAGGGTGATAAGATAAGAATACGAATAAGATAAGATAAAGATAAGAATAAGAAGGTACATAATGCTGTGCTTTGTCTGGATGAGGTGGTTAATTCTCACCATAGCAGCCTTTTCTGTGTTGTGCTTTGCATTGGTAGCTGGAAAGCTGCTGACAACACACGAGTGTTTTGGCCACTGCTGAGCAGTGCTTCCACAGCACCTAGGCTGTCTCTCCACCACCACCCTCTCACCAGCAGGCTATGGGTGGGCAATATCTTGGGAGGGGACACAGTCAGGACAGTTGACCCTAACTGACCAAAGGGATATTCCATACCATCTGCTCAGCAATAAAAGCTGGGAGAAAGGACGGGGAGGAGACAGGGAGCATTCATTATCACCATGTTTTCTTCCAGAGCAATCACTACATGTACTGAAGCCATGCTACGCAGGAAGTGGTGGACATCGTCTGCTGAAAGGACATAGTGAATAAATATTTTGTTTTCCTTTGCTTCTGTGCAACATGGGCTTTCTTTTGCTTTATTAAACTGTCTTTGTCTTGACCCATGGGGTTTTTTCCATCTTGTTTTCTCCCTCCTCATCCTGCTGAGTAGGGGAGTAATAGAACAGCTTGGTGGACATCTGTTGTACAGTCAAGGTCAACCCACCACAACCACACCTTAAATAAAATGATGTATCCCCAAGCAAAGTTTAAATTGACCCCAAGAAACAATTTCTTACTTAAGTCAAAACTTGATTGCAGTACAGACTCTTTCAACTTATATGCCACTGAGAAGAATTACAAGATGACCAATTTGACTGATGAAGAAAGGACATAAAGTATAGTTTTCCTGCATTGTATTTGAATATATTAATTAAAATTACTTTTCTCTTCTTATTCCAGTTGTGATTTAGTAAATAAACACCTTTGTTTTTATTTATACAGACATTTTCACAATGCCATTGTTCTACATGTAAAATAAATATAAGTCAGTCTACTTACCAAAGCACAAGAACAGATCTCAGGGTTTTTTTAAGTTGAGCAAATACCAAGAACAATCCCAGGCAGTAAGTTAGTAGATAAACATTTCAGGTAAATATAGTCCTGGCTACAAAGAAAAACATCTAGCCACGGAAAATAGCACAAAACTAGGTGGCTTTTGTAGGAACAGAAGTACCGCAACAGTTCATTGAACCTCCCTGCTTTCTAAACAGCAGTAATCCAATAAATCTACTTAAAACTGCTAAGTAACTGCTGTCTTAGTGTTTGCCACCACCAAAACTGATAGATTCCCATCTAAAATAAAAACAGATAATATTAACACCATTTATTTTTACTTGTCTTTTCAAAAGCACCATATTGTCAAATATCTCACAGAGAAAGGATAGG
This sequence comes from Pseudopipra pipra, assembly GCF_036250125.1. Taxonomy (NCBI): domain Eukaryota; kingdom Metazoa; phylum Chordata; class Aves; order Passeriformes; family Pipridae; genus Pseudopipra; species Pseudopipra pipra. The sequence continues at coordinate 73,617,651 of NC_087549.1, forward strand.
GACTACAGGGTAAAAGGAATCACCCAGCACACAGCAAGACCATCTCATATGAATTGACAGCGCAATGCTTATGTCCAAATGTGCTTCTCCACAGTCTGAATTCAGACATTTTAGGAAAGCTGAGGTTTTACTTTAACTGTACTTTTTTCTCCAATCTTCTCTTACCTGGCAGGATCATTTAAAAGAGGCTTCGTGATGTGAAAATTCCCAAATTCTCCAATTCTCTTGAAGGAGTGTCTAACTTGCTACTGCTTTATGATACAAAACCAACCGTATCTTTGGTTTGCTATTTACAAGGAAAGCAAACTGGTGATAAGGCTCAAGGTCATGGAAATTCACTGTAGCACATGCACCAAATCAAAAGTGCTCACCTGCTGGTTTCCCAGTCTTGGTCATCCTTATCTTTTTCTTCTTTGGCATCAGAATTGTGTGGGTGTTTCTGCACAATCCGCATCCCACCAGCTTTCACTGGAATGAAAATTAAACAGACAAAACAAACCTCAGTCAAAATACCGTAAGAAGAAAGTTTTAAGCATGACTCTCCCCTCTTGCTTCCTGATACTTTACAGAGTAGTTTAATGGTAATTACAGTTTGAAAAAAGGGCCTGAAGTGTAAAAAGCGGCAAGCCTGAGGAACAGCTACTTCAGGACCACATCTGCCATTCTCTTTTACATCATGCCATCTTTGCTTATCCTGAGAAGCTGCAGGTCATTTTATCATCTGCTTTCAACATCATTTCAGAAAACTCAACGCTGTTTTAACTCCCCCTCCACCTCTTATTAACTTGCAGCAGTCCAAAGAAGAAAACTGAGGCAATGACTTGCACAAAAGGCCACAAACATGAATGTTAAATACTCTGATAGAACAAGAAGGGTCAAAGAAACTTACTTGTCATTTCAAGTTAAAAAAGTACATCTATAATAATAGTATTTATACAAAAAGTACTTTAGAAATAGTGTAACAGAAAGCAAAGCTTAGAAGGACTGTTAACTTGCATTTAGAATGGAGCTTTTTGTTTTGTAAAACATATTAGCATTTACAACATTTCAAATGCTTGCATCATTTAGTTTTAGAAATGATGCAAATGTGAAAGCATCCCTTTGAAACACAAAACAAGAAGTGAAAGCAAATCCACTTATGTTCATCACTTATCCACTCCAAATCGCAACACAAAACAGGAACCAAGCCAGGCTTAACACTGCAGCTACAAAGCAGAGCAACAGGCAGGCTGCTCTTGATCTGCTTTCTGTTTCAATAGTGTACTTTTTTTTTCTTCAACCATTGCTATACACACTTACAGGACAGCACAGGACAAGATGATGCATCTCATTAGCTAACTGGATGGGTTACACTGCCATCAGCAACCCCATAAGAAAACCAGTGTAGCGGTCAGAAGTCAATAAAACCACCTACAGACCCCGCTGGTTTGTGTTTCACATTGCCTTGACACAGCAAGCCTTAGTCAGATTCGGCAGAGATGTCACAGCCAGAGTGAGCAGGATGCCAGAGCAGCCATTGGAAGAAGCTGAAGCGCTTGCCAGCATGCCTGGGGGAAGCTGTACTTCTGACAGCCCTCCTGTGCCCAGCCACAGAGGGATTAGGGCACCTCACAGCAGTTCAGTGCTAATCCCTGAAACCTAGACACAGGTCTAGTGCTCAATTCTTAACCAGGACAGCAATGGACAGGACACCACTGGGCATAAATTCTACAGCCTGTGTGAAGGCAATTAGGAAAGAGAAACTGACCTGATCTAGGAGAAAGTGACAGCTCTTTGGTCCTGTTTTTTAAAAACAGATTTTAAACTTTTTATGATATTTGAAAGGCAAACTTCTGATTCAATAAAGGTCATTAACTAAAGTCAGGCAATCAACAGACAAACCCAAAGAAATATCTTTCAGAACCTATCAAAATTGTGTCCTCTTACCATGTATTAAAAAAAACAACCCCTAAACCCAGATCACTAATCATTTTGTGTTCTGTCTCCAGAACTTATACTTCAATAGGTGAGAAATGTTTCACATGGGACAAGGAAGGAGAGACAGTTTAAAAGCTATATTTCTTGTTGTCTAAAGTGAAGCAAAATTAAAATTCCAATTAATTTCTCTTGATGCAAGCTCCTCAGGAATTACAGTTTGTTTGCAAAAGCAAACACCAAGAGTTCTGCCAAGTGCTGTCTTCTTTTAATATCTCAGTTAATGAAAGTGATTGGTATGTTTTATTAACCTTAATTTACAAATTAATAATTTGAATTAATGTCTATATTTAACATCATTGCACAATCAGTTATTATTTATTTCAAATTACTTTTTGTGGAAGATGCTGTCTCCACAGCAACATCTGCCAGGGTTACAAACGGCACCTCTGAACAATACACACATCTCCATGTCCTTCACCATCTCGTAGGAAAGTAAAAAATCAGTACCTGAAGATTTAGTGCTAATTTAGGTGGTCTAAAATCTCTCTCTTCTCATATTGTATATCATCAGGCCACCAGCCACTTGTTTTCTCTTTATCTGTCACTGGAAAAGATATGCAGCTAACACGTTCAGATTTGTCTGTATGAAGAATTAACAGGGATTAAAAAGCAAATAGCCAGACAACTAAAAGGCATAATAGTGACTGAGTAATGCAGCAACTTAATGTTTTTTTTTAAATCTGATTTTTTTGAACTAATATCAGCAGGAATAACATAGACACCTTAAAGTACTTTGGTGCATAATTAATAATACTTAGTAATCTGAGGTTACTGTGCAGACCTGGGAAATCAAAAGAAGAATCCAGCAAACAACTGCCATAATCATGTGCATTTCTGAGACCAAAAGTGAAATAATTAGATCAGCATTCTATACATATAGCTGATGTACATTTCTGCCACCCATGACACAGCATGCTCATACCCAATCTAGTTTCAAGACATTTATCTTAAGAAGATAAAATACTCTTGCAGCAAAATTCACCTTCCTTTTCAAAAGGTTTCAACTAATCTACAGTACATTGGAGAGAGACAGAGAGAAAAAATTATGATTACGTCCACCAAGCTAAAGAAAAACCCACTCCTTTTGGGAGATTTTCTTGGGAGTTATGAGGATTCATCTATTTCGTACTTGCCTAGCATTTACTACACAATTTGGCAGATGCTTACCATGGCGATTTGTCATTTAAAAATCACCCTTAAAAGAGCTCAGATTTTCTTGTAATAAATCCTGCAGAGAAAGGACCTAAATAAATGATAAACCACCTTTCAGAACGCTGTCAGAAATCAGTGCCCAGAAGTGGATGGTGTCAACAAAAATGTGTTGGCATTAGGAAGAAAGCAGCTCCTGTGCTAAAGAGCAAGAGGAGAGCTTAGGAGGGACTTGCGCTAAGCAAGAGGGGACCAGGAACAGCTCCCTGGGGTGGTGGCAGCCAAGAGACCACCAGTCTCTAAAGTGTGAAGTAAAGAAGAGATCATCTGCCAGCATGCTCTGAGAAGAGCAACAAGTCTGTTTGCCTCACTGCTGGATATGAGACAAGTTCTGGATTTTTAATTACCATCTGTCATGTTTTCACCCCCTTGAGAGTCAGACAGGACTACCCTGTCTGTCCTGTGAATGCCAGCCCGTGGTCCTCTTAATGGTATGACTACTCCTTCAATCTAGAGTGGGAATGCACTCTACTTTTTCTTCTCCTCCCCCCACTGTTGTGCTTATTTCATACTCCTCCCAGTCTCTGAGACTGAATTCTGAAATAAACCCCACTGAGCTGGAGCAAGTACCAAGCACCTAGAGAAGCACTATAGATCAACAATGGCACTGGCCCCAGCTCACTCACAGTGCAGGTTTCCCCTTAATAGACTGCTGGTCACAGCATCTGGGGAGGAACTTTTAGAAATCCAGATTATAACCAAGAGTTTTAGCAGGTTCCCCTTTTCCTTGAGTATGGTATTCAATATTAACATGAAAATTTATTTCTTATGTACTGTGTAATAACAGATTCCATTACAATGATAAGATGCATGAAAAGGGAAACACAAAATATGCCCTTGTGAAAGATTAAGGGAGCATACCTTAGTGTCCAATAAAGTAAGAACAGAGGCAAGAGTTATTATATACCTTCATTTCATAGAAATCTTGGCTCAGAGCTATATTTTTTTTAGTGCAGGAAAAAGCACATAACTACTTTCATGAATCTATTGTAAAGCTTCATAAATAAACTATTAACACAACCACTTTGTCCCTCCACAGTATCTACCAAAAGAAATGAACAACTAAAAGCATAATTAAGCACAGCTCTTTAGAGGGACTGTACAAACCTACTCAGAAACATATTACATGCAAGTGCATTTGATCTCACCGACAGACAGATATTTAATACTTAAATTTCAGAAAGAAGTTAAAAGTCACTTCGTACACCCTGTTAGCAGCCTGAGGTCTTGAGGTTTCTTTCCATTTCATTACCCTTTGTCTTTTCAAGTGCTTTTTCTTCCCCCATATGTGAAAGATCAATGCAGAAAGGGAGCCAACAGACTGCACGCAGTCAGTAAGTGAGGGCCAACCGTGCACATGAAAAACAATGGATTTGCTAATTTTGCTTTTAATTTGATGACCCTAATCCTTACTAACTTTTATGTGTCAAAATCATACTCAGTGGGGTAAGACATCTGTAATTACAGGTAGGGCTCTTTATACAACTGTATGCAGCAAAACCTGAGCCTTTAAGCCATTTATCAAACAAGATACCTTATTCACATCTTTGCTAGGAACTTGCTTTGTAATTTATGAACACAATTCCACCTGTATTTATTTTTGTAAAAAATCTTTTACTTTCATTTTATTAAAACTTGCTTACAGACTGACCTATTGCATTGTTTTAATATTCAAGGACCTAAACCAGCTTGATATAGAGGATTAAAACCTAGCTTCACACACTAAATATAAAAACTGTTGCTAGTCAGCACATTTGTTGTGGTTTCCTAAGTGTTAAAAGAACACAGGGCCACTTTCCTCTGCCAGACGGCTCAGAACCACCTTCTTGCAGAAGCATCCTGGAATTTAACTTCTTCCTGAAGATTCTGTACATAGTGTTAGTTGTTTTTTCTAGCCTCAAAGACAGACTTGGTAATCCCCTTCCTTCCAAAGCTCAACTGGTGCATGCTTACACATACAAAAAAAATAACAGGGATGCCAATGACCTTAAAAGGCTGAAAAAGTTCTTCAGTTCATATGTGGGCATGTTTTACACAGAAAAAATAAACTGAAATACTCAGCAAAGGAAGCCTGTACTGTACTCCAGTCATGCTTTTGCACTATGCATCGCTAGTGTCTTGTGTAGAGAGGTCTTTTAAAAATGCTACCTGTTTCAAAAGACAGGTTTTGAAGCAACACTCTCAAACATGCAATGACATCAAAAAATACAGTCGTAAAGCACCTAAATGAAAATATATGCCATTGACAGTGTAGCTGGGAGACAAAGCTAAACCAGTGTCAGGTCTTAATGATCCCTTCACTCTGAAGCTGACCTGTACCTCAAGGAAGCCAGCTCAAGAGCTATGGCAACAAAAGCTGTCAACATTGGGAAAGATTGAGGAATCATTGGGTTTGGTTCCCTGAAGCAGCTCAACAGGAAGTCAGGTCAAAGCTCCTCCATGACAAGGGAGGCTGCAGGACTAGGATGACTCTGCTTAGCCAAGAGATTGGCTTAACTCAACTGCTGAACTATATTTGCCATGCAAAGTAAAGCCATGATTTCTCACTTCTAATATCTGTTTAGAGGAATCACAGGTCCTCATTATAAAAAGAGTAGAATTAAATAAGGGTTCAACAACCGTTTACAAATTTAGCTTTAAATCTCTTCAATTGATGTGAATATAAAACTTACCACCTGTGAATTTAGAATTTCAACAGTTGCTACTGAAACACTTAAAAAAAAAAAAAAAAGCTCGCCAGAGAGGAGCTGCCGTCCACGGACGGCGGCAGATGGGTGTCCCACTGAATGTGACACACAGCTCCTACCCTGACCACCTGCTCTCCCACGAGCACGCAGCAGCGGGATGGAACGCGACAGAGCTCCTCTGCTGGGCAGTTCATAAGCAGCTTTACTTGTTTCCTACTCTGCCAGCCTCCAGAATTGCAGCCAGGAGCGCGCAGCCTGCTCTGGCACTCACACCGTGACGCCCACAGGCAAAATGGATGCACAGCGTACTATTACAGTATTACTAGTTTGCAGTGCGTCTGCTCGCACTCAGTTTGCGCTGTTGGAGCATCGTCTCCGTGACCCAGACTGCTCCGTTCCCGTTCCTCTTCCCACCATCGCCAGCCCCAGGCCTCCCCCGCCTTTCGAGGGCGGGATGCCGGTGGAAGACAACGTAGTGTGCCGGGTGGGAGCCCGGAGACGCCAAGCTGCACACACCCGATGAGGGTTTGTCCATAACCAGGGAGGTCCTCCGGGAGAAAGGGAGAGTCGCCCCGTCACCGGGAAAGCTGCCGGAGGGCAGGGAGCGCCGATGGCGAGCAGGGCTCAGGATCCCATCCCACCTGGATCCCACAGCACACCTCCCGCGGCCAGAGCGCCACCACCACACGTCGCTGCGGGCGGCGGCGCCCGGGCAGCAGGGAGAGAAGGAACCCCCCGGGGCTGTTCGGCACTGCCTGCGGCGGGACCCGCCCGAGGCCAACCTCGCCCTGCTCAGCCCCGGGCGGCACCGGAGTGCGCAGAGCGGTGGCTCCGCGGGGAACTGCGCCCGGCCGGGCTCTCCCGGAGGCGCTCGGCCCCGCCGGCCCGCGGCCGCCACGGCCCTCCCCCCCCGGCCCGTCCCCCGGCGTGGGAAGAGAAAGAGCGGAGAGACGGGAACCGGCGGCCGTACCAGCAGGAGGGTGTCCGGCCCGCGTCTCTGCTTTCTCTTTGGGAGGCGAAGACATTTTTACTGCGGCAGCGGCGCCGTTCCCGCACCGCGAACCCGCACCCCGAGACGGCACAGCGAGCACGGCCAGCGCCCGGACCGCCCGCAGTGCCCCGCACGGCGCGGCCCCGCTCCCGCTCTGTCAACGTGGCCGCCGCCAGGACGCGCCCCCCGAGGGGCGGCGCCGCCACCGCCCCAGCGCGGCCGCGCCGGGCCCGCCCCAGGCGGGTGAGGCGTGTGCCGTCTGACGGCACCCTCGTTGTTTTAATTGCCGAGGGAAAGTGGCACAGGCGGTCGACGGCGTGATTCTGAGTCGGCCGCTTGTGGCGCTTCAGATAATACCCGTCATTAGCGGCTAATCGGCTTGTTCACACCTTGCGCTTTGTTGCGTCCTGCCAAACTACCTAGGTGTGAAGTGGCACGTGTGTGAGGAGAGCGCTGTGCTGGTTTTGGCGGGGGTAGAGTCAATTGTCTTGACAGCGGCCGGTGTGGAGCCGTGTTTTGCGTTTGTGCTGGAAACGGCGTGGATAACACAGGGATGTTTTAGCTATTGCTGAGCAGAGCTCACACAGCGCCAAGGCCTTTTCTGCTCGCCTCACCCCATCAGCGAGGAGAATGGGTAGTCACTCGGAGTTGGGAGAGGCCATAGCCGGGACAGCTGACCCCAACTGACCCAAGGGACATTCCATACTATATGTCATCATGCTCAGCATATTTAGCCAGGGAAAGAAGAAGGAAGGGGTAATGTTTGGAGTTACAGCATGTGTCTTCCCAAATCACCGTTACACGTGATGGAGCCCTGTTTTCCTGGGGATGGCTGAACACCTGTGACTGTGGGAAGCAGTGAATGAATTCCTTGTTTTGCTTTCTTCGTGTGCGTGGCTTTGCTTTCCCTATTAAACTGTCTTTATCTCAGTCCATGACATTTCTTACTTTTCTCATTCTACCTTCTATCCTACCAGGGGAGGGTGAGCGAACAGCTGTGTGATGCTTATTTGCCGGGTGGGTTTAAAACCCTGATAAGTGCCAACCTTGCCTGTGCTTCAGATCTCATTACCTTTGTTTGAAATCACAGTGCTGATTCACATCGTTTTAAGAAAATTTTTCAAATGCTTCGGTTATGTTTTCCAAGTCACATGGAAAGGCATAGAGCATGATATTTGAATAAATTATATTAGCAGCAAAGTATAAACCGTACAGGCCATTCTGATTTTCTTTTATAAGTTGATATAAGAAAGCAAGTCCCCCAGAAGATGAGTGTACAATGTTCGGAAGTTGAATGCCCCCCGGCCCCCCTCCACTAAAGTGGTGTAGAAATATTTCATCACAAATTTTTTAGAGGGAAAATAATATAATAATATTTTAATTATTTGCTATCACTCTTTGTTACAACTGTGTTGTCATTGCCAAAATATATGTGATGAGTAAATACAAGTTTGGGGTATTTTTTTTGCAGCAGTCCAAAATATAATTACATCATGGTATCCTTAGCAGCTGGATTTAACAAATGTTGCACAAACATTTTAACTAAGTTTTTACATTTTGCTGCTGGGTCACTTTAATTTCTTATATATGCAGCACTTTAGAGTCTGATGTTATATTTTCAGCTCTGTCACCTTCTGTGTAGCCTAACACAAATTCCCTTTCTAGTCTCTGCCAAAGTCTATCCAGATTAGATTTTTTTCTGGTGTAGAATTACCTCCTAAATTGAGATTTTAATGATTTTTTTGGTCTACTGTCCTCTGAACTTGAATTAAAGTATTACATTTTCAGTTTTTCTTCGTTCTCCCACATATATTTGGTTTGGATTTTGCTGTACTGGTTACCAGAGGTGATAGAAATTTTTGCTGTTGCAGGTTTCATCTAAACCAACTGTTATAGGTATGAAATTAAAGAAAATGTGCTTTATGACATTAAAAGGCCGACAGGTGTATATTTTTTTCTCTAACAATCATAATAATTTCATATTTCAGTGCAAAGGTTTGGTATGTGAGGATGAACTGGGAGGAAGTATTACATCAAATATGTGTTTTGGCTGCTCTTGTGAAAGCCAGCAACATGTCTTAACGTTATGGGACTTCGCATATTGCCATTAACACAAGCATTTGCATGAAGGCTCACTGTGGCTTCACAGCTAGGATACAATATCCATCCTGAGTATGTCAGAGACACAGGGCTGAAATGGAGCGTTTCCTGAAAATGCAGCTGTGCATTGGGTTTGGAAGCTGGGATCTCAAGGCAAACCATTCCAGTGCAGAAGGAGCAAGGACTGGAAGAGGGGAAAAGAGATTGAAACAGGAATTGAGGAACAGGAGGACTTGGCCTAAGTGGACAAGGAGATGAGGTCAAAAAGTTGAGTAGGAGTAGAGAGTGATTGAGAGGTGACATGAGAATTGTAAAGCAAGACAAGTGCTGCAGTAGAAGGAAACAAATATTTTTCCTCAAACAGTGAAGTGGAAGCCAGGACTGATTGGGTGAGATGAGGATGAGGAGCCCAGGGGGAAGGGAGGCAGGGCTGAAGGTAGGTCAGGCAGGAGCAAGCACACAGAGGCTTGTGGGAGGGAGAGGGAAGGATCTTCACTGCTTTGCAGACTAACCTCTCTATACTTGTCAGTGCATATAATTACTGCCTTCTTGAAGTGACAGGGGCCTGTGCAAAAGCTAAGTTTCTATGCTTGCAGAAGAATTATATAAGTGTCAATATGATACCATAGGATAGAATTTCAATTTCAGATATTTACTCAATTTCTGGTTTTAAAATGTTGCAAGAAAAGCAAAAAAAAGGAGACAAAAATCACAAATTTTAAAATAAATAAATAAACAGAGATTTGTAAAATCCAGCACCTAAATGAGATGATGTCATAAAGTTCGTAAAAGAGACTTCAATTTTGTGAAACAGAGTCATGGTTTCTTTGGCAGATGTAAGGCAACATGCATTTTCCTAACTAGTAGTAGTGCCATAATATTAGTAGCAATCATAGAACCGTAGAATCGTTAAGGTTGGAAAAGACCCTTAAGATCATCAAGTCAGACCATCAACCTAGCATCACCCCTGGAAGTGTTCAAAAAATGTGTGGATGTGGCACTTGAGGACATGGTTTAATGGTGAACATAGTTCACCCTGGGCAATCTGTTCCAATCCTTTACAACCCTCTCCATGAAGACACTTTTCCTACTATCCAATCAAAACCTCTCCTGTCACAACTTGAGGCCTTTTCCTTTTGTCCTGTCACTTCTTAACTGGAAGAAGAGACTGGCACCCACCTCACTACAACCTCTTTTCACAGGTAGTTATAGCAAGCAATAAGGTCTCCTCTGACCCTCCTTTTTTCAGGCTGAACAACATCCTTCTCAATTATGCCAATGTACAAGAAATACAGAGGCATTCTTAATGACAGGCAGAAAATGCCAGGATTTTTCAGTCACTTAGTCATTTCCAGCAGGCCCGTTGTTTGTAGCAACACGCACAAATGGCAGCAACAGTGGGAAACTTCAGCGGAAAACAGGCAGAGATTTTACAAAAAGTTGGCTGTAGAGTCACTTCCTTTGCCAAATCAGCCCCACCTGGTGCTGACACACTTTCCTCAGAGATTGTAGCAAAGACAAGTCCCTACTGGAAAACGAGTGAATGACGGCATCACAGGACAGGGCACTCAAATGTAGCAGCACACTGAGGGAAGAATAAGTAAAATCAGGTTGCTTAGAATACTTCATGTTTTAGCGTGTTTTGAAGACTGCTGGATGTTTTAGAATATGAGCATTTTTGTGGAGGATTCCACCACACACCTCTTCAATTCATGGGTAAGAGCTCGTAATAGATGTCTCAAGTGTCTGTGACATTATCCTGCATAGCCAAGAAAGAGTACTCTCCAGCTACTACTAATTTTACCTAAAATAGCAAGCACCATCTTTTGTGGTGATGGTGCAGGCAAAAACTCCTGCACTAAAAAAAAAAAAAGCCCAACCAAAACCAGGAAAAAAGTCCTTTACAGATCCTAAAGGCTAAGTTAAGGGAAAAAACCCAAAACAGACCAGAACTAACCAACCAACCAAACAAAAAACAGACAAAAAAACCAACAAAAAACCCCCCTAAAACCCACAAACTTGAAGTGTTAGTTAGGGAAGTATGTGAAAGCATGCATTGAAGAACTATTTTCAGTGGCAGTTAGGCCTTCACAGCACTTTTGACAATAATACTAGGTTCTTATTTTTTGTTCTCTATAGCCCCAAGTATGTTCGGTAAGCAGTCTATTTTAAAAATAAACAGTCTGTTGAACTATGATTAGGACACCATTTATGTCTAAGACAGTGCTTAACAGATGGCCGTAGTTTTGGTGCTTTCACTCGAGGCCTGCAGCAAAGTTTTGTGTTCTTTCTGAAAATACTGACACATGTAGAAAAGCAATTTCTGGGTTCAAGTCAATGGGAAATTATAATAGTGCAGCCTAGGATCACTCAGCACTTAAAAGGGCAGCTAAATGTTCTGCCACATGGCTTCTGCTGTCATTTTCAGCACACGTATGCACATGCGTGCTGTAAATCCTGGGAAACATGATAAACTGCTCCATATTTAGGCTATAGGGTAGGCAATACTGTCTCAGATAATAGGGTGTTGCCAAATTTATGGATAACCATCAAGTCAATGAAAACTATCAGTCAATTTTGGTAATGCATCCAAAAAAGTTTTGCTTAAAAACAATCAGTTGTTTTGAAATGTTGGCTGTTTTATTTCAACAACATGTTTTAATATTTTGCTATTTTTAAAGATTAAAAGCCATGGAGAAGCTAAATTATTTTCTCTTTTTTTCTTCTCCCTTTTTCCCCCCTGCCAGTTAATAAAAATATCAGTTCTCCAAATGGTTCCAGTTCTTTGTGACATTTTTAGGGTGGCATGATAATTTCTGAGAAAATATGAAACAAATCAAAGGGTTTACTTTGGAACTTAATCCTTCATTTTGACTTTTTGAGTTTGCAGATTTTTATTTGTATATGTTACTACCCACTACTTAAAAGAATGGGCTTAGTCTGATGCAGTCACCAGATGGGAAAGTTCCTTGCTTTTCTACTTATGTGGAAATATGTAAAGCTTTTAGCAAAAGCCAAATAGTATTGTTTCAGTTCTGTCCACTGCTATTCCAGATTGAGGAAAGTGTGCTGGCTTTAAGAACTATGGTTTGCTTGGAAATCTTCAGGGATTGTGTGGGCCACCATCCAAAAAGGTGATTTTCTTATAATGTGCAGACCTGGAAAAACAGTTTTTGTAAGAAAACAAGCAAACAAATCTGGGACAAGGAGTAACATGTGCTTTACTAACAATTTTCCACCCTTCCCTTACTAACTGTTGTTGCATTCACTCATTAAAGTTGCTTGGGTTGCCAATGTTTGCTGATTCCTCCGTATCTTGATGATTTGATTAATTTCATATTGTTACCTGATCTGCCCTGTTACTCTGTCAAGGAACACAAATTTATTTGCTCACTTGATTTACTAATTCAGTTTTCCAGGAAAACCTATATAATTCATTTTTTTCTTTAGAATTAGAGTAAGTTCCCACTGGGGCAAGCTAAATTTGTTGAGTGGTAAAAGTTACTGAATTGAATCACAGTGTAATTGTAAAATTCAAATGCTATTTTTTCTTAGTGTCTTATTAGATTTCCTTGGAAGTATTTCTGTTAAAAAGTATACTATAGGTCTATCTTATGAGAAAGGTGGAATGATGATGTTTTCAGAAAGAAACACTGCAACATTATGTTGCCAGTCCTATGCTTTATTGTCATAAAGTTCAGACTTCTGAGCAGTTATCAAATATTGAATCAGCATGAAAAGCAATTTCTCAGTATGATGGATTACTACTGAGATATAAATCAAATTCAGGAGGCTTGTAGAAAATTAAGAAGTTGTTCTGTATGCCCCTTTTCACAAAAGCCTTCTGTTTTTCTGTTAGTAGTTTGCTGCAATGACTACTTTTTACATTTGCTCCTCCCATTTACAATATTATTTTAAGTATTAAGTTTTAGACATGGTGCATGCTAGAGTGACATAATTTGTTGTATATTTCTTTTCTTTCAAGGACAGTCACAAGTTGTTATTGGCCATATAGCTGAAGTAAAAATTTATATTTACTTCATGTGAGAATTCTGCCTTTAAGAAAAACCCAAATGGAAACCACCATTGCAATACAGCCTCACATTAAGCTAAAATTTATTACTTTTCATTAAGGTCTTTATAAATGTCATCACCACTATAAACTAAAAGGCAAATAAAGCAAAACAAAGGCAATAAACCTCTGTGAGTTTCCAGAGGCTTTGCCTTCCAAAATATCACTGTTCATTCTTCCTCCAATGCAGTGCAATGCAGTTCTGCCTTAGAACACAACTCACAGTGATAATACTACAGAAGTATTCTGATATGGAAGATTAATAAAGCAATTTATAGATTCAACAGAAGAAACGCAGGAAGAAGGGAAGAAGAAAAAGATGGAAAGAGAAAAAAAGAAGGAAAGTAGGAAGGCAGATGGAGAGGGAGGGGATATACCTGCTGCAACAGGGAAAGTAAAAGTTGTCTTTTGGAGGTTTTTATCCAAAGAGCTCAATATTATGCATAAAGGCCATAATTTTCATTATCCACTGCCTTATAATGGGTAAATGAAAGTACAGAGAGGTAAAAATAAGTTGCCAAAGCCAAATTAGTAGCAGAGGTGAAAACAGAAGCCAGGCCCCATGAGGCACAGTTCTCTCTCTGTTGTCTCATTAGTGTGGGACTTAGCAAAGAAACAGTGTATTTTGCCATGATAGGTAATGGGCATATTGCTGCCCAGTTAGAGAGGGTCTTGTTCTTCTGTCTCTGTAGACAATAAGACTTCCCTCCACAGGAGCATAAGTGTGCAGACTCTCTTACGTTTTTTGACGTACATTGCAGCTTCAGAATCAGTGTGAATGGGGACTATGGTTGCTCATGGGAGCTATTGGTGGGCATACATACCAAATGAGGCTCAAGAGAATTAGGTGTTGTGGTTGGCAAGTGTGTCTTATCCACTCCTCTGTTCCTCTGTTTCCCATCCTATTCTGTCTTTGAGATTGCAACTCATTTGAACCTGTGGAAGCTGTGCTATTTCAATAAAGGAAAGAATTAATGTTGGTTCAGAAGTGAAAATGAAGAAAAGCCAATCTAATTTAAATTCTTAGTGTTTCCAAGCACATTGGATTTGGTGGGGGTTTTTGTACATTTTATTTCTGACAGCAGTTGACATCAGAATGTGAGAGTTTTGTGGTTTGAATGGAAACCGACAACCTGGCTGACTAACAAGCTTTGCAGTAAGCACTCATTACAGAACTGATAGTTGCTTAGTGTCCATATTTCGTATGTCCATATTGCCATATTTCAAGTGAGATACCATGGTAAATAACACCAAACTTCATTGATTTCAGTATCTTCAGGTTCTTTCTATTCTTTCATAGAAATGTTGGCTTCAAAGGGAATTTTGCATGTACCCAAGTATGGATAGTTGGCCCTAGCTTCTAAAAAATAACCTTTTAAGACTGTAGGGTTGACTGCTACAGGTGCTGAAGTGCTGCCATTAATACAAGCTCTTCGTAGGTCAGCACCTTTCAGTACTTAACGGGAGGATCTCTTGGAGCTAAGGCACAAGCAGCTGTTCCTAAGACACAAGTGAAGTTGATACTCAGCTCCCCACAGCAACAGTATCTGACATATGCTTTACCTGACCCTGCTTTATCCTTCCAATGTAGTCAGACCTATTCTAAAAGACACTTTTTCTCCTGGAAAAGCCTTAGTGCCTTAGTTTCAGACCTAAGATTTCTGTTAACTTTGCAGTAAATATATCAATTGCAACGTTCTGGTCTTTATGCTATGCATTATTTATTTGTATTCCTTACAGAGAACACAGAATTAAGTTACAGAGGACAAGAAATTATATATTGTGGTGTATATTTAGTCCAAATGTGTCTTTGTCTAGAGTAATGTAGTAATTTTTTAATCTTTGAACTGATCTGAACACATAGCTCAATTGTAAATCTACCCAATAATTTTCCTTTAGAAACACTACTTTATGTTACAGAGAAAACTAATTACTAAACAGCAAAATCCCTTTTCAGTTGAATTCTAGATGCCAGATTTCAAACTATAATTCTTCATTCTTATTAGAAAGGGTCTCGGTGTGTCAACGTTCTTATTGATGTTTTCTGCTGAATGCTTTGTTATAAACTGAACATAATTAAATGTAAGTAGACTGGTATTTCATCACAGCTCAAGGGTATAAGGCTAACACATTTTTTCTCCTATTATCTCTCCAGTCCTCTTTCTTCTTACATGAAAAGAATGCAAAGTATCAGCATTCTTTAGGGGTGGGAAGTTTTATGACCTCGCCTTAGGAAACTGCAGCATTTGAACAATGGTGGAAGGGCAGTTTTGCTTTTCGGTTGTGTTCCAGAATTATGTAATTTTTAATGAACGTATTTTCAAAGTACTTGCTGGCTGAGAGCTAAAGGTTATACGATGTTTTTAATGTATGCATCTATATTTTATTTTTCTTTGCACAAAGATTCAGTTTGTTTAGCAGTTTTCACTTTTTCCCGTTTGTCCAGGTTACATAAATTCATTTTTTTTAGTAGCTAGTATTACAATTTTTATACTTTTCACAGAAATATAGTTTTACATTCACCAATTATCCTGCATGAAGTGTTTCTCAAAGTATCATTTGGTTTTTCATGCTTGTACTGGGTCTGTCTGGGATGGGGGTAATTCTCATCATGGCAGCCCTTATAGTCCTGTGTTTTGGAGTTGTGACCAAAACAATGTCAACGTAGCAGTGTTTTGACTGTTGCTGAGCAGTGCTTGCACAGCATCGAGGCTTTCTCTTTTTCCCACTCTGTGCCCTGCAGTAAGTGGGAGAAAGGGAAGTGAGCAGGTGTGTGGGTGCTTGGCTGTTGGCCCAGATCACCCCATCACCATGGTGACTGTGGGAAGCTGAGTGCCAAGGCTACAAGATGATCACCCTATCAGGTACTGAAAGGTGTGGATCTATGATGAGCTTGTATTAATGGCAGCTCTTTAGCACCTGTAGCACCTGTAGCAGTCAACTCTACAGTCCTAAATGGCTTCCAGGAAAATTTGTTCCATAAGGAACAATTTGTTCCTCATGGAACAAATTTTCCATGCATGGCTGACTGGTCTGTATTTCTACAGATTTTCCTTCTTGCCCCTCTTGAAGAGGGATGTGATATGTGCCTTTCCCAGTCTTCAGAAACCTATTTTTGATTGCCATGTCCTTTCAAAAGTTATAGAGATCTTGCAAAAGACAGCAGCCAGCTGTCCCAGCACTATTGAATGCATCCCATCCAGTCCTATATGTCCTGCTGGCTTATCCCTAACTCTGCTAGTTACCCTCTACCACAAGTAACACTTGAGTTCCACGAGCTGTTACAAGGTTCCTGGCATACCTGAGAGAAGAACATGCCAGTAAAAACTGAGGCAAAAGTAGCACCGAGTACTTCACCTTCTCCAAATCCTTTGTCAGTCCCTGCCACCACATTTTCATGTACTATTGTTCTTTATTCCCTCCCTTTCCAGCTAAATCCTGAGGACAGAGGCTTTCCACTTCCCATTTCACTGCTTGTACTGCATTTTGATGAATTATCAGAGGCAGTACCAGCCACCAGACAATATATTGACATTGCTTTCTTGAAGAAATACTGTCCCTGGATCTTGAATCCCAGCAAATTGAAATTATGATGTTGAGCTGGTAATGGCTGAAACACCAATTTGGTGTTACAATTTGCAAGCCATGTTACAAGGCCATGGGGAAGAATGACTGATATTGCCAGGTCAAGGAAAATGTGCATCAATGAACTAATTGAGGGTCACCACCATAATTTATGGACATTTATGGACACTCTGAGAAGGTAAGAGGGGGGACAAATGGATCATTCTGAATTCATCACATCCTTTTGTCAATATCTGTCCTAGAGGAATAAAGGGACCCATAATCCTCTTTGTAGCACCTAATTTATTATTTTTTAATAGGCCATTTCTTTCCAACTCTACTGATTCTGAATTCTAGGCTGTTTCAGTATTCCTGGTTCCCCCTCAAGGACAAGTCTGCTAGAAATATTGTCTATTAGGGTTGTCTGGAAACAGCCTCTAGTTCATAGAGATTAACTGGGGAAGTTCTGGCTCCCCAAACTACCTTATCCTTCTGCCCAAGGATTAGTGCTACTTCCTTGCCTTTTCATCAACTCCTTATCATCCTGTTTGCCCTTTTCCGTGGCACAAACTTAATCATGGTTTCCAAACCTATGTCTGACACAGCAGTATGAAAGTTTATAAGCCACTTGAAAGACGGCACTCTACACTGAAACTGAACTGCATTTTTGCTGTCATTATCAACAGCCATGAGTCAGGCTTCATGCCACTATCCCCAGTCCATCAGTTAATTCTTGTTTAAATTCAAGCACAGGTTAAAAGTGCAACCTTCAAAGACTGTATCTGGCATGCTTTTGCTTCTGTAATGCTTGTTAGCTCTGGCCTCCCTTTCTGTGCTCTATTGCTATCTTTTTCCAATGCGGTGATGAAAATAGCTCCATGTTGCTAACAGCTCTGAACACTTGATGGAAATCCCTCCACCAACAGATAGCTCAGGAAGAAATGCCCTGTTTCTTTGCTCTGCTCAGCCCCATATATCAGTTGGGGAAAAACCTGTTGTTTTTCCTACTTCTGTTCTTTGACCTTGAGACAATCTTGGAATCTGCTGCATCCAAATCACCCTCGGCAAATGAAATATATATGATAACAATGTAGCTGCTTTTTAGTCTCATGGGCATTTATCATATGTCATGACTCCCAAGTGTGTAGAGAAAAAAAGGATAAATTAAAAATACCAATCAAAAAATCTCACACAATCCATCTATTGGAGTGGCTTTTGTGGCCTGTTCCTCACAGTCCTTGTCCCACGTGGGCATTTCTGCTGTCTCCTCAGCTCTGAGGGGCTATACCCTGGGCAACTGCTCCACAAATGCTGAGAATCCAGCAAAGGTAACCTGTGCTTGGAGGATTTGTCTGTTCCTGCAGTGGCCTTGGAGTGCTGTGGCAATGACTGAGAAGTACTGTGTGAGAACCTGCTTGCTGCACTGATCCCAATTAGGTACATCATGGACCAAAAGCATCAAACCCCATGCTAAAAATGTAATTGTCAGCGGGGGATACTCTTCAGACATCCCATGCCTGACTTATCCTGTGAGGTGGAGCTCATTTGTGTCCAGGGTTCATACACAATAGAGAGATGGGGCATACATTGGTGAAGTCTTAGGTGAAATAAACCCTTCTGATTAAAGTGATAACACACACTGACTTTAAGAAGCATTTTCAGTTTTGATCAAGTAGGAAGAGAAGCGCATCAATTGGTGATAAATTAAGTTTGCTAATACTCAAGCCAATGAGATGTCTGTGTCTGGTTTGCCAGAAAGAAAACAGCATTTTCAAAGAGGAAAGGGAAATTAATAGTCAAGAAAAAGATCCAAAGCGATGGATCACCTTTCACCTTAAGAAGTGAAAGTTAAAAATTTTCTGGGAAGATGTGGGAAGATGGCTGGGGGTAAAATGATGGAAATTACAGGGGAAGATATGGTTGCTACTCCCTGGATGGAACATGGTCAGCACACCCAACCTCCCACACAGAGTGCAGTCTAATGGGAGACTAAATGGAGAGTGGAGCAGAGTGGAGACACCATGACCAGGCTCTGTGGAAGCCTTTGCAGAGGAGAGAACTTGGTGGTATGTTCTAGCTGATGAATTACACAACAGGTGAAAACCAAGAGAGATAAAGAAAGATGTCCTGCTGTTGAATCGCAACTGTGGCAAAATCACCCTCCTTGGACTGATGCATATCCCCATCCCAAGCTTATCTCAGGTAATATCCTGAGATACCTACCCACTGGTATGACCACCCCTCACTCAGTAAGATTTATGATTAAAGTCACCCAAGCTCCACCTAAATGTAAATAACATAAAAGTAAGTTAAGAGTGGGAAGAAGTGGGGCAAGACTCCAGTGTAACTTCTGAGATAGTCAATGAGCTGAATCTGTCTTCTCAGATCATCAATAGGGACACCTATCGGGTAAGAACTGTGTTCTCTGAGAGCTGAATGATTATCTCAAACTAGCTTTTTTGGGGTTTAGAGCTTGGTAGTATATTGCTTTGAATTAGTATATTATTTTGAATATATTTTTGCAGTCAGATACTATCACCAGCAATTCTCAAACCTTAACTTGTCACAATTTTATTAATAAAGAATGTTATTCTGTAAAATGTTAGTGTAAGTCCTTCAAGGGTGCTGGCAGTCGCCAGCAGTGGGTAAAGACTTGGAAACCCAGGAGGGGCTCTCTCTGTTTAGTGTGTGACCCTGAACAAGTCAGTGGAACCACCCTCCAGTCCAGTGAACTGCTCTGTGAAGAGTCCCCAAAATGGAACACCTACAGACTGGTCAGGCACGAGGGTCTCTGCTTTCCTGGGGTGCAGACAGACTGATCAAAAGCTAAGGGTTTGAGTAAATCTCCCTTTTCATGTGACAGAAAAGAATTTGATTTTGAACATCTTTAAAATGTGTTTAAACAAACATATTATGAAAGGTAACATTCTTTCCTGAGCCAAGATCTCTTCCATGACCTCAGCCTGAGAATGTTTTCAGTTTTTTCTAGACTGAATCCTCAGTCAAGAGGATGTGAAATTCTAACAGTCTCTCAGCTGCCTCATAACAAGTGAGAAGAAACTTTAGAGCCAACATAAATAATGACTAAAGATCTGCATGCGTTTTCTGTTTCTTTTGGCACTTTGACTGTAGAAAACTTTGCAACCACCTATTTCAAATTCTGTAGGCAAACATTCTTTTCCTATGGCTAATGACTTAATCCCATAGGTGCAGCTAACCTTAGAACCAGTTTAGTGGAATATTCTTACAATACCCGGCATCCCAATACATTTTTTTTTCCTTTTTGGAGTTTGTCAGATAGGGGTTTAAGTGGAAGAAACATTGTCTGGTGACTTGAGCTAGTCAGGAAAGCAGCAGAATAGTGGAGGAGAACGTTTAACCTGAGAATTCTGCCAGTTTGAGTATCAAAGTGTTTCCTAATACTGAATGAAAAGATTCTTTAAATGTCGAGTTTCATAAAGTGAAAGACATGCAGCACTGTGAGAAGCAGTATGAAAATGGTCTGTTATAAATATTTGAACTCTTGCTGAGGTGTCTTTTCTCTTTTGTCCTCCCCAGTATAGCTAAAACTAACATCTCTATTGAGCTTCAAGAACCAGGTCAATCAACCTAGACGAATGAATAATTAATGTAGCCTCACTAATCTGATATCAAAAGGAAGTAAATGTAATAGCAAATATGCCTATGTGTATGGAGAAAAAAATAGCAACATCCTATCAGGGCTGCTTAAGTGATTCACAGACATGAACCTGAGCTAAGGGTGCAAACTGAAATGCTTAGTGAAAATAGGATGACTGAAAAACCAGAATAATTTCTTTTGCTGGGAAGAGAAGTGAGATGAAGGAAGAAAATGTTTCTGAGCCTGTTCAAAAGGAAGCATGGAAAGTATTTTCAGCTGAAGATTTTGGACCTAGAGATGAAATCACTGCTGCTAAGCTTGGCTATTCTCTAAGGTAATGAAAGATTCAGGCTGCTTGTATTTCTGTAACTTTTCAGTATATCCTGCCTCTGAATGTAACTTAGCCAAATCTAGAGGTAGAAACCCATTTCATTTTCTATCCACTGTGAGAATATTTCTTTTTAATGATTCTTTCTCTATTAAAAGGTAAGAAAGGGTTGGGGGTGGGGTAGGGATGCATTTTGAAGATATTCCTAGAAGCTTGGTTAAATTTTTGAAAGGAGATCCTGTAGTCCAAATATTCAAAATTGCTTTAGAGGCAGTACAATCCATAAAGGCAGTGTGGAAAAAGAATGGTAAAAAAGGAAATAGGAGCTGATGAATACGAAATGTAACCACAAGAACATTTTTGAAATCATTGAGGTCCCCAGAAGCTGCAGTGAAGTTTATGTAAGTTTCTGTTTTGTGAAACAACTAAAAAATTGTGCTTGCAATCAGAGACAGAAATGTGGAAAAGATGGGGAACTCATAGTATAGAGAAAAATACTCTAGGGGACTGTATATACTTTTTTCTTATCTTACTGTGTATATTTTAAAGTCTTTTCTCAATAAGAAAGTTGCACCCATCTGCTTAGGTATGCAGTTTTAAATAAATATGATAGACATTCCTATTTGAGCTTAAACCAATTTCTTTTCTTTTTAATTCAGGACAAGGAAAAGCTTGCATATGCTATACCAAGTAAGAAGGTCTACACAAGAACCTACGCTCGTTAAAGTAGATTGGTTTAAAACTTGGTTTAAATTAAATCAGTGCGTCTTTCTGTTGTGAAGAAGGCTTTCTTCATGTGCACTGTCCACATTAGAGGCAAACCTGATAGAAGTATTTCACTGCTGAGGAGCTGAAATAGTTCTGATGATTCACCATTTTTCAGAGAAGTACTTTGAAAAAGAAGCTAGAGATAAGAACATTTATCTGGCTTACAGAAAAAAAAAAAAAGTAAAAAGCAAACACCAACATCTCAAACAAACAGGAAATTCCACATACAGCACAAAATCAGACCAAAAAATCAGGAATTAAATACATTGAGAGACAGAAAGGCTTATTCAACGAGCAACATTAAGGAAGGTAAGATATTCATAACGGCAGAGAAACATCACATTTAGCTTGATGAAGGAACTATCTGACAAATTAATAGAATTTAAAGCATGTCATGTTTAATGATGAAAGACGAAAGAAGAGTTAGTGATGTGTCTTTGATTTTAAGAGGTTGAAGCCAAGTCAGAAAGGCTGCTGTGTTTGCATGTCATAGGCAAAGAAGAGCATACACAAAGTCATGATCATTCCTGCTCTGTTCAGAACATAAGAGAAGTGCAATCTGGACTTCCAAGAAATCAGTGTCACATTCTGCTGCAAAGTGAGTGGACCACTGGAAATCTGTTGTGGGAGAAGGAAGCAAAACTCCTTTCTCAATAAGTTGACACGAAGATTTTCTCTTCTCCAGTGGTTCATATATCTTTGTAAAAACATAGTAATTAGTACAAGGGAGTCTGTGTAGAAGGCAGACTGTACAGATCAAGGAAATAATGCAAAATACAGAATTTGAGAAGAAATAAATGGAAAATTTTGCAATATTTTTACTGAAAATTTTCCTGCTTTTACAACCATCTGTAGGTTGCAATGAGGTGACCATGAGAGAACTATGAAAAGATAAAGTATATGGGATTCTTTCAATAACACAGAATGGCAGTGAAGGGAAAAAAGCAATTCTGATAATAAATGTAAGCTAGGGAAAGAAAGAAGGCATAGCTGAGAAATAGGAGAATCCATGGACTAAAAATACCGAGTGGTAGTAGTAGGAGACCATTACATGGCTGACTGCAGACTAATTGCATTTGTTCAGTCATTGTGAAAATGGATACAGATGGGATGCACGAGTTTGGAAGTATCCTACTGTTAAAGAGAAAATAAAGCAAATGTTACGTGATAAGCCATTACCTAAGATGATGTTGGAGAGAACTCAGAAGATCATATGACTAAAATATTCTTTTCTGCTTTAGCAGCTCTTTTAATTAAATTTACTAATTTTTTTTCTCAACAAAAAGGAATGTAGGATGGTGATTGGGCGGAAAAAAGGAGGAGGCAGATCTGAGCTAGTGAGATAGGCTTCTTTAGTCTGCCACTGAGTAAAGCTTCCTTGCTGGAAACTGAACTTGGTTTTGTCAGTGTTAGAATTGGTTGCAGAGATTCAGTGGCTCAATGAGTGTTTTTGAATTTTCTTCACTGCTGGGCTATTGCAAGTTCTTACTGGGATGCCTTCAAAGGGACAGTCCAGATTTTACAAGCTTTTTCTAAGTGAACACAGCTGGGGAAACAGCTGATATCAAAGTTAACAGTTCCTCAGACGTCTAAATACATTCCAGATTAAAAAGGAGAAAAAGAAAAGCCCAGACCAGTCTTTCGTATCTAATTTTCATATACTGATAGTACAGCTAGTGGCAACTGGGACTCACAGCTGTTAATCCTGACTGCTCTGACTTTATTACATGGTTCCTGGAAAGTTACGTCAAGTCCCAGAAAACCTTGTGTTGTTCAGAAGGAAAGCATAAAGTATAAAAACCTCTGTCTCCAGCTGCATAAACAACACAGTAGAGTCCTACTTAGTTCTCAAAATAGTAGGAGATGGTTGATGTATGCCAGGGAAGAAATCTGCCTTGCCAGTTAGTGTCCATCCTTTCCCACAGTTCAGACAGATTTACCACTCAGAGGCACTGGGCAGCCTTTGGGCCAGATGGCTGGCACGTGATTCTCCAAAGCTGAAGAAGAATGCGGGTTCCCCTTCATTGGAGAAATCATCAAATGTACATGGCAGTGCATTTCTCTGAGCAGGGTGACTGTGGCATTTAGTGTGAGTCTATTAGAGAGCCACTTCACTTTCCATCTGTGCACCACAGGTAAATCAGCTTTACTGCATGCACTTTTCTCTTTATTTGTCTCTTAAAACACACTGACATAAAACTAGTACATGGTTTTTTGCAAAATGCTTTGAGGCTGCTGGATAAAAGCAGAAAGAAAATGCAAAAGATGTTTTGTGGATAGATTTAAGTCTGAAGATTAAAATACTTCTGCGTGGTGAGCAGCATTGAGATATTTATGGTACTTCTTTAGGCTCTGTCAGTTACCCAAATAAAGAGGAAGTGCAGGCCCTTGAGCTCTGGTAATTTAACACAGATTTTCATTCATTTTGACTAAATTGCTACAAACTTATGCAAGCCACATTAAGCCTGAAGAACAGAAAGCAGCAGCAGGAAGGACCTGTAAGAGACGACTCTATGGCCTTTGAAGAAAATTCTAGAAAACCGTAGATAATATTAAAATTATACAACTCAGAAAATTGAATTGTCAGGGGAAAAGGAGCTTGTGAAGAAAGGAACAATAGGGAGGGGGAGACAGAGCCGGTGATAATAGTTTCAATGTTATTTAGAAGAAAGAGGAGGTCAAGCAGAGCAGTATACACCAAAGAATTTTGTCTGGGGCTTCACAAACCAGAAGGAAAAGCTCACACTCTTGCTAGCAATAATCCACATTTCTCACATTTAGCTGACAGCAACAGGAAAAATTGAAAAAGCACTCCTGCAGGTACCTAACTAAGAAACTTTAGAGAGCATTGCTATTCACTCTGAGAAGGACATATACTAAATATTTAAATCCATTTAAATGCAACTGTTCTGTTCTAAGTCAGAGAAAATCCGCAAGCGCGTCAAAGATGTGTGAGGGTTTTGGTATCAGGCTTTCCAAGGAAAGGACCTGAAAAGCAATTACCTGAGATGTAATACCTGAGCATCTGTCAGTCATGTCTGAAAACCAGGTGCTTAAGCTGATATGACAAAGCCATTTTCCAAACATGTGTGTTGTGGCTGCAAAGGAGAGGCCCTAATTAGTATTCACCGATATGTGTCCTGTGGACTCCCAACCTTGAAAGCCTTCATGTAGTCCTCCATCTGAGCCTACAAAAGACTAAGAAGAGGTGCCTAAAGCAGGCTACATTTTTAACAGTGTGTCTTAAAAGCATGGCAGGTCTGGTGAAACAAGAGCCAAGCTTCCTGGTGGGCTAGCTGGAACATAGAGGTTGCTCGACAGAACAGAGTACAAGAAAAACTTGTTACAGAAGTGTTGCAGAAGCAGTCACCATTAACACTATAATATTACCTAGTGTTTTATCATTTATCTAAGGTCCTTACCATCAAGACTTGTATGTTTACAGGAACTTCTTGCTTGTACTGTACTTTAGTGTATTTAGCTCACTGTATTTTTTATCTTGTCTTTTTCTGCCCTGAAACTATGTGCTTGTGTGTTAGTTGTCTGTGTTCCACTTGCAAAATGGCTCTTCCCTTCTGTCTGGTATAATTATTGTCTTTTTCTGTGCCCCATCACTGCACGGCTGACTGGACTGGGACTGCTGGTTTCCCTCAGGGGATGTTGAAGCTCTGTTGCTGGCACCCAGGCTTGAATGATGGTGCCCCTGGGTTTGTTATATGGCTTAAAGCCCCTCTGGAAATTATTTGCAGCAACTGCCTGTCTAAAGTAGGAGGCCTAGCTCTGCTCTCCCATTGTCTACACTAGTGTGGTCTGGTTGTCCTTGATGCCTCACTAGTTGATCCAGCATGCCCAGAGCTGCGATGAGTGGTCAGTATTTAATTGTAGGTTCTATGAGATTTCTTTCACCACATGCTGCATGTATGTTCAGATCAAACTAAACTGCCATTCAAGGCTCTGAATGTTTCTATGACTGAACCATCCCCTTGGGTACCATGAGTTAAGTTTATTGGTTGGGGGATGTCATTGGAAAGAAGATTCAGAGCAGCAGGATTCACTCTGTGACAGAAATAATGTCCAGGCAGAAGCTGCTGAGGCTTGGCATGATAGCAGCTTTAACTTTCATCCCAGGAAGTGAAGTACAAGCCTAAAAGCTTATTCTTTGCTGAATCCAAAAGTTTATTTGGAGGTGGAACTATGTTGATGGTGGCTTCTGTCAGTCATGATAAATGGCAGCTTGTGATCAGGCCGAGATGCCTCCCAGCTGCACATAGCTTCAACAGCTTGTGATATTTACTAAAAATTCAGTCTTCACAATAAAAATTAATTTATATCTTTCATAGTTATACCTTTGCCATTTGATTTATTTAGAATTTCTGTACTTTAATATTTCATTGTTGTGCTTAATCACCTTTCAGTAACTAATATTTGCAGATCTTCAGGGAATTCCCTATCTTCAGAGAAAGCATTGACCAGCTGCATTTTTTAACATAGTACTACATTTTTTAGTTAAGTAGCCAATTAATTTAAATAGTGAAAATATAAACAGGTCTTTTGCTCTCAAATTGCTCTGCTAAGTAGTTATTATCTAGCAAAGTAGTAATTTAGTTAGTACATTTTATTTCAGAAAATTCTTAATAATAATTGCTGTACCTGATTTCAAAATGTAGTAAATACTCTGTCCTAAGTCTTCACATCTTGACATGCATTTTTCTTGCTTTTGTGACATTTCCTACTATATATGTATGATATTTGGGTCATATGTCTGGTAAATTGAGCAGAGGCTTCAAGTGGCATGACTTAGTTTCTCATGGCACCAGTCCTTATATGATATAAATAATATGTCTTTCACTGGTTGAAACAATAATTTCAGTGGTTTTAGGAGGGGGTCCTGAAACCATTATTCCTATTGTAAAGCACTATCTTTTAGTAAGACAGGCTCTTCAGATTTTATGGAAACTTAATGACAGAAATAGAACTGAATAGAATTTTAGGGTGCACACTGCATGTGTAAATTCCAGGAGGTTAGAAAGGAGAGCAGCTGCGTGGGTGGCATATGTGTCTACGAGTCTGGTTTAGTCCCTGCACCTTGATATCAGTGGTGTCCCTAAGCAAGTCACTTAAAAATAATTATTTGGAGAGAATTATGTGTCATATTGCCTGATGTCAGAGCTCTGAAGTTTCAGGTACGCAGTCACCTGAGTGGGAGCTCTCACTAGGAAACAGAAATCAAAGATCCCATTTCTTCAGAAGACATATATGTTTGACCTAGAATGTGTGGACTGGGTTGCAGGGAAATGGGAACTCTGGTTTTGAGAGCTATGTGCTCATTTCCAAGGTGATATACGATTTACTTCATTTGTAAAAGTACTCTGTACTGTTCCCTGGGCACTCTGGGCCCGGTACAAAGAACACTGCCAGCAGGTCGATGAAGATTATCCTTTCCTTCTGCTCAGCACTAGTGAGGCTGTATCTGGAGAGCCTGGTCCACTTCTGGGCATGGACATACTGGAGCAAGAGTGAAGAGCCATAGAGATGATGGAGCATCTCTCATACGAGGTAAGGGTGAAAGAACTGGTACTGTTTGTTCAGCTTGAAGAAGAGAAGACTCAGAGAGGATCTCATAAATGTATGTACCTGAAAGGAGAATGTAGACGAGGTGGAGCCAGACTTTTCTCAGTAGTGCCCGGTGACAGAACGAGAGGCAATGGGCACATTGTCACAACTGACACTCAAGAAATTTGACTTAAACCTAAGAAAAACACTGTTTTTACTGTGAGGCTGCATGAGGACTGGAACAGGTAGTCCAGAGATGTTGTGGAGTCTCCATCCACAGGGATGCCACCCTGAGCAACTTCCTGTAAGTGACTCTGATTTGAGCAGGGGGTTTGAACTGAATGTTCAGAGGTCCTTTCAGTCTCAGTGATTGTCTGATTTTGTGATTCTGTGTTATCTGTTTCCAAGCTGTAATGGGGACACTACAAGAGATGATGAAGGCCGTGAGGTGCTTAAATACTTCAGTATGAAAAACTACCCATAAAACCTAGTTTTAAAAATATAGTTTTCACTGTAAAATATTGAAGAAAGAAGAGGATTGTGATGTCTCCCTTAATGCCTAAATGCATTGCTCTCTAAACCCTGTGCAGTTTCAGGTGTTTTAAGTAAAGTCATTTGCTATTTGCTCAATAACAGAGAAACAGTTCAGGTTATCCAGTCACATTTAAGAGCTGCATCAGGAACTTAAAATGACATAGAGTCAGTGTTGTACTAGGAATTTTCCGTCTTGGTTTTTGACTTGTTTTAGCAATCATTTTTTAGGCTGCACTGCCAAGATTCAGTTCTGGTACAAATGGAATTTGTTTATTCCTTTATTTATTGTAAGAGGAAATTGACTTTGTTATGTATTATAAATAACATAGTAGAAATATTCCACAATTGGAAAAGCCTAGTGTTAAGTTACATTGCTCTATTGTTTTCCTGCCATGGCATATTTAATTGTTGCCAAGCAGGGTACATTTCTGTAATGCCGTGGCAGATTCTCAGTGGAATGGAGTTTTTATCTATCATGTTAATGAATGGTTTAATAATACGGTAAGAAAGACTACTCACATAAAATGCTTTAATGATGGATGTCAGAACAGTTTCTAGAATGGATTTGTTTTAACAAAGGCAAATGTGCTTCCTCAGGCATCTGTGGGATTGCTACTAATAAAAGGAGGGAACGTCATTAAATTGGTAGCATCATGTGCCTACGCTTTTATCATCCTTACTTTTTCTTTTATTACGTTTTATTAGATGTTTTTGAAACATAAGTTGTAAAACATTTTTTGTCACATTTATCAGTAGAGTTGAAGAACCTGTGTTCATTGCAGTGTTTCCCACAGCGTGTTCCCTTTGTGGAATGTATTTAAATATATCTAAGCCACACACACAGAGAAGTTAGAAGACTGCCACTCTGTGATGTTCCCTGGGATAATCAATAGCAAATGATGATGCTATAAAAAATGCAATCACTGTTCTGTATTTGAGAGAGAGTGTTATAAGGGTTTTTTCCCCTGTTGTTTGACTAGCACATCATGGCTGCCTTTTGATCTCAAGCTAGAATAAAGTCTCTACCAGGCAATTTACATTATTACCCTAAAGTACTAACCACCAAACCTTTACTTGTAGTGTTTCTGTAAAGAAACATAAGAAAAGTTATGTTATTTTTTTTGCTGATACCAGGAGCAGAAACAAGACGGGTGTGGAAAGGAGAAATCCTGAGTAAAAGCAGAAAAAGAAGAACAGATTTAAGGACAGAACAAGTTTCTCTACAATACTGAAACTCTTTAAGTTATAAAATATCAACTCTTGTTGAATGTTTTCTCCTACAATGTTATATTAGTCTCTAAAATAATCTACAAAACAGTTTTAATTAGTAGGCTATCTGCAAAATGTCTTTTGCTTTTTGAAGTAAAAAAAAAAGTTTTGAACTACATGTATCTTGTATAAAATATATATATATATATTTTGAATGTTCTGTGTATATTCTAGGTAATGCACTGCAGAGACAATCATTCCACCATGCATGAAACTCTCATTTAGGAACATAGTAAACCTCAGATTAAACTATTTATTCAGTTTATCTGTGTTTTTGTTGCATAGGAACCATAAAGTTTTAAGCTGGTATTAAATATATTTCAATTCAAGTTGGAAACTCTGTAAGTGGCCAGCACTTGGTGCTTCAGAGGAGGGCAGCAGACAAGCAAACCAAAGTCTGATTGTGTACTACTAAACATATACAGGGAAATTTCATCTTCACTCTGGCTAAGATCATTATTAGACCTGAAGGAAGTGACATGAATGCTCCTGTTTCTAACACTTATGTCCTATTTTCATCCAAAAGGAATTTTTGGAAACCTACTGCAGGCAAAAGAATTATCTAACGTAATATATATACAAAAGAAATCTTCTAAATTGTTAGTTTCATTGATGAAAATAACATTTAAAGGTCAATTGCAAGTTGTTTTTAAAGTATTTTTTTCTGCATTTTTTGCCTTGACAGTTGTACTCTAAAGCTCTGACAAGTTTCCAGGGGAACTAATGGCTACAAATGTGACTGATAATTGATATGATTTTATTTCCTAATCTAATTGGCACAATGCATTTTCTTGAAATTTTTGTCTTTAAAAAGTGACTTTTCTTCCTTTAATTCTGTAAAAAAAATATATATAATTAGTGTCCATTATTGCACAGGTTATGATTTATCCTTTTTCCTACCGGGCTAGAAAGATGGGAAAAGATGTCTACAAACAGACCTGCAAAATTGCTTGGACAGGATTAGATATCTAAAACCAACATTGCAGTCCTTGAAAACCTGTGCTATGCTAATGTGCTAGCTGCCTCAAAGTTGCCTTTTTTACTTATTCATCTATAATTCCCGTTTGCAGCCATTAGACAGGTACTTGGCCACCTATTTTGCCAGAGGGGCCTTGTCAACAGGCACTGCCTAAGTGCATTAAATGCCTGCCTAAGTGCATTAAATGCCGCTCAGAGGGCAGGGGGGCTTCCATTCTACTGCACTTCCACTCAGCTCTATGGTTAGTGCACTGGCTCAGGCAATCTGAATTTTTTCCAGAAGGTGGTTTTAAGAATGCAGCTTTGGTGAGACACACATTATATGATTTGCACCTCTTCTGTATTTAAAGCTTCTCAAAACTGTCCTGTAATTGACTGAATAAATTGAGCGTTTCATCTTGGAAAATGAAAGAAATTTAATATATTTTATGATTTCCTGTGTTTGGTATTTCATGTATTCAGAAACCCCGAGGCTTCTGTCATCCAAACAGGTTCCTTGAGAGCAGGAATTATTCCCACCTTACAGTGCTAATCTACAAATGCTGTTTTTCTTAGGAAGGTCATTTTCCATGACATCTCAAGCTTTAAGCTCCCAGCTAAAAATAGCAACAGGGAGCCCAGACATGCCAGTCATAATAGACCAGCTGCAGGAGGCACAAATACCTGCAGAGCAAACTCTCCTCTAGGGAAGGATGAGAAGGAAAGAGAAGAGGACTGTGTCAGACGTGAGGAAGCAGCAAGGTCCTAAAAGAAGCCCATATGGGATAGTTGTGGTACAAACTAAAAGCCCATGGAGATATAGGAAAGGAGGTCAGCTGGTGGCAAACAAAGAAGGGTTGTGGTTGCTGCTTGCCACCTTGGGAGGCATTAGGCAAAGTGAGCTGGTGGCAAGTTCATTTCAAATTTTTCATACAATTTTTCATACATCCTGTAGTTCACCTTCTAAATGCCTTTTCCTCAGAAAGTGGGAATGCTGGAAGTTTCTGTGAGCTAAGGGTCAGCTGGACAACTCTGGGGCTAAGAAAATTAACTGAAAGTTATCCAAGTACCAAGTCACCAAATCTGGCTCAGGTGGTCACTGAGTCATAAGCTGTGGAATGCTGGGAGAGAATTTCAGGAAACAGAGCACATTGTTGCAATCAGCATCTTGATATAGGCATATATGTAGAATCAAGAATATATTGTTAGCCTAGCTAATGGTTTAGCAGTCTACTTGCAAAAATTATACAGCTAATCCTCATTAGTAATGCTGTTAAAATTGTTGTGTAAGAAAACTTATTGATACCTCCCCCTTTTCTCTGGTGTTGTGTTCACCCTTATGATGTCCCTCTGGGCATCAAAATTAAGACTCGAGTCTTCCTCAACATGAATGGTGAGAGAACAAGTCATCAGCATCCTCAGGTCTCAGCTGGGCAAAGTAATGGGAACGTCTCTCTTTCAGTCTTGGAGTCTGCTCTGGGTTATTTTCCTCTGGGTTATTTCCTGTCACAGTCTGCCTCTTTCTTTCTGCCCAAGTGGCCAAAAAGGTCAATAACATCTTGGTCTGCATCAGAAATAGTGTGGCCAGCAGGACTACTGAAGTAATTGTCTCTCTGTACTCAGCACTGCTGAGGATGTACCTTGAGTACTGTGTTCTTTTTTGGGTGCCTTACTACAGGGACATTGAGGTGCTGGAGCGAGTCCAGAGAAGGGCAGCAAAGCTGGTGGAGGGTCTGGAGCACAAGTCTTAGGAGGAGCAGCTGAGGGAGCTGGGGATGTTTAGCCTGGAGAGAAAAGGGGGCGGTGGGGGGGAGGAGCAGGACACACACACCTTAACGGTCTCTACAACTACCTGAAAGAAGGTAGCAGTGAGGTGGGGGTCAGCCTCTTCTCCCAAGTAACAAGTGACAGGATGAGAGGAAACTGCCTCAAGTTGTACTGGGGAAGGTTTAGATGGCATGTTAGGGAAAATTTCTTCACTGAAAAGATTGTCAGGCATTGGAACAGGCTGCCCAGGAGGTATTTAAAGATGTGCCGATGTGTTTTTTAGGGCCATGGTTTAGTGGTGGACTTGGCAGTGCTGGGTTAATGGTTGGACTCAATGATCTCTGAGGTCTTTTTCCAAACTATTCTATGATTTTATGATTCTACTTCTGCAAAGCCTCGAGCCAGCTCTGCCTCAGGTTAGAAATGTGGGATTTGTATTATATTTACTCAACACCCATCATATATCTTACTCAAGCAAATTCCCTCAGAAATCAGTGGATTAAATACTTTGGAGTTTACAATAGTAGCAATAAAAATATTGGTTACTAAATAAACCTCCAGGATGTCCACAATGATTTAAAAAAAGATGAGTCTTTCCTCACTACTCTAAACTTGCAGAAATATTTTCTGCAGTTGTGAGGAACTGGACTTTTTCAATTGCTTTAAGACATTCCTACTGGAGCAAGCTATGCAAGCCTCCTGCCAGAAGAGCGAAGATAAAGGCTAAGGGGAGGAGGCCATAGCCCACAAACTGTTAACTTTGTAGGCCCAGAGACAACTCTTTGGTTCATATTTCTTTTCTAGGTATGCGATGCCTATCTAAAGAAAACCAGCAGTGACTATCTGGGCATGTGATGCTTGTCTCCTATGAGCTAGGCTGTGTCAAAAGGAGCCCTTTATGCACACATCCATCATTAATGCCTCACGTTTAGAAGGGGAGCCTCCAAAGCGGCCCACCCCCCACCCAAGCCTAAATGACTGCAAAAAACCATCACCTCCAGCCTCTGCAAAAATGTCGTGACCACGTAAAAACACCCCCACCCCGACCCCACCCCTCCCCACAGGGCAAGGCACCAGGAAGGTTTCTCAGGGTATATAAACTCATCAAACTTTATGTTTTGCAGGCTTCTCTCCCCCAGTGCTCCCCGAAAGACCAAGAAACCAATGACCAAGTTCGCCAGAGACCTTTGAGTGGTGACTATAAAACTTTTACTTTCATCTCTCTTTCTTTCTCTCTTTTCCCTTACACATTTTCTTGGATGCTATGCATTACTATATCGCAATCAAAATGGCTAAATGCCTGTTCTCTTTCGCAATACCTTTTTTTATACTGCCATGCTACTGCAGACAATAACAGTCAAAACAGCTACATACCTGTTTTGTTTTTCAACCAAATTATTCTAAATAAACCATATATATATATATCTGTAAACACTGATCATCTAGTATCGATTTACTTTAATTCACTCCAAAGGATTTATTAATAAAACAAAAGTTAGTCCTGCCTGACAGGGTGGGTTGTAACAGTAGTACAGAGGAATATATATCAAAAAAAAGTCTACCGCCTGCCACACAACTCAATGAATAAAACTTTCAGAACACACAATGTTAGTTGTGCAAAAATTGACAAAATTAGAGAAGGTAGAGAAGGAATATCAGCCTCCTCCAGTGTGCAGGGCAGATCACCAGATTTGAAAGATGCTTCTGCCAGACCTCATTCAGCATTGCCGGTGCTCCAACTTTGCTCCAATTTTAGTATCTTTTGTCATTTTGTCTTTACTCAATCAACACAGTATGTTAGATCCTCTAAGTGCAGAGATCTATGACCATATAAACACTACTGTTCCAGCAGCGCTTCCAGGCTTCTAAACTATAAATGACATGATGCTGCTTTGATGTATGCTTTAACCTCAGTAGTTTGGTACATTTTTCTCCAATATTTGCTGCCCCTTTTTACAATCAAATTTAAATTAAAATCAAGAAAAAAGAATGACTCAACTTTTTAGTTATTCCTGGACTGTTTGGCTAGAGTTATGCTGTCAGACTCAGATCAATAATCACATCTGACAACTTCAAGTGAAGGTTTATTCTTGACTAAGGGGAAATAAAATAAAATTTAGTGTAGAAGGAGTTTATTTGTGGGATGACCATTTTTCTCTATTACCCTATATAGAGGTGTCACAAAGATAGACTGCATGGAAGACTCTGAAGAGTACTAAAAAAGCCACAAAGTGTTTACTTATAGGCAGTTGAAATATTTCCCAGAGCTCTATCTTAACTGCAGCACCCTTTTTAACCCAGTGTAAAGGGACTTTGATTTTAAAGGCAGAAGCCTGTAATATACATATAAGTGATCTTCATCACTTCTCAGAAAATTTCTCTCTTTTTTTTTTTTTAACAGCACGTGAATATTTTTCCATTTCAGCATGCAGCATGGGCAGACAAAAAGTCTCGGGGGCAGGGGTGAGCCTGGCAAAAAGGTCAGATTTGCTTTAGTGATTGAAATTGCACCCTATATTTAACAATGCTGAGAAAAGCTCAGCAGAGAATTTCCTTGAGAACAAAAATCGTTGCTCTATCTAGATAATTTCCCTGTCTATAAGGGATGTAGAGAAATTAAAGTACTATTCCAAGTGGTCTTTAGATTTTTTTCTTACAGTTAATATGCAAACTTTGCTCAATAGCACTTCAAAAAGTCCAGCATTTACTAAATACAAGATGTGGGAATACTATCATTACTATTACTACCACTATTCCAAGCACTTCAACTGTTGACAAATGAAAATAGTAATGCATACCTCCCACGGGGTTAGTTATGCACTGAAGTCTAGTGCTCAGGTTAAGGACATGCTTTATGCATATCTGCAATCAATGTCTTCCTAAATGTTTTGAAACAGGAAATACAAATGCATTTCTTTTAACTGATCTTTATCTCTCTATATGTTTATTTTTAAAGGCATTTTAAAGTTCTCCAGTAATTATATGCTGCTTTTATAAACATTAATGTTCAAAA
Source organism: Pseudopipra pipra (assembly GCF_036250125.1). Classification (NCBI taxonomy): domain Eukaryota; kingdom Metazoa; phylum Chordata; class Aves; order Passeriformes; family Pipridae; genus Pseudopipra; species Pseudopipra pipra. Next base: position 73,652,059 of record NC_087549.1, read on the forward strand.
TCTCATTTCCAATGCATCTGCATACAACTTTTTTTAGAGCAAGTTCAATTTGTGAAATTTCTTGCATTTCCCATTTAACGTGGTGAGAACCAGCTACTTTTACCAGGCACTCTTCTTGGTAACCGAGAAAAGCAATTCCTAGATCAGGAAGCAGGCAAGAATTCTTTCTTCTTTGGAGGTTATTTATAAAACAATTTATTTTTCAATCACATGCAGGCGCTCAGGTTAGAGTGAGGCTTCACTTCGTGGGAAGACCTATGAAGCAGAAATACATCCTATATCTTAAAAATATTTCTAGTCCAATGCTTCAGCCACATTGGAATTTATGTTTCTACTTCAGTAGGGCCCTAATGTCAAGCAGATGGAGGAGTGCTTGAAGGATTGAACCTACCTAAGGTAATAGCCAAGAATAAACATAGAGCAACAGAAAGGTGGGGAAGACAGGCAGAACAAAAATATAAGCGTGTGGTAAGCGAAAACACCTGTAAGAAGTAAGACAGTTGGGGTTTATTTTCAATTTAATTGAAAAATACTGGACATAACCTATGGAAAATGCTACAACTAGGAGAAATAAAAGTTATTAATGAAAGACATATTTCTGCTATGAGTTTCATCAGGAGTTGTTACAAATACCTGGTCTTCCTCTAACATAATTCATATTTTTATTTTCTAGGGTCTTGGCAGGTACACAAAGCAAATCACAACCACATTGAAGCTTTAGTAATTCAGGAAACCTTTTCCAAAACAGATGACATTGGAGATGCCCCAGCTAAAAGACATTCAGTTCGATAAATGCAACATGTTCCATTACTTGACACAGTCCAACTTGAAATAAACAAGGCACTGATTTTCTATAAAAAGAAATAAATCCCGAATGATTCCATCAGGAGAAAACATTTGTGTCGATAATGTCTGACTTCTGCTGACCTATGATAGAGAAAATTGAATTCAATATGGAACTGATGCTGGAAAGAAGGTCTATTAGAATTATGAGGAGAGGTTAGCATATAGAAGTCTATTCAAAGCCTTGTTAGGAAAAGTAGTATGAATGTTGTCTAAAAACATCAGAGTTCAGGGTATATTGCCAGGAGGGAAGAAGAACTACTTGAAATATTGGACATATAGGAGAGGTATTCACTGGAACACTTGACCAGGCTTCAGAAGTCTCAGCTTCAACTGCATCCCCATTGAAATGTGGATAGTGACCTGCATTTTTTTCTGCCCAAGCAGGTAGTCAAATCAGTAGGTTAGAGTCATGTTATTCTCTCTCTAGTAGTCTCACATCAAGTGAAGCTAGTGTAAGAGAAGAAACAGACTGTGCTCCACAGTCTTCTACAACAGAATGATGCAGCCTGGTGGCTTCCAAGTTGTTGTACCCCCAAAAACATGAATACTCCACCTCCTCCCCAAGAAGAAGGTGCAAAAAGGTTGCTGTAGCAAAATATATTCTTTTACACAGCCCTCATCTCCAATGCAATACACTTCACTTTGGTAAGGCTTGTACTTCTTTTGGAATTTCTGAAGCTGGACGGTCAAAACATTTTCCTTCATAAGAGGTGTATCAAGAGAGAGCTGAACCAGAAGATCCCACTTCAGTAACTGAGCTGTCACATACAATCCATTTCTGTCCTCTTTTTTTCTGTGATATACTGCCTTTGGCATCTGACCCTGGGAGAGGATACAGGAGCCTGAAGGGAGACAGGCACCCTTCTCTTTGTTAGGGTAAGGCATACAGGCTCTAAAGAGGACAAAATATAAGACAGACATCTCAGCTTTCTTTTTCTTTTCCTTTTTGGTTAGATAAGCTAGCTGCCTGGCAGAGCCACCCTGCTTTTTTGTGTGGATTCCTTAGGCATGTGTCCCTCTGTCTCCATGGATTACACAGAGAAACTAAGCCTGAAAAAACTTCTGTATTCTGCCTTGTTGATTTCACAACATCAGTGTGCAAGATTTAAGAGTATGAGAAGAAAAAGTTATGACAGATGTTAGTGAAATTACTTCACGTTCCACTGGAAGGTCCTCAGATGACAAATAGTATAGCCTAGTTTAAAAATTTCTTGCTTACATAAATCTACGTGGAAATCTTGCAATCCGGTTGAGTTTATTGTACAGAACACATTTGTACTCTATTTTACAGTCTATCTTATATTTTCAGCTCATATATACATAGCTTGTAAATTTCATGCATGCTTTTTAGTGCATCAGTGTTCAGGCAACTAGAGGCCAAGATGTTCTGATCTCAGAATAAACTTTTCATTATTTTGTCACAACAAACTTGTTGATCTAAAAAAAGGAATTGAATGCAATGCCACTAGCTTTGTCTTGATGCCTTTTTTTCTTATGTCCCGTTTTCCCAAAATACACAGCAAAGTTATAAAAAATTGAAAAGTAGAACTATTAATGAGTCTCAGCCAACATGACAGTTTTTTCTTTTTCTTCTGTTCATCAAAGAACAGCACTTCTTTTCTTCACTGTAGCACAGTTCCTTAAGGCATCTAATCATAAAAATGTTGGCTACAATCAAGGAAAGAAAGTGAAATGTTTAACCCAACCTAAGTCAAAATCTAACAAAAAATCCCTGTCAAGAGCATAGTCTAATGCCACATTCCTTGACCATGCTTTCTTTCTGAGCAGTCTGCCTGTAGAGTTTAAATTTGCACCAGAATCTCACAGTTCCCAGAAGATGGCTGCTGGAACTGGTGAGCAGCTAAAAAGAGCATCAAAGATAAAATTACTAACACTATAGTTGAAATGATGTGTGAAAAACTGGAATAAAAAAAGGTAATTAACTTTGAGACTATTGCCAGAGCAAAGGCTGCATGACGAGCACTGCAGATTATTCAAAATTGGGGAATTTAGTTTTGTTCCTAAAATAGTATGCAGATTACCTTTTGAATGTCTTCTTTTTACAGTCTTGTTTGTGAGTAATCCCATGAACAGCTGTTTAGCCCAACACTTTGAGCAAAGAGCCCAAATGACTGACCTGATATAACCTCTCTCTGGTTACTGCTCATCTAGACTGTGGTCAGAGACTCACACTACTGTGTAATGACTGCAGTTAATTAATGGATTGTTTTCTCTTCCTGATTTTAGAACTGCACTGAAAAAATACAGTTAATAGTCAAGCTGCAGCCAAAAGTAATAAAGACCTTACTACATAAAATGACAAACAGGAAGCAATTCATTATGCCTGAGATGTGCAGGACAACATTGCAAATTAAACAAAAAGAATTTTACTATGTGGTATTTTGCATGTGTTTGGTTCTTGTACACAAAACCTTTGGATATTTCAATTGTGTCCTTACAGATAAGTCTGTTTTCTGAATGTTGGATTGGTTTAGGACATGGGCAGTTTGTAGCTGCACATGTACCTTTCAGTCTGCACCATTACACAGGCAGCTCTCTAAATTAGCATTGGGCATGGTTTCCACAAGGGGTTTCTAGGAAAAGGTGAACATTACCTAATGTGAATTTTGGTTTTCAAGAGTTGGCATTCTTTGTATTATTCACAAATATAGAAAGCAAAATTTTACTTCAGCATTTCAGAACACAGCCTCATGTCCCAGATCCTCTGGTGTGCTGCTGCCTAAGTGCCCAACCTGTGTTAACCCTTCTTCACTTTAGTCAGTATATGCCTTACTACTGTGAACTAATAATGACAGTTACAAGCTCGAGCATTTCTGGGGAAAAGTAGACATTTTTTCTCTTATTGGAATATTGAAGTATTCAGGGAAAATGTTCATGGAACACTCTTGAAGGAAATCTTTCTCCTTTGCAGAGCCTTGTGTGGAAATCAGCATCTTTCTTAGTCAATGTGTTTAGCTGGTGCATTTTGGATCACAATGGCTAAGGAGAATGGTTTGATGCAGTTTTGAAGAAAATTAAGTATCAATCTACCAACTTCTGCTAATTTCTCAGTATGTCTAAGGTGCACAGAAACTAGATTTACTTGGAAGTTCTTCTTAAAAAATCACTCTAAAACTTTATTGTAGTCATTAAATTATGAACTGATGGTCGGACACATCCAGTTTTCCACGTTAGAGTTTTTCTTTAGGAAGTTTTGAACCGCACATGTAGTAAAAGCACTTGGGCCAGGGAATGAGGCTAAATGTAATCTGAATTAGATTTCCTGTCAGAGAACAGCAAAAACAGGCTGCTTCAGAAGGGAAGATGGGCCAAGGGCTTAAGATGATGCAGGGGAAGCATCCTTGAGGATAAAGGGGACAGAGCAATGCACCTGAACAAGAAGAACAGAGCATTGGCCAGGCTCTGCTGACAACAGTCATCAAAAATGTCGTAGTGATGAAGAGATCAAGCCAGGAGGTCATGCAGCAAGTCAAAGGCAGGATTAGCAGAATACATGACCAGGCACAAGCACACCTACCACGAAGCTCAGGCAAGGACCAAAGGCCTGAGCTGAAATGCAGCTCCTGAGCATTGGGTGTGGGTCCCTGATAAGGCTTCTCACAGCATAGCAGTTTTCATAGGAGTTTAATGCAAGATTTAACTGCTGCACCATATCAGAGATGATCCTGAACACCAGATTCCCCTGTTAATGAGGGATCTGAAAGGCCTTTTACAACCTAAATGATTCTGTGATTCTATGTTGCAGATCTTCTTGGTGCACTCATGGCTTGTTTAACCCAGGACTTGCAGGTTCTTCCCAACAGGAGGAGAATCCATGGGCTTTGCAAACTTGAGCGGGAGCTGGGGTTAGTAAACTGTGAGATTGCAGTTACCTCATTGCAAATGAGGTAATTTTGTATTCTGTCCTCATTGTCCTGTTACATTTGAGGAGCTCTCTCCTGACTCTATTTACTGCTTCTCTCTGTTGCTCTTTTGTTGTCTAGGGTTTTACCTTTCTCCATGTGGGGAAAGACCTCATGTGGCTTCAGGGGCTTTTTCCCAAGCAGTCTAGGTAGGTTGCTTTGGGCCAAAACGAATGAAATCTTTCCAAAATAAATGAAAGGATGCACTTGGTTTGGTCCGCAGAAAGAAAGAGAACCTTGCTGACTTTTCTGTGCCATGAAAATAATTTCTGCATCAGTCAAAATTTGGCTGAGCATCCATCTGAGATTAGCTGAGGCTCAAGTTTACTTTGTTCAAAAGTTGGTCTGTCCTGCAGAAATTCAGCTGTTGTTTCTCAGAATCTTTTATAGGAATTAGACCCATGTTAATTACTCCCATCACAGTCTAAGGACCAGACTAATTTTTCCTTATTCCTTATTTTATTATGAAGTATGATGTACCAAGTGGTGTACTCATGGTAATAAACAGAAATGTAGATATGTTTTCCCTTCCCTTCCCTTCCCTTCCTATCCCTTCCCTTCCCAAACCTTCCCTTCCCTTCCCAAACCTTCCCTTCCCAAACCTTCCCAAACCTTCCCTTCCCAAACCTTCCCTTTCCTTTTTTTTTTCCCAATGATAATTTAGGATCATGAAATCATTAGCAGTTAAGATCATTTTGCCATCAGTACACAAATATTTGGTTTCATTTGCTCTTTTCCCATCCACCATGATAAGATTGCTGTTTGAGGTGCATGCCACACCACTCTTCTCACAAAATGCCGATGAAGTAATTCCAGACCAAGTCCATCAACTCCAGTTGAAGCAGGAAGTGTCCAGTGCTTTTGAAAATCACACACCTTATCTAAAGACTTAACTCCAGGCATGCATGTCTCACTAAAGCTTATGTTTCAGTGCTGAAATCAGAGGATGATAGAGGAGGATGGAAGAGAAGTACAGGAAAATGAGGAGTGCAGAGACTTGGTAGCTGTTAGGCACGTGAAGAAAAAAGAGGAAAGAACTGTTAAAAGGGCTTTGAAAGAGATTTGGGGCAGTGATTTGAAAGCCACAATCCCTCTTTCAGACAAGGTGTCCCAGCTGGATTTCAAAATTTTATACAGATACTCTAAATTCTTAAGGTTTGAAGTCCTCGTTATAGACCTACTGGAAGAAAAATTTCAGGAAGTGTTCCCAGTATTTTTTGGCAGACAATTCAGATTTACAGTTCTCACTCAGGGCAAAGACAATTGTACAAAAAAGAGCAGTGACAGAAATGTTTCAATGAGGTGATTCAATGAACAAGAATAGAGAAATCTTTTATTGTGAGTAGAACTTTCAACCTAAAGACTGCAGTGTACATACATAGAAAAAACCAGAGAGGATGATAAAACCAGAATTAGTTCTGGTTTTACTGTCTAAGTCAAGCTGGAATTTGAGAGCTGTTCTAATTTGTATTATTACCACACCCCATGATTAGATTCATTGATGTCAGGATATAACAACAAATCCAGGCCCCTAAGAAGCAAGTTTTAGTCTATTTATGGTACAAGGAAGAGCTTTTGAAGTGTGCCAATTTCTGCCACTAAGATAAACAGGGTACAAATATATAGACAGAGACATACATTCTCTGGTAAGGAGATGCTTTTTTGATGGACCTGACAGCTGTTGATCATCCTAGCAGTGGAGGGTGTATATGGTTGCTCAAGAGACATGAACAATTATCATGTAAAGATACAGCTCCCTCAGAGCACCCCTCACCTTCTGCATGTGTTTGTACTCAGCTCTCAGTCATTGCTGCATGATCTGGTATTTGTATCTAGTAAGTCAGTCCAGTAGTCTGCCAATACTGTCATATAATTTCTCCTGACATGCTAAGGCCAACATGACAGTGACGTTCCACTTATATAAATAAGGACTGAGAAATAATTATTCTGTTTTTGCAGTTATTCAACCTTCTGCCCTACTCTTCTCTTCTGTGACCGTGTGTGAGTGCATATGTGTGTGTGTGTGATTTTAAGGAACTTACAAACAGCTCCATTTGTGCTGATGACCTCATCCATAAAAAAGGTTTCTGAATTAGCCCAGGCTAAGAAAGAACAGATGAAAGATGATCTGATGAAACAGAACAATTGTGAAATTCTCCTTTTCCTCCATTGACTTAATGATGGGTAATGACTTCCCAGTCAGTTCCTGAACCATTTAGTAGATTAAATGTGATGGCATAATTTTAGTTAATCAGTAATTATTATCTTAATATATACTGCAGTTTCTGAAATGTAGTGAAAAAACCCAGTGTGTCAATGTGTTGAACAAAGGTGCTAAACTGCTCCATGAGTTTGAAGCTTCAATTATTTTCTTATTTACTAGGCATAGTATTCTCAAGCTAGGCATATAAAACAAAAATAATACCATAGATTGATGTGGCAAAGCCCACAATATAACCAAATCCTCACACTAAATGCAAAATATCCTAGTAACATGCATGATTAGTGTTACAAAAAAAAAAAAGGGAAAGTGTCTTACCAGAGAAGGAATTGCAGAGTAATTACTAACTTGTTCTATCTCCAGAATCTAAATGGGTTTTTTTTTCAGCCTTGCTCAGTTATTAAGAAAAATCAAGTAGATGTTTTGTAATTCATTAATATTTAAATTAAATTATTTTGCAACATATCATTAGTTGGATATTTAATACATTGTACATGCATGAGGTTGAAGGCAGACATATATGTGCTAGAAGAACAAATCAGATACTAAGAGTTTCCAGAATCATTCCCATGCATCAGAATCAAAGAGGCAAAGTTGAAGTGCTCTGTAAGCTGAAATAATTTATTTCATAGCTAAAGTAATAATTTAAAGCTAAAAGTATTATAGTGACAAAGTCTTCTCTCCTGATAAGAATCTTTTTGCGTGAATAGTTTGACATAGGAGATAGCAGCCAGCTCAACAGCACTGTGCTGACTCTGCTTCCTTATTTGAGATGAAATAAGTCACTGAGGTCTGACCAACCCTGTCTGCACTCTCAGGACTCTAAAGGATGAAATATGTTGTTAAGCTGGAGTAGCCCCTGGCATTTACAGTTTTTGCTATCAACAAAGGCTGCTGCTGCCAAAAAGATTACCTTCTGTAGCCTCACTAATGCCTGGGAGCCTATGTAGAACAATTTACATCCTTCAGTACACACACAAGTCATGACTGCAATAAACCAGAGAAACCCTCTAGCACCTATGACTTAGTAAAATCTTGTTTCAAGATAATCTGCAACCAGAATGAGATCATCATTTTCACTCTCAGCTGCTGTGTTCCTGATACACAGTGCTAGAGACCAGAAGTGCACATCCGAGGCAGCTTCAGGCCAATGTGCAAAATTTTCTTGTACAGAAAATCCCTGCAATGAAAACTTAGAGACTTGCTAGACTTTTTGAACGGAGAGATGTTTTCCATGTTTCCTCTTGAAAGAATTAATTCCTTCCTCTTAAAACTCCTAAGTCTCTATAATGAAGTAATCATCACAGCTGTAAGTCATAGTGACAGATGGTCTCAGATGCTATAACCCCACAAGGAATATATTCAAGGATATCAATGAGCAGATCTTCTGTAAGGCTTAAAAAGTGAAAATTTGCCATTGAATTGGTCCATTTGCTGTAGTTTTCAGAAGTTTCAAAATGAAACTTCTACTTGGCTCTCATGAGACCCCATCTGGAGTATTGCATCTAACTCTGGGGTCCCCAACCTAAGAAGGACATGGACCTGCTGAAGCAAGTCCAGAGGAAGGCTACAAAGATGATCGGAGGGCTGGAGCACCTCTCATATGAAGACAGGCTGAGAGAGTTGGGGTTGTTCGGCCTGGAGGACAGAAGGCACAAGGGAGATCCCAGAGCAGCCTTCCAATACCTAAAAGAGCCTACAAGAAAGCTGCAGAGGAACATTTCACAAGGGCGTGCAGTGACAGGACAAGCAGAAATGGCTTTAAACTGAAAGAGTGTAGGTTTAGATTAGATATTGGGAAGAAATTTTTTACTGTGAGGGTGGTGAGGCACTGGAACAAGTGGCTCAGAGAAGTTGTGGATGTCTCATCCGTGGAAGTGCTCAAGGCTGGGTTGAATGGAGCTCTGAGCAACCTGGTCTAGTAGTAGGTTTCCTGCCCACAGAAGGGGGGGTTGGAACTACACAGTCTTCAAGGCCTCTTCCAACCCAAACCATTCTATGACTATATTTAAAAATGCCTGTAGGAGTCGGGTTTCAGGAAGGCTGCCAGAGGGGCATCCTGGGAAATGAAGTCCAGAAGTACTCCCATGCACATGGGTAGTGAGATACCCCTGGTGATTGGTCAAGGGAGTCACATGTTGCTTTCAGGTGCAATATAAGGTGTTGTCTCGTTTTAATCAAGAAGATTTGGCAGTGAACCCCCAAGCTAGCTGGGTCCATGTGGTTTATTTACTTATTATATTAGTAAGTTGTAAATGCCTTCTTACACAGTAAATTCTACCTCATCATAAATAAAAGATTGTCTTGTGATTCCAGAAGCTACAGTATCTGAGGAAGCTCAGCACGGTGCAGGGTTGTCCAAGAATATCAATTTGTAGGATTGAGGGTTTTCTGAGCTGTTGCTGATTGAAAAGATTTGAATAGCAGTGCAAATAATATCAGAAAGATCAGGTGTTCTTTGCTAAGGTACTGAGATTTTGATTTTGTGCTCATTGCTTAGGGGCCACATTTTTAGGCACTCACTGAGCTGCCTGGATTTTGCCTTGCTACACAAATCTTTGCTAACAGACTCCTGGGAGTCGTCTTGGAAAAAACCCTGCCTAGCAAAAAGCCATCAGACTCTTGTTGTAATTTTACAGTGAATTTATGTCCTTGTGGCTACAGTTTTATTTAGTAGGCATTCATGGCCAAAAGGTCTCAAAGTAGCTGAAAAAAAAGAGTAAAAAAAAAATAATCTAAGAGAATGTGTGATGACCATCAAATCAGAGAAACCCTGTGAGAGAAAAAGAATATTTTTACCCCTTCAGCCAACTCCTCCTCCCCTTTCTTTTTTTTTTGGCATGTGTCAATCTGTCTTTTGTGGATTAGGAAGGGAATTCCACAATTTAGTGTTCTCACCAAAACACTCCAAACTATGTGCCACTTGCTCACTCCCTTCACCCTGCCTCTCCCTTTCCCTCCCCTGTGAAAGGATGGAGAGGAGAATTGGAAGCACAAAAAGTAAAGATTAAAGGTTGAGATAAAAACAATTTACTGGAAACAGCAATGGAATAAGAAAACAAACAGTAACAGCTACAATATCCATACCAAAGTGGGCAGGATAGGGGAACCATTCACCTGCAATTGCTCAGAACTGGTGGTACCCACTGCTCCCTCCCTCCACCACACTTACTTGACCAGAAGCAACCCCTTCCCCCCCTGCACCCCAGCACTGATGTGAGATGAATATATAGAATGAACTCCAGGTCCTAGCCATTCCCCTTCTGACCACTGCAAAAATTAACCCTGTCCTGGCTGGAACCAAGACACTGTCAAACACAGAATGGCTTTACGTGTGGACTTTACCATCTTCCTAACCCTTCTTCCAACTTTTCTAAATCAACAGGGCAGAAGATATGCAAGTATATTCACCCATGTTCCTAACATACCCTTGGTATGACAAGTGCAACAAAGATCCTTCAGGCTCCTTGCTGCCTGTTCCATGCCTCCCTTCAACTGGACCCATCTTGACCCCTGACACCTCCCCCCACCTTGCTCAAGGGCTTCCAAGGAAAATACAATCTTCTGCTCCATCCAGTGGTTCCTTCTGGCTCAGACTGCAGCAGCCAAGACAAGATAATGCACATTACAAAGTAAACCACAACCACAGCAGATGTCAACTGCCAAAGCTGCTCACTTCCTTGAGTTGTCTCTCAGTTGATCTTGTGGGTCTTTGCACAAGAAATGGCATTCATTAATAGATTCATAGAATCATTTAGGTTGGAAAAGACCTCTGAAATCATTGAGTCTGGAGAACCATTGACACGGCATGGCCAAGTCCACCACTAATATCATCAAGTGTCACATCAACACTTTTAAATATCTCCAGGTATGATGACTCCACCATTTCCCTGGGCAGTCTGTTCCACTACTAATAAATACTTACAGTGTCTGTTAGAAATACTGGTTCTGTGAACTAAGGCTATAGGAAACGCCTATGCTAACACATAGCTAACAGAGGCTTCACTCAGAAAAACAGCAAAGCAAATAAGCAAGCAAACTGTACATAAGCACCTAGAAGATGAGGTGAGGTGGCACATCCGAAATGGACTTCCCAATCTGTCCAGAATTACAAGTCTTGTGTATATGGAGGAAGCATCAGATTTCATGTATCGAAAGATGTTGCCTTCCATTATGGTCCATAAGTAAGTTAAAGAAACATGAACTACTACATGAATTTTATACAGGGGAAAACTGTCTAGAAAATAAGACACTGTCAGAATGGGAGATACGTGAAGGAACATTCCACTAAGGGTTGACCTGTGTACAGTGTTTCATAAAATTTCCATGACTAACCTAGATCAGGAAGTTTGGGAACAGAAAGTGGGAGAGTGGAAGAAATGGAAGTGAAAGTACGACTACCGAATCTGCAGATGGTGTCCAACTAGAAGGACCTCAGAGAGCAAGCTTAGGACTTCCAATAATTTTGTTGAATTGGAGAAATATTCTTCAAAGACAGGTAACCATTCAGTAATAAGAAGTAATACGCTTAGTCAAGAACAGTCCTTTATGTAAACATAGCAAGAGTAAGAATTGACAAGAAATCATTCTGCATGGAAAAAAAAATGTAGGGAAGCATATAAGTCAACAATGTCATGTTATTGCTAAAGAAAAAAAAAAAGAAAAAAGGCAGCACTAAATCCTCTATACTGAAAGATAACTTATATTTTTATATCTCTATATATAGGTAGAGAAAGAAGGGATTATATCCTAAAGACTGAATTCAACTACAGTCAGCATTACCAGAGTCTCAGCAGGAGGACTATGTCCACTTTTGATGACATGCTTCAAAAAGGCATTGCAGAGAGAACAATGAGAGCACTACAAAACATCACCTACAGGGAAAAGTTAAGTCAGCTGAGGTTATTTAATCTGGAGAGGAAAATGTCAAGGAGAGATGTAATAACAGTCTTCGGATGTGTAAAGATGTTTCTGCTAAAAGCAAGTGAATAAGCTCTTCTCTATGTCTGTAATAGGCAGGGAGATAAAGCAATAGGTTTAAACTCAGCGGGAATGATTCAGGTTAGACATCTGGATATCAGGCATACTACGTGTTCCCACTGAAAGAAGAAAATTTAAGACAATTGAGCTTGATTTGTCTCAGCAAGGGGACTGCTCATAATGGGGACTCAGGGAATGATCAAAACTTTCCTGACAATTACTGAATTTGATGCTACTCCAAGCTGTGGTGTGGAGAGAGGAAAGGTGTGGAGTACGGAGTAAATAACATTGCAGAAGAAAGATTAAAGAGGAGAATTAGGAGGCAGTAAGTGAGAGGAAGCAAAGGGAAGTAAATTAAGGTGGTAAGGGAAAAGAAAGAATACAACTGGAAGATAAAAAGGTGAGGATAGTGATGAGAAAGAGAGAATCCCTTTATAGAGTTCTGGGGTATAGACACAGAAAAGTGGTCAGAAAGATTTATTGCCCCAGACTTTTCCAGACCACACCACTTTCCAAACACTTCCACAAAGCCCTCTGTTTGCATTTTTCTGCATTCAGGGATGACCATGAAACCAGCTGGCAGTTTCATCACTTTCTTCTTCCTTGTTTTCTAACAGCAGTTCATTGCACAGCCCCAAGATTTCTCAGTTATTGTTCTCAGAGACTGACACTTTGGCAAAACCAGCCCTTTCTGTGCTTGACTTTGCATACCAAGGAACTAATTACTTTGGAAAGTTTAATAGTGAGTGTCATGTAGGAATTTTCCCGCAGGAGACTGGGGGATAAAGTACATTTCTCCATGGCACCATTACACTGGCTCATACTTTCTTTTTTTCCTGCAGGCTCCCTCTTTACTCACCCCATACTTCTCAAAAACTGCAACATGGGAATCAAGGGAGCTGTAGGAAATGGTGTAATTTGATGCTTGACTACCTCTTTCATCTGCACACAGCCTTCTCCTCTCCCTTTAGACACTGTACAGCAACCAAAGCCCAGGAGTTAGACATCCAAATAATACTTCTGAGGGCCTGGCAGTAACATGCTGGTATCTTTTACTGTTACTGTAGTATAGATATAAAATAATCATCATAAACTTGCAGAATATAGCTAACAATACCTGAAGCACATATGTATAAATAGCACAGAGATGGTTGTCCCTTTTGGGCAGGTTGTTATATGCTCCCACTTTTTTCTGTGGGAGTGGAAGAGAATCACCAGCCATGATGATTTCTTTGTGAATGCTAGTGTCAGTAACAAAATAACAGGGAGGAGAATCACCAAACAGCATGCAAGAGTGGAAAATGTCTGAGCAATTTGCTTCCCATGGCACAAAGTGTAGTGTTGCATCTTTGAACAGCCAAATATTTAAACTACTAAGATCACACAGAGGAGGCATTTAGCGCTTGTTGGACAACCCCCCAAGTTAATTTTAAAAATGTTTCCCCATTAATGTTTTCAGCCACATCTGTAATTCATCTATCAGCTAATTCTCTGCAGGTGCATTGTGTTGGAAGTACAACTTCCCCCCCCCCAGCAACACTTCTTAAGTTGATGAAAAATGTTGTCATGATGAGCTTCAGTAGTTTTCCACTAGCCAATAATTCATTGAATTACAGCTAGACTAGAGGAACTTTATGGAGTTAGAAATTCTTCTGTGAGAAAAGGAACTGAGCACTTGCACTCTGGTGCTAAATTGCCCAGGAAAGGGGAAAGATGGCTGTGACACCAATTTAAAGAAGTTGCAGACCTGCTGTGGTTATTGAGAGGTGGGGAAATTTTGCTATAAGCCAGTGTTTTTCACCATCTTAGGAAAAAATTTATACGTGAAAAATGCAGAAGCCTCCAGTTTTTATCAAGCCTTCTTCCTCATCCCTTTCTTTCTTGTGGAGAATGTTTTCTAGTTGGGTTATAATTAACTTGAATATACTTTTTCAATGCACATTGTTTAGCTTGGTAGCAAAATTCATAGGAAAAAAAAATCCTGATAATGGACATTAAGATCTGTCAGGCTGAAGAGAAAGTCATGAACACAAGCAAAGCAAGGTAAAAAGGTCAAACTAATAGCAAACAAGTAGTCTCCAAATCTTGTGTACAATAAAACTCTTGAAGACTGAACACAAAGCTCTGCTTCTGTCATTTCTGCCCTTTTTGGCCTATTGTATCCTCGCTTTTAAGACTACTTCCTAATCATAAGGGAAGGGAAAATTAAACTGGACAACCCTTAGGTCTCAGGAACCGTGCCTCTCCCCAGATCCTGGACTGACACAGAAAAGCATCCCTAGTGTATAAAGAAAATGTGCTAATGAGCTTATTTTCTCCCCCATAGGTCTCAGGAACCGTGCCTCTCCCCAGATCCTGGACTGACACAGAAAAGCATCCCTAGTGTATAAAGAAAATGTGCTAATGAGCTTATTTTCTCCCCCAGTGAGAGATAAAAGATAGCTTTCTTGAAGGGGAGTTGCTGTTAGAAGGTGCCAATGAAATAAAGCAGCAGCAGGCGGCAGGTTGCCATCATTTCTGGATTCCACTGAGACCAGAGGAAATTATTTTCTTGTTTTGAACAGCAGATAAAGTTCAGAAATTCAAAATAAATTTGAAAAGTCTTACAATATAAGTTTACACTCCTGCTTTCACTTTATTTAGCAGGTTCTCTCCCCTTTCTTTTCTCTCCTAGAGAACATATACTGCTTCAGTAAGGTTTCCTCACAAAGGGGTTATGAAATCAGCTCAAAGTCTTCCTTCAGTTTTTCAGGGGGAATTTTCAGAACAAATGAAACACTAGAAAGCATTTGTTAGATGTTCCAAGGCATTTCCTTCATATCAGAAAGTGGACAGTCTCCAGTGAGAAAAAAATGTGTCTCGGTTTCAAAAGGGTCTTCATTAGACTATCCAATGCTACCTTTCTTTTTTTCTTTATGTCTCAGTGGTGATTTGTGTTTAATTTATACTGATTCAGTAATCCTTAATAAAGCAAACTATGTTTTCTACCTTTTCCAGAAACGGAGGACCATGTTTCATGACTGGAAAAAACCAAACTACTTAAGTCTTGTTGTACGTAGCTGGGAAAAGCAGCTTTTGAAATCCCTCAACACACTACTTTTCATTTGATCAGACAGATTTTTATGGAGGAGATTGGTCTTGAAGAAATAAATATGAAATATCAGTACACCAGCCACAAAATTCTTGGAAGAATGCCTAAAGCATGCTGTTGTGCATAACTAGCTATTTAAACATGGGAAGCTGTGCAGCATTGCAGGATTGGACACTGGTACTGGACAAGAGAGAGCAATGTTTCTACGTACCAATGGGAAGAGAAAAGCAAGGGATGGGTATGGTGACCTTGAGTGCAGTACCCTGCTGTTTGTCTTGGTACTGCCAGAGGTTTCCCTGGGTAAAGAGCGTCCAAGGACTCCATTCCTTCATTTCCTCTGGGTTTATTACGAGCTGGTGATAAGGATGTGCCCTAGCAGTCTAGTTCACCACCCCTGTAGTGCACACTAGGGCCTGCAGTTCACGTAACTTGATCAGGGTGTTTGAAATTATATACTTGCAGTCAGTGCAAAAGAGCTTTCTGAAGTGTGAAGGTATGCATTGCTTATGTACTGCCTTGGAGCAGTAGGCCAGTTTGCACTCCACGTGCTCTTCTTTAGGGAAGAAGAAAGGCATATTAGGATGGCTCCAGATCAGTAAAGCAGTGTTGGAATTGACTTAGTCATTTCTGTACAAACTTGAATCTGTTATCCCACAGTTCTTTTGGAGTTTATCACTTTTTTAACCCATATTATACAGTTCGTTGCCTTCATGCAAATATATCTTTTGGTAGATATCATGTAGATGCTGAATCCAGTATATTACATAGTTGTACTGCTGTGCTAGACAGAGATTTGCTTATTGCGTTTAATATGCCAATAGCAATTGATGCACTATTCCAATACTACTAAAACCCATTAAAATGCAAACTGCAGTTTCAGTTATTACAGGAGACAATACTGTGAAAGTGCTTGGTTGTGCAGAGACAGCTAAAAAAATTGAAGTTCAATATAATGTGGCTTTCTTATGAAAAAAAGAAATCCCTCTGATTTTACATGAGAGAGATTATTCTCTAAAATATTAAAAAACTCAAATTGTTTTCTGGTTGGTTGCGGTTTTGTGTTTGTTTGGTTTCTTCTTTTTCTCACTAAGGTTTTACTAGAAGGTCGTTTTATTATTTTAAGAGAGTCAAAGCAGTGGTGCTGAGAGCCTTTCACTCGCTGGGATGGTCAGGGACCTGTGTTACAGGGAGTTGTGCTTGTGTAGTCCTGAGGAGAGGAAAATAATGACACATAGCAAACAGCTACTTCAGGGAAAGGTAGAAAGATGGGGTAGCTGAACTCTGCACAGCAGTCACAGGTGATACAGCGGAATGCAAAGGACACAAATTGTGTCTTGGGAGATTCGGATGGGACTTGAGAAAAACTTCACTAAGAGGTCAGTGCAGCACAGGAACAGCTTATCTAAGCACGTGAGAAATATTGCAGGTTTTCAAGAACTGGTCTAGCAAAGGCATAGCTGACCTGATAATGTATTGGTGATACTTTCGAATTGAGTGGTGTAGTGGAGTAGATAGCTTTTAGAAGTCCCTTCCCACCAACATGACCATGATTCTTTTATTGCTCACCAATCTGTAGCACAAATGAGAGTTTTTGTACCATCAGCAAATGCAAAGTCATTCTAGATCACCCTTATCCACAGGAGCTATAAGCACAATATTTATGTCCCAGTAGAACTGTATTACATTTTTCCTGATGAGAAACAATTTCAACAGTTCAATTTTCAATTTTACCTGCTATTTTAGACACTTTAGGCACTGGATGTTCAAAATAAGGGCATTTTCCTGAATTAAGGACATATGTAGTAAAATTTCTGCCTTCCCCAAACAGAAAAGTTAATATCAGCCTTCTGTTGATTGTTGTTACATTGAACAAGATTAACTAAACACTGTTGGTTTTTTTGCATAATGATAACAGCAGTGCCAAAACGTCTTTCACTACTATGTCTGTTGTTTCCCATAGTAAGAGTGAATCATTGCCATAATGAATGGGCAGCCTGGGGCAGACAAAGAATGGTGGAAAGGGAGTATATATAGTGGAGAGTGGAGGTAGGAACATATGCCATGATTCACGGAACATTGCTTAGAATGGGGAGAGATGAACTATAAATGCTGATCCTTTAAGGTCTAAGTCAGTATCACCACAACATAGCTATCTTCCAGTAACTGTCAAAACTGGTGTTGGGATTTTTTTTCCAGTAATGAATAGAGTGGAGGAAAACAGATACTTTCATAGTGCTTTTGATGAAGTGTCCTGGGTCTCTGCCCCTGCTGCTTGCTGCACAGGCAGAGAAGTTCTCACTTCTTTCATAAAGAATTGTAGACAAGTTTTTGTGACAGATTTATTTCATTCACTGCCTTTGAGAGTATATACATATTGTTCAGGGCAGAGGCACAACTCAGTGGCAAATTACTGAAGTCACAATTCATGTTTGGATTTTCTAACAGCAGTCATGCCTGACTCATTTATAAGTGGGGGGAGAAACAATATCATGAGCAAACAAACCTGTGGATATAAAGCTATATCTTGTAATGTACAAATATGGGAAAGAATCCCTAGTGAGTCCTGAGCTGGTTTGTTTGTTGGGTTTAGCTGATCTGACAGATTTTTCTTGTACTGTTCTGTGGTTCCTGTAAGCCCAGGGTGAACACCAAGGCCAGACTTCTCAAATATTGTTTCCTCCTTTAGGAATTACAGATTGTGTTCAAAGCCGACCTCTTCACTTCTGCATATTGAGGCAAAGTGCTGCCTACAAGGCACTGAAGTAAGAGCACTTCAGCTACCAGCAGTTTGTGCATGGAAAAACCATTCCACGCAGCTGGAGAACAGCTTAGACAAGGGTTTCTGGACATTAGGAAGATGTTGGTGTGGATACTGTAATAATATACACAGTCATATGTTCTCACACATCTTCACAATTATGGGTAAGTTTCTGCAAAGCTTAATGAGAATATAGAAATTTCTGTTTGTCTGTAATGTGAACCAGAGCAGGTTTACAAAATATATGTTCCCCAAAGCCCTTGTCCAGCTCACTGGTTCCTGTGAGATAACATATGATGTATGCCCAGCCTTGCAGGACAAGCCATCTATGTGGGTTTTAATAGTCTTTGGACAAAATCAGGGTAGAAACAACCCATTCCCAGCTACTAACTCCAGAGACCAGTTCTAGTTCAGGAAGTTGCCAGAGGGATGACAATTTATTGGAAGCTGCTTACACTCATAATCTACTTACACTCCAACCCTTGTTATTGGCATAAAAGAATAGTTTAGCATCTGCCCTTTTAACAGCCTAATAGTCCAGATTACTAGAGCATTTACAATAACATGCACTCCGAGTCCAAATTTAATATAGAGAAACCTCATGAGTAATACAGTTAGAACTGTTTTACATGAAGATGTACTGATTTCTCCTCCTTTTCTCTGATGCTCTGAAGAACCTTCCCAGGGTCCTCTCAGTGCTAAAGTCAAGGAACTGAGTCTCTGTCATAAAAAGTGGAGTAGGGTGGCAACAAGTGTCCTGAGGTATTTGCTGTGAACAGTGTGAGGATGACCAGGGATCTCTTTCTTCTCAGCCTTGGGTCTCTTTGGGGATATTTTTATATAAAGTTTTATCACAGCCTACTTACTTCTCCCTGCTTCTCAGGCAAAGTTTGGGAGGTGCAGACTGTTCTCCATACCCTGGAGAGACTGATTGTCCCACAGTGACTGCACAGGCCTGGCCTGTGACTACACACCCTGCCCTGGCCACTCCCAATGCAACAGGCACATGGCCAACAGGCAATTGATGCCACAGCTGAAACCTGCGTCCTTTTACTTCTTAGTGTCAAAGATCGTATTTACAGGGCTACAGCTATGAGAAAACTTTCAGAAAATGTTGCTCTTGTTGTACATTACCTTACTTGATAGCCTCTTCCATGTACATTTGCTGTTGTCTACTGCTGAACTGAGGATCAGAAACGAGACAGATGCTTGGCTTGCCCCATTGCAGCCCTCTTTATGTCTCTGTAAACACGGATGGGGCCAAGAGCCAGTATCCTGTCAGCTATACATGATACCAGTGCCTCTTGGCCTTCTGCATTTATAAAACCACCACCCAAAAAGCAAATCTTTAGCAGGGAAGCATCCTAGTTTGTGCTCCCTTGTGTCCGAAGGTTTGATGCAGTATAGTAGCAGATGTGAAGAAGGGCAGTATTAGTGATATGTGTGAGAGAGTTTGCAGATCTGAGGGCATTTTCTGACAGAGTGAGGAATATGATATGATGCTGAACATGTGATGGGAGGCCAGGAAGGGTGAGGTTAGCAGAGAAGTGGTGGTAGGGAATATTGGAGAGCTGAGAGGGTGATGATTCCTCACAAGAACATCATCTTACATCAAGAAGAGATCCATGATAGATTGTAGTAAAGTCTTCAATGTATACCCGATGGACTATGATAGAGTTCCTGTTTGGGTACCCAAGAGGAGTTTACATCTCTCAGATGAAGACAGATAAATGCGAATCCTAAATTACGTAATAAAAATTATAAACTGAAAAAAAGTTACATTATAACCCAACTGAGTTCTTCCTTGGTGCCTGCTGAAACATGAAGGTTTTCCCATAACAGCATAAATGTGGACATATAAGTGAAGGCTTTTCTTCATTATTTGCATCTTTCCTGTAGTAATTGCAGTGCAGTTTTTAAAGCATACATTTTAGAAGGCAATGACACTTGTTGGAAAACTCAAATCTTAGCATCTGTCTCCTTTCTCTTCTGTGACACTGTTGCAATACTGGCCAGGTGTCTTTGTCCTGCTCCCTAAACAGTTGAAATCCTTTCCTTATGGAGTAAGTGCACTGACAAGTTTTTATGCATTACTTTGTTTGTCAAGTATTTTCTCCACAGAGAATGATTTTCGTGTTACATTTTTTTCCTATTCTGCAATGCGTTGTCTAGGGATACATCCATAACAGGAATGAGCTGGAGTAACTCCAGTGATATCAGTGGTTCAGGTTTTTTAATTATTATTAATCTGACCCATACTGACTTTTTGATATGTTGTATATTAAAATTGTGTATTGAATCCAAACATTTATTTTCATGAAACAAAATAAAAAATTTCTGTCTGAATGCTTTATATGAAACATGTTGTTAGGAGCTTGTTGAAGTTATTGATCCAAAAGGAGTAGGTTGATAGGTCTGCATTTTTATATACTGCATGTTGGATTCATAAGCCAATTGATCTAAACATTGTGCTTCAACTCTGAAGCAGAGTTAACTGTTACTTTACCTCTGTTATTAAATTACTTTCTAAATGAGATATGTCTGATTACATAATTTCAAAGACCAAACAAACAGCTCCAAATTTGATTAATTTGCAATTCATGAGCCACACTGAAGTCAGAAGAGGCTTTGTTTAGCAGCAAATTGATATTAAACCATGTGGGTTCATGTTCATACAGTATCATTGAAAATCCAATAGAGAATATGCCTTAAACAGTTTATGACTGACAAAGAATAAGTCATCACATTTATTAGTTTCTTCTTGCCTGTACTGTAAGAAGTTAGGTGTATTTACAATGAAATAATTGTGGTTGCTGAGATGCAAAATTTGTAATCAATAGAAGAGGGCCCATACTCCTGATAGAGTAAACCATCCCCTCAGGCTTTTTGAAGAAAGATGAAGTTGACTACAGTGGAATTACCTTGACATATATTATCATGAGAGAAGGGTCAGGCCTTGACATTCCTGAAATTAATGAGAGGCAGCAGTTAAGGCTGTCATATGTCATGTTGTGGTTTTTTCTTGCTTTTTCTTCCTCTCAGAAGTCTTATTTTTAAAGCCTCACTCAGCTCCTGGAATCACGAGAGTGTAGTAGGCTTTTACCTTCCTTTTAAAGACAATTTTAAAAGGCTTGAGACTGCTGGACAACCAGGTTGCCTGTTGTGTCACTTGTGCTTGTATTTACACTACAAATAATGCCTCACACAAACACAATCTCTTGATCCTTCCTGATGGAGGAGAAGAGAACCAGCTCACATGTTTGCATCCACTCAGTGACGCTTTCCAAGCTGACTTGAATGCCTTCTTGTTTACCAGGTGTTTGCCATAATTTTGTCCTTTTTCTTCCTACGTGAATTTAGCAACATTTGTTTTTTAGATGTCCATATCGGGTATTAGTATTGTCCTTCATTTTATTAACCCTATAGGATTGGGCCTATAGTGTGGCCTATAGTGTGGCCTAGTGACCACACTGACACCGGATATCACTAAATACAATCACAGAATTTACACTTTATCATTCTAAAATACAGATCCTCAGTTTAAGGACAGTCTTGTAAGCTCCCCTCATAGTTAACTGAAAAGAAAATAGGCACCTCCAGAAATCAATTATTTGATGCTGTGATGAATCCTTCCTTATTACAGAGGAAGCCTAAATAACTACCTCAAACTAGATGTCTCATAATGGCTGCGGCTTGATGGGATGTGTCTCACTCCTGTGTCTGAGGAAGGATAAAAGCTACAACCTCTACAGACTGAAGTTCAATATGGTGCGTAATATACTTAATGGTAAATACTTGAAAGTACGTCACTGATAACTCACCCAGAATTACAAGAACAGGTCACCGAATTGCTATTTATAGTGAAGCTTATTATCATTTACTCTACTCAGGTTGAGTGACCTTGACATTTTTTCTCATCAGACCCTTGAAATTTCATTTATTGCCTAGTCTCTGGCAAGGGAAGGAGACCATCTACATGCTCTGATTGTTAATTGCGAAAAGTAGAGGACTAATCGCTACAGTGCTCTAGATGTTCATTTTGGCTTTTTACCATTGTCCAATATCAACATCAAAGGTGTTATGATAGTCCCACTTTGTAAATAATGGAGGAGTTACTGAGTGTCAGCCTAGCACAGCTGCTGCTCTCTAGAGTGTCATCTGTCCTTTTCCCTCCTCTTTTTAGTTCTTATTTTCTCTTTCCATCACAGACACCATGAACAAAGCTTTCAAGGCAGGGTGTCACAACCCAGAATATAGATATGAAGATACAGATATAGAAAACATAAAAGCATCGATGATGCAGAGAGCTCCCTTCATTCTGATCAAATAAGCATAACCTCCCCCTCTGTTCCAGGTAGACTAACTTTTGTTGTTGTTTTCCATGTAGTGCATTTTTTTCTGTAAAATGGTGCTCTTGCTGACTCAAACTGCCATGATCTTGCAGCTACATAACACCCTTCTTGTGAACATATATTTGCACAACTGCCTATAGATCTTAAAATGCAAGCATAAACATAAGAAAACCAACATGAGTAGTCCTACCAGTGGACCACCAGGAGCATCAGGGGTTTACACCTATTTTATGCTGAAGTTTCCCTATTTTGAGACAATTTTTTAATTGAAGGTATTTCTGGGCATTCTGTGGTCATAAATGGCTATATCTTACTCACTCCAGTGCATAAGACAAAGTTTTTCAAGCCAATATCATATTTATATCTGATTTTCAAGTGGTCATACCACTTTTATCCAGAACTGCAGCATGCAACTGCCAAATGTCCCATTGGCTCTTTTCAAGCTTATGTAGTGCTTATGAGTAGAACATAGGTCTGAAAGCCAGGCTTTACATACAAAGAAGAAGCCTTGGTTCCCAGAAGTGACTATGCTTCTCAGTAGCACATGAAGTTTCCTCGAGGAAGCACTAAAAGAGCAGGGCACGAAAAATAGAGTTTGTTCCCTGGGTTCCACTGTCTGATTTAAATGTACCTGGCTTGTATTCTGCCAAGGAGAGCAATCATGTCTGGGGAAAAAAGGGCAACCTAAAAGGCTGTATTTAATTATTTGTTTTTCACAGAGCTTTCTCCAGGACCCTCAGCAGAAGACCCTCATGTTCAACAAAAAAGGAAGAAACTCTCAATATACTTCCCAGCTGGCTCTTGGGTATGTGAACCTGAATCCTTACAAATACTCCAGAGAAGTTACCTGAAAACTGTGCTTGCTGTGAAAGGCCATCATGATCTTACTGTTCTGTCCCACAGGTCTGATGTCAGAATATCTGAAAGGGCAACCTCCAGCCAGACCATGTACCACATAGTGCCCCCTCAGAGAATAGGAATCAGTCCATCATCTTGTGTCTCCTGTTTCTAAAGTCAGCCCTGTTAATGCCACCAAAATATATTTTCCTTCCACACCACTAGTATTCTTGGGAAGTGGTGTTCATATGTAAACTTGCTCTCTACTCTTTACATAAATATGTAGGTTAGCATGCTAGAGGATTACAAGTAATACTTAGATTTTAGTTTTAGAAGGATATTTAGTCTTTTTCATTTCACACATCACTCAGCTATTTAATTCCTCAAAATTTTCACTTTTCCTCTTCTTCTTCTGCAATTTGGAATAAATGTGTAGAATAAAATAAATTCCTGTTATTTTCAGATCAGCTCTTTACACTTTCCTTCATTGTTTTAAATGGTATCCATTTCTTTGTCTTATGCACTGTGTAATATGCAGTCTCTGTGGACCCCACAAATTATTTTCTGTAATGTCTGCTGAAAGGAAAACTACTCAAAGTGCAGCATAATCTTTCCAAGCCTGACTCCTTCATTTTTAAAAAAGCATATATAAAGATAGCTAAATGGTACACCACATGGGGCCTGTTCATAATCTAATCAGGCAGTTTCAATCTTGAAACACATTATTCCAACAGCAGCTTATATAGGCAGCTTCTCATCATTAAGAAGATAGATATTCCAGTTGCTGCTGAATACTATGCCATCCACCTTCTCTCTGCTGTGTGGATCAGTGGAAAATTCCTGACTCCAGGCAGTTCTTTCTGGTTCTGTGCAGTTGAAGCAGGTCTCTGTCAGCAGTTTGTAGGCTGTATTCAGAGAACCAGATCTTCAGAAGTTGTAGTTGCTGTGTGTTCTGAGGGAAGCCCTCTTGCTTTCCGACACTCGGGAGATCCATCCAGGACCTGGGTAGGCTGCTTCATATGTATGAATTGAATTAGTCAGATAAGCAAGGTTTCCATATCTCTGGATTATCTCCAGGTATATTTATACCTAATTCCTTTGATCATTACTTTGAAGACTCAGATTGTTTCCAAACATCCTGCAGTTATGCTCTTCTGCATCTGCAAATACGTTTCATAACAACTTCAAATACGCAGTCCTGTTGAGAAAGAACTGTGACCCTGCACTGCTCTGTTTTCCAATGTACTGTGCTGAATGATAGCTTTGAATTTCTCAGTGAGAGCCCAGAGTCTTGACCTTTAAAAAGTCAGGAATCATGATTTGAGATGAAAGAAAATCACTATTATAGGCTGGCTTTATAAAACTGCTAGACCATTTGTATTCTGTCTACGGTAGTACATACGTACAGTGTATCCTTGTCCATCCTGCATGACAGCAAACATGCACCAAATTGCATAAATACATAAGTATGCAAATACATAAATACATAGAAAACATTTCTTCACTTTTTTTTCTCACTTCTTTCAATCTACACTTTGCATATACTATTTGTACAGAGATCCTAGTAAATCACTCTAATCAAAAAAGGTCCGTGCATCGTTTGATGTGCACCAGCCCAGCTTGTTATTAGAGTTGCAAATGTAGAAATATGTGCAACTTCATGCCTGCTGCTTCTGCATGTAAGAGCCACTTCACAACAGTAGTGGGAGGCAGAGAGAGGTCCTCTTTTGCAAAGGCACATGACTGCCACCTGGACATAAGAGAAATAACCTTTAAATTTACAACAGTACATAACTTATTGTGGCTCCATGTCACAGATGCATATGCACATGAAACAGCACATTATAACACTTTTTAGACCATGTCTCATTTGCCTTTGTCACTAGCCAGGTTACTTGCTTGGTCATTGCAGCTATAGAACTGTATATGCTTATAGTTTTGAATTTCAATTTCCAAACAAGATGATCATGCTTCAAGCAGATATGGAAGACAGTATTCCATATGGAAAAAAAGAAAGAAAGTTTATAAAAGGAATCCTGAGAGACGAGGCTATTTAAAAAAAATTATTAGTGAGTGCCTGTGCTTGGTTCATTTCTGCTTTGCATTAGTGGTAAAAGGTAGGTATTTTCTTGCAAAATCAAATTTATTTAGAAAGAGTTTGCTTTTACTCATTTGCTTTAAATGTTCATTTAATACTATTAACAGCTGGATGGTTACTGCTTGATACATGGCCCTAAAATTTCCTGTGAAGAACAGTGTAGTCATAGCTCAAACATTAACAAGTAAAAGGGGACATGCTTGAGAGATGTATTAGTCTCCTGGAATCTACATCACCAAATCTTGTTCTGGGTTTTGGTCTCATTCATAGCATTACATGGCTAAATATTATTTGCACTGCTGAGTCATTTTTTTAGTTTTCATTTGTTTGTTTTTCTCAAGAAAGGTGACATCTTTTAGCAAGTAGGCCTACAACCATAGAGCACTTTAAAGAGAAAATATGCTAAACATCACCTAGGCAGAATGCTTAACCATAATGACATTAGGTTACTAGCAGCCTGCAAAAACATTCCCATATAACAGTCTGTCCAGAGATTAAAAGACAATGACATTTCACTTGAAAGTAGACCTTAAACTGTACCCTTTCAACTGAAAATGTGTTAATCATTATCCAGGAAGACTGATTAGATTTAATGTCAATAAATTTACAGAGTAACTTAACCAGTTTCCCTGTCCACCAATCTGTTGTTCCATATGTCCAAATCTACAGCAGAAAAGTGTCTTAGGATACAGCAACACATTTTGTGCTCTGAGGCATCCATCCCAGCTGGATTTGGACTCTGCCTCCTGAGATGTTTGCACCAGTGCCTGCAACTGCCTTCCTCATCAATGGCATCCAAATGAGCCTACCTACTGGAGTTATCCAGCTATTCCAGTTGACAAGAAAAAGTGGAGCAGTAATCCCAGGTCTTACAATTTGTAAGCCTTCCTTCAAAGCCAGTCAGTTGCCAGACAGATGATGGAAGGCAACTAGCTCAGCAACTAGCCTAGACACTCTATTAGAAAGCGTCTAGTGGTACAGGAGCTGTTGCAATCTCAACAAACATTGTATG
Source organism: Pseudopipra pipra (assembly GCF_036250125.1). NCBI lineage: Eukaryota > Metazoa > Chordata > Aves > Passeriformes > Pipridae > Pseudopipra > Pseudopipra pipra. The sequence continues at coordinate 73,678,177 of NC_087549.1, forward strand.
TCATGCCTTGGTTTGTTCTCTAAGAAAGAAGATGTGATAAATCTGCAGAAGAGCACTGAGACACAGCAGTGCCATTTGCCTTGCTTTTTCAAGGGCACTGAAGGAAAGTTTAGACAAGCAGCTTCCTAGGAAGTGAATAGATGTTCTTACACACATTCACACAGCTGCCAAGAGTGTTGATTTCTGCATCTGTTTGGTCCATGGCTAAGAGGTATATACTTGACTGAAATACAGTTCATGCTTGGCTTCTTCCCTAGAAAACTGATTTAAAAAACCTCAAACCTTCCTAAAATAATCTAAAATAGCAATGAAAACACCTTTGTCCCTGTAATAGGGCAGGCAATTCTTTAAGAGATAGTAGGGCTTATGGCCAATCCCCAGTATGCTCCGTGATGTGACCTCTGTAATGCAACAGATGTTTAAAGGTGCCACAGGCAAGCTAGGGAAGGAAGACCAACTGCTAATCAAAGAGCAGTGCCAGATCCAAAGAAAAGCTCAGCTGGTAACTTATTTTAGATGGTTCTTTTTTTAGGAGGAAGAAGGGTATCAGTATTGCCTCCATTCAGAGTCTCCTTCTTCATACAGAAGAGCAGCAGATGAATGGAATTCAGTTTGGAGAAAACATAGTGATATGAAAAGACTAGCAGAGAAAGAATTTTCCTCATTAGGGTTTGTAAGACTACTCAAAGGAGAAAGTTATGTTGATATTCTGGATGAAGAAATCAAAGGCCATTTTAGTCAAGATGATCAGGATCATATTCCACACAACAAATTTAGCCAAAGACAGTCCTGAAGATATCTGGAACCATGGTCAAACTTCATACTCTTGCAGGCTTACTGACAGTCATTTCTTGCTAATATTGAAACAGCACCCAGACTATCAACTCAACTTTCTACCTTGAGTAGTACAAAATACTGGTGGGCCTGCTCCTGAAGTAGATAGAAAATCTCCTTTGCTTAGCACCTCTTGCAAGACTGTTATCTAAAGAAAGACTTGGCATATATTTTTAAATATTTATGAAATGTATATTTTTAATATATAATTAAAATGATATATGTGAATGCTAAGCTATATTTATGCTAATATACAATATATAGTACATAAATATGTGTTATACCATATATATATGATCAGAAATTACAAAACTTGACAGAAAAACAAAAGAAACCAGACAACCAACTAACAGAACAAAAATACCCCAATCAACCAACAACAAAAAAAAAACCAAAAACAACCCAAACACCTTTGATTTGCTTTTCTGCTTTTCAAGTTATCACTTATCAGTGTTTTTATTGCTTTCAACCTTCCTTGGCAAACAATAGTTAAAGTTCACTACAGACTGTGATTCCTAAGACTCAAGTGAATTCTCCTCTCTCTCATTCTTCTGGCATTATTCTGTATTGGAAATGCCAGATTTCAAGAAGAACATGGTAGTGTTAGAGAAGGTATAGAGAAGAAAAACTGCAGCGATCAAAGGGATGCAGGGGTTTCTTCATAAGGTTTGACTAAAGAGGCTACAGCTTTTCAGTGATTAGAGGAGGAGATGGATGGGGGATAGGACTGAGCTTTAAAAATCACTAAGGCAGAGGATTACTTGAATGTATAACCGGGCTGTTAACTGGATCCTGTGAAGTACCGGCACTGGTTATGCTCAAGGAAACTGGTAGGAGAATGGCTTAAAGCAGAGAAATGAAAGCACCTCTCTGGATTGTGGGTGGTGAGCACCTGGGTTTTTTTACTGTAGGAATTTGTGGAGGCAGACTGTCAGCAGCTTTGAGGGAGGGAGGAGTAGTCAAATTCAGGGTCTGCAGGTCCACACACACATGTTAAATGGAACAAGCAGGGCTGCATACCCTCTAACCTCTTTTAGACACAGTCCTGAATGATGATGATGATGGCGGGGTACAAGGAGGGTGGGCTGCAGATGGTGGTAGCCGTGCACCATTCCTATGAGATAGACTGTTATTCTGTATCCTTTGGGCATTTTATGTATTCTTAATACATAATGTAGTAAAGGATAATTAGGAGATCTCATTACCACCAGTCTATAAAATGTGGGCAAAGCGACCCTTTATTTATTCCATAATCAGCAAAGTGTAAACAGAAAATAGAAATTGTTTTGAATACTCCAAATTCATGAAAATCGTTGTGAATGACATGGAGTTAAGTAGGTCATCCAGCCCAGACATGAGCCTATCCACCAATTAGGGTAACATCAAAAGGAATACTTGTCAGCTAATTCCTGAAGACCGGAAGAGGTTCACTCAGTGTATAATTTGTTGATCACAGTATGACTTGGGTTGGTTTGTTTGTTTTCTGTCACAGCTTTTCTCTTGCCGGTGTGGAAGAAGGGAATTATTTCACAGTGTATTGCTGTGACTTTCTACAAGGGCAAAGCCTTTAAAGGGCAGGAAGTGGAAGGTAACTCCCATAAATGCAAATGCATTTACTTCTGCTTCCATAACTGTGGCAATTATGAATCCAGGAAGGGCTGATGTGATCAGTTCCTTCAATACACACATTTTGGCTCACAACAGAAAGCAGATATACTTTTAAACTTCCTTCATATAAACGTTTTCTTGAGTTTGTCTCTCCAGTGGTCATGTCTGCCAACTATTGCTCTTTCTTATTACTGTCTGCTGCTGTGTGGAGTTAGTTTTCTTTTGCTTTTATACTAGAGCATCTTGAGGACCCCGAGCTAAGCTCCATGCTACTGAGAGAATGAGCAGTGACTAGTAAAATCTCCAGTAGCACAAGTGAAGTCCTCAATCTAATGGTTGGAAAACATTTTATAATTACAAAACAGGAATAAAACCCCATGTTGTGACAATGTATGTGATTTTGTTGGAATTTACTAATTTTTTTTCAACTTTTTACCCTGGTAGAAACCCCAGACTTTCAACAGCCAAATTATTAGATATTATAGGAAGTTATTGCTATTTTCTCTATGACTCTACATTACATCTACTCTCATATTTAACAAGATAAGGTAAGTTATAAGATGGTACTTCTAGCCACTGCAGGAAAGAGAGTTTTTCTGGGTAGTTTTTTGTGGGAGTTTGTGGGGGGGGGTTTTGTAGGGGTTTTTTGTTGGTTTGGTTTGGTATTTTTTAACTTTGATTTTCTAATTTAATAAAAGCTTTGAGGATTTAGACATGCTTTGCTGCTCTGGTTTTCCTCCTCTCTGTGTCCCTCTTATTAAACATGAATATTGTACAATGAGAGGCTCTTGATGTGGGGCTTTAGAAGTAACTGCAAAGTGACGATTCCCAATAGCTATTCCAAGCACTGAATAATATGGAGTGACTGAAAAGTCAACTACCATATTACTTCCAAGTGAAGTCATAACTATAAGAAATGTTTTGATGGAAATTTGTATTATAAACCTACTCTCTGACCCTAGTCAGCATCCAAAATTCTTGGGAATCTGACATGCTTTTGTGTCAGTTCATGCCTAAATAATGCAATAAGACAGTCCACACATCCTTGCAGCTCTTTGGAAATGCAGATGCCTTGGATTACAGGATATGTTTCATCTGCAACATTCATATTTTGTGATATCTGTGTTCAACTCCTGTCTCAGGATTCAACTGACAGGAGTAAGGGTCAGCAATATGTTCAAATTTCAGAAGTCACTAATAAAATATTGGCTTTCATTCCTATCCAGAAACTTGGAGGAAATGAATTAAACTTGCAGTTCTGCAATGACCTAATCTTCCTCACTTGTGAATTAATTGGCTTGAAAAAAAGAGCAGAGTATAAAGGAAGAATAAGAAAAATATCCCCACAGATACATTAAAATAAGACAACACTCTATAGGTTTGTTTTATTAATTTCTTCTCTCCATCAGACGTGAAGAGGAGAGGTTGTTCTACCTTTTAAGGCATCAACAACTTCAAGCTCCTGTGCACAGAATCTGTCTTCTTTAACAAGAAAAGAGGCTGTAGCTGCAAATGTAAAGAAAAAGAGTGGTAGCAGCTTCTTGAAATGGAAACAAATTGGGTTCTATTGGTGACATACTGCAAAGTTTGTCCTGCTGGAAAAAAGGGAGAAAAGAGACAGGAAACTTTCCTGCAAATTCTTCTGTATATTTGCAGCAGAAAAACAAAAGTATCAGTGATAGTAGTGATCCTATCAGCAGGGGAGCAAGTGGTAAACATGCCTGGCCCTGGTAGTGGTGGATGGCTCCTCTGTATAACCCTCAGGTGCAACTGAAACATTTTAGGCAGCTCACCTTTGTCAAATCTCTCTAGTGATCACTGAAACTAGTGTGCAACCAGTGGGAAAAAAACCACAAACAACAACAAAACCCATAAACAAACAAAAAACAACAATAACAACAACAAAAAAACCAAAAACCAAAACCAAACCAAAACGAAACAAAAAAACCCAAAAAAAAACCAACAAAAAAACCAAAACAAAACAAAAAACCCCCGAAAAACCAAACCAAACCAAAAAAACCAAACCAAACCAAAACAAAACAAAATCCCCCAAAAAACCCACAAAAACTGCAACAAAAAGTCCACCTGGAAATCATGAAGAAGTGCTTAAAATCTTCAGGAAAACTGAATCTTTCCAGGAGCCTGGAGGACACCTGGGAGACTGGAAGCAGCCCCTTGCTCTGGATCTGCAAACAGCAGCTGCCAACACGAGTGACACAGAGGGTGACTTCAGTTTTTAATTCTGATGGTTTTACTAGTTTTCAGTTAACTACGTATCTGTTTTACAGACATGCGACTGGTATTCTCTGTGTTTACAGAGAGTACCAAAGAAGGTGAAAACAAAAAATTTGCGACTGACTTAAGGCTGAGGAACATTTTCTACAATGTTGGCAGTAAAACCAAACAGCAAAAAAAAGAATTTGCTTTGCCATCCTAATTACTGTCATCCCAAGAAAAGCAACAGAGCATACAAGTAGCACAAATATTGTAGGCGTTCAGCCCACATGCAGGCAAGAGAGTCACAACAGACAAATCCATTCTGCAAAGTCATAAACAATGTCACCTCCAAATTCCTGGAAAAAAGGGAGCAAAGGTGGCTAGTTTTGCCTGATGAGATTTTAGCAAAAGCTGTAGTTTTGGAATTAGAAGTCCAGGACCTACGATGTCAGAGCAGAGACCGTGCAGTTCACAATAGGCTACTGCACAGATTAGCCATCAGACTCTAGGTAATGCAAACCATGTAAGGACTTCAATTTTACAGTGTGGCAGGTTTTTAATCTTAAATGCTGCTGTTGGATTTGTTTCAGAGAGAAAATGAGAAGGTTTTGTCATGACTCAGTTGGAATAGGTCACTAAGTTTTTGGGGATGCTCATGATCTGGGTGCAATGCTGTGAAAGAGAAACAGTGCACTCTTTAGTTACCCTTCAGTGAGAGCGCAAGCCTGGGGACAGGCAGTGGGATGAATGTACATGAAAGGAAGTTTGGAGACCTCCAGATATGTTTCTTGGAAGCAGTGCTGCCCAGAGTCACTTACAGGGCAAGGACATGTAAATTGAGGTCTAATGGGACAAAGGCCCTTCAGCATTTACCGCCTTATGCTCAAAAATGCGTGTGGCAGGACTCCAGATGGTACACAAATGTGAAGAGGATTTGCCTGGTCCTTTTACTTCAGTGAATTCCCCAAGCAGCTTTTAGACTCAGAAAAGGCCAGGTTCATTACAATACAAACTCCACTGCTCACATTTGTGAATGGAAACAGCACAAAGCTACTGATGGGACTGCAATTTCAGAAAGGGCAGAGCCAAGAAGATACAGAAAAGGGTAAAGCTTTGGCAGGGCTAATGAGTATTCAATCAAATTTGTGCTGTATTCTCAAACACCTATAAGATTTCAACTGTCATTAAATTGAGTTGGGAATATTCCCCCAACTACTTCTCAATGTCCCAATAGTAGGGTTGGGGTTTTCCAGACAAAAGCTTCTTTAATTAAGCTGTAAATGTTGGCTTCATGACTGGTTTTCAACTCCTGCCTTCCTTCCGTTTTGCCTTTCTAAAGAGATCTTTTTCTAAGCAGCCTTCATCTCCACCTTGTAAGATTGTGGTAATTAGTTGGAGCTTTGCTAAGTTTATGAAAATCTTGTAAGTGAAGTCATTATAATACAGTTTATTGTTTCAGTCTCTTGCTTTCATTTGTAAAATTATTTGCTTGATAGAAGAAACAGATTTTTTACTATGTAATGGCTCTGGTTACTTGAAAAATTGTGTCCAAATTGGTCTCGTAAGTAAGTATGCAGTACAGTCCCTTATTTAAGGACCAGAGTAACATTGTGGGTAGGAAGTCCAGGGACACTAAGTACCATTCAGCTTACATAATAAAGTGCACACTGTCATCAGTTTAGTTATCAGGCCCCAACTGTGGCTAAACTCATGTATTTGCATCTTGTTACCACTTTGTGTGGGTTCAAATTTTCCTTTAGTTTAAAAAAAACACCAGCACAAAATGATGTGCCTTCTCTAGCGTATTCAGTAGTGATTCAGACATTGTAAAGTAAGTTGTAAATTTCAAAACTAAAGAAATTCAGTGTAACAAATAAAAGCACAAACTTACAGGTCTCTAGAAACTACATCTTCAGCCCCATCCTATGAAAAGCCTCAGAAAGATAAATCCCTCTCAGGCAAACTGGGCATCTGACAATGCAGCTGTCTTTGTAGACTATTTAAAGTGAAATGCTTTGATAGAGTAGATAATAAACTGGTGCTGGAACGGGCACAGTGAGAACGAAAGAAAAAGTGGGTATGTTTGCAATAACAGCCAGCTGATGGAAAAGCCAAACAAGTGCTGAGTGAGTTAGAGTCTGGCTGAGAGGTATAGCAGGTGTTAATGGGCTCCAGTGACCGTAGGGATTTTTGAACCAAAAGGTATGAGAAAGTCCAGCCAGAATAAGGATGGCTGCCTGCTAAACTTCTACCTTAAACATCAACTGATGTGGAAAGAAAATGAATGTTCAGCTTCTATTCCATAATGGAACAGGAATTGAAAATTAATATATTTTAATTTCCAGTAATGTTATCCAAGGACATATAATGGTGTTTAAATAAGAGAATCTGTAGACCAGACTTGTTCATCTGTCTTCATAAGAGGGTGAATGTTGAGAAACAAAGGTAATTAATCAGTGCATCTTCTAAAACCTGTTTATTTCACAAGGGAATTGATTTTGGACTTGAAAGTCTTAGAATCCTTATGTCTAAATAAAATAACTCAGTGCCACATTTGACGTATGCAAATGACAATTGTAGCTGTTTTTCTTTCAGAAAATCATTTGCCAACAGGCTATGAATTTGAATTTGTTCCCAAACCAATTTCAACATAATTTTAGCATAATCTTTGTCAGCTTGCCATGATGAGTATTCATTGTTTATTTGTGCCATATGAATATTCATTCGTTTGCAATAGTGTTTCTCTCTACTGATTTGGCAACAATCGCATAAGCAAATAATTCATTGAATACATGTAATTTTTAAATAGATCTTTGATCTGGAGTCTACCAAGAGCATTGCAGCACTGAGAAAGTTTTCATCCAGACACTCTCAAAAGTATTTGTGTTAGTGCATTTGATGTTTGGCTTTTGATAAAACTTCGTGAACCCATCATCCTCAACTTGCCACCTCAGTGCTACAGCACAGACTGCAGTCACGGATTTGCATAACTGCTGAAGTTTGAACTACTGATTTAATAGTTTATTCATAGAGTGAATAACCTACAAAATACATAATTTAAGATTTTGTAAACCATCTTGTGGTGCCTATCGGATGGCTGTGTTAAGTGTTGCATGCTTATGTAAGATGCAAATTTTCATCTAAAGCTCTTAAAGGCAAAGTTAGCAAGGGGGTTTCAAGATAATATAGCATAATGAGGATTATGTGTTGGTTATGTTTAATGCTGATTATTTTAATTATCCAGTTTCCTGACAGAAAAAAATAGATTTTCAAATGGAAATAGATTACAGAGATGAGAACTCTTCATGTTTCCATTGATTTCTTACTATACTTCCATATTTCATTTTATATTTTAAAACAAGGGAAAGACTAACTAAAAGTACATTTGTGTGGAATATTTTCTGCTGCCTTCACAATTTTATTTTTTTTTGTCTCACCAGCCCACAAAGAAATGATGAAGTAAATGTGATGCTTTTCTTCTGACTTTAAATTGATAATGACATGTGGAGACTCACTCTATTTTCAAGAACATTTCCTGTCTGAAAAAAGTGTTGATAAAAAGATAATAGAAGCAATCCATAGATATTGTAAAGGGCTAGTGAGGTTCAAACTTTTCTTTGATAAAATTCTCAGGCAATATACTGTGAACTTCTCTGCAGTGATTCATTCTAGAGCTATTTTCCAGTTTACAGTTTTTCTGATTGCTTGAGTAGAATAAAACCTGGGAACAAAATAAAAATAAATGAACAGAAAAACTTTTTCACCTTGCGTTATATTTAGTGTTTGACAGACAGAGAAACTTATCATGCAACAGGAATGGTGGGTTTTTATTTTCATAATTGCTCTGTGTGTGATAAAATATTTCTAAAACGGGACATTTTGGGTGTAAACCAGATGCGTTACAGTTGCTGTGTTGTACATCTTTTGTTCACTTTGTTGGCTGTTTGGTAAAAGGAAAAATCATTAAGCCTTGTGGGCGTGTTCATTGCTATACTCTGCAGCTAAAAGAGGGGCAATAAGCATGGCTTGACTAACTATTTAACATGATTTACCCTTTACTTGGATTAATGGAGCATCTTGCTTAAACTCTGCTCAGTATCCCACTTCATTCTTAAAGCAGGTGGCAACTGATGCTCAAAGTATACAGTAGGTCTGGAAATGGTAATCAGACAGCTGCTATGTGTGGAAATGGAGAGAGATGTGTGTGTGTCTGTATATACACACGTACCTAAATATACACACATACACATAAAAATGTATATTCATATATGCATGTATTTGTAGACACATGCATGGAGAACTAAAAGGACATGCATATTCTAGGGCTTCAAAATAAGCCCCCAAATTAACCAGCTAACACATTCTGCTTAAGAGTTTTCTCTGATTTCACTGCTAATATTTCCATGTGGGTTTTTTTGTTTTGAAAATAAACAAACAATTTCCTCTCTGAACCTCCCCCAACCACATTATCTTGCCAGACAAGACACATTTTCTCTTCTTTATTTTCCATTTCATGTTCTTTCTCAAAGAAGCACCTCTGTCTCCTTCTCCAAAATCGTAGGGCTCTGACAGCTGTCTACTCTGCAATGTTTTTTTTTTCTTGAAATACAGCATTCCTGGCAGCCCAACACCCTGTACCACAGCTGCTTTGTAGTTTTAAATTCTTCTCCACCCTCCACATCCATTAGTCACATTCTCTTCCTGTGGATCTCTTTAAGTTTGTCTTGCTCACTATGATGTATTTACCCTGTGCTCGTTAATGATGTACTCACAGAGTCAATTCATAAAACTATGTTAGATATTTATTAAGAACAGTGATGGAGAGGTGCAATTGCACCTGCCTTTTAGCAATGTGTACACAGACTTCAAATAATGCTTTCCTCAGACTTGAACTCACCAATTCCCATGCAGCTCAGTAGCTGATTTGAAAAATAGCTTGTAAGGGCTTGGATTTCTCACAGTTATTCCACTATCAGTGTATCACTGTCATATGTATGGCACTACTATAAAGCCACCTGTGAAGCGATACCTATTTTGTATTTTGCAATGGAGCAGTTGGCCTTGACACAGCATTTCAAAAGCATTATATTGACTTGTACAATTAGAATAGTGTTTGCAAGATGATCTTCTAGATAATTAACTTTGCTAGAAATCCCATCAATGCTCCTCCTTCGTACAAAGTAAAATGCCTTGGAGGGAACTCTTTCATCAGCTTTCCAACAGAATCATTGAACATTTGGGTAATATTTTATGTGTTGTTATATGTGAAGGAAATGTGTCTTGGAGCAATTGATTGTAAAATCAAAGAAAAACTTGCCTGACACTGCGGCCTCCCGCTTCTTTGCTGTCAGGTAAAAGCTCAATAAGCAGTACCACAACTGCACTCCTGAACTTCATTTAGCCACCAATGTTTGAGCTTGGGCATGGAGCAATTAGCAAAGCCCAGACTCTTCACTTCACCAAAGAGAAAGGGAAAAACCCCACCTATATGAAGTGGCAATTCACTAAAGTTGGGAAGTGAGTGACTTCCTCCCTGTTGTCCCATATGATTGTACCAAGAGTCCACAAGCTGACAGCCAGCTCAGATGGTTCTTTCAATTAAAAACCACATGAATTTTTTTCTAAAAATAGAAATTATTATCTTTGACACAGCAGTTAATTCTTCAAAGCATGTGTTCAGAGCAGTTAGTAAAATCTATTTCTGTGCAAATGATATGAGACTTTCACAAAGTGGTGAAAAAAATGTTTAATTACGAAAGAAGGCTGAGGATTCTGCATCCTTACAACTATACCAGTCTCCAGAACTTCATTTACTTAATTACTGCTGAGTAATGTTTGAGCAGCTTTGAATGTAGGGTAGGAACCAGAGATGATAATTGCCCTGGTTTGAGTGTGATACCTTGCCATAACCAGGATTTTTAAATCGTGGAGTATAAATGAGCAGAAGACTGATTTTACTGAAGATGGGGATTAACAGTGATGAGGCCAAATGCCCACATGACACGAGATTTTTAGAGCAATGAGAATCAGAGAGATTTTTTGAAATTTCAGGGGTGACTTTTAGAGATCGGGGGGCACCAGAGCTGTTATAATTCAGTGTTGATAAAGTATGAGATAAGGCACACCAGAAGAAATAACATGCAGGAATTTCTGGGTCCCTATAGCCATCTAGAGAAAGAGCTGTCATTCACATTAAGTCTAGTTTCCACTGGAATCATATTAAAAATTATTTTAAAAATGTATTATCAAATATTTTTGCATCATATTTTATCTCATAAGTCATTGAAAGTTATTATGTCTAATGCCTCTAGTGTCCAGTCCTGGGTTAGTACAAGAGAGACATGGAGGTACTGGGTGGAGTTTTGCAAAGAGCCACTAAGATGATGGAGGGAGTGGAGCATCTGACATATGAGGCCATGCTGGGAGAGTTGGGACAGTTCAATCAGGCAAAGAAAAGGCTCACAGGAGGATCTCATCAATGTATACAAATACTTGAAGTGAAGGTGCAAAGAGGACAGAGCCAGGCCCTTTCCAGTGGTGTCCAATGACAGAAGCAGAGGCAACGGGCACAAAGTGAAACTTGAGAGGTTCCCCCCGAACAATAGGAAACAGTTTTCAATGTGAGGGTGACCAAGCCCTGGCACAGGTTGCCCAGAGAGGTTGTGGAGTCTCCATGCTTGGAGATACTCAAAAACCTGAACGTGGTCCTGGGCATCCTGCTGTAGGCAACCCTGCTTGAGCTGGGGGGTTGGACCAGATTATCTCTGGAAATCCCTTCCAACTTCAACTATTATGTTAATTTATGTCATGAAGTGAATGCTAGTGATTGAGTTTAACATGCAGTCATTTGTATATACTGTAATTAAAGGGATTTTCATTGAGATTTCTGGAAGCATTTACCAAGTGACAAACCACTAGACAGAAAAAGCAGGCAGTGAAAATTAGCACATCACAGATCAAGAAACCTTAAATCAGATTTTAGCTGAAAACATTTGCATTTTTAGGTGTTGGAATTTTGTTGAATTCAATGTTCATCTGTATCTCTGTATATAGATAAAACCACTGTTCATCAAAGATATTGGATCAAAAGCAAAATTCACACTAAGATTTTGATCTTGCCTGTTGATTTCACAAACTCAAAGAACCAATACATCTCAGCAACTTTCAAAATTAGGAGCTCTTCCTCTGTGTTCATAAAGGACTCTCTGTAACCTTCTCATGTGGACAGGAATGTCTAATCTTGCTACCAGATGATCTTAATTAATCACATTCTTAATCAGATTTACAGTTCCTAAACAATGGGGAAAATTGTAACTCAATTCTTTCTTTCAATTACTCTTTAAGGAGAGTTAAGGATATTAATTTTAGAAAATGAACAAAAATTAGATAGACAAGCACAAAAACAATTCATGAAGAAAATTATGCTAACGTGTTTTTACATATTTTTTAGATTACCTTTCTAAAAACAAACAAACAAAAAGCAAAACACCAAACCCAAAAACTGTATTATTAGGCACATTGTTAAAGCAATAAAGGAATGGATGAGGGGTAATGTTTCTTTTTTTCCTAAACTTCTTCAGTTACTGAAATCCTCCAGCCTCTGAGATTTTTATTTTTTTTCAATCTCACAGTAGTTTATTGAACAATTACAGTTTTTCTAAGTGATCTTCAGGTTTGATTTAAAAAATAACTGCAATTCAGGTAAATGCCTAAGCCAAGTACTTCCCACTGACATGCACCCAAGCCCAGTATGTTCCAGATGTTACAACTGAGGTGGTAAAAAGCTTTCCCTGTCTGGGGGGAACAACTGAATATTGGTGTGTTGTGGGTGTGTGGTGTGGGGCTGTGGGTGTGCTGAGAGGGAAGTTGTCCTGCAGGCAGCAGTACAGACCAAGAAGGATGCAGTCTGCTCAGGGTGCTGCACATCTGAAGGAAGCTACAGGTTTGGGCCTATTGTTCCAGATTTATTAAATCACAGCCGTCCTCCAACTGGCTTAGTGGCGCCAGAACACCGGTGCTCATAGATTGAATCTTGGGTTTTGCCGTAGATTTAAAGCCGCCAGGATGAAGATAGTCTGAGTTGTCAGGCAAGAGACGAATGCATTGCTATCTGTGTGCAAGGGCTGAAGGGCTGTGACCAAAAGAAACAGAGCTGATATGAACCCCCATGTCTGCAGAGACCCTAGACATCCACTCCAGCCCGTGTTCCCCACTCACCGCTGCAGATCTCATCCAGCTTCTGCATGCTTCGGTCCCTCAAGTGCCACATGGCCACCCCTAGGCACGAAACTCCGTCTGCCCCCACTCACCAGCGTACTCCCAGGAGCACAGCCCCTGGTCCTGCCCTCTTCCCCCTCAGCAGGGATGACCCCTGGAACCACCTCAGGGAGCTGGAACTGAGCAAGGTGGCCACTAAGTCCACCTGCGTGGGCAGGGATGGCAGAGGGAGGCCGAGGCCCAGCATGTGGCAGCTGGGGCTCCAGCAGTCCCAGGGCTGCACCTCACTGTGGGGACAGGAGCAGAGAGGGGGGCCAGGTTGCCCAGAGAGGGACCCAGGGGCAGGGGCTCAGCGATGAATCTGATGGCTGCCTCTCGCACAGGGGCCTCAGGGTCCTTGGGGTACATCAGGCCCTGACGCAGGCACTCTTCAGCCCTGCTCCTGTCCTTCCTGAGCTGGAGAGAGCACGAGGACTTGGGCATGTCACAGAGCCCCCCATTTGGCTGCAGCAGTCACTTCTGCCAGCACTCACTGCTGCTGAGAGCCCTTTTTCCCAGTGGGTGCAGGGAAGGGAGAGGAACCTGGACATGAGGCCCTGGGGCTCTGTTCTTGGAGGACAGAACCTGGGGTGCAGCTCTGGGCTGGGGGCTCTGGGCTGCAGCAGGGCAGCCAAAGCCCAGCTGCAGAGCTCACACCCCAGGCTTTGGGTGTGGGACAACCCTCACCCAGCCTGCACCCTGGTGCATCCTTGCCAAGCAGTCACCAATCCTCCATGTCTGCTGTGTCTGGACCAGGTCTTTGAGCTCCCTCCACTTGAGGAGCTCTGCAGCAGCAAGGAGCACTTCTTTGGCAGCCTGCATAGCAGCAGAAGCTGTGAGATAGCACAGCTGTGAGATATCACTCCAGGAACAAAGTCAAGACTTTGTTCCTGGAGTGATCCTGCCCTTAGGAAGCTGGGACATGTCCTCGCCAAAGCATCTGGGGGTCTCTTGGGGACAGCCCCGGGGGACAGGGAGTGAGGCTTGGAGCTGTGGCCTCTGACATATGCCAGGGACAGCAGAGAAGCCTGTGGGGATGTGCCTGTTCAGGCTTTGGTGGCCACAGGCTGCTGACGAGCCCTACTGGAGCCGTGGGGAAGGTGTTGGAAATGGCTGTACCAGCTTCTCTGTCCTTGCTCGCGCTGGTTCTGCAGGGACTTTTCCCACGGGTTGCACCAGTGGAGGGCTGCCCATTGCCAGCAGTCCTTGCCCTGTTGCCTGGGTGCCACAAGGAGGGTCAGCCCACTCCTCTCTGTGTCAGTGCTCAGCCTTGAAATCTGTACCTTGGCCATGCTGGAGGGCTGGTCACTTATGCAAAAGAGCAGCAGTTCTTCCATCTCTTCTGGTTCCTCACTACTACTGACCCCAAGTGGTCTCTGAACAGGCAAATTGAGAACTCACGCATCTCGCTGCTTTCCTGGTATAAAGGAAGAAAGGTGAGCTCTGGAAACAGTGACCTCCTGCCCACAGTGAAGGAGGGTTTTGATCTCAGCTGAGGGAGTTGCCCTGGGTTCAGATTGCAGAGCAGGGAGAGGTAGCACTGGGCTGCAAGGCCCAGAAGCCACAAGAGCCCAGGGAGCAGAGCCTGCTCCGAGTGCTCCTCACAGGGCTGGGCTGCAGGGCAGCTCTCATTGCCCAGTGCTCATCTCAGGGCTCGTGCTCCCACATCAGCCTTACCATGCCAAAGGAGCGTTGAGAGGTTCTCTACCAGATACTCCGTGGTGGGCAGGGTTGGCTTTTGTCTTCTCCAGGTTTTGAGGCATCACATTTTTAATGATCATGACCTTCTCTTTGAGGTCTTCACTGCCAAGCCACAGGAGCTTCATCATGTTTGGCACAAGGAGCTCCATTTTCCCGCCTGTATGAAAGACAATACTCATAGAAGCAGCAGCTTCTATGTATTTATTGTTTTAGCTGGGTTGGAATGTCAGTACTCATTTGACCTCTGAGAAACTGAGTGCCAGACATGCCACTTAGGGATGTGATTTAGTGATAGAGTTGACAAAATTAGGTTGAAAGTTGGACTTGATGACCTTAGAGGTCTTTTCTAACCTCAGTGATTCTACAATGGTGAGGAGTTCACTCTTTCAGAATATTTTCTTTATACAGACTCATTTTCCCCTTTCAGGGTCCTCTGGATATCTCATGGTTTCCTGAGATAGGCAGCCAGGCAAAACACATCCCCCAGAACACAGTGGCCACTGGGTATTCAGCAGTCCATTTTTCACCAGGTGCACTTGGACTGTGTAAAGCAAAAAATTCCATTACATACATTCCCAGTCTGCCGATAGAACAGGAATCTACAGAGGGATCATCTACTTAAACATGTCACAGATGGATGTTCAACTCTACTAAAGTAGCCTCCTAGTGGATTAATGTTACCATAAAATATTTTGCTGATAAACTACTAAAGTTGAAACTGGCTTTGACAGGTAGTGAATGGAGCCCCAAGTATTGTTTTTTCTTTATTATATGATGCAGCTATAAACTTACCAGCTGTGCATTTGATGTAAATGGGGACAAAAAAAAATTTAAACTCAATCACAGATACATAGTCATTAAACAGCAGGCTAGTGAACACAGGACAGAGAGAAGCAGAGGGACCATGGCACAGCCTGCCTTGAGGAGCTCAGGAATTAGTCTCATATTGTTTGGGCAAAAAAGTATTTTCGAGTATAACATTATTCTGAGAGAATTACACGTGCAAATTCTGCTTGTCTCAAAACAGTCGAGGTTCACAAAAACTCCAACAAAGTAAATGACTCTTCCAGATTTATGTTATAAAACTGTATAAAAATTGGAACAAATCCTAAACAAAAACCAACCAAAACGCACACTCAGCGTAAATAGTTATAATTTAGTAATAGTTGAAAAATTTTTATAGTAAGTCATATTGTTGCTATTCTGTCCATCTCCCCATCCCTCTTCGATATTCATAAGGTTAGGCTATTAATTAACAGTGGCATGTGCACATTTCCAAACAGCCTAAGACAGACAAAACTCTGTCTTGAGCACTGCTGGCTTGTGCAAATCATGTGGTGCTTTACATACCTTGGGTCTTAAGCAGCAATTTTTTATCAGCCTCAAAACGAAGGACAAAAAATTCACAGCATCAAGGCCATTAAATCAGTCAATAAAACTCTCTTAAATAAAGTTCAATCCTTCTCAGAACAAAGTCCAATTCTCTTAGGAGTTGAGCCTGCTAATGACTGAACTGTCTCCAGCCACAGCAGCCAAGCCAGCACACTGGGCAACCATTTGCCATTGAACACAGTGAGTGTCATCTATCCCAAGGCTCAGGGAGGAAGTAAGAGACAGAAAATTCAGAGGAGTGACTGGAAGCTACGAGGCTTCTGATATGTACACTCAGCCCAGCACTCCTCCCAGCACAGGGAAGTGCTCACAGCTGTGTGCTGGACCAACAAGTTCATTCAAGCCTTTCAATACCAAGGAATTACTGTCTCAGCAGCAGAAATCATGCAGAGTTGCCAGTCTTTCTTTTTAAAATGAACAGAGTTCATTCCACCTTGGGTGCAAAAGAGCAACAGATCCTATGAACACCCAGACCCAAATCCACAGCAGCATCCCCACAATCATCTCTGTGCCTCTGCTACGTCACACCATAACAAGCCACAGCCTGCCTGCTCTTCAAACCCTAGGCAAGTCTCTCCTATCTCAAAAACACTGAGCACTGCTACAAACACAGTCTCAGCTCTGCAGCACTGGTCCCCTGAGTGTACTCACCTATCATGCCTCTGTCTGCCAGACCTATCCACAGCATTGCAAGTGCCAAACATCAGCTCTGGAAATGATTCTTCCAAAGCTCCTTCCTTAGTACCACTTTATGGTGGAGGAAAACTCTCAACTCATCTCTTTAGCATCCCACGCTAGCAGTGTCCTGTCCCACCTGCTGTCTACTCTGGCTCAACTGCTACTCAAGCCCTGGGCACCTGAATCTCCTGCTTCTCTGATCATATAAAGCCACACTAGCAGCTGCCACTGGAGTATATAGAAGAGGAAAGCACTGTCATCATAATTTCTGTACCTTGTCAAAAGGCATCTCCTGGTGTGCCCTGCTTCCCAGCTCTTCTTATTGCTCCCATGAGGGGTTGTTCAGAAACTAATTGTGGATTTCCCCTGACTTAGTGTATGGTTCTTCTTTGGGAAGGACACCTGATATGAAACACAAATGTGACCCTGGGGAGCAGGACTGGGGCATAGCACAAGGCTGGCGGGTTAGACTAAATGCTGTGTCCATTATTTTCTTGTTCTGGTGTTGATCTTTGCAATCTTGATGGTCCAAATTTCAATCTATGATGTTTTTATGAATCTGTAGATAACATCCATTAAGATCTAATTGGATTGGTTCATTAACGACATCAGAATTGTGCTAAGCCAGATGCTGAAGTAAGTACTCATATACCCAATATGCATACACATACACACACAAACTATGAATATATATAATATATATGAATGACAATGCACAATGCTTTAATAGCAGTCTTAAAATACTCTTTCTGTAAATTTTATTTTCGCTTTATCTCTATATGTCAGCTTTAACATTTGATTTTAATGTTTGGGCTTTTCTTAACCTAAACTTTGTTGTAATTTTAAGAGAATTGGGTTTGGGGTTTGGTTTTTTTGTTTTGCTTTTGTTTGGATTTTTTTTGTTGTTTTGTTGTTTTGTTTTTGTTTGGTTGGGTTTTTTTGGTTTTTTTTATTAGAAAGGAACTTTTGCTTTGAAAGTGAGGTTATTATTTATAGATTCCAAGCCAGGTGCTGTAAACAGTCATAGAGATGACAATATAAAATGGAAATAAAATTTGAGAGAGCAGAAACTGTTCTCAGAGAACTAGAACTAAATCTTTTAAATATTTCAAAATTTATTTTTGTGGGTAACAGTAAACAAAGTTATGTGCTTCTATGTTGGTCAGGTTTAGAACTGACTTTACGAGGAACCTGCCTACTGGTTTGAAATGTAAAACCTTAATAATTAAAAGTCAGTATTTCTGATATTTTTGTTCTTATTATAACCAAAAAGCATTATATTTAAGACATCATTATCCCTTAAGAAGCTCTGACATTATTGTCACCCAGTCAGGAGTGAAGGTGGCAATGAACCCTGCAAGAGAGACCAGACACAACCTCTCTGCTGAGGCAGATGGTCCTTTAATGGGACTCATTGAGTAGTGCTAATTATACAATATTTGCCCAAATCTTATAAGGGAACAGCCGTCTCGGTGGCTGGGGAGAATCAGTTTCCTTTCCTGCAAATTCCTTATGGCTTTGATTCAGGTGGTTGCCAGGGATTTCAGGTTTTCAGTCAAGAAATTTGAGAAAAAATTGCACAGGGATTCCCACCCTAGACAACAAAAGCAACACCCAGCCTATGTTCCTGTTTTACGGATCTGCAACTTCTCTGCAAGTGTTGTCGGCATTGAAGGTACTGATGAATTTGGCTGTCACCCATAACTGTTGGACTGAGGGTCAGACCTCTGCAAAGCACAACCCCTGTAGGAGATGTGGGC
Organism: Pseudopipra pipra; assembly: GCF_036250125.1. Classification (NCBI taxonomy): domain Eukaryota; kingdom Metazoa; phylum Chordata; class Aves; order Passeriformes; family Pipridae; genus Pseudopipra; species Pseudopipra pipra. Next base: position 73,696,623 of record NC_087549.1, read on the forward strand.
TGGCAGCGTGTAGGTACACCATGTCTTCTCTGTGACAGAATGGGAAATGCAGGCAGCCTGAAAACAGGTACAGTTTCTAGATCCAGGAGAGGCCATTTCCCTGGGAATGGGGATCTAGCAGCATGCATTGTCTGGTTCTGCATTTGATTATCCAAAACAGAAAAAGAAGAGACAGAAAGGGAGACCAGTCCACAATGCAGTGTTCCCATACTGAAATAATATCCTGCATGAGGATATTATGTTTTAGGACTGAAGTGCTCAGCTCTGATGGCAGGTTCTGGTGGAAAAGTCAGCAGAGCTGATCACGGTCATCTCTATAATACATAGAAAACAGGAATGTCTCTTGGCCCAAATTGTGAGTAATTTGAAGCAAAATATTTTCTTAAGCTCAATATAAAAAAAACTCAAATCCCATCCTGTGGTCAAATAGGTTAAAAATTTCAGACAAATAGTACTTGTGCCAAGTGGATGTTATCCATTGTTGATATAATATATATCGGATGTCAGAGAAGGGACTGAAAGCTATGGAAGTTTCAATGGAGAAATTACAAGCTGCTTTATGGAACAGTGTTGAATATTACAACTAAGGCAACATAAAAGCAATACAGGAAAACCCCACCAAAACAATATGCACTCATCTGAGCTATAGTGCCCTGAATTGTTCCACACCAGATTTTTATTTTTATCTCATCTCTTGCTCACCCTCACTACTAGTCAGAACAACATTACAGAACAGGAATGTTATGCAAAAGTTCTTCAGATTTTGAGTATCATGTCTGGCATTCAGGCATCAGGGAGTGTGCAAAATCAGATCAACTTAAGGGAAAATAAAATAGTTCTAAGCAGAAATTCCATTGATTTACCTGGAAGTGATGGAGCAAAGAAAACTGTGGGCTGTGTTCACCCTCAGGGTATGGAGGCACATTTTGCTCTTCAAAAGCAAAGTCAGAAGTTAGGATTCCAGTCCTGGAAATAGTGCACAGTCCCTTGCAGCTGAAAACCTACAAATGGTCTTGCTGAACCGTGGGTCTATTCATGCAGACAGTGATACTCAAATGCAGAAATATCTGCATTACCAAGCCTAAATGATCAGTGGCAGTCCCAGAAGTGGTATTCATAATTCCCATTTCTTAGGCCTAATTTTAACTACCGAAGACAGGCTGAAAATGAGAAAGCCTGCTATCCTAATTGTACAGTGAATTTTGCTCTTAAACACTGTAAAATTGTTTAAATCATAATAAAAATAAAAGCATATTTACACAGCTTTTGCCCCCTCCCTGAAATGCATATTTTTTAATTTTTCCTCACTGATCCTGAAAGCTGTTTAATTTTTATATTTTGTCACACTCACACTCTCTCAGAGAACAATATATGTTCTCAAATTGGGAAGACTTGGACAGTCCCTTTTTGCTGACTAAAACTGGAAAAAGTCAGCCTTGACTTTAGTCCTTTAAAAATTAATCTCTTATGCATTTCTGTTGTTGTCGTTGCTAAAATATTCTAAGTATGCATCCAAAACCTCCTAAAAGTGAAACTAACATCTGGTGCAGAAACTTCCACGCCAACATTTAGCCTTATGGCAATGCAAATTTTAGCCCAAATTTCAAAATGAAAAGGCAGAGGGGACAGCAGGGATTCAAGACCTGTCAGGTTATGCTTACCTGTCATGTTTCTTTCTATCATCTGCCAACTAATTAAAGTAACCTTGTCAAAAAATTAACACTCAAGTGACATGACAGAGCTTTAGATGTTTTGGTTAGAGGTTATCCCATTTTTCTCTTCTTGGCTGCAAGTGGCAGTGACACACACCTTTCTGCTGCCCTACTGAAATTATTTTGCATTGCACCACTGAGACATTGCAGAGATGATTAATCTTCCCCCTTCTTCAGAAAGCCGATTTTTTTTCTCTATGCTTTCTTGTTGAATTTTATGCACAGTAGCCAGACAAAACAAGGATTACACATTGGAAGGGTTTTGGGTTGTAAAAACACAACACAGTGAGCCAGGATATGGTGCCCAGTTTTGCTGGCATTTCTACAAACATATTGCGCAGCCATCAGCTGTTTGGTAGAATATGTATTTAATGAAAAAAGGTCAGGGAGAAATTTTTCAAAAGGAACTCATCTTTGTTAAGAAGATCTTCTGAAAAAATATGTGTCCATGACAATTATGTTTGAAGCTTTAAAGTGCTGAGCATTTTATAAAATTTTTTTTAATACTTATTAGGTTTACCTGTCTGCTTCTCATTACCTTGATTCTTCATTCATGTAACAGTGTTTTTTCACTTACAGGCATTTGGGGCAAAGGAATTCGTTGCTGTCTAGAATACCATCACAACCTGAGAAAAATCACTGAGACAAATCCATTGGGTGGGCAGGAACATATCCTACTGCATATACCTAATCCCTATTTTCCAGGCAATAATAACAACACCTCTGACATGTGTGATCTGTTACATGCAATTAATATAAATAGGGCAGACTGGTACCTATAGGTAGGTTTTCTTCAAAAAGTCCTCAGTACTAATTTTAGAGCTGAATTAGATAATAAAGTAGACTTGTTTATGAAAAACTCAAGTAAAAGAATCTGTTGAGTTGAAAAGATGGGAACAATCTCTCAAAAGCAGTAAAATTATGACAAGGAAAAAAGGAAGGCAAAGAAGCAGTGTCAGCTAAAAGTGGAGTTAGCAGTCAATTTTATAGCTCTCCAGGGAGGGGAAAGACTCAAGACACAGAAAAAAAAATCATTTGCAAGCTTATCCAGGCAGGAGAACAAATGATAAGGGGTGTGAACATACTTGCTTATGTAAGAAGTAAATAAGGTATATTGGAAATGAATGCTGAATTAATTAGCAATGCTTGGAGTGATTATTTTGCAAGAGTACCACATGAAGAGAATGCAAGAGAGAAATTAAATCATGTAAATCCAACTGGGATGAGATAGGCTGCATTTAGAAGGAGCAAGTCATAAAAGCAGGTAGGAATATGAAAGTGAGGAAAGTCTCTTGATGAAGTGCCAATACATTTGCTGAAGTGACTTGTAATGGAAGGCATGTTTGATTGCTTTCCTAAGTCTGAGAAAGTACTAAGCCATGCTGTAAAAGCTTTGCAGAGTATATATTTAAATGTGGAGAAGTATTAAGCTAAGCACAAATTATTCAAGTGAAATGGTGCTGTGGAATATGAAGTCTTGGCATAGATTACTGGAAGCATCTGTAGAGAAACTGAAATTTCGATGTGTTAGACAGTTTCATGACAGGAGAAAGTGAAAAGCTTGCTGTATGTATTTTCTTGAAAATGTAGAGAAAAAAGACAGCTACTGGAATGGTCTTTGTAGAAACGGAAAAGGTACATGCTCATGGAATGAGAACAAGCAAGCTGTTTTGGAGAACTTTGTATGTACCACCTTTACCAAAAAAAGGTGCTCAAAAGTGAGAAAATATGAAGAGGACTACCACAGAACATGCTATCACATAATGAGATGAAAAAGCTTGTGATGGCATATGTTAGCTAAATGTTAACAATGGCAACACTTTTTATGCAGGAAGGAGTTAGAGTGATTGGAAGACTGAAGCCTTGAAAGGAAGTGAAAGGCATCATCCACAAATGAGAGCAAAAGACAAGGCCTTAGAGGATGCAGTTTTAATAACTCTTTCTGATCATTTTTTCATTGTACATTAGCTCTGTGGTGTAAGTGTAGATCAGATTGACTCTGTTCTTTAAAGCTTGTGTAGGAAATCAGTGTGCTTCAATTTCTGGAAATGATGCCATTTAGTTGATCAAATGGTTGGCTGCTCTGTGAAAGACAAAAAAAAAAAAAGAAGAAATAGAATATTTTATTCAGGTTTTTCCAGACAAAGACAAGTTGGGGGATTAAAAAAAAAAGGCAGAACTTTGTTTGGGTGGCATATATGTACCTCAGGACTGTTTTAGTAGGATAGTCCTAAAGTAACAGGGAAACAGACAATTGTGAGAGAGGTCATAGAACTCACGTTCAAATGGGATTTAGGAGCGAGTAAATTTGTAGGAGATGGCTGGCTACAGGCATGGTAAAGAAACCTGTGAATGTTGCTAACTCTAACCATGGAAAAGTGTATGACAGAAGAACTTTAAGGATTTTTGATTCTTCTCTAAAACCTCTGTCATTATAAAAAATATTGTACACTTTGGGAATACAAAACACAGGAGAAACGTAGTTGGCTTCTCAGACACAGGCAAATAACCTGTATTACAGACATGTTCAGTTTCCTCATCTCATAGAAAAAATGCAGTCTGTATGTATGCAAAAAATACATCTAGACAGACAGTAGGGTGTCTGTTTGGTTCTCCCACCAATATTTTGAAGCCTCAAAGAGCTTTGTTCCAACACCTTCCATGCTCAAGTTTATGACCACATCGATCTAATTTTGGCCATCAGTCAGGCTGCATGTTAAATTCTTTATAAGACAAATGTCATATTGTCTACTTTAACACTTTTACTACTGGGCAAAAAGGAGTGAAAACTGGATGTAAAAGCTAGATTTTTTAAATTAAGAGTTCACAGAACTTACCAAATCCTCGATTTGTTCTGCATACTGCCACCAAGTACTGGCTTTGGGCTTCTTGTTTGTTTTGGGATGTGATTTTGTGTGTAGGCAATCCATGCCCTACCAGCTCAGCTCTAAGATACAGCATGGTATTCTCATGATGATTTTCTCTTACAGACATCTGTTGAAAGATAAAAGCCTTTGAAATAGAGCTCTGTCTTCAAGCTGTTAACTCTGGGACTAGATACTGCCTTGTTAGTTCTCTAGTAAGTTATATATTATTTTGGTTTCTGTAATTATTTTCTCTAACATTAATCTAGCTTACAGTTCGCATCAAAAGCCATGGATTTTGCTCACACTGTTTTTCTGCAAGAAGAAACAATTCTTTAATATGCAAATCAGAGTGGCAAAATTAGATGAATGTAGTCAGCATGCCCTTGAAGGAAAGAAAGGCTTTTATGAAAAACTCAAGGTTACAGTTATGTTCCTAAGTGTGATGAAAAAGCTACTTAACCCTTTAGTACAGATAAGGGGAAAATTGTTTTCTCATGAAAAAGAAATTATTCTTGTGTAAGACATAAACAAAAAATGGGCGCTAAATTAGTGGGAGGGATGATATGCAGAAATTTTGACAAATGCTGCAGACTTATCTTTTTTATTTTTTTGGACAAAATGCACATTCAAACTCTAGTCAACATGGTAAAACAACCTGCCCTCATACACACACTGCAGGAATCCATCTGGAAAAGACAAAAGAAGTCTTCCTAGGCTAACAGGTGTTAGATTTGGCAAATACAATTTAATTCAGTTACATCACTATAAAAGGATTGTGAACCATAAGCTTTGAAGCTTGACATATGATACAGCCATACAGATTCTTCATAGTTTGCTATGCAGAACTAGGCATGGAAGATATTTCTAATGACTGTATTTTTCTTTCAGGACTGAAAAGCAATATTGACTTATTGAAATTTATAAAACTCTCTTCAATGCATCTGCTTTTCAAAAAACACAGATCTAGAGGAAAAGCTCAATTAAAATGGATGTTTGTCCTAATTCAGAACTTCTTCTTCCTCCAGCCTACATCGTCTGCAGTGTCCAAAACCAGAGATGCTCCCTGCAACACCAAGTGTTTATTGACTTTGATTGGACGAGTAAGCGAATTTTGGAACTAAACTTGACCCAGACCAAAGAGTTCTAGGCACCCTCTGATGTAAATTCAGTGTTAGGATCTCATTTTTGCTTTTATGAAGACATTTAAGACAGTTTTATACAGAACAGAGCTCCAGTGTCTATTGAACTTTATGAATTGATCACACTTCATCCCTGATGCTGCCTGAAAGCAATAGAAAGTCAGTTATACATTATTTGATTATCACTGTAAGGCATAAATGTCTTCAGTGAATTAATAGAAATTGCAGACAAATATTCTGTTTCCAGAAAAATCAATATAATCCATATTGTACTATTTAGCTCCATCAGCATTAAGGAAATTCAATAATAAGGCAAATCAATTATCAAGCATATAAAATGAACATTTATCATTCTTTCAGGGCACAATGATAACAGAATAAAGAACACAAATGAAAACAACAGTATTTGATCTCTTCTATCTACCTAAATTCTGTCTATATTTTAAAGTGTCTGTCCTAATCAGAGTTAGCTTCATCAGGCCATAAGCAAAGCAACTTCCATTCTGCTTTTAGAAAACTGAGGTCAAGAAGAAAGGTTGGATATAGAATAACGTCCACCTGATCAAGTACAATATTTTCATTATCTCATCAAGATCTCCTCTGACAGAATTAGCCTTCAACAGGGCTTTTCCTCCACAGGATACTGAGTCCTTTCCCGTTGTATTCCAGCATGAAGGAATGCCATGAGGTCCTCGCCTATAAACCCATTTTTGAGGTCCTCACCTATAAACTCACAGTCATATGTGTGTTAGGGAAAAGTAACTCCTCTTCTGATGACCTTTTATGCTGGGACAGACACAGAGGCTACGCTGATTTACAGGTCTTGGATACTGTCTGTGCTGCACATCAACAACTGGGCAACATTTCCTGATTCTTGATGTAGTTTTAGCAAGATCTTACACATGTGAAGAATAGACACACATTCAGACCTAAGCTCATTTTCCTGCTCTAAGCTTGCCAGGCCTGAGAAATGTCAGACCAGACCTCCTTCTGCCCAGAGCATCCTCTTCTGGTATCCCTCCAGTGAGGGAAAACACAGTATCTCCCTCACATATCTGCTGTTAACCAAGTTAACATCCAGTCGCTGTTAATTTTCCTCAGGTTGCTTGGCTTGTAGGCACAACCATGCCCTGTAATAGATGTCAACTTGGCCTTGGATGCAGCTCATGTCCTCCTTTCCTCACTTATCTCAGGCTGTTCATGCCTTAATCTGCAACTGTTTAATTGGTATCCCTCCTGTATTTGAATGAGTATTTTTGCTCGTGCTGACTGCTGACACCAAACAATTTGCAAGGCTAAGCAAAACCTCATCTAAGACATACAAATACTGCGACAGCCAAAGAAAGATGGATAACAGAGTTGCTGTTAAAAAAGTTTCTAAGATAATTTTTGCACATACTGCTAAAATGGGCTGAAGACCAGACAAATCCAGAGAAGGCTTGAGGCTTAAAGCATTGTTACTGTTATAAATCTTAAAACTTACTATTACTGTACAAATGCATCATTGCCACTAATATAATTTTTGTTTGACAGCCTTGCAGTCATTGGCCTGTCTCTGTACCATTGTCTGAGCTCAGGGAAGTCTTGGTTCCCCATGGCGCTCAGCTCTCGTGCCTCTGCCAGTGCCAGCCATGCTTGGGACAAGCCCTGTTGCTGTCCTGCCACCACCCAGATCCGGCCACTCATTGGAATTGCTCCAGAGGACAAGCTGCTGCAAAGCTCTGGGAGGTTCCATCTGCTCTGGGGCAGTAAGAGTGGCTGGTACCTCCTGTACTGAGTAAAGGCGTGAAAATGCACAGCAAACTGTGTGTCCAGCTTAGCAGGCAGCTGTGCAAAGACCTGACAGACTCAGCGCACATCTGCCTCTCCTGCAGGCATGCTGCCTTTCATTCCCTTCTGTGATGAGAGGAGCTCTCTTTCCAGAGGGCACTTTAAGGGATCTCAGAATCTTTGCATCTTTGCCTTGCAAGTCTCTTCCATTACACCAAACTGGTTTGACTTTGTTAAACCTCAGCTAACTTCAGTTCCTGGTGACACTATTTCTTGTCTTGCTTATTGACCCAGGTACAGTAAATAGTCAAGTCTGCAAGGACATGACTGGCAGTAACAGGAGCAGCAGGTACATTTAGGGATGTTGCTAATAAAACACTAGCTTCAGCATGCTTAGGGGCAGGGGAACAAAACCAAGCTGAAAACTTTTTTGCATTCAATAAGCTGAATTTCTCCCTTTGCCACAGCACATCCATTGGCATTGGAGCCCTCACATCAAAATAAAAGTAGAGCTAAGATGTCATTAGATGGTTTTAGATGCTCCTAGTTCCAGGTGGTGATTTATTTCAAATAGCACGTTTGGACAGTCACATCCCCTTTCTGCTCTTCTATCCCTATGTGAGGTGGACGAAGGAAGGATCAGGAGTTCAGTTGTGACAAGACAAAACCCTGCTGTTTTGCTTCCCAAACACATACCTCTTTGCAACAGTTCAGGAAAATATTGTTGACCATTTGGTGGGGCTCCATCAGTACCTTGACAGATGGTCTTGTGAGAGGCAGTAAGTACCATCAGCAAGGCACAGAGTAAATCCCTGAAAGTAAAAGAGTCTCAGCCTTTCTGGGTTAATTCATGATTTCTGGACATGGTATCGAAAACACAATAAAAGACTATACAGTTAATTTCCCACTTTTTACATCCCTCAGTTCAGCAGGTCAGGCTTAGCTGTGACTGAAGTTGTTCTGGTTTATAAAACTGCTTTTATTTTTTTAAATGGAAGTTAATACAGCAGACAAACATTGTATTTAAACTGTGGCATGGCAGAAACAAGATGAATGGCAGCCATCATTTGTCACTTTACAAAGCAGCTCCACAATTTTCCTGTCTTTTAACACCTCTTTAACCTTAATTTTGCTGATTTGTGCAGTCATTAATTAACTATGTATGGTATACACAGCTGATAGACCTGGAATTTCACAGTCTATTAGAGTACATAATTTGCATTTATGTCACAGTGTTGTTAAACCAAATCATTATGTTAAACTACACATATACATCAAATTTTAGGAAGTCGAAACAACTGATTATTGAAAGCAAAAAAAAAAAAAGGCAAAAAAGCCTAAATCACAGACCTTAGCTATGGGAAGGATAGCTTGCATTTTCCCCTCCATTAACAACTGCAGCTCTAAATCTCCTGGTCTCAAGCTTACAACTTCACATTCCTTTCTTAATAACTGAAAAGACACTACAGATGCCCATATGCTGGCAGAGAGCCTTTCTTCTCGGTGGGGACTGTGGCATAACCTGTGGGCAGTGCCTCCTCACTCGAGCAGTCTGTAGCCTCTTGCCAGAACGTCTCACTATGTGCCCAGACCAGAGCCTCGCTCACGGCTCTGAGCTGTTGCCCAAGCTTTAGTGCACCAGCAAACCACACATATTTAACAATTTTATCATATTCAGAACACATAATTATCAGTTTCTACTAACTGAGATTTTTTTTCTACATTACCACCAACTGTGACTGCAAGAGCAGAATGAGTTGCTGAGATGCAAGCGTTGGCTCTGCACCTGGGTTTTGGAAACTGGAATGGACCAAATGGCACTATTAAAAAGGAAATTGAAGAAAACAAAGAAAAAAATAGCTATCCTGTTAAACCATTCTAACTAAAGGCAGATAGTGATGGGACAAGGGGAGTGGTATTAAACTAAAAGAGAGGAAATTTAGATTAAACGTTAGAAATTATTTTCTGTGAGGGTAGCGAGACACTGGAAGAGGTTGCTCAGAGAAGCTCTGGATGCCCCATCCCTGAGAGGGTTCAAGGACAGATTGGATGGGACTCTGAGCAACCTGGTCTAGTGGAAGATGTCCTGGCCCATGGAGGGAGTTTGGAGTAGATGATATTTAAGGTCCCCTTCAACACAAACCATTCTATGATTCTGTGAAGTGTTACATTGTTAAAAAAGCACCAGGAGAAAAAAAACCCAAACAGATGACCTCTTAAACCATTCTAACTGAAAGTAATGCAAAAATCTGAACAGGAAGGCCCCTGCTGGAGCTGCAGGAGCAGCGTAAGGCAGCAGTGCCTGGTCTGAGTGTTTTGAAGTTGCAGCTCTGCCAGAGCTCTCTGGCTGGCCCCCACTCCTTGGTCCCAGCACTTCTGCCCTGCCAAGGTCTAAGATACTTCTGTCCACTTTTACCCACTGTTGCAGGCCCTTGACCCCCACCTTCCTCCCCATCGGGGGTGCTCCCACAGGCTGTGGGCTGCCCCACACACTGCCCCACTCAGCCCTGCAGTAGAGGGAATCCGAAAGGCAGTGAGTCTTTTCAGAGCAGCTTTTGCACAGCTCACTCTTTTCACTTTTGACTGAGTGCTGGTGTGTATGTGTAACAGGAGGCTGATACTTCAAAGAATGAGCCACTCTGTTTTTTTCTTTCCTGTGATGACAAGCCTGCAGTGGTAGCCAGAGTTTTGGAAGTGGTGGCTGTCACATTTGACAATGTGGCTGTTATTTGGCATGTTTTGATTTGCTTAATGCTGCTACAGCACTATGGTAGTGAGTGGCCCTTTGCGCACATCCACGGACCTTGGGCAGAAACAAAAGCAATACGAAACATTGTTCAAATATTGCATTTAGTACAAATTCTCCTCCCGTCCTACCACCCCAATCAAAAAGTCAAAGCCAGAGAAGCTTAGAGGAAAATGTTGTGGGGTTTGGTTTTGGTTTTTTTGTTGTTGTTGTTCTTGTTTGTTTGTTTTTTGAGGGAAGGGTGAAAGTGTCTTTTTAAATGGAGTTATATTTGCTATGGAAGATGTTAGGCTTCATATGGTAGATGCTTTTTTTTCTCTATCTCAGTGGATGACGGAGGTAATAATTGATTGTGTCTGTACACAATTCTCTGCTAGAAATTTTCTCTTCAGCCCTGATGTTATTAAACAAATTACTGTCATGACGTGTTCTGCCTATGTAACATTAATGTAAAATTTTCTGCCTATGTAACATTTATGTAAAATAAATTATGTAAAAATCCACCCCCATAGCCAGTGGGCTATGTATAAATGAAAAGACTTATGTGAGCTACTAATTTAATTGAATTTATGAAAATAGTGAATCAGCAAGCCACTGCTATTTTGCTTTCCTAGGTTTAGTGGCAAGTTTCAGATTTTACCCATTTGGAAAAGAAAGGTATTTCAGTGTCTGGAACTGCTCATCCGACTACTGAAATTAACTGCAGCAATCAGTCACTGTGAGTACTTTTTATCTATGTCACTCTCTGAAAGTAGTGAAAATAAAAGTGCAGAGAGGCAAAGGTTCTACAGTAAATTTTGACAGACAGGTACCAGGAAATAACTTGCTTTTTTTTCCTCCTGTTAGCTATTAGAAGGTTGCAGCCTTTGATGTGTTGGTAAGAGTGACCTTGATGTGCACATCCTTTGAGAAGGTTGCACCAGTTCTTCACTTGTTGTCACTTTGGGCCTGGTAAAGCTGGTGGTAATCTTTCCAGGGATTTCTGTGGGCTTTAAAATTAGGTGTAAGCTAAATGTTTACATGTTGTAAGAGTTTAGCATGCGCTTTCTTCTGGCAAAGCAATACAAATGCTCACAGAGAGAAGAAACTGCTTTTAAAATTGTATTAAAAATACCACAGTGAGTTTGATTGAGAATTAGGTTTAAGAATAACACGTTGGCATGGTGTCTTGCTAGAGTACTGTACCCAACTAGCACTGGCACCCATGCATGTGCCTTGCTGGACTTGCAGAGGACTGTGGTGTGCCAGTCTTTTGACCGATGTGTCCCAGTCAAGATGGTGCAAAACCCAGGTGGAGCGCTGGGGAGGGCAGAACTTGAAATGCTTGTGTTACATGGAGCTGTTTGGTTTGGCCTTCAGAAGAGTGGAGCATGAGTTGGAAGCAAATGCTCCTAACCCAGGTTATGAAAAGGTGTGCGATAGTCATGGCTTTTCTCACTTGTCTTTTAGAACAGCCTGGAAGGTGGGGATGCCCCTCTCATAACAGGTATCAGCAGCAGCCTTCAATCCCCTTGCCTGGGAATGAAAATCAAATCTCTCAGCACAAATATCTGAAACTGGCTTTAGGCTACTATTTAAAAACTGTCTAGTTCCCTGGAAAAGAGCCAGGACTGCAGAGTTCTTCAGCAGATGTTGGTGCCCATCTGTCCTCCAGGGAAAACGCTTGTCTTCAAATCAGAAGTGGCTGTAGCTGCTCAACAGCCCTGGCCCTTGCAGCATTCAGCACATCAGACACTCACCTGCATCACATATTGCCCAGCTGAGAGTAAAGGGCCTTGCAATCTGGGTCCTTGATGGGATTGCCCCCATGTTCACCATGCCTGTGTATCTGTTTGGGGGACCACACTCTGCTACTGAGGATGACAAGGCAAGGGGGCGGGCTTGCAAAAAGTGTTGTTTTGACCCAGTCTGAAAGGCTTGGATCTAAAGATTTTTATCAAGAGTCTCATCCTTCCCTCCTCTCTTTCAGAGCAGTAAGCAGTCTCTGCCCCCATGCCCAACATCTGCTGGCTGAAGCTGGAAGTGCCTGACACTGACCTGTGACTTCCCTTTGCTGCTCGCTCCCGCTTTTCTAGGATAAAGCTTCATGTGCATCACATTGCTGCTATTAAATGTTCATTTCATTAACTTATTGGTAATATTTGATGATCTTGGTGCATAAAATCTCTTGGGTCCATTCCACTGATATTAACTTTGGATGTACATCTGCCTTCGTGAACAAACTCCAAACATTTTTAAGCCCTTTGTTTGTTTCCTCCCTCTGCTTTGGATTGCTGTCTCCATCTCTCCAGCTCCTCCCCATGATGCAAACAATAACATTAAACTCCTCTCTTTCTGGCTGCTGGCAGGAGAGGATGAGTAACAGTGATGGAGGAGCTGAGGAAGCCTCCTTTACAGTGCATTGGCTTGTACAGTCTGTGCTGTGCCAAGATATAAAAATTTAAGTCAGCATTTCTGATTTGAATTGTAAGTCTCCCTGGCAAGATACTTCTACAGGCTCATGCAACTCAGGAAACAATTATTCCTGAGCCTTTACATGCACTGCACGCTGGGATTCCCAGCAATGCACAAGTAAATCAATGTTTCACTTTTCGTTTCTTGGCTGTGGTCTATGCAACCTGTGGCCAAGATCATATTTTTTACAGCATATTCCTAACCAGTGGCACCAGCCTTGAGGTTTTCAGGGTTTTTTTGTAAGTGTAGATAAACTCTCTGCAAGTGGTGGCAGCTGAGCTCTTGCAGCCATAACAAGGGGTGAACTGGGTGTTCTTCTCAAAAATACCTTTCCCCTTGGCTGGCTGTTGTAGAGTAGGTTGTGGTCATCAACCTGGTGCAGAGGGAGGGGGCAGTGAATGATTTAAGAACTGAAAGTAAGCTATCTGATTAATATTTAAAATACATAAATGGCAAGGATTTGTTTGCTGTGTGAAGCTAGGCATCAATCTATGGAATCAACTTCTGAGTTTAAACATACTGCACTATGACCAGCGATTCTCCACAATACAGTAGGATTTATTAATAGAAAATACGTCAATATGAGTTTGTCTTTGTACATGTTAGCAACATGTACAGTGAAACACATTTTTTTTTCAATCTATATTGTTATAATTCTTTTGTGTTATCTGACATAACCATTTATATTTTGGGCTTAAATATGTTATTTGTCAAAATGTACTTTCAGTGTTAATATACCTTTAAAATCATAGTTTATCTTTTAAATATTGAATTCTTTTTTTTCCCTCAAATCAATATTGCTCATGTTAGTGCAAATTTGTTAATCTTGAGATAGGTTAACCATTCCTTCCAGACCATAAACAGCATTTAATAAAACAGTGAGATTTATATAGCTCTACACAGCTGAACAAGATTCTAATACGAAGCTTGTTAAAAAAAAAATCCAACATTTTACAGTACATCAATTGCATTTTATACATTTTTTGGGAACAGTTTTGTTTCTTCTCTATTTCTGTGTGTGATCTAGTACAAGAATGAAGGGAACAGCAATAGATAATTATACTTTCCTCAATATTAAAAAGAATGCATCATATATATCTTGCTCAGTATGGCGGTAGTGTTGGATTTCCAAGCCTGGAAAAGAAGCCAGGTAATTCAACACCTTCTCAAAACTCAGTACAGCAAGAGTGAATGTTATCAGTCTGAGCACTTGCCACTACAGAAGAATGGAAACAAACCAACACAAAGTATAGACAAAAGGTATTTTATGTCATGTCATCGATCCAGAATCTCTCACTTGAGCAATGGTCAACATTTGACTCCAAGTAATTCCTAAGAGGAGCTGAAAGAGGGCAATGTGGGCATTTCAGTAATTTGAAGAATGGATATATATTCAACTTACAATAACCTCCTGTCCTAAGAACTTCAAACATAACAATGCATCCCCTTAGCCAGTTGGCAAACCTGTGTCTGGAGAATTGTACCAGCCTGGTGTTTATCAGGCAGTCAAGAAGAACTTCCAGTTGCGAGTGACATTTTTATTAAAAAAAAGTTTTTATACTGAAAATGTGCTTTGTTCAAAAGAGCACTGCAAATGTCACTTATTAAAATCAATGTAATAAATAAAATATAAACAACCTGTGTCCAAAACTATGAATAGTATTTTTATCTACCTCACTATACATCTGGCCCACTGTGCCCCTCCCACCCACCCTTTCTTAAATTTTTTAAAAATTTTTTTGCATGCGATTTTTTTCCCTCTGTTTACTACAAAGAGCAAAGGTTACATATCGTACACTGGGAAAAGCTGCCAAAAAGATTAAACTATAGTCCTAGATTACTGATAAATCATTTCTACATCACAATACCTGCCTGCATGAACTACTCGGGCCGCATCCTATAGAGTGAGAGACTTCTCCCCCTGTGCACAGCCAGAAGTGTGCCAGGTGATGTTAAGACAATTACAATGACTAATCACAGAAATGTTTGCAACCTAAAACAAATTCCTTATTTGTAATTTAAGCAATTTAAAACTACTCCATTTGTGGTGGGTCTTATACTCTGAAAACTGTATGCTGAACTGTTGCCTGAATCACACAAATTAGAAAATGCTTGATTCTTTTCTTTCTTTCCAAAATCACAAGAGCTAAAATGAATATGCCAGTTCTTCTGGCCTCCTAGCCTAGATAACTTTTCTTTTCTTTTAAATTAAAAATAAAAATTAAAAATAAAAAATTCTGTCCCTTACATTTTTTAGAATTTTACTTTAAATGCACAGATATGGTCTCTATTTCAGTATTTGAGGAATGTGTTCTGAGTATTGGATTTTCTTTTTGGTATGGGTTAAAATAAATGATTGTCCTAATGGTTCAGGAATTGGACCCTTTTGTAGTCTAAAGAGTTTGAGAAGTCCAGACTTGCGTCTGTTGGGTCTTTGTTTTCCATTCCCTCAGGGAGATGGCAAGATCAAACTCTACCTTCCTTGAGCACTTACTGGTTGGTGGCTGGAGAGTAATGAAATTTCCTCAAGAGAAGATCAAGAGATGCTATTTTAATGAAAATGGCACCTAGGGGTGATGAAGTCGGAGAAAAAAAATTGGTTACTCCATCTTTTGTGAGCGTGTGGTCTAACAGTGTTGAATTTCTATCAATGGTTACAAAAGCGAGTAAGGGAAAGCACATACTGGAGTTTCCACTGTTTAAAAGAACTGAAAATCAAACAAAAATTGAAGCTTAACAAGGAGAACATCAGATGGAAAGAAGTCTTACGCCACGCAAACACACACTCAAATACACGCACACAGAATACTATGCATACATGGACACACACAAGTAAGAATGTGTATTTGTATGGTAGGTTCTTGGAAATAGACATTCTTAGCAAATATGGATGACAGATCAATTGTAATTTATTTTCTTTTAACACTGTATCATCATAAAGAAAACTGGTATAAATGAAAAAAATCTATTTCAAATATCTACATCTAAAATTTTAGGCAGTGAAAAAGCACTTTGTTGACAAGGAGTGTGGAATGATGAATGTTAGTTGTCAGAAATTGCTGAATGCCTTTTTTTTTTAGTTGCCACAAACAAATTCACATATCAGAACAAACAATACTGCTAAATATTCCTTTTTGATTTTTTTTTTTGATTTTTTTTTGATTTTTTTTTTTTGTTAAAACGCACCGGGGAAAAGAAAACAAAAAACTGGAAATTCATACATCTTTCAAAATTTGAAATTGAAGCAATATTTAGAACCATAGATGAAGAAACACTGTGGCATTGGTGTAATATACACAATGCACCTTTTTTTTATCTGTAATGTACATCAAATACTTTACAACAATGCATTAACAAAAGGCAAGAAATATCTTGCTGTACAGAGGAAACCCCAAATGCAACTTGAAGCCTAGATTCACAATGAATGAGGATATTAAACAAAGTGTGAGAAGCTGTTCCCCATAAAGTATGTATGCTGCTCAGTAACTTGTGCTTAACTCTTGACCCACATCCACTGACATGTTCTTCCTCCTTCCTTCAGCCACATTCAATATACAGGACTGAACTTTAGACTCTACAGGCCAACAGTAAAGTTGCCCCACACTGTAAAATATATATATGTATATATATATTTCTTTCTAATTACTCCCAGGTTTAGCCTTCATATCTTTTAGCCTTCTAAAAAAAATCTCTTAATTTTTTCCATACTGGTTATCTGTGCCTTCCTATGGAACAGGCTTTAACAAACTAAATTTGCAGGAAAAAAAAATGTCTTGTGGTATGCATGCACATGCACAGTTCCTGGAGCTTTTGTATCTGCCTAAGTCTCAAACCCAGGAGTCGGGAGAGGCTGGATAGTGGCTTGTTTCATAGTTAAGTTCACTATAGGGACGAGCAGCTGAATAGAAGTCGACGTAGTTGCCAGTTGACTTTAGTCCCAGGTGCATGTTGTATTCACTTGCAGGTGGACGATGATGCACTTGGTCCTCAAAGAAGGACTCATCATAGTTTCTTGTTGAATTCTGAAATGGTTGATATGGTTCATAATCTTTTCTGCTGGGCTCCTGTGGAACTGGCTGTGTTGAAACCTGAAAGATAGCAACACCCACAGCTTGTTAGATACAACTTATTGTGGGCAACAGGATGGAAGGAGTAAATCTTACATATGTTCATTGTGCTTGAAATACGAAGTTGTGCATTATCTTAACATCTGCTCAAGGTATTGCTTAGTAGTGAATTAATTCCACAGCTCTGCCTTGTCATTTTATTTCTTTACGTGCAATAGTACTATTATTATTATTCAAATATATTTATTATTTAATATTATTGCTGCTAAAGATGCTGCTTTATGTCAAAAGTAGTTTATGCAGCATAGCTTATAGTTACTTTCATAGCTACAATCTGTGTATAACTGGCAACTGTATAATGCAAATATTGGTAACCAAAACTCAGCCTTGAAGAATTTGAATGGAAGCAATATACACGTTAAAGACGCTAAACATTTTGCAGCTGTCTTTGACAGAAGTGAGATTTAGGGGGCAGGTGACACTGTATCCTTAAGAACCATTTACAGTCTTCAGGACAGTCACATGAGAAAATGTCAAGCAAAGTGCCCTGAAATGGGTTCTTGTGTTACTGTTAAGCAGAACCATCTTCTTACCACCTCCCCAACACTTCAACTTGACAATCTTGTGTCGTTGTACATTCCAGCTAGTTGCCTTGAAATTGAAATGTTTATGATAAGCAGGAAAAAAAAATCTCAGATGGTTCCCTAACCTAAGGTTGCCATAAAACTTTTTTCATACAGCCCTAGTGAATCTCTGTTTTCATAGTTGGGACTTTATTAAAATTTGAAATGTATAAACACATGCTGACTATCTTAGGAGACTATCTTTCACTTTATGCCACCTCTATAAGTTTGGGCAGACTTTGTGATTGCAAAATAATGTAGCCTGTCAATCTTCATAAAGTCATCACTGCAAATATTGATTGTCAGACACCGATGTCAGAAGACTTTGAGGATCCTGCTGACTTTGCAAGAGTTAGTAATGCTCCAAGACGACAGGAGCAGTTGCACTGCTATGGCCTAAACTCTGCAATATTTGTTCAAAACATCCCTGTATTGGACTCTGTGCACACAGTACAAAAGACTGCTTAAGTTCACTACCTTTCACAGTCCCGCAAGTGATCTTACAAATTTGGGCCCAATATTAGAACTGCACAAGTGAGCATAACTACTCTACTTTCTATTTCTAATATCGCTATCAAGGTGTACAGGACTTTCAGGACCTCCATTTCATTTCATGTATTCAAACACAGGTGTTTCATTTGAGCATAGGAGAAAAAATCTACAGGAAGAAGTCTGTTTGTATGTGATTTTTTTAATTTGTGATATTTTTCTTCATTTTCATATAAGATGTTCCACTGGTCTTTTGCCATCTGGAACGGTAACATTTTAGTCTCTGTGCTTACCTGGTTATGTTTGATATCTTCAGCAGGTGCACCATACGAATTCCTGTACAAAGTTGAGATTCCAGTGTTCTGAGCTGGAGAGAGAAAAAAGGAAGAAAAAATCAGGTTTACCAAACATACCTCTTTGGCCTCAAAGGGAATTCTTAAGGCTTCATTAAATACATCATACAATGTTGGTTTCCCACACACCAAAGTCTTTAAAAGCATCTGCAGACTTCTTTTTTCCTCTCACTAAACAGTCATCATCTTTGCTTTGGTGTACATACATGTCCTTGGTATACATTTACTAATGCTGACAGGCTCTGTCACGTTCACATCAATCTTGTGTGCTTCATATATATAAATCAACAAAATAATTTCATATACAGCTATCATTCAATAATATATTTCAGGTTAGAGATGGGATTCTATATCACGCATATGCTAAACAGGTAGCACTTGTAAATATTGAGATTGAGAAACATTTCAGTTCTTTCACTTCAGTTGGATGATGTGGATTACTAATTATTAATTAATATAGTAGTGATTTTGCTACTTCATGAAATTATTCATGCAAAAAGTGGTTAAATGCAAGTGAGAAAGGAGTTATGCAAAAAAGTAATATGTAGTTATACTGAAGAGATCTTGCCAAGGGGGTCTGAAATCCATGACTACTGTCACTGTTGTCACTTTCTTCTCAGATGTCCTACTACTGAAATGCACAGACAAAACCGAGATCTGAGTTTGAAATCTGAAGTAATTCTAAAGACAACGAAGATATAAACATTTAGTTTTGGAAAAATTTATTTCCCACCTTGTCCCAAAAAACCCCTTACAAAAAGCTTAGAATTTTCCTTGCAAAGCTGACTCCACTGATCACTGTGATTTGGCTATCTAGCTGAAGCTTACTTTGCTGGTAGGACTCAAAAGATTGTAGCTATTTCTCATACTTGAAAGACCATGAAGGCAGCCTTTTGTGTGGCTGCTGCATGCTATTAATGCATTATTAACTTTCCAGACATAACCAATGATTGGATACTGTCATGAGGACTCTTACAACAAAAGCACAGGCCTGAAAGTAAAAATTGAGTAGTTGTCAATCAGAGTCATCAGTGGAACTGAAACATGTTGATTGTGACTTCTCTTATGTCCTTGCAATGGTATAAAACCTGGAGGCACCTCTGAGGGCTAGGACTGAACATCAGAGCTGAAAGCTGGGTATGGGATCCACGCTAGTCACATCACTAAGAAGAACCACAGTTACCGAAGGTGTAAACAGTCTTTCTTCCTTTGGCAACATGCTAGCATGGACCCCTGCACGTAAAACTGCCTCTACCTTTCCCCTCACCACTGCACCCTTTCTGGAGAAAGGAATGGCATGGCCTTCACTCAAAGTTGACTGGAACATGCCAATTCTGATCTTCACATCAGGGATGGATTCCATGTTGAAGGTATAATTTTTGTCAGCACTGTTCCATGTTGCTTCTTTTCAGATCTCAGACGATGTTGTTAAAGATCTCCAGCATGTTTATGAAAACAGGATAAAGACTGGGCTTATATGGTGGAGTGATAAGATCTAACAGCTGGAAAAAGAGATTTTTCACTTCATAACCATTAACTGATGGGGTGAAAAAAACTCCTGTGTCTTGAAGAGCTGGATGCAATTAGCAAAAAAAGTGCATAGTCTTATGTAAGAAATAGGGAAGAGCTCTGGAGGCCATTGGTATTAGGAGTTCACATCAGCATTGCTCTTTCTGGTGCATCTTATGACAGCATTACTATCAGAAGTACAACTGACAGATCTTTCCTTGATATCATCTTTTTTATGCCTTTTTTTTTTTCCGATTTTCTTGCTTGCCCCATAAAGTGCTAGAAGAACTTGGGTTACACGAATTCCTCTTATCATGATCTAAAGATACCCAGTGTTTCAGCTATCCATTTTGTGAAGTCCTAGATCTCGAAAAAAAGATGAAAGTGACTTTCAGTGTGTTGGACTGCCATAGATGGAGGAAGAACTTCTTGTAATCACCTTGTTTTCATGTATACAAATTGCAAGATAAGCAGGTTTGATGTTTCATGCATGCAAATTTCTAGTCAGACAGGGCAACATTGTGCATGGTTGTTTGATGTCAAAAGACTGGTATAAGGTGCAACATCTGAGGGTTTTATGAAGAATCTGATGAAAAATAGCAAACTGGACACATGCTAGTTTGTACATTGTTTCTGCAGGCAATCAGAGAGACCTTAAGAGGAGGGTCACGACCCTTCCATACAGATATATAAAAAGGCATATGGTACATATGTGCTGCTAACAGCCATGATTATCATAAACCCAGAAATAGTTCACAGTGGGTGCATAGCTGTCCAATGCACTCTTGTGACATTTGCACTGATGTTCACAAATGTTATAAGCTGGATGGAAGATTTATGGTCTCCCAGATCCCATATTCTGCGATGGAAAATGGATAATATCAGCTTATGAAAATAGCTGCAAGCTCTGCATTGCTGATTTCATTGCAGTGATGTGGATGAAAATTCAAACAACCTACTATTCTTTTCTTAATGTAATAAAAACAATGAGACATAAAGTGCTTGAAAATAAATGCCAAGAGTTCAAGAATAAGAAATCTTGGCTTAGGCTATCTTAGAGGTTGAGATAATTCTGTTTCTGGAGGAAATGTAAGTGAAGCAATGTAGCTGCTAGCAGTGCATGCAACCCTGCTCCAGTACCCGCTTCTGAACATGCAGGTGGCATCCCTGGGAACTCCATTTCTGCTCTGCCATGCTTCAGTGAGCAGTTGACTTTTGCTGTCCAAAAGCAGAGAGTAGATATAAAGAAAGAAGAGAATGAACTAGATGAATGGACAGATATTGTGTGGTTAGTATCTGATTTGCCCTGTTAATATTGTATATGTAAAACAGACAGAAAGAGAGGCTAATGAAATAATTTTCTTTTTTTAAAGCACGGTAAGAGAAGGGAAAGGAGTAAAAGGAGTAAGAAATGGGGATTTTCTTGCAGCCACACTTCTTTGCGAAGATGTGAGAACTGTAGCTGCAGATGAAATTAATTAAGCAGTGATCAGTGTGAATGTTTATGTATATTTTATGCATTATCTAAATATCCATACATGATAGTACTGAAGACATATCTTTTACTAGGCAAAACTGTGAGAGTTCTAAAATGAGTACTGTTATCAACCTGCAGTACTTTGTGGTTGCATTGTATAATGAACATTACAGAAAAATACCTTTCTTTCTTCCCCTGGGCAGTTTTCAAAGTGATACATGTTAAAAAAAAGTCATATAGTTCCTCACAGGAGTCTTCTTTAAAGTTGACAACAGCTTTGAAAATTACGTTACTCAGTGGTTTATGTGATAAAAATGTCACTGACCAAAGTTATCCTCATATGTCCCAGTCACTTGATTCATGATGTAACATTGAGCTTTCAAATGTTGTATTTATTCTAAACATATTTACAGACACTTTGAAATAACAAGATACTAGCCTTTTGCCCTTAGAAACACAAACTGATAACAAGAAAGAAGAGGTCAGCTGGCTACGTAGTCATCCTCCTCTGGTATTTCATAACCTGCTTTTTCTGCAATATGCAGCAGGTGTCCATTTCATAAAATTTATTTCAGGACAGTAAAGGAAAATGCTTCTGTGCCTCACAAATCTTAGGTAACAGAGATCATCGCCTGTCACTATCACTGGCACCTTCCCGCACAGTGACAAACGAGGTAAGGTCATGAGAAAGGTTACAGGGTATTCTGGTTTCTTAAAGTAATAATAAGTTCAACTAGCCTGAGCACCTATAGCTATTGTAACACTTGATGGTGGTTGTTTGTGTTCTGAATGTGCAGGGACCTGCCAGTAAGTTTAAATAATAAAAGTAATGATGATTGATTCTTTACAGCCAAAAGAAAAATAAACTAATCAGAAGGTTTTTCTGCAGCTGGAAGTGAAGATGCAGCGTGTAGACTATGATGCACATATTAGTTCAGTGAGGGAACTAAGAAAGTAAAAGAAACTTCAAAGAAGTCCCATGACAGTATACAGGAACCTTATCTTCCCTGTTCTGAAGGAAAACATCATGGTATAGATGATATTATCACATACACATTTAGTTCCCATTTTTTTTTAATGGAATATAACAGGTTTTGTCTTAAAAATATACTTTAGGTGACAAAATTTTATTATTGCTTATTATTATCTACAGAGAGGAGAAAATGGACAGTAAATACAAAAGGCCTCATAAACCCATGAAAAGAGCAACGAGAACTTTGATATTGTGCCTCTAGTTTTTTAGCTACCCCTGTGAAATCAATATAAGTTATCATCTTCAGCCAAACTGTGTACTTCATAGTTTCTTCATTTTTCCCAGAGGTTTCCTGACAACTCCCCACAACGGCAGGAAGCCAACATTTCTACTTTGAAAATCCATCAAAAAACCTTCATTTCAGTCCCAGTCAAGAGGTCATTAAATTTTTGAACTATAAACTGAGAAGAGCTTTGGAGAAGAGCATGGAGACAGTCATGGATAAATTGGAACTACAGCTGTGGCTCTACATTCTGTATAAATCCATAAGTCAAAGAAAGCTCTGTGTAATACATCAGCTTAACAAAAAAATAGAAGAGCAGATCAAAATAAGTATATGCCAGGTGAAACCTGAAAAAACATTCATCTAAGTCCCATCTAAGTGGATGTATCAGCTGCAAAGCACTGTCTGATGCACAAAAGGAAACACAGGCATTGCAATGAACTTGCTACATGAACTTATATGAGGCCATTCAGTAAAGTAAAAATCTCACAAAAATCACAAACACTGATTTTAGATTTTTCTTTAATCAAATATTTATTATTTAATGAGCTACAATTAAGTTACACAAATGTCATATTGAATGTTGATGAGCAAGACTCCTTCTGTGATTTTCTTTTGTTCTTAAAATGGTGCTTAATTTGAGCTTAGACCAAATGAGCAGAGATTTGGTGATCTGAAAGAGAGAGAAAGTTATTTGTTAATTCCATATTTATTTGTACATTGGTCATGTAAGATTGTGAAATATTATTACATTTTTTGATTCAAATTTAGTTGGTTTTTTTCCTCACTGAGCTCAATAGCTGGAAAGATAGTTGATAGCTGAGTGTGATGCTGAGAGTTTCAAGTTTCCTTATTAAAAGCCCATCCATATAATCAATAGAAACAGACAAATACAAGGCGATATTAAAGGAAAACACAATGCAAAAATCAAAGGGGAGCAAAGGTTGCTGGAACATTAAAAACCTCATAATCTGAAAATTATATTGCAATAGAAAGGAAACAAGGGAAACAGGAATGGGAGAAGAAAAACCCTACAGTAAAAAAACAAAATGAAAAGGGATGGGGAAAATGAAAAGCTCATTTTTTTTAATGTGTGGAGGGAGACAAGACTATCTGCAAGGAAACACAAATTTTCAATATGGAGACACTGCTTTTGGTGAACCTTCTGATTTTCTAGTCTAAATTTGCAGATAGAGGTAGAACAAAATACTAATGTTTCTGCCTTTTCCTTTTCAGCTTGATGCTGTTATTCCTGAGATTCACCCTTCATGGGTCCTTGACAAATGGCTGAAAAAACTGCAGTCCTGTCCTCCATAATCAGACAAGTAAGGACCACTCAAGTGTTTTAGAGAACTACCTTGTGCAGTGCCTGTGAAACACTCAAAACATTACAGATACATAAAATGCAGTACCTTGACTGAATCTTCCGCACACTCCCGTAGGACCCTGCAGAAGCCATTCAGGACACTCCTAATTCCTGCATTTTCCAGATGCTCTTAACTGTCATTCCTCTCTTCAGATTTTCACTTTCATGCTAATTAACGTTCCATATTGCATTTTCACACAAATTCCAAGTCCGGCCTTCAGGTTTTGCTTACACAATCACATATGACACAGTAGATGCAGTATGAGTATCTTCGTATCCTGAATACAGTCTTGGAAGCTAGTATGGATGGTTTGATGCTGAGTCAGCATGTTCCTGGTGTCTCCAGTGAGCTGAGGAACACAAAGGCAGCCCATTCTGCCTCTGTGGAAGACCACTGCAGAGGGCTCGGGAGAAGGTAACAGGCATTCAGAAAGTGCAGAGTGACTCCTCACTGTGATTTTTTTGCTTGCCCTGGAGCAGCATTTGGAGAAGAGCACACCATGATGCTTGGCACTATATAAATGTGACAAGATGTTCAATAATGATTATATAACCCTTGTACAGTGGTGATGGAGACCAACATGTATTTTGCAAGAGAATTCATGAAGATGTGCAGCGCTCGGCAAAGCACTCAAAATTTTCTAATTACTGAAATGCTAACAGGTTAATGAGCTCACCGGCGAAAAGAAGCCTTCAATGAAACCTGCAACAGATGCCACAACATACAGAGAAAATTACTGCATTTAAATCAGCCCAGCTGAGAAAGTAACATGGATAGACTTTATGAACAGGTACAAATTTCCTAGGAATGACTGATACACAAAATAAGCTAACTGATCCCAGAAAGCCATTCCCTGCAAAAGACAGATGTTAGGGATCACTGCACATGCTCAACTATACCAGTTAATTCAAAGTGATCAACCAACTTCCTTCTGAAATGAAAACAAATGTAAAATTGAAAAAGATAAGTAAAATTTTGTTTAGAGCCACTCCTCTGTGAAGAAATATAGTCTTTACATATAATTTTCACATAGCATTGTATTCATTCAAATATATCTTCACTGGTATTTCTTGAGGTAGCTAAAACTTTGGAATCAACCAAAGCAGGTTGACTCTATTCCAGTAAACCCAGCCAAGCCTATAAAATCAGTGGTCTATCACAGATAATTTTTACATATGCTATGCAAGCATAATCTCACCTGTCATGGTGTCTTTTCTAGAAGTGTGTTCTCCCTTGTTTCCATGGTAAGTGGCGTTGGTTCCAGTTGATTCATAGTCTGTTTTTCTTTCTTTTAGGCTGATCATTTCCCGAGGTGAGGCTGGGGCACTTGCTGGATGACAAAAATGGATTTTCTTTTTTTTTTACCATATATGACTGAATGTAGTGTCTAACTCTAGAGCAAACATTTTAGTAAAGTTTATAACTGTTAGCATTCCAACATGAAACTGATTGAAGAAACACTACCACATTATGGAGGAAAAGAAAAGGAGCTGTTATTTCAAGTGCAAGGCAAATCTATTCATTGGACAATCAACTGCAAACATAATTTTCTCTCTGCATGTTTAATTCTTTTTCACTTGCATCTAATGTCTAAGACAATTATTATGGAAAAAAAGCACAACAATATTTTTGTTTTCTCCTTTTGGTTTTCAATTTCTTTAACTTGTCAAAACTTTCTGGTAAAGGCACTTCCATCTTTTTCCTCAAAATGGTTACTTTATTTCTGTTGAAAAGACTGTTAACTTTCAACTGTGTGGAAAAACCCTTATAAAATGGTTTATTCGCTTTTCTCTTGAAAATAAATAAACCAATTAAATTATTCTATTTGGTGAAGGAAAGGAAAGAAAGGAAAGAAAGGAAAGGTGGTTTTTTTATAGAAAACATAGCAAAGAACATCTAACACTTTAAGGTAACTCAATTTCTGTCTTTAAATATCTATATATGAACAACTGCCATTGAAACAACTGCTACTTTTAACCTATTTTTATTAAAACGAAATCCTTCATCACCTATTCTTATGGTATGGCTAAAAGGAGGAAAGTGTATGTGATGAGGAAGAGAACTGGGTTTTATACTCGAGTCTCAAGCACTGGAGAATGTGAAGGTGATCAGTTCCACTAATCATGAAGCCTTAGAGCTTGTGATGCTTAGCAATAGGAAAAACGTAAAGGAAAAAAATAATGGTTGTCAAAACTGACTTAAATCTAGGTGTTGGTAGATAAAGTGCACTTTCCCTGTTGTGGAGGGCAGGAGAAGGGGTACAGGGTGAGCAGCAGAGCCCCCCAGAGCCTTGTGAGGGCAGAGTCGCACAAAAAACCCTAAAATGCTGGTGCTTCCTTTCACATACTCCCCTGTCTCCACCCAGATATTTGCTGTGTCAAAAGAACCTCAAAAGCAGTAACAATGTCTTTGTTTAAAAAGAAGGAAAAGAAAATATTTAAAAGTGTGAGACAAACTCACCTGTGAAGCTTGACCCTGAATTATATCTTTCATCACCTCTAAACTGTGTTATATTTTTAGTTAAGGAACAGAGAAGCATTTGTACTAAACTAAGGAGTAGGGAAGCACCAGTAATATTGAATTCTGCTTCAGTTGGTTATGCTGGCCCTGGCCTCTAAATTTACAGAGCAAATGTAGGTGATAGTTTTTTACGAAGCCATTAGAACTGAGAATTGCTTTTAAACTGTTTGTCAATAGTGATGTAAATCTAAAGCTCATAATCCAGCAGATACAAAGAAGCATGACATTAAACTACCAAATCAGCCCATGGCAGCTTGAGTCTAATGGGGAACAAACCAGAATGCAACTCTTGAAAAAGCTGCTAACTGAGGGACACATTTTGTTTCATATACCCTGGCAATGATTTTAAACACTCTGGTGTCTTGAACAAAATTGACTGATACAGAAAAAAACATCTCTTTCTGTTCCCTGTGGGAATTATCTCTCTCTTCCCATGGGAGGACAACTGCTTTTAGGCAAGCGTTAAAATGCAGAAGCAGCCTCTTGCAGAGTTTTTACTGGAAGCAAGCATAAAATCATTGGTTGATACTAGACTGAAAACTGATATAATGGTTTTCTCTCTTATTCTTAAAGGGCACAGAAAAGCATATAGAGCTCACTACTCAAGTTTAAGCACGTTATCACCAAGTCCTATGCATGGATGGGATGTTGAGAGTTCATTTACTTCAACTCTTTACCCCAAGGTAGGATCCAGTATAACAAAATAATTCTTGACAGATTTTAATCTAAAGCTAAAGATCTCTAATGACAGAGATCACATAACTGCTCCAAGCAGTCTGTTCCAGTGCTTTCTTTCCCCACTGTTAGGAAATGTTCCCTGATGTCTAGTCTGACTCCATGCTGCTCGTTATTTTCATTTGTCTGCTATGGAAGTAGAAAAAAGTTCATGCTGTTTCTCTTCATAGCTGGCTCTTATGTGTTTGAATACTTGGTGTGTACCTCTTCCCACTGTCCCCATCTCATGCCTCTTTTACTTGAGTTAAACAAGTACAGTCCATTCAGTGTATTCTCCTATCCTGATTTCTCCATCTTCCAATTCATATGTGCAACTGACTAAAATCCCTAAATCATTTCTAAAGAACTTTCATCTAGCCGGATTTTCTCCTTTATTTGTAAAGGACTGGATCTTTTTTTTTTTTCCCTTTGAACATTATCTCCAGTTTCTCAGGATCAGATTGAATTTCAATAATGCCCTTCAAAGAACATGAGTTTCTCCCTTCTGAGGTTTATGCGACCCACAAAGCTAACAGGCATCTTTTGCATATTATCTGGGTCATTACTGATACCACTGAAGAGTACTGGACCCAGGTAAACCTCCAAGCAAAGCATTCTTCTATTTTGGCAATAAGCAATCCCCTTTCTTTGTGAATGGTTTTCAGTCATGCCATTACCACACATGATATTTTCTGGACTGTTCACTAGCTTGCCCTAGCTTACCTATAAAAACATTTTGTGAAAGAGTCTTACTGATTACAATAGATTGTACTTACTGACTATTCTTTCCATAAAGTGCTTTAAGTATGTTGTAGCAGGCATTCAGGTCGATTTAAGAACAAACAGTATTGAATCAATGTTTTTATTTGATATGGATACTACCAGACACACAGCAACTTACACTACTATTTAAAAATAGATACTCCCAGAGTTAAGTAGTATCTTATGTTCCCACCACCTTTGAGGTGTTCAGGTTGTGATTGTTTGTTCCACCAATTTTTTAGAATGACATTGAGCTGACCAGTATATAATGATATCGGCTCTTCTTCCTTCATAACCAGCCACTATTATTTGTCCTTTCCCAGTCTTATAATAACCGATGATGGCAGTAAAATTTCATCCAAAAATTTAGAGTAACAGAAGTGAGGAGACAGTTCTGGCAAGAGACAAAACTAAGATGTCAGGGCCAGACATTTCAAGTACTTTGCACTTACAGTCAAAAAGAGATTTTGGAGAAGAAAAAAATGGAGTAGCAGTCCTTTATGGACTTGTGCAATGACAGATTTTGAAAACAGAATAGCAGCTTTCACTGTACTTCTGGCTACATTTTCAAATCTCCTCTGTGGTTGTTCTGCAGGACTAAAATGCAGCTTCTAGACAATTAGCAAAACAATTTTCTTAAAACCCAAACTACGGTACAGTGCTAATGACAATAATAAGTTTGGCCAATTTTAATCCTAAACTCTTGGTGTACCTTTGGAATGACAGCATTTGATTGAACAAGTAGCGAAAAAGCACACTGAAAGACTGACAGTTACACTCTGTTTATGTTAAAAGTTTTTCACTGGGGATGGCTTTATCTAATCAAGGTACATTCTACCTTAGAATAAGATGAGGGGAAGATTACCTGATGTGTAATTAAGTAAATAGTGTAAATCACACTATTTACACTATTGCATAAGTTGAGATTCACTGAGTTGATAATAGCTGGTGTAAATTTGCTGTCAATTTTACTTGAAGACCTGTAGCCAAACTTTTGTGAAACTCACATACCCAGAATAAAAGCTGACAAAAAGTAATGTGGATCCTTCAACTTCTGCTAAGTGTGCAGAATGACCATAAGCAACATAGTGGCTTTCATGACTAGCAAAGTGAGTTACAGAATTTCCTTGTGCTACTAATGGACACCATTGCCCTTAGATGGAATCAGGTAATCCCAAAAACACGTCATGAGAATTCATAACGTGTTTGTTGTGGAATATTCTTTCTGCTGTAAAACTTTAAAAGGTGCTAATAATAAAATAAAATAAAAAAAATCCTGTTTCGAACAGATAATTTAGGTAAGAGTAAAGAATATGCTTTGTGCCCTTCCACCACAGTTAAAAATAAATCCAGATGTCAGTGACATGGCTCAGAGAAGAAAAATGATAGTGATGGATTACCTCTGTCTTTACTTCAGTCCTGAAAACCAGCTCTTACCTGAGCGGTTGTTAGGAGACATGCGCACGGGAGAGATGGAGGGCGTGCGTGATGAAGAGTACGGTCTTTGCCGATCCCTTTCTATTGTTGAAGATGAGGCTACAAAGTGATACTGTGACCATCCGTCCTGCAACATCAAACATCAGGACAACAGTCAGCGAAAATGCCACACAGTTTCCCATGTCAAGTACAGAGTATTTTCCGCTAGTATTTTCAGTGCGGATACACAAGTAGACTACTAACTTCTTCCTGCCACTGGGTGGCAAATATTCTTAGTGGTGCAGGATACGATGTGCTGACTGTACTGACACAGCAGGAGAAAAAATAAAATGTAGAAAGTTCTGTAAAATAACACATTTCAGAAATACTCCAATTCATGACAACTTTTCAGGCTATTTGTTTAATAGTTTTGTCTTTTTCCACGCCTCTATTTTCACACTGCGAATGGCATTCTGGCTTGAAGTCA
This sequence comes from Pseudopipra pipra, assembly GCF_036250125.1. Taxonomy (NCBI): domain Eukaryota; kingdom Metazoa; phylum Chordata; class Aves; order Passeriformes; family Pipridae; genus Pseudopipra; species Pseudopipra pipra. Next base: position 73,726,351 of record NC_087549.1, read on the forward strand.
CTTCCATTTTATAAGGAAGTTTTGGAGTAGAAGATAGGAAAGCCCCAAGATTACCAAACTGGACATCTGTTTAGCTTAGTTATACTAACTGCCCATTTCTTCACACAAGGGAAAAAGAATCAATGCAATTTTCCTTGTTGCAGTTTTCTCGAAGGTGTACAGAAAGAAATTCTATTCCTTCTATTTAAAACTGTTGTAATGGTGATGTATTAAAAAAAAAAGGAAAGAAACAAAGTAATACAAATACTAGAAATAGCTAGTTCAGAAATAAAAAAGGAGAGTTTGAGTAATTCTTGTTTTATTCCTGCACCATAATGTAATGCAATAATCCAAAATAACACATTTTTAAAAACATATTATAGTCTGAAACTATCACAAGAAAATAAACTGACTTTTCCTACTGTTCTTATTAAATGACAACATTTCAAATGCCTTCAGTATTAATAGATTGCAACTGTCTTTATCACTACTTAATGTTAAATCTAAATCAGTAACACTGAGTTTTCCCAGTCTCACACAGTTTTAAAAATGCCTGCTTTCTGTTGAGCTCAGCGGAAATTGAAGCAAGCACCTGGCATGGTGCTAAACAAAATTTTTGTAATGAAATGCTGAATTAAAAAAAATAAGCACAATACAATATTATTATAATTTATTGTAGTATTATTATTATTATTATTATTATTATTACAGAATAATCATTCACTGATGGAGTAGTAAAGAATGTTACCACTCCATACCTCAGCTACTCCAGACATCCAGCAGTGAATCCCACCCCTTCCCATGCTCTGCCTTTGCTCAAGGCATCTCTCTGACCATTCTTTTCTGTCCACAGATACCATGGGCACCTAGCTCTCAGAACTGCAAGAGAAAATGTCTTGAAAATTCCCTTTCCACTAAACTCTTAGGAAAGAGAACTGAGCAAGGACACAGCAGGAGGAAAAGAGATACTCATGACTGTTATAGAGGGAAATGCTGTAAGTAAATTATTATAGACAGAGTTGACACCTAACTACAGATTCTGAATGTCCGTACTCCTCACGTAATGCATTTGTACTAATGTGTGTATCTCAGTTGCAATTTCAAAGGGAAAAATAAGGAAGATTAAAATCTCGGCTGGGCTTTTACAGTACAGTCAGAACTTTCCCTAGAATCAACAGTGACTGTCCACTGAGAGATCACTCATGTTTAGGACACCTGCTCAACCCAAAATTTCCTACTTCCAATCTTTCCAATCTATATCCAGTCTCCGAAAAGCAGTTTCTATACAAACCATGCCCTCCAAGCTGGAAGGAGGATCCATGAGAATGCAAGAAAAACAACTGTAAAGCCCTAAATTTTTAAATCAATTTGGAAACTATTAGAAACTTTTCCATATATATATATATACACACACACACACTATATATAATATGTGCATGTTTATAAAATACTTGCATTTTTAATAGTTTATAGCAATAGACATAATAGTTTATAGCAATAGTCATGATGAGTAGCTTAAGTCCAATAATCTTATCCAAGCATTAAGACCACGAGGATCATACTTAGCATTATTTCTGTATCTCCGGTTCATCATAACTTGTGTGGTGATTTCTCTACTATAAAACTGAAGGAGCAAAAACATGTGAGAAGCCCATGCCTTTATTCTGGTGAAGAAAAATGGTTCCCTTCTTTCTCCTTCTCCAGGGTCAGAATTTCTTACCAGAAAGGTGATTCTCTCTAATTCACTCTGTTGTAGTTTTCTGATCATTTATTTTCTTTTAAATAGACTGAAGAGGAGGAAGAAGTGGACAGACTTTCGATTTGATAAAAGGAAAAGGAATAGACTACTTATTACTTTCTGCCTGCAAAAGGAGGAGACATCAGCTATGCTTACATAGTGATGCCAAAAAGGCAGAAGTATGACTGCTCAGAGACAGTTTTGGGTCTTTAAGCAGCAAAGATATTTATTTCGAGCAACGTTGGGGAGCTCTCGCTGGACAAACTAGCTCCAAAGTTTATCAGTGAAAAGTCAGGCAATTTATACAATTTTCATGAGTGATTACAACATCTCTACATGCATATTCATTTAATTTCACAATCTAATTATCATATTCATATTAGGCAGGGTTTAGGCGGAGCTTGAGGCAGAGTCATCCTTTTGGGGAAGTCTTTGGTGGTCGTTCTGGTCCTTCAGCCTCATGAAGGGTCGTCTTTCTTCTTTTCTTCGTCATGAACTTTTCAACTTTTCCCGACTATGTGCTGGGGGCTTGTGAAAATCCCTTGACTCAGCTCTTTTATCTCCCCAGATGTCCATCCTATCTAATTTATGACTACTAAGCTGACCTTTCTGTTATCTTTTATTAGAACAGAACACACCAGATGTAGGCAGAGCTCTCAGAGCAAGGTACCACTTTCTCTGTCTCTGCTACCCCTTCACATTAATGTTGCATTCCCCAGAGTGAGGGTCTGTAGCATCTTCCTCAGAGCAAGCATTTAAAATCCTTGCTCTGTTTCAATAGCGAAAGTCAAAAATGCTTCCAGCTTTGTGGATCTGGATACATCCATGGCGAGGTATACTCTCCTTTCTCATTCTTGCTTCCCCCAAGTAAAACCCTGGCACGTGGTTCAAAAAAAAGTGATGTGAAACTTCCCCTAAACATTTCTTCCTGTTGTCTATTCCATATGTATTTTTACATTAATATCTGCAGCCTGGTTCTGATGGGAAGTGGATGAAATAAATCCCTGATACCTGCACTGTCCCATGGACTCTACAGGAATAGCATATGGCACCCCTGTTCTGAAGAATATCAAAAGTACTTTGTCAACATTGCTTCCTCAGAAACAGCATTGCAAGGTGCCTCAGCAGCAAGGGAGCTATAATTGGGATGCTAGCACGAGCACTCTTTTGTGCAGTGGATGTTTTTCCTTCTTTTCTTCCCTGCACATTTTCATTTTTCTCTCTGCTGACAGTAGTGCTTATAATGAGGTCTTCAAATAAATTCTACTACAAAATCCCAAGTTGGCAAGCCAAACCAGCTCAATAAAACCAGTGAGGCAAACAATAAACTCTAACACAGGGACTGTGGTGACTTGGCATTGCTTTTGACTAAACAAGGCATACTACTATCATTGTATAATGATCTTCATGGTATTTTTCAACAGATTGTGGGCAGCTCACAGTATTTTAAAACCCAAATACTTTTAAGTCATCTATCTTTAGCTCACTTCTGTTGCAAGGAACAAGCTTCTTTCCTTGTAAAGGTAAACAGTTCGTAACGAATTTATTAAAACTATCCCCATCAACAATTCCAAAAGCTATTAGTGTTAAATATTGAAACTAATTTTTAAGAGCCTAAAGGGGGTATTTTCAATTTAATGGTGATATAAATACCACCAGACACGATGGCTGCTTTCATAAGTTTGTTTCAGGTCTACTGCCTGTAATGAAATGTAATTAAATTGATTTGGGTACTTAAAGGTACAGTATATAGCAATGTCTTGTAGAGATGAAGGCTAACTCAAGAGCAAAGTACGTGAGACTTATTTAAGAAACCAATTTACCAGCAAAATGTGATCTAGGAGAGGAAGAGTAAGACAAAAGGATCTGACAAACTGGAAAGAAATTCAATGCAATTGAATTCAATGCAATTCTGTCACAGTCTGGGTGCATTTGTTAATCAGCAGTAATTATTAAGAGGTGGCAACTGCACACTACAGGAGGACAGAGAATGACCAGAGTACAGAAATACCATTATACATCCTTATCACCTCTTCCAAGGATCTTCTACTGGGCATTTGTCTATATTTTGACTATAATGAATATATCTATTATCCCTCAATTATACTTGATAAAGTCCAAATGTTAAAGCTTGATTAGCAGTGACATGTTTCTGATGGTATCTTCTTGGGAACGATGCATGGATTAAATTTGGGATAGGAGCTGAATGATCAATGTAGGAAACAAAAGTGATATCGTAGTCTTACTGATTATCTTTTACTGGGCTTAAGGAATGAACAGGTTCTTTGTCCTCTTGCTCAAGTTTAAGTAATTTTGAAAAGAAATAATTTGCATCAGGACAATGGGAAAATAATTATTTTGTCAGGGTGACTAAACTTATTGTGCCAAACACCTATTGCATGTGTCTTATGAAAACATAATTTGTTTTTATTTTCTTTTCTTGGTATACTTTTTGATTTTAAAATGTAGTGGGGAAAAAAAGCCAACCAGTTTTCTGTTGTGTTTGCAAAAATTTCACATTTTCAGAACTCTCTGGTAGCTGAGTTTTTGATTTGAGGAGCTGATTTGTGGAGGTGGATGGTATCAGACATACCATTTTCTCACTTGTAGTACAGTAACATTTTGAGGGCTGAATTAAATTAAGCCCTGATGGGAACTGACACCAAGTTGACCCAGGAGGGAACTGGTGCTCCTGCCTGAAGAATTCACAGATGATAGAGGAGCGAGGTGGCCAAGGAATTGGTGGAAGCAGGGATGGTGCAGTGCCTAGCCTGGATGACCTCATGCCATCCACTCAAAGAGAAACGCCACATCATAGGCACACAGCAAAAATGAAAACAAGGCCTACACTCTGACTGATTATGCTGATCAGCTGCTTAGAAGACACTGACTTGAAAAGCACAGAGTGGTCTAGAAAAGCTGTATGATGTATGATATCTGCATGCACATCAGTATCTTCCTATGTTAAAGTGCGCAATCTGCCCTGACTCCTGGCCACAGTTGTCCTAAGATTGTCACAAAGAAAGAGAGCAACTTCTTGCAAACAGAAAAATCCTACTAAAGAGAAAAAATAAAAATGATGCACCAAATCCAACAACAAAATAGACAAACCCCCCAAAATTATAGAAAATGCTGTGTTCTGCCTCCCTCGAGTTTACAACCACTCCAGTATGCAATTTCTTGCTTCAGGTCTGAACCTGTTTAACAGACATTTTACAGATGACTTGAAGCACACAGGACCAAACTTGCTTTGTCATCCTACTTCCTTAGCTGTAAGCCAGCTTTTTACTGGTTCCAGGATATTAATTGTAGTAATAACTGCTCCAGTTATAAGCTGTAGAAATGTGCAGTTTTGATAGGCAACCTCTTGCAGGAATCAGTAACTAGACCTGCTATGATGTTAGAAGTAGGTGATACAGCAACAAGGCACAGTGCCTGTAAGTTTGTAACACAGGATCTATTCACTTCGAAACTCAGACAGTCACTGCCCTGAGTCACTGGTGTTGCTTCCTTCACAAGCTAAAGCACTGTTGTCAGGTTAAATGAAACATTCTGACTTGTGTGCACCAGTGTGACACTGTCTGGAATAAAAGATAAATCTGATGTGAATTAAGTCAAGGCTCATCAGACTTACACAGGTCTGGGCAATTCTTCACTGGGAATTTGTTGTCATGACACTAATAAGATATAGCAGAAATTAGAACTGGATCAAATAATCTACATACATTGGCATATGAAAATTATGTGTGTGACTTGACTGTAGTGAGGAATCTAAAATGGTCACAAGGTTGGGGTGATCCATGTACATATCTCATGAAGCTCTTAAATGGGATTTTTGAAATAATGCAGATTAAGTGTTCATCAACAAGCACCGTTACTTATCATTAGGCTTTACAACCTGGGATCATATAATTTTCTTTTAATACAAGAGGAAGAATAAATACATCTCCCAGTGCTTCTCAACAGAGGTAGCAAGCCTGACTTCTCTTCCTGTGCCCTCTCCCATGGCAGCAGAGGCTAACCACCCCCCACCAACACACCTGAACAGTGAGTGTGCACCACTGAAGCAGGTGACAAAGAAATGTCAGTTGCTGAAAGAGAGATGGAGAGATAGCTGTTCTCTAAAAAAGCCCATGCCTTTGTAGTTGAAGCATGTTTACTTGGGAAGAGTGGTTTCAACTAAATTCTTATGGCTTCAAAAAACTCTAGGAACACTCTTGAAAGACAAGCCAATTAGTTTTAGATAAACTATCTAATCTAAAAACAAAGATGTTCCTTCATTTTTTCTTTGAATTTACAGTGCCAAGTCCTATTATCAGTAAATGATTCCTGAAAGGACTGTTCTTGCTGAATTTGCTCATGTTGTTTCCACAAAAACTCAAAACCAGAAAAGAATTCCTGGGCACTGATCTGCTTTATGATGTATTATGAATAAATGTTATTTTACTGCCATCAGTTATCCTGCAATACTAAGCAGTACACTGACATTTTTACTCCTAGAATTTTATCTTTTGCTTCCAAAGTGGTGAGATAAGTTGTTCAAGAGAGGAGTAGGGATTGAGACTGGAAGATCCTGACATTCTCCCAGTTTACACATCAGCAGTTGCTTTTTGGGTTAAACCCTTCATTCTGGAGTAATTTCAGTGGCTTCAAAAGGGCTGCTGACTTCATTTGTTCTGTTTTCCCTCCTTTCCCAAAGAGTTATGAGCCAGGCCCTCAAAATCAACGGACACGAAGTAAAGACACAAATCACTGAAGCTCATCTTCATTTGAGGATTTTAGTATTTGTGCTTATAGTTTCATTTTCACAGCTTATGAAAGCCAGAAGATTATTTAAAACATAGAAATTCTTCAAGTTTGGGAGATTTAAAAGTATTATAATGATTTGTATAAAAGAGTTGCTCACAGTTATGCCTACTTAGCTGAGGTGGTTAAAGGAAAATACAGTTTGCTTCCAATGCCTTTTCATGATGATGATGAAGCCTGTTTACTGGTTAAAGCTTATGTTGGGAGTACGACACCTGCTGCTGTGTGAGCTGGGATGAAGGCCACTCGCTCTTCCTGTGCACAAACTGAGGAGAGAGGACCAGGACCCCACTGAGAGCACCATGGGAGCAGTGCCATCACTTGAGCCAAAGCAAAGAGCCACAGTGGCAGGGCCAGACTGGGAAAGATCAAGCCAGGCTGGTGGCAGTGCTGCCACTGGAGCAGCCACCTCTCCCAGGGGCCCTCAGCCCCTGCCCCAGTGCCTGATGCTGGGGGCTGCCAGGTTGTTCCCCAGCTGGCAGGGCTGTGTGAAACACACACAGTGCCTCAGTCTCCTTTCTTGTGCACCAGGCTTGACCTCAGCACTTCTTTTTACCCTGAATCTCAATGTACAAATGGCTTTTACTTATAAGTGACCGTTTCTGCAGCCCAGACACAGCAGAAGTTCAATTGCTTAAGATGCTGAAAGACAAATACATATTGAAATACGTATTTAGGGCAGCATGAGGCTTAAAGAAGGGCTTCTAGTCAGACAATCATTAACCGAGCAAAACTGTCTGGCGCTGGCTGAGGATTATTAAGTTTTCTGTAGGCTCTTTGAAGTGACATTTTCAGAATCGGTGGTTAAACTCATTTTTTTTGAAATGAGACATATACCTCCCAGCCTCCATCTCAGCTTCTCTGAAAGCAAAGCCATTATTCTCCTACTGTCAGTGTTCCACCTCAAAATAATCTACAATATTTTCTCACCCTGTTTTTCTCTTGCCATTGCAGTACATGGGGTATTATATTCTTCTGAGAGTATCGCTCAATTTTTTTTCTTTTAAAATACCATAAATGGCCTTGGCCAGTTTTCTCTTTTTCAAATACTATTTTGGTGTGCGTTGTTATCATCTTCTAATCACAGAACTTGTACCATAATTTTGTATCTCATTTTAGCTACAAAGAGACACATGATAAGGGAGAGATAATGCTAATTACTTGACAAATCTATTCCAGTGAGAAACAGCTAGGTAACTACCCCCAGTTGTTTTGTAAAGTCTCGGATGTTTCAGGCAATTAGTGAGGCATTGCTTTACCTATCCATAATTAATTATTGATTTCCTGTTGCGCAAATTGCAAAGATGACATGAACTAATCTGATGAATAAAAAAGCTATAAGAAAAGGGAATCGTATGTGAGGCAAAGCATGAAGGACAAGACTTCAGATACGGCAGAGTTCATTATTCATTTTGCTGAGGTTATATGCAGCTAAATAACAAAACTCTCAAAACACTGCAATAAAATGTAATAAATTCATTTTTCAAAGCATCACTTTGCCTCTTATACAGAAATAAAATTGTTTTAATATATTTTAGAGGAAATGAAGGCAGTATTTAGCCCTTCAGATAGAATTTCTGTTCTATTTTCCCCTGCATAAGGTATATAACTAATTTAAATCGTTAGATTCAGAAAAGAACTATTTTTGCTTGTGTCTTGTGTGTACAAAAAAACCTTGCCTGCAAGAAAATGTTTACAATAATTTTTGATTCATATTGTCATTTTCATTCCAGAAATGCAATTTTACCTATCTTAACAGTTTTATAACCTAGAAATGCAAACTTTGTCTCTTGGCCACAACATTTCAGGAGTAAGACAAATACTATTTTATGTTCAGGGTCAGTTTCTTAAGTCTACCATCCTTCAAAAGACTAGAAAGTAATCAACACCTCTTACTCTTTTAATGCATTAAACCAAAAAATCAACCAAATAGAACTCTTCTATCATACTTGTGAACATAAAATAACAAAAAAACCCATTATCAGAATAAAATTTGCACCATTGTCTCTCATGGTGAAGAATATGGTAGCACTAATGACACTGACCATGATCAAGAGCCATTACGACTTTGTGCTTCCCAAAGAGTGGCACTGCAGCTGAAAACAGGGGATTATTGTTTTGAAATGTGGAGCTCCGTGACAGACAAGGAACCAGCACCTCTTTGGAAAAATAACTAGATAAACTCCTGTTGTCCTTGGTTTTAGGTCAAAAGTTTGTGCATAAATACACTTAAACTAGAGAGTTAGAGATCCAAGTGATTATCGCTAAGCTGTATGAGTTTTAAGGATACGCTGCTTTGAACACGTAGTTTACCAACACATATAGACATTAATAATATGGACATTATTTTTTTACTGGTATACCTTTAAGAGTTTTTGATTGACTAAGTCAGACCTTTAGCACTGTTAACTCAAACAGGAACTCACTATTGGACCAAAGCCTAGAACTCTCAATTTAAGCGATCCACAACTTTCTCTAAAAGCACTTTATAAAATTAAAAGTCACAAAACCAATTCAGAGACTGCCAGTGAAGCTTCTCATTTCTACTTTTTGCAGGAAGAAGTAGCTATAGCTCTTTTATCAAGACAAACTGTAGCAGCTAGGAAAGGAAGTAAAAGAAACTCAGAACAAAGCACACACACTACAAAAGGGACTCCTTTCAAAACATAAGTTTCCTTTCTTAAAGTCTGAAATGGCAGACATATTCAGGACATTTCTGAATTCTGTTAGCAGTTTTAGGAGAGAAGAGGGAAGAAATGAGAAGGACTTCCTAGCACTTTTTCCCCCACCCGTTATTAGATAATGTAGAACATCAAAGTAAGATATAGATGCAGCCGCTTAATATTTCATTGACCTTTGATTGAATTTACATGTACTGGCCACACTAAACAAACACATTTAACCTCCTTATAGTACCCAGAAGAATGAGGATGATGATAATGTAAGTACAGCAACACAGTGAAGCATCAGCAAAAGGTGCCCAGTGTTACGCATCAGAGCATCACAGCTAGACTCTTTACCTCTGAAACAGAAATATGCCATAATTTGCCATAGTAACTATGATTTCCCTCCCCTCTGTGCTAAGTGCATATGCTATTACTACAAGTAAAAGTCCTATTGATCTGATTCATTTGCATAACTATAAGCAGCCATCCAATGCCATCCAAAATTCCTGTTCAAGTCTGCTGAAAGAAACTGAGTTTCTCATGCATACTCTTTACTACACATCTACTTTTATCTGAACCTTTACTAGATAGCCAAACATCAAGCACACAAGTTAATTAAATATGATATTTTGTTAAGAATGGTAGAAATCATGTTCCTTGAATGAATTTTGGAGAAAAATGACATAAATTAAAAATAATTTCTCCTAGTGTGTACCTTTAAAACACTCCTGAAAGTCTTTAGAAAGACTTCTGGATTCTTTTTGGTATTGTACATATGAATCCAGCTAAACTTTCTTTGTCACTAATTAATATTTATATTTGTTTAAAAATATTTAATACATTATTTAAGTGGTCTAAAAATGTTCCCAGTCCCAAAACACATGCAGTAATTTTCTTAGGTCTCTATTTTGTATTCAAGTATTAAAATAAAGTCTTATTCTGAGGGACCATATTTTTGAAAAAAAAAAATGTGTGACCTTCCACTTATTCATAACCTTCTAGATTCTGGATGCCTACTCGTAGCTCTACCCTAAGGATATTTCAGAAACTTCAGTTATACAATTCCCTTCAGAAAGAAGGCTTTAAGAGAAAGATACTGACTCCTGGGCTGCATTTTAAATTTTCTTTTTTTCAGAGAACTTCAAAGGGTGGAGTACTTTGGAGACAGACTTTACACAAGTATGAGATTAAATTTCTGTCTTCTAAATCTGTACTTAGTAACCTTAAAATGGACTTGAGTTTTCAAGTGAACAATACCTTGTCATTCCATCATAAGTCAGCTAGAGCTTACCATTAGACTCAGTATCAGTGCTGAGGATGATTTAGTTTCACATATGTAGGGCTCATCCTAGAGAATTGTTTGGACAAACTTTGATTCTTTTCTTACTTGTTTAGCACCTCTTGAGTCTAGTAGGTTTTGGATGAGAATGGCACCAGTTTCCATGCACTCCTTATTAATTATATGGAAGAATTACTGTTAAATTTGGCTGCTGAATTACTGTTCACTACAATGCTAAATGCTAAAGGGAAGCACTATCATGCCTTTAAGGCTCTCAAGGGAAAAGCAACAGTCAAGCATATCTGCAGATACTTTCTAAGCTCGTAACTCAAACCATTAAGGTTTATTCCTTTACACATTCCCAAGCTCTCTTTGTTCCAAGACAAAATTATAGAGTCATAGAATCTCCTGAGTTGGAAATGCTCCATAGGGATCCTCAAATCTAACTCTCAGTCCTGCACGGGATCATCCCCAAGATTAACACCATGTACCTGAGAGCTTTGTCCAAAAGCTTCTTGAAATCTGTCAGGCTTGGTGCTGTAACCACTTTCCTGGGGAGCTGTTCCAGTGCCCAACCACCCTCTGGGTGAAGAACCTTTTCATAATATCCAACCTATGGGTATTGTAGACATCATACTTAAAGGCAGTGTCTTCTATGTCTACACCGTGTTGTGATTTTTACATCCACACCGCCCCATTTGTGCATACATGTACATGTATGTACATATAGATATTTACCAGCAAACATACAGATATGTTGTCCAATAGACATACAAGTATTTGATTAAAAAAAAAAGTCATTAGTTTGGGTTTAATTGTGCTTAGTCATCATACATGATTTTTGGACATCATTCAGTAAAAGAGCCTGCACCAAAACAGTACAAGTAAGGGCACGTCTGGCTTCAGCTACACAGAACTGTTTTCATGAAAATACTGTAATCCATACTGAATCTTCAGTTCAGCCTAGACTCTCTTAGATTACTGCTAATATTTTAAATATCATCATAAACACAGAAGATGTTTCAGAAAGAAACATATAAATACTGAAACATAACTAAAGGAATGTTAGGTTATACTGCAGAGTTAATAAATCCTTGTTGAGACCATGACAAAGAATTTAACTATGTAAAATGTAAAATGATGAGAATAATTGATACTTATTAACATACAGTAAACTATGAAGTACAGGAGGATTAAACATTTGAGAACATGTCCCTCTAACAATTGATGTAGAAACACATGTTTTGATACTCCTCCATATGTTGTTATTGTTATATAGCTAAGAACATTAATTTTTGGATTGCAAAAGATTTTCTACTTTCTTTAGGCCACGTGAAATACATTTTTAAAAAAGTAATCACATAACGACGATCTTCTATCTTTCTAGTATTGTCTTACACTGTTAATAAACTGCAAGTTAGAAGGAACTACAAAAAATATTACTTGATATGATGGATAAACTAAGAAAATCAGAACATGTTCTACTTTACAGCACAAGTGAAATGATAATTATTGACATTAAAATAAAATCAATACAACATTCAGTTTGACTTAGCATTTTGTAATATTTTGGTATTTTTTTCTAAATTGTTCTTAAAAAAGTAGCCAAATTATTTTGAATGATAGCACAGCTAGGTGAAAACACTTAATATGTGTGTGTTATGTCAAATGATGACAATCTTTCTCTCTCTTTTCCAAAATTCAAGAACAGTTTATACACCAGTCTTTCCCTATGTGAATACTCCTGAACACTTCTGCATATGCCAAAGAGTTTACCTGTATATCTCAGTTAAATTTATTTGCACAATTTCCTCTTTGGTCTTCATGATTTTGCTCATGAAATGCACATTCCTATTGTATAGACAAACAGGGAGTTATTTAAGCAGGCAATTGGCAATCAAAAATCTACAAATGTTAAAATTGCCTCAACAAAGTTTTGAATGATTCTTAAAAAAAACAATCCCTGAGAAGGCTTATGCAATCAAAAGAGGAAGTAAGTTAAATAGTAAGTTTACATATACAGTGATGCTGCCTAAACACTTGAAGAAAAGTACAAAGATCAGTGTTTACAGAGCCATAGTGCTGTCTGCTCTCTTATATGGATCTGAATCATGGGTCATCTACCGCCACCACCTGCGACTCCTAGAGCGCTTCCATCAACGCTGCCTCTGAACAATCTTAAACATCCACTGGTCAGATTTTGTGACCAATACATCTGTTCTAGAACAATCAGCAGTCACAAGTATTGAGGCCATGTTGCTGAAAACACAGCTGCGATGGGCAGGGCACGTCTCCAGGATGAAGGACCACCGCCTCCCTAAGATCTTGCTTTATGGTGAACTTGCCACTGGCTGCTGCAAGAGAGGAGCCCCGAAGAAAAGATACAAGGACTCCCTGAAACAACATCTCAGCCTTGGCCATATTGATCACCATAACTGGTCTACTCTGGCCTCCAATCGGGAGGCCTGGAGACACACCATCTATAACGCAGCTGCTTCCTTTGAGAACACACGCAGGATCACTCTCGAGGAGAAAAGGCAACACAGAAAGAACCGTGTCTTGCAGAATACACCATCTAAGGAGTCTTTCTGCTGTGCCTTTTGCAATCAGATATGTCTGTCTCGTATTGGCCTCATAAGCCACCAGCGTGCCTGTAACAAATGTGGATAGAGCCTTCCCAAATCTTCGTTCGCGAAGCCTAGCCATGATGATGATGATATTTAAAATGCTTAATTAAAGGTGAATAACATGTTTTTTAGAAAGAAAACAAGAAAGTATATATTTGTAGACTATAACTTTTTGCTATATTGGTTATAGAATCCCTATCTTCTAAAATTATTCAGATGATGCTTTAAAAAAAAGCTTGAATATGTTAATTCCACAGAAAATGTCCACATTTTCTTTATTTAAAATCGATTTGGGAATTTGCTTAATTCCTACTTAACAAAAGAAATTAATGTCATGTATCAGATGATGAAATGCTGGCTGTTTTGAGTATCGTATTCCCATTAGCTAAAGATTAAAAGGATTTACCCTAACCTTGAAAGATATTTATGTCTAGGGTATTTAAGTGACATTTTCTGTAATGCCTTCTCTCTTTCAGGCAAACTTAGTGCAAAAAACCAAAAAACTGAAAGAAATAGCATAACTACTTTGTCCTGTGTAGCCAGCAAAAACATGTAAATTCCAATTGTCTCTAAATATTTTATCAGAAATAATACACATATATATATATGACTTATATAAAAAAATATATGTCTGTTTACACGTATAATAATACATATATGTATATATACACACACACACACATATATAAAGGTTTCTCCATGGACTTACTTGAATGCTATGCATATGTAGAAGGTATTTTGTTTTTGCAATAATGCCACAAAGTAATATTTTAATATTAAAAAAATATTAGGAGTAAAAAAAAGAATACACTGGTTAAGGAAATGGAATTTTAGTACCTCAAATTAAAGACTGCCTCTAACAAAAAAATGCCCAGTCCTGCTAATTCTCATCAACTATAATTCTGTCTGAAGGAGATATTTGTTGTCCCTATTAACAGAGATTTTTAAAATTAGCATTTTAAAAATTTAAGTGACTCCTGAAAACACTGACTTTTATGTAAATATACCAGTTTACCTGGGTTCCCCTTACTGAAATATGCAGCTATTGCTTTTTTCTTAAGAGATACCATTGCATCTGAAAACAAAGCAATGTGCCTGATAAATTTAATCTGCTATTGCAACACAGTGCTTATCAATAGCTGCCTTTCAGTTTGAAAGGTTAAGACAATCAAAAAAGAGACCACAGAAATGCTAGCACGATTGTCAGGGAACTGAATGTTTTCCTCAAAGAGAGCAAATCTTTGCACACCTTCCTCCTGTGGCTGAAATGAACAGGAGTACTCTCTTAGGTGAAGTGAGACGCTTTCCATCTAGAACCTACAGGGTTTGATGAATGAAATTGTTTAACTTAAAATCATATTCTCCAGCAAGGCTTTTTTACTTTTGATTCAAATGTCTCCTGTAGAGCTCTTTTGAGTACAAATCTCAGTATGCAGTCAACATAACAATTCAAGAGTGGTCAGCTGACAGCCAGAATACCTGGGTTGGGGAATAGATTCTGGTTTCTTGGCTCTGGGAGAGAGTATGTTGAGCGTGCCATGACCCAGAGTCGTGGGTTGGTGAAAATCCTCTGTCATCAGTCACACTGAAGCTTGGGGACGCCCACTGCCATAAATCAATCAATCAGTCAATCATTTATTAATCAGGTACTTACATTTTCATAGTTAATATAAAAATGGGCTCTAAACAATGCCTTCTCTATAATGATACTCCAGCTTTATATTACAGTGGGGTCTTTATCTTAAATTAATTCATCCTTTTTCTAAGAGGGTGATATGTTAATCTGAAAAAGTCCTTGCCAATTGTGCAGAAATAAATTAAGCCCTGCTGAAAGTTCAGCACTGCAAAATACGTATGCTCATGAAAAGTCTGAGCACATGAATAGTTCCTTCAAGTCAAGCCACTTTTTGAGGAACTATTATGTTCTGGAGTTAGAATTTAGATTCTTAATATAGGGTTTAAGTTCTGCACAGACCTCTTCACTAGATAAATTTAACCTAAACCAGCTTCTTTTGGGGGATGTCTGACTAATGATAATCTTACCACAAGAAAATCCAAATGATGTGTCCCAAGTCTACATGATAGCATGTTGTAATTAACATTTTTAAAGGGTGAATATGTATATTTTATTTAAAAGAAGACTTTAGACTCTAAAACTCCTTGACTAGGGTTTTGAAGCTTAATACTGGCAATCTCCATGGAACATTTAGCCACAAAGGACCTTCTCATAGAGTCATCATTTTATTATTCTGAAAGTCATGAAAAGTGAGTCCTCTTCTATATCCAGATGGGCCTTAACTCTTTCTAAGGCTTTGGACAATTCTACATGTCTTTTCCAACCAATGACAAACAAGGCCATCTTCAGAGTGACTACTCTGACTTCATTAAATGCCTATCACAATACTATCCCTGCTGTAAATGGCACAGTACATGCCGAAGGACGGTTGCCTGTAACAGTCTTCCTGTTTTCAAACATTGAGTGGTATTTTTATTCATACAGCAGGTGAATAGGACAAACATTTCTAATATTCCATGCAGAACAGAAACCTACGAGGGGGAAAAATAATTTCTACAAATTCATCATGACCCCTACTTATGTATTGGAAGAAAGAGTAAGTTTAAACATGATAGAATGTAAACATATTTTGCTGGAGCCTAAGTGGTCAGGCAAAGAAAACCAATCAATAGAAAACATATTCTTCCTAACACTTCCTCCAGCTCTTTAATATTATGCACATTTAATGTTAATTGAATCTTGTGTTTAGGTAATAATTTTTCTTTCATGTTACCCTCATTTAGCACAACCCTTTTGCTCAAATTTCCTCATGTAATTTAACAAGCTATCTGTGTTTAAGAGGAGTTGGTTATCTTCTTGAATACTGAGAGAAGAGTTTACTTACTAATGGAAATCTGCTCTCTTATAGTCACAACTGTATTTTCGAAGATGTCCCCAAATCTTCAACCAACTAATACCCTAGAGACTGGAGTGGGGGCCAGTGATCCTGACTTGGAAATAGGTGTCTTTAAAGAACCACTGTAGCAGCTCCTCTCACATTGCTTAGGTGGCTAAATATAAACGGGACAGGACATCTTTTTGCAGACTGCAAGCAGCACTTATTTCTCCTGTTTCCCGTTCAGGTTACCAAGATACTTGAAGAAGAGGGGTGTACCAGCAGTTTGAAGCACAGGGACAAGCTGTGAGATAGCTCCTGTACCTGGTCTTTAATAAGTGTTGAGCCGTTAACTCACCTATAGGGCTATGGACCATGTGACCACTAAGCATGTTTCAAAGTCAGATTTTAAGTATTTCAGAATAGTCTCACGTAAACAGAGGCAGAAAAATGATAATTTATGAAAAAAAGTCTTGCTTGCAGAAAGCAAAGAAGTTTGAAAATTATGACATTGTCTTTGGGAGACAGTATTTAATCTACTGATGAAAAATTGTGATGATCACACCTTTTTTACAGAATCACAGAATCAATCAGCTTGAAAAAGACCTCTGAGATCATTGAGTCCAATCCATGACCCAACACCACCTCATCTACTAGACCATGGCACTAAGTGCCACATCCAGTCTCTTCTTAAATACCTCCAGGGGTGGTGACTCCACCCATCTCCCTGGGCAGCCCATTCCAATGCTTGATCACTCTCTCTGTAAAGAACTTCTTTCTAATGTCTAACCTAAACCTCTCCTGGCACAGCTTAAGACTGTGCCCTCTTGTCCTAGTGCTGGTTGCCTGGGAGAAGAGACTGAGACCTACCTGGCTACAACCTCCTTTCAGGTAGCTGTAGAGAGTGATGAGGTCTCCCCTGAGCATCCTCTCCTCCAGGCTGAACAAGCCCAGCTCCCTCAGCCTCTCCTCATTAGACTTGTGCTCCACCACCCCCACAGTAAAGAATGTTATTCTAACATCTGATTTAAACCTACTCTCTTTCAATTTGTAACCATGCCCCTTTGTCCTGTCACTACATGCTCTTGCAAAGAGTCTTTCTCCATCTGTCTTCTAGACTTCCTTCAGACCTGAAAGGTCTGAAACTCTTTTTCAAGAAACATATCCCTAGCTTAACCTGGCTTACTAGATTAATTTTCTGTGTCTCCCATCTCACTGACTTGTGGAATAATTTTGCATTTTTCAGGATAAAAAAGACAGATAGGATGTTAAAATTTTGTGTTGTCAAAAGATACAGTTTGTATTAGCCAGATACCCTACAATCTTGAGACAGGGTATGTTGCTTGATTTGGTCGATGAGATTAACTAAATTCTTGCAGTTGTTGCTGCAGTTTTTGTCTGTAAATAGCCTAGAGAAACAGCAGATGTCTGTCAGACACTGAGCAGCAGAATGAAATTTGTGCGCACAACTATTTTTCTTAAGCAAAATAGATGAAGCTGGAACCTTGAAATCTGTTAAATGTGGGCTATTTTTTATGCAACAGTTGACTTTGACAGTGTCCTCAGAGGCTGCTTCATTTAGGTTTCACTACATAGGTGCATCACTGCTAATAGCCTTGGTTAAAGCTAAGATCTTGCTCAGTCATGATGGGATTGGAGCTGGCAGGAAGCACTGCACATACCCTGCTTAGGGCAGCCCTGCTACTGGCAGCAGGTGGGGGACCAGTTTCTGACTTCTGCATTTTTCTCCACTCCACAGCCAGGAGTTTAGCAGGGAGTGCTGCAAATGGAAAATTGGTGCCTATGCACTTCTTGGTTTTTGGTCCTTCACAGGTGTGGCAGGTCATTAGGCATTCACACCAACCTCCAACTCTGGATTTCTGTCAGTGCAGTTTATCTTCTGACAGCTATGGGATGTTTCCTGCAATGTTGAGCAAAATTAGAAAAGTGAAAGAGGTTTTAATGTTTTTGCTGATCCAGTCATATTTGGATTAAATATAATGACTGCTACTTTATCAGCAGTAAACATATATTGCCTTCATTTGCCGTTAATACAAAGAAGAATACTTCTTTTTACCTTTTCTAACTGTACTGTGAATGTGTAGCTCTAAAATATATGACAATTCAAACTATTTGGTTACACTGTTTCTCAAACAGAAGAAAAGTGCTGCTGCTTTCACTTAAATATGATGTGATACTTGTAATTTCCTTGTATTACTATACAAAATTGTGTCTCTGTTGGCCAATTCTTTGAAAGCAATTGTATAGATACTTGAGTACATAGGAGGAAATTGCTGATGGTTATGCAATGGGATTTACCTGCACTTCAAAAAAGGCTGTGCATGTGCAAGATACTGCAAAGTGCTGATCTTATTACACTGTACATTCACTCATTTTTACTGGCACACATATTTTAATGGGACGAAATAAAGATTATGTTGACCCAGTATCTTTATATTACATAACTAGATGACTATTAGTATAATGCAAACTCTTCTAATTTTCCTATCATAAAAACATTTCCATTGCTTTCCAAACAGTGGCGAAACTCAGACAGCTAGCATGAGTCAGCCTACTACAGGCAAGTTTAATAACTATTATGACTTTATAAAGAATATTGTATGTATTTTAATAAAAAAAAAGGATTTTAAATTAACTATCTGAACATTTTGATTAAAAGAAACCATATTTATACAAGGCTTAGCAGCATATATAATGGCATGTAATGAGTATACAAATATGTAGCAGAGACTGACCTTCATTTTAAGATTCTGTGAAGCCTATAGGAATTAGCCAATATAGAGATCAATAAAATACTTCCTGAGAATATTAACAATCTGTCTGCTATGAGTGTCCTGGAAGCTACCTCTATGGCTAGCCTGTCCTATTTTCCATACCACAGGCATATATTTGTGGCCAAGGAAAACGTTTTTAAGCATGCTCGGTACTTAGTACCTAAGCATGCTTAGTATGTAAGTACATTACCAGGCATTCACGCTGCAGCCAACAGAATGTCCTCTAGCTGGCAGTATACTCAGAAGCCATACAGCATACTACCTCATGCATGGAGCAACCCCAGAAACTGCTTTTCCATCACAGCATATATATGTACAGACAGAAGGTTGGAAATGAGCCAGACATTGTAAGAACCTCTAAGAGATTATGGTGCAATACAGTTCAGCCTCTACAGTGCAGCCACCCACATGCACAGAAGTCAGGCTATGCACACTTCCAGTGTGTTACTGCCTAGCATCAAGAAAAGCCTACTCTAGCTCGTGTTTGTTCCCACCTCTTAATGGGACAGTTGAGTACCAGCTTGTTAGTTGGAATGTCTTCACATATGGTATCCCTAGGGCTGCTAAGGATGACTGAAAATACTGAAAGTGAACAATGGGAGACACTCAATAATCATCTTCCTCACTCCTCAGACTTGACAAAAGCAGGGCTGAGGCATGCAAAAGAACAGCATTTCAAACAGAAGGTCAGCTTCTGCCAGTTTGAGATTCACTGCATACATTTCATGTAACTAAGTTATTTTCTCGTGGAGAATACGTACAACACAGACTATGCCACTGTGAACCCTCCCTATTACGCCACTGTGAACCCTCCCTTCTTCACCATTGTTATGCCTCAGCCTTAACTAGGACCTGAACTTTTCTGCCACAAGAAGTCTTAGCTCTCTTTGATGAGATTACAAATACAAACATCAATTAGACAAGATGTGAAATTCCAAGCAAGAAGACATTGGAGAACAAAATCTGCAGACTGATACTCACATGGAATGCAATTCAGCTTGGAAATATACACCAAGAATTACTTTAAATGTTGTCATTTACTAAGTAGACAGTTATGTTTAAAAAGCTATATAGGATGTTGTTCCACGGTATTATATTACCCTATTGCAATTCATTTTTAAGAGGTTAGCAGGCCTGTGGAAATGGCATTGTACTATGGACTTCACAGACTGTCTGAAAACCAAGTATATAAGTCTACTGTCTGACAGCTGATCAGAAGTGAAGCTACCAGGTTTCAGCCCAGCTCCACACATAACTGCTCCCTAAGCACCACTCCTTCAGATACTCTTGTTTACAATCTCATGAGGAAATTTGGGAGCTGAAGGGCTGGAAATCTAGTAATCTCCTCAGAACAGGGTTGGGAGGTGTAAGAAGGACTGGCCCAGTAGTAGAGCTTGCATAGACAGGTTTGTTCTATGAGCAGCGGATTTCACTCTCCAGGGCTGCCAGATCCAGCACTTTTTCTATGAACTTATTTTAAAATCAAATTCACACCCCATTTTTACCACCACACATATTTTCAAAAGGCATTTCTATGTTAAAAGTAGAAATGAAGGAAAAACTAATACCTCCAAGTATCTGAAACTTTAAACTCCAAGTGGATTTCCAGTCACATAAACAAATGTTTTGGCCTAAAGTCTCTCAGCCCCCAAATTTGGGTAACAGTATGAAAGATGATAAATCCAGAAAATACCAAGCCTTACCTTCTTGTAGAGACTTCTCAGGTCTCTGTACTGCCACATACTATTGAGGACCTGAGATGCTGCTTTCACCACTTTAGGCGAATGCCTGTTACACACATATATTAAAAAGGGAGAGAGAAAGAAAGAGTGAGAAAGAGACTGTTAAATACAAGACACCATTCATCCCAATTTTCAAATGCATTGCTATGGATTTAAACCCACAATTAAAGTGTGTTTCAAGTATACCATAAGATCTTTGGTTGGCATCTTGGAGACCAATGTGTTTTTAAGCAAGGGCAATATATATAATTTCTATAGTACTAATCATTCACTGAGGAGCAAAACATGTGCAACTCAGTAAATACAGGGATTCACACTGAATGCATGGTAAGAGGAATGGGAAGTAGCAATTGCCAAAATTGTTGAGAACCCAACTGGCATTATATACATCTAAGATGTCCTGGCTACAGCTTTTGGCATAAAGGACAAGGAGTCAGAGCTATAGTTTCTTTCTCTGTAAGGTTCCAAACTTCAGCTCTTGACAGTGTGCTCAACTCATTTGGCCTCTAAGCAGTGGCCAAAAGAAACACTCTAGTTGGGTGATGAGCACGGGATTTCAAGTGCAGAGCCAAGATGCAAAAACAGAACTAAAAATAAAAAGTCATGATAAATTTCATTAGGAATCCAAATGAGGATTTGGATGTTGCTCACATCATTACCCTTTAATGATGACAATACAATGTCATGTTGAAAAGCATATAACTTCACATGGGCTTTCTCTTCTGATAGGTTTTGAAAGAAGATCTAAACTATCGTTACAATCGGTTGGAGTCATATATTCCTCTTGAAATAGGTAATTAAAAAAATCTAAAAAAAATATATATCAGACAGCATTCATCTCAGTGAAGAAAGGTCAAAGAGGAACGTACCAGGAAGATAATCTCCAGCCCACTGAGACAACCCAGCACACTGTGCTAGACCAAAAAGATGTAAAACACTAGAAAACCTTGCAAAGGCCAAAGTCCAGAATGAAGATTGATAGAGTTTGGGGCAGTCATTGAGGTGATTTGTGTTTTACTCAAAAGAGGCATATAGATTGCAAAACCAAAGAGAAATCAGAAAACCAGCAACATAAGTTACTGCTTTGGGCAGAAGTCTTCTCAGGGGGTCACACTTTGGTTCATTCTGTGAATTCTGAGAAGGATCACTGGTAGGCTGACAGTCAAACTGGTAAAGCAATGTTCATGACACAACTGATTCAATTAACTTATATAGTATTTTCCTAGTAATTTATTTGGTGCTTTTTTTCCCCACTTTTATTCCACTTTTCACCCAGAGTACAGCTGTAGGTGGGTAATTGGTGAATAAACAGGACTTTGATAAACCCTTTCAAGCATAATTGTTTTTATTATACTTCCAGCTGTACTGGCTGGTGGGGTGCTGGTAGCATGGAGTAACGAGGAAAATAACTGTGCCAACCACCGCATGAGTACTGAGGAGAGAGAGGAACTATGCAAAGCTGATATGGGCTTGGCCAACATGACCTTATGAACATAAGTTCTTTTGTGTGGTCATACAGGGAAAGCGTTCAAGCCCTGGGCATATTCCAAAGGCTAGTGGGGCCAGCCTCACACTCCTGGCACTGATATGTACCAGGGTGCATGGTCAGTCTCGTATCCTGCACTTGTAGAAGCACGTGCTTTTTACTGGACAAGATGAATTCATACTGAAGTGTTCTACTGTATCAAAGTGAGCATGCCAGAACTTTATCCAACAACCAGCAATTTTGATTTTTAAACAATCAATTACATGTAAGAAACCAAACCAAACCAACAGCGCACAGTACTAACATTTCTGAAAGCTGAAAAATGGAACTTTTACTTAAGATGGGCATTTATAGCACTGTATGTTGACAGGTTTTCTTTTCTAGAACTGTGTAGCCTGCTACAATTATAACACATGACTGCATCTCAAAGTACTTGAGAGGAAGGATACATATCATGATTTGGAAGGGCATTTTGGAATTACTCAGTATTACCTGGGCTAAATATATTAATTAGAAATAGATGTATTTCTCCTCACAGTTATGAGGAGTATTTAAACAGGGAATTATACCCTTGGATCCTCCTAAAACTGCCCATGATACTTTGAAAATTTCAAACTCAACAGGCATTAATAATCTCTATCAGATAATGAACAGGTAGACAAATGCATTATTCTGAGGAAAGACACATTTAGCTTAAGTGAAATGGATATGAACCTACTTGCTATATCAGTAAATTTGATCTAGAAAATATAAATTTAAATAGATTTAATAATAACAAAATGCAATTGTAAATAAATTGGCAGAGTATGGGGAGTTTCCACAACGGGAATCACATACTTGGTCATGCTACTACTTTTTACCCCTTATAATTAGAATGTAAGAATGTTTCAATAATGAATTTGGTATGAAAGGAAAAGGGTGACAATAGAGGAAAAGAAATGTGATTAAATTATATTGGCAATGCTCCAATCACATAGGCGAGCATAAGTTCTCATACCAAATGTAGGGTGCATAAATCTTTCCTTCGGGTTGTGCCTGGCTTTGTGGGGCTCTTTTAGAGCTCTGATGCTGCAGTAGGCTGTGTGATGACAGCTTCAAGCAGGTGGACTGATGGGTTTTGTACACTACAGTGAAGGCTTTTTGTTTTCAAACTGCCATAGTCCCATTGCACTATACTTCATCAGGTTGACAAATATGAGAACCAGGCTATCTGTTTTAGGCAAAAGAAGGATAAAGAGTGAACTCTTCATGAAGAGTGTGTACATAGGCAAACAGACAAGATGAAACCATAGCTGTTCTGAAAATGTCACAGTTGTGTGCAAGACTTTTTTTGCCTCACAAAGCAGCCTAAGCTCTCTTGGAAACAAGTAGTTAGGAAAACCCATGGATCTGCTTTTCTACTGTGCCCTGCCTTACCAGCAAGCTGGTGGCAGGGGAAAGGCTGCTGTGAAGAGGGACAGTGACTTTACATTCTTCACTCCTAGAGCAAGAGGAGCAGTCACCCCTTCTGCAGGGTACAATCCAACTACTCTTGTCCCTAATGTTTATCAGGATCTTCTGGAATTGCTCAGAGGTAGTGGTTACTGTAGATAATTACTCTTCCTTAAAATGCACATGGAGTGCACTCCCCGCACTGTTGATGGTACGTCAAAAACAAACCAAAGCAGAGGGAGACTTTTGGTACTGGCATTGTCTGTTTCTTGTCACCTTTCACACTGGGCATATGACTTCTGGTGAAACTAAAGAATTCAACTCACGATTGCACAGAGAAGGCAAACACATTCAGGACTAGTAATAACTACTGGAGAGGTTAAAAAGGTGCAAGGTGATTTGCAAAACATACTTGTCTCCTTTACTCTTAGATATGCCAACCAGTTTCTCAATGCCGCCTGCGTCTCGTAAGGCCTTGGCATTCTCCATGTTTTTAGTGATGACTTCATGCAGAGTGCAGCAAATGGCAGTAACGGTGTCATCAGACATGGCCTTGCTTGCCGAGCTGTTGCTGTTGTTAGCGCCTGGCAGTCGGTGGACCAGATCCCTCATGGCATACTTGCCTTTGTTGAAAGAAAATGAAGGGAGAATTCAGAAGATACAGCAATAAAGGGTGATGGAGAAGAAGTACAGGGGAAACACGCAAGACTATTAGCACCATTTGCACCATTGCATGTAATCTAATTGAATACTCATATTACTTTGGAGTAAACCACATTTATATGATTGTATGTTCAACCATTTCACACATTATGGACTCTAATACTTCCATGCTGCATCAGTTGGAGACTTCGGATATGGCTATATCATGCCCTTAAGAGAATGAAACTATGATAGTAAAGGCAAGTATATGTGTAAAGATAACCTGATAACCAAATCTGGCAAGTCTTCATCTCCCACCAAACAATTCACAACTTGTTACTATAAATTAAATGTGTATCAATTGTTAAAACCTCAAGAGTAAATGCAAATCCAACAACGTTGTTATTTGTGAAAAAATCTTCTCTGAAGGACCAGTTTAAGGTTAATTCTATGCTGTGTGCAGTAATTTAACTGGATTTATTAGTGTTTCTTAGACTATATTGTTCAGCAAGGACATCACCTTTTCCACACATCTTTAGTTGTACTGAACAGAAAAGGAGCCTTTCTGACATCTATTCCAGTCTGGTATTTAGTAAGGAGTTACTTAAGAAAACACTAACCTCCAGAACTTAAAATCTCCTAAAATGAAAGGAATTTTTTTAAAATGGTCACATTGAACATTTCATGAAAAAGAAATTCTGCCAATTACATTTGGACTCAATAATATTAAAGGTCTTTTCCAACCTAGATGATTCTAAGATTATTATAATTTTTTCATGTTTCAATGAACAGATTTTTTTTTTTAAAATTTCCCCTGAAAGTCGTGTAGTACTTGTGAAAATAATACAAAATCAGCTTCTGAGAAAATGTAAATGTAAATACATATAAATGTAGGGCAAGGCTAGCACCAGCACAGATACACAAGAAGCCTCACATCAGTTCTAGAGGATCACTGTTATGGTAAATGGCTGCTCACTCCAATGTGATGAAGAGAAGACCTGAGATAGTGCAGGCCTGATGAAGTTATTACTTAGGCCAGTGAGAAAACTGTGAATCACCTTCAGTGCAGCTGTGCCAGGAATTTGCATACAGCAATCACCATGAGTGTACCATGAAGGATGAAAAGGACAGGAAAATTGGGAAATATAAATAGAATTAGTAATCTAATCTACATCCCATTTTGTGAATGAAATAATCAGGTATAATTGTTGTATATAATATGATAAATTAATCAGATTTTTTTGATAACTTAAAAATGTTCTGATCAATTAGTTTATGAGTACTTACTAAAAATCTTATTTCTGAATTCATAAAAGTTGTTTGTGTCCATATTTGAAAGCAAAGGTAAGAAGAAAGTCACATCTTTTAGCTATCAGACATTGAACCATTTTTATGTCTCACAATTTTGCCTGCTGTGGTAGAACTACAGTCAGTAGCATTCACACAGAATATTCATAATACAGATAAAACTAAAATCTCTGTACTGAATTGTTAAACGTAAAGATTATCAAACAGATTTTGTAGTAAGGTGAGGTCTTAGAGAATACTCACTCCATATCATGTAAAAACATTCCTGATTATCAAAAACATAACATTCCCAACAAAATGCGTGCAGTAGCATTTGAATCTTGCCAGTGTGCTGCAATACAAATTCTGTCCTCATTTTTATTTCTTTGAACTTAATAGTTAATTTATTTGCATCAGAATTTTAAGCAATACTATTAATATCAGATGTAGTACTATTAGCACCACTCTCTCTTTCAGAAATGGTTTGTTTTCCCCTGTACATTTAAGAAACACTGGTCTACAATGGTGTGATATGTTATCTACATCTGCATCTGTTGGTTCTGTGTAACATGAACACATTAATAGCTGTTTATCACTTACAGTGATTACTTCAATTTACAACATATATCAAATTAAGATGTATATAAAAAAATAAAATAAACTATTATTTGATGTGGCTTTTACTCTTCTAGCACAGTGCCTGCCACTGATCAAGAGTAAGTACAAGTAGATAAATCAGATCAGTGAGACTTTCTGCTTTACTCTGGGCACACATCCAGAACAGACCAATGTTCCTTTTTGCTTTCACACCTCACTTAAATTGCAACAGAGCATCTCATCACCTCAGTCCTCCGATGGAACCAGATCACAATGATCATTCCATTAGCAGCCAAAGATTGCAACCCTGAGCACAGGGTATAAGGAAATCTGGAATGGCTGCTCCAAGCAGATCTCTTTGCTGGAACTGGCCTAGTATTCCAGGCAATAGTATTCATACCAATATACATGCTTCTTACAATAACTAAAAGCTTTGGAGCTATCAGGGAAATATCAGTAGGAAAACTAAAACAAACACAATCAAGCACAGTATAAGCATTCTGGATATGCTAATGCTCAGCAGTTCTAACATATCTGCCAGGTACACCCTTCATTAGGCATGAGAAGACCAAATCACTAATAGATACTTCCAACAAAACAGATTTTTTATAGATATGTAACAGTGGGACAGTACAGCATTCCTTATTCTGAGCAGTTGTAGTAATTCCAGCTCAATACTACTATTCAATTCTTAATCATCTGTGTATTTAAACTATATTATATTATGTTTAAAATATATTCTGAGTGGGTCTGGTTGGGGTTTTTTTGGTTGGTTTGGGGTTTTTTTTTTGTTTTGTTGGTTTTTTCCCCCCCCTTAAGAATTGCATGAAATTTAGCCTTTGGATAGCAAGTGCCAGAAGACTGACAGTACATATTTTGTAGACCTAAAATCTAATGAGTGTATTTCAGCAGTTGCAGCTATGCAAGGTGGTGTCTAGTTTGTAGGCCCCCCCCATCAGAACCTGTAATGACAGTGCCAGGCCCCAAGTCCTGCCAGGAGCTGCCTGTGGGGGTGACAGGCTTCCTCCTCCGTGCCCTGTCCCCAAAAGGCAGCAGAAGACAGAACTGCCACCTCCAACAAAGCTATACTCACACACATGGGTAAAAGCAACTGACCACAACTCAGACAGGTATCAAAATGTCAGACAGGCTCAAAATGTCCTTCCAGGGGTTTACCAGAAAAAGGTGGCACACCAGATGGAATAAGAGGGAAGTGGCTGGGCAACAGAGTTGATCTAAGCCACTGTTTACATGGTCTTAAAATCTATTAACAAGTGTAACTGTTAGCATATTTTCTGTGGTTTGAGTACTTTGAACACTGTGTTCGCTATTTGAAAATACATCTGGGATGAGAAAATCCCCTGCCTTAGCCATAAAATAATGTGGCATTAATTTAATTTCATTCGAAACTTATAAACTTATATTGAAAAAGCAGTAAATTTGCTTTAATATAGAGTTAAGTCATGGAAATTGAAAGTGAAGGACTATTTATACTTCAAAAACCATTCCACAGTAACTTGTTTGCATTCTAACCATGTTTTCTAAAACTATACATATAGTTAGGTAATAAATTATTGTACTACATTCACAGAAAAAAACCATCAGTTACAGTTAACTTCTCTTAACTCAGTTATGTTACTACTTCTTTACTACAGACATGAAGAAGAGTCATGTTTTCTAGCATTAGCTATAGAAGAAACCTTGCTCTACTTTAGAGTGGCATAAATGTCAAGTAATGCCACAGGTATTGTTGCATTGGCCCAACACAGCTGACAACACATGTGATCCTTGACTTTTGCATTAGTCTGTGTTAGATTCTGTAGAGCATTTGCATTTAGAATTATTTTTTTCAATGTTAAGAACCTCTTCTGAAAGCAGACTGAAATGTGTAATGGAAACTAGTCTTGTAATGTCAGCAAAGTATTATCTAGCACTACTAGTAGAAAGGCGGAGCAATTCAGCTTGCAGCAGAAGAAGCTTCCCTGAATGGAAAAAGTGAGAACTGATGAGGGTCCTGGGAAGAGAGGTGGATGTGTGTTAGGATTATATTTAAAATGAACAGCACTGTTAATTTTCATTAGGGTTCACACATAACTACTTTGATCTACAAACAGATTGATTTTTTATCTGAACAACATCACACATTATAAGACTCAAAAATTATTTGAAGCTTTTAAAGAGGATTTACATAATACGATTAAACATAGTCAACAGGTTGACAAGAAAAAAAATCATATTTTTTTGTTCAATTTCACTCCTAAAGGAAGAAAGAAAGACATTACATAGCCATAAAAGGAAAGGGTTTTCCCTGTGGGTGCTTGGGACAGCATTTTTCTGATACTACACATTTAAAAATTATTTTTCTCAGCCGGGACTTCCATTGCTTTCATATTAAGAGGGTGATTCATCTAACACCATGCACTTAAGTATTTGCTTATTATTTCAACAATGAAGATTTAATGTCTTTTCCTTTGCATGATAAAGTCTCATTAGCACCTTAATACCTGCCTCCATTACTTAATTCAGGAAACTTTTTACTTCATAGGATCAAACTGATAGCTGGTCTAAGAGAAACTCTGCCTTCAGAGCCAAACAGTAGAGCAAACTATTCTTCTGGTAGATTTAACCAGAGTAAAAGCATCACAGATAAGGTTCTATTTCTGGAAATATTTCCCTACTATTGCCTTGAGACAAATTCACTGCTGTTGTAACCTCATTGACTTCATTTCCATTTTCAGTCATCTCTGAAAAATTACTTTGACACACCGGCAAATTTATTAAATAGTTGTGACATGGTTCCTAGTTTGAGGGAACAAGACTAGGAAAACTGACCTATTGAAAAAACAAGAAACCTCAAGAAGTTACTAATTCAAACTAAGAACCCTGTCCTAGAAGTAGAGCTTGTTCTACAAAAGTAATAGTTCACCATTTTTCCCCCTTTAAGATATCCATTAATTCACATATGTAGCTAGATAATATAAAAATGGCAAAATGTCACCATACTTTATTGTAAAGATACAGATATCCTATGCCAGATCTACTGGTGCTTGTATGTCACAATATATGGGAATTTCCTTCTTTTTGTGCTAATATGCGTTAGACTTAGACATATGTGGTTTCGGGCACTTTTACCATCCTTGTGTTTTTATTACCATTCAATTTCAGCATTTCACAGACTTTATGGAAAGAGTATGACTGGAAGAGCTTTTATTCTTACTTTCAATCATTATTTAATAAATATGCCAAAACTGTCTACTTAATTTGTATGGAACAAATTTTGATCATGAGTCACTGTATTCAACTGATAGTCTAATAAAAGTTTTGTTACTTTTCAAGGAGAGATTTTTTTTTGCCACTGAAAACACTTGAGGGGGTATTGTTATTGAATTATGAATTGTTATTGGAAGACCAAAGCGGAAAAAAACTGGAGCAGCAGGACTAAAAAGTGTGCCCTGAAAAGCATGAGCCCCACTACTTTTAGCAAGTATGAGAGAACAGGGGACTCTGTATCAGTTTGGGATTTAGGTGTAAAAAGAAAGATTAAACCATTTTCAGTCATGTAGGGGGAAATTTTTGTGTACAGAGGGAGCTAATAAATTTTCAAATTCTCTTGGATACCTGAGATACCTACACAGAGTTAGTAGGCCTATGGAAAACACACAGCCTTCTGGAAAAGCAGATGTAAACAAGGTAGGAGACCCTATGGTCTTTAAAGTTTAATGCTTATCTCTAGGCACATAGATATGTTTGGCCAAAAATGTTTTTTTTGGTACCCAAGTCCTTTTACTTCTTATGGTAGTGACATGCACAAACATTTGAAATCTCTGGCACTTCAGAGCAAATGCATATGAAGGCATTTCACTACATAATGGTAATTGACTATAGTACTTCAGTTATTCCTATCCAAAAATACTCTCACCTCAGCTTAATCATTGATAAGGTGAAAGAGTGATGGATTAACTTAAACTGGTTTCAGTAAGCAACTCAAAGCTCATGGCCTGGAGCCACTGCTTTAGCTGCTTCACATTAAGCATAGCCTGTCATTTAAGTTGGGATAATGAGTACTTTAAGCTAGAGAACAATGCCAGATTTCATTTCCTTACAGGTTTACTTGAATTTAAATTTTAAGACTTTGTGGAGATAAATTATTTTTTGAAAAGACGGCATGAATAAAAACCATTACACACACATGCCCTCCTGTGCCCCCAAGGATAGACATGAACTTTGCTCATGGCTGCTGAGATAGAACAAAGAATCAGGTGGAGGTCTCAGATTCCCTCTTCACTTCAGATAAATGATACACTCTTTTCAGTTTTTCACCACCTCTAATGACAGGTAGCAAGATTTCAAGATAAAAGATTGGTATTTGGTATGGACCACGACAAAGAGGAACAGTATCTTCCCTGATGTATTGTATGTGATGTGCCAGTCATTGGTTTTCTTTTTTAAAAATCTTTTTTTATCAAGAATAAATTCAGCTATCAGTAGTGTGGCATATAAAGCTCTACAGGGAGCAGGAATAGTCATCTTTTACAAATTTAGGGAAGAAACCCTCAAACTTCCAATGAGTGATGAAAGTATGTGAAACACCAATAACTGTGTGGCAATGCCAATTGAGATTTGCTTGTAAAAGAATCAAATATCTAAAAGGGAACCAATATAGAAGTCTTTATCTATTGAGAAAGATTAAAGATGTTGGTTCTATATTTTGCAGAAAGAAAGGTATGGCATGAGGAGAACAAGGAATGACAATGGGCACAGCCGTAATAAGGATGAAAGAGCAGTATGTATAGAAGCTATTGGCATTGGACAAAGAAAAAGAGAAGCATTTTGGTATTTTGAACCTGAAATCACAACCAGGTGCAATGCAATCACCGCTTTTCAGCAAGATGCTTTCTCAGATCCTTCATAGATTTTCATTCCTGTAGCAGCATTTTAACCCAGTTACCTTCCTCCTTCAGCTTTTCTGCTTCCAGAAACATAACTTTTCCATTTAATATATTTCCTGCCTCCCTCTGGCTGATTATTTTTCTTGTTTTCAACTCACCTTCTCAGGGCTACTCCCTCTCTCCTCTATTACACAACTAATAATTTTTCTTCCTTGAGCTGTATCCTCTCAGACCTTTGGGTCTTAACTGTGAAATTTTCACTGTCCTTTGCCATGTCTTGTAAATTTCTGCATCTGCCTTGTTTGCCAGGCTTTTCCACTCTCTCCTCATACCGTTTTAAACATGTTCAGTTTGATGCTCAGCTAGATCCTGCTTTAGTCACACCCCTGCTTTTTACCGTTCTGAACAAAAGGAAATTTTAGCTAGTTTACAAGCATAGATTTTAGACTCAAAAATACCAGTATGTTTAAAAGCTGTTGCTCTTATGCTACTGTCTCTCTTGTGTATCTCAATTCCACAGGCAACTATTTAATCTGCTGTTATTTCTAACACTAATTTTACTCCTCTCTCAGTGGAACCCCTTCATATTCTGCGTGTCTCTCACACAGCAAGACTGCAGATACTCAGACTTTATAACAGCAGTTATCTTAAAAACTAAAGACTGAACAAATTCCAGGGCTCTTTAGCTGACCACAACCTGCTAATTCATGTCCCAACATGTACTTTAAAGGCTAGATTCATGTCTGCACTTTGCATGCAGAAGCACTTCAGTTGGTTCTGTTGGAGCTAATGCCAAAAATAGAGCGATGTATTGAGACCCTGTTGTACACCTCTGCCTCTTCCATCTTTGCTGCTCTCTTTTTGGCAATTGTCATGGGATGCATGCTGCCTGCTATGTGGATTTCTGGAGAAACTAGCTCTCCTTTGGGGGGCTATATGATTGCAGCAGAACAGTCAGAAAAGTACTACAGAAATGGATTTATGTGTACCATGGCCAAACGGATTTTGTGTTTCTTAACAGCACCTCTCACCCAGCATAGTGGATGGCTTCTATTTTGAATGTTCATCCATATATCAGCTGAGCAATGTTTATCCTCCCTCTCCCATGCTGGAGAAGCAAACCAAACATGAAAGACAGGCAGCCCAAGTCAGGGTGTGTTCTCTGACTTGCAACCTGGTTTTTGAAGATGAATCTGGAAAAAGGTGTAAGCATTAATTTGTGACTGTCTCACCCACGCTGGGACTATAAAAATGAGGCAGTTAAAGTTCAGCTTGACTTGCCTAATTAGCTGCTGACCTGATATGCCAAAAAACTGCTGGGTCCACAGAAGGAGAAAAATCTCCACCAATAAGCTTCTATTTGTCACCCTCAGCAGTAAAGGAACTCAGCATTTTTTAAGACAAACTATCATATATTACTGCTCTTCTGTTTTTCCTACTCACTTGGCCAGAAAAAGGGATTTGAGTGGTGGCTTTGCCTGTCTCTCTGCAGTCTTAGCCCTGGAAGGTTGTCTGGGAACAAAAATGACAAACTCAGGCTTTATTGTTGTTGGACTAAGAAATTTGTTCTTGTATGTTTGGGTTTTATACCCAGAATGGATGTAGTCCATGTGTGCAATAACTCAAATAATTTCCTTTCTAATTAATTTTGATTACATTTCCTACCAGGTATACAAACTAGAAAAGGCATGGAAAGGAGTTGTTAGCCTACCTATTGACTCAGGTAGTGCAAACATGTCCAATTAACCAGCAGCTCCTTTAGACACCGACAGATTTATTTCTTGTTTAGACTGCACTGCCATCTTTCCTTTCATCTTTCCACTAGCCCAAGGTAAAAAAGATTCTGCAAGGGAAGTAATTCCTCAGTTTAATTGCTGCAGGCTAAGCTTTCTGATTACTGGAGCTGGTTTTAGTCCCTTGCTATCCTCTTCCCTGCTCCCTGCAGAGAACAGAGCTTTTGGAAGTTTGAATTTTTTAAAAAATATAGTCGTTTAATTAATGTTATGATTAATCAGTGCTGCTAAAGTGCTTTGAAGAGGAAAAGTGCTACGTGAGTGTTGAGTGGAATTTTAGTTTTATCTGCATTATTTTCTGAGATAGGATAATATTTTGTTAATAGTCTGATTCCAGGGACTTTAAATTAGGCCATAATGAAGAAATAAGACTACAATCTATTTTTGGAAAAGTAAGTTTAGGCTTCTAGATCTATGCCCTGATCCAACACCCACTGAAATTAATGAGTCTGTCTACCAATGTCAAAAGGTATCAAATCAGATTCATAAAAAAGTAGTTTTTCTTTTCCACTTTGTTTTTCATTTTGTGTCTAAAACAGAACAAGATTCTGACAAGAGTAGCCAGAGCGAATTGCAATTAGACATTATCCTGTTTTCATTGTCCATGAAGCAATTCACATTTATTTGCTACTATTTTTTTGCTTCTTTACTTGTGCTATAACATTGCCTGAAACTCATGAACAAATTTGTCCCCACGGTATGATCTGATAGACTGCTTGGTTTTGCATGCCTTTATATACAGTTAGGAGAACAACATGGTGAAAATACAAAGACTCTTATGTTTAGAAATGTACATTAAAGTATTAAGAGAAACAAAATCAAAATGGAACCTCATGATATATTCTGTTATTAAGGTTAAATAAGAAGTATAGATGTAAATCCTTTAGCTCAATAAATATTAATCTTGTAAAAGTGGTAGTGCCTTTTGAAAACAACTCTTCCAACGAATATCAAAACCACTTATGTGCAATGTTCATATATTCCATAATTACTTCAGTGTTCAAACACTTCTTAAGTCATCACCATGAAAACTCTACACGGAGCAATTAAAATAATTAATCTGTGGCAAAACAAAAATACTGAGGATATGTATCATTATTTCACATTGTTGTATTGTGCACCATAGAATAAAATCATTTATATTTAATAACAAAATCCTGGTCAGTATCTAAGGCTCAGTGGAACCATAAACTAACTTCACAGATGTCAATGGTCAGGAGAAGGACAGAAGGTAAAAGAAAACTTCAAAGACAATTTATCCATGAAAGGGTAAGGATATAATGCAGTATTTGCTTTTTTTCCTGCAATTTGGAATTGTTAGCAAAGACCTCATGAAGACACAGTATTCATCTGTTGAACTGCTAATGTATCAGTATAACTAAAACAGACTACAGATGCAGTAATGAAGCTATAGGTACATTTAGTAGAAATGGGGTCTCTCACATTAGTCATGCAGAAGTGGACAGGTATTCAGCTTTATAGGTATTTTTTAGAGGTAAATTAATTTTGCAGATAATACTAATGTTCTGAGTCAGTTTAATTCCTGTTCTCAACAGAGTGTTTTGTCTTCTTAACAACACGGCCTTTGGAAAAGAGCAAATTATATTGTAGTTTTATATTTTAATTCATCTGAAGGTGCTACAATATAAGACCTGAATACAGTAGGTATGTAAGCAAGGATACAGTGCAGGGTAAAAATAAGATTTTTATTCTCATAGGAAGGGCAAAAATGCATCCAATAACCTTCCTTAACAATGTTGACTACAACATGACTAGTTTTTACATTTCTCATAAAAAACTTTCCCAACTTCTAAGATATATAGCTCATTAATAGTTGTGTTTAAAGAAATTGTGTCAAATTAATCCTAGTCCCAACTGCTCCATCAGAGTACAGATCTACTAGAGCACAGTTCTGTTTGGGCTTCCTCAAGAGGTGGGAGTCAATGGGTTCATAAAGTGATTTGTTTCTGGGTTTTGCTAGTGCCGATCCTTTCAAGGTAACAGCTTGAGGTGTCACCTTCAGGCTAGTAGCTGATCAAGTCTTTTCTCTAGTGGCCCTCAAAGAAACCTTGCCTCCAGACATCCATTCCAGCTTGCTCAGTCACTAAACTGTTGCTTTTTTAACTTGAGTCACAGCTGCTCACCTACATCTGAGTAACACATGGCGGGAGGATTCCCAAGACTCTGCACTCACTCAATTTCCTTCTCTCACCTCCATGGGGATGCAATTGCCCACATGGTGACAGTCAGAGAATCTATATGTTAGCCTTGTTATGCTGGACTCAATCTCCTTCTTGGAGATCAAGTTGGATAGAGGAGATCTGCTTAAAAGGCAAAGCCCATAACCTCTTCAATTTCATCTCTCAGACCTCTGCAACATTGGCTGACCTCTGCTGCTTCCAAAGAGAGGGGGAGAATTGGGTAAGTATCCCAAAAGTCAGTTTTTTGGCTTGATCTTGCTCTCATAAAGCTGAGCAGGAGCAATAAGGTAAGGCTTCATTTATCACCGTCTCAAGCAAACATTAGTCTTCACTATATGAGAAAATTAAAGATTTTACTCCTGTTTGCCATGGTTTTCCTGTAGCACAAGCTGGTTCCCATCTTGACTTAGCAGAAACACCCAGTTAAAATTCCTGCCTATGAACCAAATCCCGGGTAAAGCAGATGGATGATAGTGATGAATGTGATTCAATGCACTAGCAAGTGACACTGGTCTTCCCTTTGACAATTATGCTAAATACACTATTTAAATGGCATCACTAAGCTCAATGGTTTTGAACATCATAGCACTACTCTTAAAAAAAAAATTCACTCATATAAATGAAATTTTGTGAAAAAACATGAGGAAGGAGAGAGAATATTGATATTGGCATATCAGCTCTTGACTGAGATGCAGTTAACAGCAATATTGTGCAGCCACATGTTCCTTTAAACATGAGCTCCTTATCTAATATAAACAGCAATACAAAACATATTTGCAGTCATGTTGTATGAAATTTATAGCAGGCAAATCATACTGAAAAGATTCTTTAAAAATCATTAATATAAAGCACTCTCTTACCAATTATGTGATATTCTACTAGATAGCTGTTAGCTTCCAGATTTATTGACAAACATATTCTTATCTTTGAAAATGCCTGAAAAATATCCTTTGTACATATTTATTTCAAATATTAAAAGTAAACATCCTGGAGAATATCTTGGAAGCTGGCCCACTTCTAAGCTATGAAATCCTCTTCTGAAAGCAAATTAAAGCAGATAAATCTGTCATTTATGTTCAAGTTCTCTTTGTCCTGGAATTATTTTTCCTTTCAGAGACTGAGTCAGATAATGGTCTCCTAATAATTCATAGAAGTATTTGGCTTTAGATAGATACATATGAAAAAATGTTTGTATTAATATCAAGTAAATTTCATAATTACATCTAGAATCAGAATAACTGAGCTTAAAAAGGACATCTGGAGTTTGTCTAGTCTAACCTCCCTGTCCAAAACAAATTCAAAATCAATACAATGCAAAAACATCACAACAGACAACTGCAGATCAGTAGAAAACTGTTAAAAAAATACGTGTTATATCTTATATAGTTGACACAATACACTGAATAGCACATATAGTCCCATTAGCTGCTCTCCTGCTAAAAAGGCTACTTTTCATAATGAAAGAAATATTTAAATATGATATGTCTCTTCATGCATGCACAGGCATGTTTAGTTTCTTCTCCTAGCACAAATTTTTAACAGAATTTTTCCAACATAAAGACCACAATGGACTGAATTCTTTCTGATATGAACATATTCTGGGATATGAATCATAGAATCACAGAATCAACCAGGCTGAAAAAGACCTCTGAGATCATTGAGTCCAACCCATGACCCAACACCACCCTGTCAACTAGACTATGGCACTAAGTGCCACATCCAGTCTCTTCTTAAATACCTCCAGGGGCGGTGACTCCACCATCTCCCTGGGCAGCCCATTCCAATGCCTGATCACTCTTTCTGTAAAGAATTTCTTTCTAATATCTAACCTATACCTCCCCTGGCACAGCTTAAGATCATGCCCTCTTGTCCTAGTGCTGGTTGCCTGGGAGAAGAGACTGAGACCCACTCGGCTACAACCTCCTTTCAGGTAGTTGTAGAGAGTGATGAGGTCTCCCCTGAGCCTCCTCTTCTCGAGGCTAAACAACCCCAGCTCCCTCAGCCACTCCTCACAGGGCCTGTGCTCCAGTCCCTTCACCAGCCCTGTTGCTCTTCTCTGGACCTGCTCCAGCACCTCAGTGTCCTTCCTAAACTGAGTGTCCCAGAACTGGACACAGCACTCAAGGTGCTGCCTAACTAGTGCCGAGTACAGGGGCAGAATCGCTGCCCTGATCATGCTGGTCACACTGTTCCTGATACAGGCCAGGATGCCATTGGTCTTCTTGGCCACCTGGGCACACTGCTGGCTCATGTTCAGATTCCTGGTGATTAAAATCCCCAGGTCTCTCTCTGCCTGGTTGCTCTCCAGCCACTCCGTCCCCAGCCTGTAGCGCTGCATGGGGTTGTTGTGGCCAAAGTGCAGGACCTGTCACTGGGTCTTGTTAAACATCATACCATTGGATTCAAACCATTTATCCAGTCTGTCCAGGTCCCTCTGCAGAGCCCTCCTACCCTCCAGCAAGAGCATGCAAATGGAAAGATTAACTAATAAAGAGCAGAAAAGGAATTGAAAATAAGATGGAACTGCTGCATATAGGATGAAAAAGTATTTGGATGGTGCTACGCAGAACATGTACTAATGGTTCATAATTGAAACATAAGCATTTATCAAAAGAATTCTGTAGAAAATGTATGAACTAATGTATAAATTAAGTTCTGTAGACAATCTTCTATCCTGAGTGTATATCCATTCTGTGTCACAGTCAGTGGTATGGATGGTGATAGAGAGAAGGACAGAGACTGAAAAATGATTGAGAACTGGTTTAGAATTCAGCTGTCTTGATTTAAGAAGACAGAATTCATGAAAGTCAAATGGATAATATTATTGTACAGAGGCAGGAGATGATTATCTGCAGAAATACAGAATGAAGAACACTTACTGAGTAGCAATTCTGAAGAAAAGGATCAGGAAGCCTGAGAAGATCACAGGATAGGCATGTGTTACAAGATGTGTTGCTGTGACAAAGACAGCTATACAGAAGTGTACTAACAACTACTCCTCACAGAACATACAGGTAATATGTTCCTCTCTGCAAAGCTTATGGAGAAATATCAAACTAGTCTGAATGCTGGACTTCATGAAGGATATGGACCAACCAGAATGAGACCAAATGAAAGAAACAAGAATAGCTATGAAGACAGATCAATCTTAGACTTCTATCTCAGCTTTGATAATATATTCAATTACTGTGACTATACCTCCTCAACCTGCAAACAAGGTATAATGCTGTGTTCTTTGTGGTACTGCAGTGGCATTATTCTTACTGATTGTGTTCATGAACAACATATATGTCAGGGAAGGCTTCTGTTAGGTCATAAAGACAAGACAGAAAAAGCAGGGTCCCTGAACATATGGCCCTGTTGCATGTTTAGGATGAGGTCTTCATATGGTCTACCTAAAGAACTGGAACAAAGAAAACTGCAAATCAAGTGTCCAAACTTGGAAGCTTTTAAAGAAATTGTTCAGAGGGAATTTTTATGGTTTCTGAGTTTATGCTTGCAAGCTGCTCTTGCTGGCCTTGAAATAGAGTGGTTCAGTTTATATGGAAGGTCCATCTCAGTTTGCCATTATTTATTCATTAAGCTAACTTAATATTAATAAATGGTCAATTAGGACTGAGACACAACACAGTTTGCTCCAACAAGACAGTTTGGATCCCCAGGAAGCATCATAATATGTCAGGTACAGCTCCACTGATTTCAGGAATGTTAGTCCATAAGGCCCTGACATTACCAAGGGGCTAAGAAGCACTTCACCTTTCTCTTTGTCCAAAGGTGGAAGTATACTGTCGCCTCTACAGACTTTGAAATACTTGCTCTATTCCTTCTGGAATATACCCTCTGGTATAAAAATACTAACTCCAGTCCCTATGGAGCTCAACACAGCACTGCAGCTGTTGCTGTGGCTGTAACAGTGTTTGTCATCTTCTCATTGAGTGCTGAAGACATAGCATTAATATTATTTGTTTGATATTTAGGCTTGTTGAACCTGTACGCTGAAGGTATTGTATCCATTTCACTGTTGAACTTGGGAGGCTGCAATGAGCTGCGTGCTTTCTAAACTGGTGGACAAGAATTGGGAGAATTTGATGGCAATTGTGATTTATGTCGAGCTTAATTTGTCAAAGAGATTGTGTTTGGGTTTAGGACTTTCAAACCTGTACTCAAAGGGCCTTGCAGCACTAGGGTAAGGTTTTATTGTAAAGCAGTTGTAAGGAGGAGTGACTATTTTGTGAATCTGTTAGTTCCTTTAACAGGACCTTTATCAGGAAACCTTTCTGAGGATAAAGAGTGGACTGCACAGTGTCCTCTCTAGCAGATCTGAAAACTGCTGGTTTATTCTGAGGTGGAGGAGGATTAGACACAGAGTTAACTTCAGAAAGTGCAGGCTTGAGATGTGCTGGGAGAGACAGGACAGGACTATTAATTGACTGAGGTTGTGTACACTGTATTTTGAAGGAGTAGGAGGCGGAGCTGTAACTTGGATCGGTTCATAGCGCTTTTCACTGACAGGCCTACCAATTGATTCAGCATCAGTTGGTTTCCCCTTAGAAAAACTGGTGAAGATCAGCTGATCCTGCAAATATAGTGGTTTAGTGGTCTCAGAATGATGGTTGGCAGGGACCCCTCCAAGCTTATTTTCAAAACTCCTGTGATCAAAATGTGATAGCTGCTTTTGACAATAATCTTCATCTTCTTCAGGATCATAGTGACCTTCGCTTGAGGTCTCTGCAGTTCAGAGGCCCTGTAAATATACTCCTTGGATGAAGAACCCTTTTAGCTTGCGAATGAGCTTGTTGGAAGATAAGATAATGTGATCTTGCCAAATGAATGAACCACTTGACTTCCTGGTATTTGCAAGAAGGGGGAAAAAAAAGCCTGAGAAAAAAAAACAAGATGAGAAATGGCAGCTTCCCAGAGTCACCAGATCCAGGTCTCTGAATGCTTTCCTTACATTTTCAAATTGCACAATTCCTCAAGTACATTTGACCACCATACTCTTTTTTTACTGCCCTGTTGTCTGCTCCCTTTCTTTCAGGATCAAAATCAGGAGAAGTTCAAGTCAGAGACATATTATCTCCCTCTACTCCTCTTCATAATCCAGGGAATATTCTTTCCCTTTGTTCATAGCCCTCAGGTGACTGGGCAATCCTGGTTTCTGGATCACCTTCTGCCATGGCCAGATGACCAAGTGCCTACTCTGACTCACCTATCCTGCAATAGTTATGCACACACTGATGGGCCAATACTCAAAAGCACTGCTCTTTCCAGAAAGATTACTGTGCAAACAGCTCACCTTGGATGCTTTCTCCTGGGTTCCTGTTGCAATCTAATCTAGGCTGTGTCTCAGGACTGGTAATAAACAAAGCTCATGCCATACTAACTTTCAAATTAGTAACAGTGCTTCTGAAAGTACTTCCACCAGTTTTGCAATAATGATGTGCTTTTTAGAATTCCTTTTAGCAGATGATGTTTAGACATCTTCAGCGCATTAACAGTCCCTGACAATGACAGAGACACATGCGATTATTCATTCACAGTTATAGAAACCAAGAAAAAACCGGCCAATGTCCAACTTAAGAAGCACCTAAGACTTAATGGTTTTTCCTTTCAGGAATGACTGAACAAATCTAGGGAACAAATGAACTCTTCCAGGTTTAAGATGTGATTTTGTAGTGTTTGCTTTGTAAATAATTTAATTCTCTTACTTTATTTACTTTGGTGGCAACTCTACAATGAATCTCTAAACACAGCTTCTTATTAATGCTGCCAGACTAATAGTTATTGATCTCTTAAGTTTTAGGTAGGTTTTAGAATAAAATGGGGAAGGAATGAGACAACATTTAATTTTCATAAGAATGTGGAAAAGGTTACAATGATGCTAATCTCTGACTCTTAATCAATTTTTGTATTGTTTGAAGCTTGAACTAGAGGTGCAGTTCTTTTTTCTTTCTCCTTTTCATAACTTTGACTCAGCTTTGAAGTTTCTGTAAGCTGAGGATAGCTTATCAGAAAAGTCCTAGCAACTGAAAGATGCTTACACAGAGTTACAAGTGAATGAGATGAATTTCAGGCTCCCTAGGAAGAGGCTGAGCTCTTCAGTATAAGGAATATACATATTCAATCCCAAGGCAGAAGAATAGATTTAACTACAGCGGATAATGCACAAAAATCCATCCTCAAAACCCCCATTTCCAAGGTTTTGCTTGTGATGTACTTGGTATCTCAGACTGTTAGTGCCTCACAAGAGGGAAAGAGACATGACCTTTTCTCTGGGGCTTGATTTAGACATTGTGATACAGTATTGTACAGCTGAGGATAATGCCTTTAAATGCTGAAGACTGAATACCTATATAGGGAAATTATACATGCAGCTTGCCAGCCTATCTGATATCATCATATTCCAAAGGAGCTCACTTTTGCCTGTCTGAGGAACGCAGCTTATCTGTTTTGTTATTCTAATTTTCTAGTAAAGACATGAAGGAATTGCCAAAACTGATTGTTTTGGGTTTCTTTTGAGGGAGGGAAGAGGTGGGAAGGGGGGTTTGTAGTAGAGTAAGTTTACAGTGGTGCAATAATACTAAGGTAGGATTCGTGGTGGCTGGATTCTAACAAAATAAAACAACTTTCGGGGTGTGGGGCAGACATCCAGTATGCAAGTGTGAAAATTTATCAGGTAATGACCACGTTTTGAGTCTCAGAAGCTCTACTGAGTAAGTCAGAGTTTTTCACCCCTCAGGTTAGCTGCTCACATGACTCATTTGAGTTGATTCTGTTTAACAATGGTTTGTCTCTAAAAGGAAATAGTAATTTTTCTGCTTCCCCAGGTAATTTTGACCAGCAAGTCAGGCAGTGCTGACTCAGTGTAGGTGTGATGTGTTAATGAGAGGCTGGGTAGAACCTAGAAGCAGGAGTATCTTGTGTCACTGACTGCCTCAGGGTGAATTACCATGTCTTAGGTGAGGGAACTGTAATTTCCTAAATATGCTAACTCAATCAGGAGAACCTATAATTGTGAGTGAAAATAGAAATTCCACTATTAAAAAATGAACTGTATTATATATTTAACATGAATTTATTTCTATTAAATATATTTAATGGGGTAAGTGCAACATTTTCAAAGGACCAAAGTGAATTAATTGGCATCCAACTCTATTTTTCATAATAAATTATTAGTCCCTTTAAAAACGGCTTTAAAGCCTGTGCCATGACTGAAAACAGAAATTCAGTTCTTAATTTACTATCAAGTACATAAGAATTTTACCCAGGTGCTATTAACATGGTAAGAACCACTTACCCTGCTCTCCTACCTAATTAATTGATTTAAAGTAGACCTCACCGTTGTTTGACATTGTTATGGTGATTAGTACCTATGCAGCCTACTCATTCTACCTTAACAATGTTGATTTCTTATTCTGAATTGAATCCTGCTTCTCAGGAACTTGATGGAAAAATTCCTTCTAGCTTCCATGAGAACAAGATTAAGCTGCCAGGGACAAGATTTTATTCCAGTTGTTGCAACTGTATGTCATAATATGTGTTTTTTACATGAAGGTAGCAATTTTCTATATGTATGTGTACTCTTCAACACAGATTCTCTTCCTCTTTGGTGCAGGTAAAAAGCTGCATACATACATACCTACCTACCTATAAACATATATGCTTTGTGTGTATATATTCATATATATAAAGATTAAGTTAAAGACACCCTACGTCAGTTTAATATGGGGATAATTTTGCAGATTATATTCAGAGGTGAAGTTGAAATAAGTTATTACAAAGGAGAGAATAAGAATGTCTTTGTATGTAAGAGTGTTTGTGATTACACTTCTTACAATCATTTTTCCATGTATGTGCAATATTGTTATATAATTGAATTATATATCAGATCAGAATCTATTAGTCTACATGAGATTAGTTTAATAAAAGGCATCATTGCTGAACGCTAGAGAAACTATATTTATTTCCACTGATTTTAAAGTAATCAATTCCAAAAGCAAAGTTAAATGCTAGGAAAAAGGTTCTTCACCCAGAGAGTAGGTGGGCACTGGCTCCCCAAGGAAGTGGTGACAGCGCCAAGCATGACAAAGTTCAAGAAGCATTTGAACAACACTCTCAGGTACATAGTGTAATTCTTGGGTCTGTCCTGTGCAGGGCCACGAGTGGAACTTCGATGATCCTTGCAGGTCCCTCTCAAGTCGGGATATTCTATGACATTCCACAGTATGTCCCTTTTAAAATCTGCAAGTACGGTGCCTTACTAAAAATGCAACATTTTGAGCTACTATTATAATTAAAGTAATTAAAGCAAACTTCTGTGCTTTAGTGAAATTAGTTGCAATTATCCTATTATGGCCTTGATTCCACAATAAGATGATTTGACCTTGGTGCTTATACACTGTTACACTGAAGTTGTGGTTTAAAATTTGGTGAAACTTGTCCTGAAGTAACTTAAGTATATGCAATGATGTTACTGAGGTTTAAGACATTTAAATTATATTTATCTACTTCTAATTTAGGAATTACAGAGTTTACATTGCTTGAAATAACAAACATGTCAGTTTACACTTCTTACTCATTATAGCATCCTTACTGAGATTTTGACCAGATACGTAGATGACACAGTGGGCGGAAAACTGGCTGGACAAAAGGGCATCATTGCCACACAGACAGCTGGGGGACCGGAACATATGACATACAAGAACTGCATCTTGTGGGCCTTAAAAGAAGGTTACAGAGAGATCCTACTGTTGTCTACAACTACTTAACAGAATGGTGTAGAGAAGATGGGGTCAGGATCATCTTAAGAGTTCCACATCTAAGAAAAAGAAGCAAAAGACACATGTTGGAATAAAGGAAATTCCAACTGATGAAAGGAAGACAAATTTTACTATGATGGTGGTCAAACAACAGAACAGGTTGCCCAGGGTGATTGAGGAATTTCTGTCCCATCAGCTGGACAAGGTCCTGAGCAACCTTCTTTTCCTGGACCAGTGACCTCTGGAGGTCCCTTCCAAGCCTAAAAGATTCAGGAAGACTAAGTTCTGTCTTTTGTGGCACTGGAAGACTGAAGCCTTCTCTACAAACTGAGAAAGTGAGTTTATTTTTTAAATGTTCTAGGCTTACCTGGACTAACGGGAGGTAAACTGGCGAAGAGATCATCTAGCGATGAATTTCATAATATATGTATCCCAGACTGTTAGCAATTACGTAACAGCTAAGACTACCCACAAAGACAAGCAACTTTGAATTTCATTGTTGATTCGTTCCCTGTACATTGATCAGGGTAGAGCTCCACAACCTACTGAAAATTCTCAAAACTATCTCCTTAAATGTGGTTCTCTGATTACGTTTGCTCAAAATCTTCATTCTGGAGTATAGGACGGATCACATCTAAAATATTCAATTGTCTAGTTACTTTAAAAAAAAAAAAGCCTTCAATTTTAAATCTTAACAACATACTGTTCTCTTTTGTCTCAGCCTGATCTTTCAATTTGCACTACTCAGATTACATTTCTATACAAAAAGAAGTAATGCATATAAATTCTTTCTTAGGTCAATTTCTGAAGTCTGATCTATCATTATAAAGCATCATATATTATACATATATAAAATTGCTAACTGTAGGGGGTAGTCATTGTATCTTTTTCATGTTCACACAATCTCTTGCATAACACAGCCACACGAGGAAGCAAAAGGAAAATGAAAACCATAATAATACTGAAGATTGTATCAGTAATACCAGATTTCAAATAATTTTACAGAGGTGCCATGGAGACATCAATGGGGCTTTGAAGCTAATTCTAAGGGTTCTCTAGGCTTTCCTTGGTAGGAAAAGTACATTTCTTTATTTTTGTTTAATTGAGTCCATCAAGATATTAAGTACTAGAATCACAGTCTTACCTTATGGAATTATGATAATAAGGCCCCTGAGCAAATTGATTATTTCCTCACTTATCTCAGA
This sequence comes from Pseudopipra pipra, assembly GCF_036250125.1. NCBI lineage: Eukaryota > Metazoa > Chordata > Aves > Passeriformes > Pipridae > Pseudopipra > Pseudopipra pipra. The sequence goes on from NC_087549.1 coordinate 73,771,164, forward strand.
TGATGAGAATTTGTTACCCTTTTAATATTTTGTAACTGTGTATTATAAAACTGCTGCTATTCAATCTCAGCAGTTATAAGCATGAAACAGAAGACTTGGATTTTTTTTAAGCATTGCTTGTTAAGTAGGGGTGCAACCTGATTTACTCTGAGACCTATTTAACCAATTACAAAAATAAGAACCCCAGAAATTACCAGAAAGTTAACACATAGTGGTAATGCTTCCAGCCAGTCACAGACAGTGCCTTTTTAGAGATACTACATTCACATAAAGGTGTCACAATATTCATCAGGAAACACAGGAATTCGTTTGCAAAGGCTGCAGTAAAAGACCATTCTGTAATCAAAAGGATATTTGAAGTTTTAATAATGTTATCTGAAACAAGAGCCTTTAACACTAAACTCATAGTAAATGATGGAAACAACTAGGGTATGACAGTTCTTACAAGCAAAGAAATTCTACATCAAAGTACTTAATGAAAAACAATTATACTGTAAGAAAACAGAGGTCTCTGAAGATAGCATGCAGAAACCAACAAGTATGAGACTGAGTTACCTTTTTATAATTGTCAAAGACTAAAGTAACACATGTACACACATATTTTGGCACAGAGTTCGTCTAACTCAATAAAGAAATACCATCACATCTTATGTATACCGTGCAACTGCTAACTACCAGCAATGTTGTGTAAGCACCCAATGGTCAGGAACGGAAAGGAAAACTAAATTCAATTTCATTGCATTGAGATTTAGTTAAAATGTGAGTTGCAAGAATCCAGACATCCGTACTGTTTCCTAATCTTGCATTCTTTGAACGCTGACTCTCTGGTATCTTCTACTTTTGACATATATTTATCCTGTGAAAACAAGACATTTTATGGTGCAGATTTTTATCTAACAGATAAACATCTGTGTTGCATATTTGTAAGTATTTTACTTCTTTGCTAGCCTACAGTTAGTCCTTCTGTGCAGGGGCATAGAAATCTTTTAGGTCTCTGCAATCCGAATTTTTATATCAGTGTCATCTTTGTGAAAGGTGTTTGGGTTTTGTCCTTAACATTGTTCCTTTTTAAGCACTCTGAAAGAAGACAACCTTGGGGACACTAAAATAGAAGTCAGAGTATCCCTTAAAAGGCACATGTGGGAAGAGGGGCATTGTGTTCTGGCACTTCACCTCACAACATCTAACTCAGGAACTAGGATTGAATGAGATTTTGCAGGAACAACTGCACAAATTTAGAGAGTGCAAGGACGTAGATGCACAGAGAAGATCACTATTAATATAAGTGAAAACAGTTTAAATTTAATCAACACACATTCATCCTTCTTTTTCTTATTTGTTTAAATTTTGCCGTTTCTCAGCTCCACCTCCAACATCCTTTGAAGCCCCAGACTCATTCCCAGGGTCTTCACACGTGAGAAGAAAACGACATTACTTTCCTTTATTAAATGCTAATTCACCTGTCATGTTCTACTTTCTTGTACTGACATGTGTTATGAATAGGAGTTTGACTTTCTTCAAAGGAAAGTGCTTTTAATAAAGAATGCCATATATGTAATTTCCATCATTTGAAAATCACTTAAGTTGATAAGTATTTCAGGAGAAAAGGCGATTTTGCATCTTACAGAGAATAAAACTACCTTGTTGTTCTGTGAATTGAAGCTGATAGAGAACAGGTTGGAAACATGGTTTGATACACTTATCTGTTACTGTAAGGCTGTCACAAAACTTGGATTTTCAAAACTGCTTTGCCATTCGCATGGATTTAAAAGTACTTTTAAAATTACTTCGGCAGTTTGTGAGATTTGCATTTCTACCTTTGTATATTTTATGGAATATGTGACTAAATTATATGCACTTTTTAGATCAGAACTCCAAATTTTCAAAAGATAAGTAGCACTTCTCAGCATGAACAAACTGAGAAACAGAGATGAAAATTAATATTAAATTGTTTGAAATGTCAATCTGAGTGAGAAAAGCAGCTTGCTACCTTATGCAGAAGAACAGAATAAAACAGAAATTGTTTATCTCTAACAAAATATAAGGTTCAGGTCAGGGCACTTTCTTATATTTGAAATGCACACCAATGAAGTGAAAAGGCACATCTCTTGGTTGTTTTTTCGTTTTTTGGTGGTGGTGCTTTTGGCAGTCACACTGAACCTAGTCTGTCCTGGGCCACCTCCACTAGATTTTGCAGCTTTTATGACTTGCACTCAGAATTTAACCTTAAGTATTACTAAACGTGAATACAAACTGATAAAACCTATAATAAAGACTTTAAGGCTTATAAACCTTAAAATATTATATGGCATCATTTAAAATTATGACCGCCATCCAGATAAGCTGTCACAGTACAATACTGAAGATGATTCTCTTGAAATTGGCATTTAAGATAGAAACAAAGGCATTTTCCAGGAATTGCCGCACAGTTTATTCTACTACAATGAATAGCTAAACTGCGTCTGGGTTGTGGTTAGTGTTTGTGGGGCACCTTGATCTTATTATGGTAGAGGTGAAATACTGTATGGTTCTTTGACTTAGCATTACAAGGAAAAACAGATCTGTGAAAGCAGTATCCTTCATTATCACAGATTTAAGCCTGCATGCAGTTATTTCTGCTGTTTTGGGGGACAATGAAAAATTGTCGTGCTTTTTCACTAAGTGCCCTTGCAAAGTCTACTGGCCTAATTTAAAGGGGAGCAGGACAGTATTTAGTCTGTATTACCACAACAACTTCTGACGGGATACTTCTTCCCTATCTTCAGTCACACATGAGTTAGCCGTTGAGTCTCTGGCTACTTCTCTAGGTTCTCACACAGGACCCATTACACTAAGATGAAACACTTTAGGTGATAGAGATAAGTGGAATGAACACCCAGTGGCGTCATTTTTTCTCTACTGTCCAGAAGCCTACCTGACTACTTGAAACACAACTTATTTCAGATGATTCGTGGTAGAGAAAAATCCCTCTAAATCCAGACACATGTACTTAGGCAATAGGGAAGTTCAGATGTAGAAGAGTTAATCAAAAGTTGATCTTGACTTTGATACTAAAAATAATAGTTCAGTTTTAACAATGCTGGTTTTCCCTCTAAATCCCTTCACATGAGAATGTTATTTAATAAGAAATGACTGAGGGAGAAAACCTCCTCTAACCTCTCTAACTACCAGGTCTGCTTGTCAGAAATATATTTGGGAGAAACTGGAGCAAAAGGCAATGCGCAAGTGGCTGAGGGCACATTAAAAGTCAAGATCTCCTTGACACAAGGTTTTTACACTGCGATGGAAAAAATACTTAACATTTAAACATTTAGCAGTTTAAATTGTCAGCTAACTTACGTATACATTAGAAACCAGAGAGCCCAGATGTTGCCATACATGCTATAAAACATAAAAGTTTAATTATGCATTTATTAACTTAACTAGCATCTTTTTCTTCATTGATATAATATGAGGAGCACCAGTTATTAATGCATGATTATACATTCCATTTTGTAAATCAACTTCTTGATGACAGCCTTTTCTCATTCAGGTATCCGTTTATTGTTTTGCACAGCTCAACTATCAAATGAAGTGTAATAAAAACTGGCACAAATTAGACAAATTGCAGTATATATTCTGTCCTTCTTCTGAACAAGTCTGATCAATGCAAGTCTGCAAGTCCTGATCAATGCTTTCTGGCATCTTCTGCATTGCGAATTTATGTCAATTTAATATTTCAGAGACTAAGATACTTTATAGGTCAATTAGCAATTCAATAAAAAATTCAGTGTTTCCCAGATCCTTGCAGATGCATGTGTGAGAAATTCTGAAATGCTCACATTTATAAAGAGAAAACTGCATGTAAGCTCTCCAAGTGGGAAGAAAGCTGCATATTTGACTTAATCATCTCCTGACACATCCTTATATTTTCTATCAAGGTACAATACTAGGACTTAGCTGCTGTTCTTGTAACCACAACACTAAACACTCTTTTCACTTGGATTTATTGCTAATCCTGAAACAAAATGTGAGCATGTTCTAAGATAGGAGGACCCTATGTAGTTGTTTATGCTCCAGAAGAGTCACGTTCTGCTATGGGAATGCAAATACTTGTTTCTTAGGTGTTTTCAGTCTCACAGCTGAAAGGAAATCTTTCCAAATATCAAGATTACACTTTGAAATAACGTACTCGATGCTTCTTTGAGTGCAAGGCTGGTCAAGATGACCTTGTGAGGTTCCTTCCAACCTGAATTTTTTTGCAAGTCTAATAATTCATTAGAATTGTGAACTCCTGATGTATCTTACAAACCAATTTTCTCACGTTTAGCAATAAAACTTCAAAACAAACACCAGTTATTCCAGGCACCCAAAGAAACCCACATTGTTCGCGAGATCACAAGACATACACTCAGTGGCAATTTACACACTCCTGAGAACTTTTTCATCACTAAGTTATGGTGATGGTAATACAGGGTGAGATCCGTTTTATCGCGTGCTAGATAAAATCAATCACCCTTTGTGACTCTCTCAGTCACTTATAAGGTAGTCTAATACAGATATCTTATATATTGGATTATGAACTTTTAGACAGCTAGCAAGATTAAGTAGGTTCTAGCACATATTAAGTAACAATTTAATTGATACGCTATCCTTGAATTTTGTGTATATCTTATAACTCCATTACAGACAGATGAGTAGTGAATGGAGTATCCTTCAGTACTGACACTTGGAGCCTCCAGCTCAGGAACAATTATTTAAAAATGACCCCTGCTAAAGGTTCTGTTTCAGGACCTCATTCAAAAATTTGTGAAGGCAGACGAAATTGTACCACTAACTTTACTTATCAAGCTGAATCAAGCTTTTACTAACTTTACTGAATCAAGCTTTTACACCAATAGTCACAATAAAGATGTTTTAAGTATTACAACAGTTCAAATTATCCCATCAAAATCCCTAGAATCTAGACGCCTGAAGAGACACCTGGATTCCCTACACATTTTAAAGGCAGAGATACATAGGGACTTGTTTTCTACGAAGTACAAGAAGTCAACAAAAACCTTCAGGTGGAACTGTCCTTTATTCAAGAGTGAGTGATTAAAATGCTGCTAATCTCTAAAAAAAAAACAAAACACAAAAATACAGGCCAAGAGAAAGAATGGCGCTTTTCAATTACTTGTACAATACTTCTCTTAATCAACATTGACATAGAACAGCATTAGAAACCATTGTCAGGATAAAAGAAAACTAACAGAAAGACTTGAAGCACAAAACTGTGCATTGAAGTTTTATAACTCCAGCTTTGCATTCACTACAGCTGTACCCTATGGACTTATCAGTAAACAGTATGAAACGTAATACTAATACAAGTTCCAAATTTTACTTCAAGAGGACAAGTCCTATTTTGTACACATGAGCCAGCAGTGTGCCCAGGTGGCCAAGAAAGCCAATGGCATCCTGGCCTGTATCAGGAATAGTGTGGCCAGCAGGACCAGGGCAGTGATTCTGCCGCTGTACTCAGTGCTGGTGAGGCCACACCTTGAGTGCTCTGTCCAATTCTGTCAATTCAAGAAGGATGTTGAGGTGCTGGAGCAAGTCCAGAGAAGGGCAACAAAGCTGAGGAAGGGTCTGGAGGGTAAGTCCTGTGAGGAGCAGCTGGTCTGACCGTGACCAGAAACCTGGGCAGTATGCCCAAGGAGGGAAAACTGGGTGCTGAACTACCTAGCGACAGTACTAGGTAGGTCAGCTTTACCATGTTTTTGTCTGAGTGAAGTTTAATTTTGGGATGAAAAAAGATGAATATGTCTACTGTCTTGGTCAAAGGACACATGGCATAACACACAAGCTATAAAAAAGGAAAAAAAAAAAGAGTCCTTTTAAAGACATGGAGCATGCCTGAAATGAAACCCAGAAAGAAGACCTCACTATAAATAAAGGAAATGCTACTATGGGGATGGCTCAGATAATTTATAGAGAAGCCTGGCTCCAATTTCAGCAATATAACAACACAGTTGATCGATCTGTGTGGAAAACAAAGCAGATTGGTCAATTTAGTGAAGTCTAGTATGAAACTTCTGGCCATTTGAAAAAGGTGTCTTTTTGTTTGTTTTGTAGTTTAGTATAGGTGAGTCTCGATTTTAGCAAACTCTCTGATATATTTTTCAGGTGCCTCAACACTGATTTATGGTCTATGTGGCAGGAGCAGAAAAAAATATATCATTCTCTGGCACATTTCAGTAAAAAATTGTCAGCTGGGAATGAATGACAGCACCACTGAAAAGAAAGCTTTATATAGGCATTAAAAATCTCAACAAACTCAATTCTACCTATGTAATTTTACAATATATACAGTTGGAAAATTCACCTTTAAAAAAAGGTTATCTTAGGGGGAAATTACAGCTTGTGAGGTAGAGTTTGTCACCGCAAGAATATGATGCACAAATAAAAGTCGCAAAGAGAAAAGACAAATACCATGTCAATTCTGCTTAGGCAGAAAGATGCTTGAGCAACCAACCTGATAAAGCAAGCCCCTTTTGAATCTTCCTTTCCATAACAACAGCTAAGGCATCCTGCAATACGCGGAACTGCAATATCACAAAAATGGATGGCCTACAACATGAGTTGAAATCCTTGACCAATGCGGTGTTCCAGCATTTCTGAAAATCAGTCTTAAGATAGGCCCTATTTGCTAAAAAATACTCGAGGACAAGAGCAGTAATGACTGTTATTAGTTTCTTTGAAGTTCAGTGATGAAATGAACATACAAAGATCACAGCTGAAATGGTACAAGAATTATAATCATAATTCCCCTGTCATACTGGCATGTTTGGACGGTTTTTAAACTGCAGCAAATTTGTATTGCAATTCCTCAAAATAACTCTACAAATAACGTCAAACTGAGCAGCACTGTACAGTTATTACTAGATGGCTACATACATTTATTAGGTAATTATTTTCAACAGACTTTTCCCACCTTTTTTTTTTTAATTAATCTTTGCTTTTATCACATGTTCTTCAAGAATTTAACAAAATATTAAAATTTTGAGGTTGTGCAAACTTATTATCCATAATTTAACCAGTATTTTGAATGGCATATCAGATAAGACAGTCAATTTCACATGTATAGTCTTACTTTCCTAAAAAAAATTTGCAGACTTGGGAACATTAGTACAACATGTGAGAGCTGTGATTGGCTTGTTTTAACAACTTGCAGAGCGCTGCTGTAAGGAAGCATTAACCCTAAGATAGCACTGGATAAAAATAACAAACATTATGAACAAAGTATCTATTTGTGGAATTCTGGAATTAAAATCAGAGAAGGAGAAGTATGCTGTAATGATAACAAATGAACAAGTTAGCAAAAATGAACACAAAATATGCTTTTAATGTACAGAAGTAGAAATAATTTTGTCATGACTGTTGAAATAGTTCAAGATCAAGGAAGTGATTATTTTTTAAAGACAGAACATGAAAATAAAAGTTTAACGATCCACAGTGTTTGGATGAATTTCAGCTGAAAACACCCCACCAAAAACCTACACAAAATTAAAAAAGTCCAAACTCCCAAGACGTGTGCTTACCATACAATCAAAATTCAGGGGCAATAATGCTTTACATAAATTATTGTCCTTTTCCTTACTTGTATATGTTTGTGAATTAAGAATCTCCCAGCTCTCTTGCTGGAGCTACTAATCTGCCCCATAAATTCCTGTAACTATCTTAAGATTTTTATGATTTGTCACTTCATGACCCCAAAGTTGCTTGCAATAGGTAATCTGAGGACCAGGAGTACTTAGATCCTGCTACTGCCAGCCTAGGAATGAAGCACTAAAGCAGAACAAAGCCATTGCTTTTCTTACAGAGATTAGAGCATGAGAAACATTGCATGATGTTTAATTAATTTAACAATTCCTTCCAATATACCAGCACACTGTCACAAAAAATCTGAATATGACACACTAGAGAAAGAATTAAATAAATTGTTCTAGAAATGTGAGAAGAATAGTTTTCATTGTCCTCATTCTGCTGAAAACTGGAAAAAACACCCCAAGCCCACAGAACATGTAGATTTTTTTGGAAAGAACATACCTATTAACTCTTTATTTCTGACATCTAAGGCCATGTTTCGTAAAGCTGTAGCAACTGCACATACCACCCGGTCATTGTCTATTCGAAGCAGTTCCACCAATATTGGCAATCCTTTTTCTTTGCGGACAGCAGCACGGATGTACACTGACCACTGCAAAGACACATGGGAGAGTGTGAGGAAACTGAGAAATCCACTAGAGAAAGCAAGGCATCTGAGGTTATAACAGAGTAAGGGGTTACAGAAGCATTTGGATGCAAAACTCAAAAGAGGGGAAATAATTGCATTTATGATGCTAGGCAACCACTTGATTTGGCAATCTGTGCTAATTTTTTATGGTGACAGAGAAATTAAATGATGAATTGACTTTACTCCTAGCACACCTGGTTACATTTTTACAGCCCAAGTCTGCAGATGATTTACTTTGCATCAGTATTTCATATGCAACATCTAATGATGCTTGTTTACTGCTAAACCAACAAAATATATATTAGAAGATGTATACTACAAAGCATAGTCAAGAGGTCTGAGTATTTCTTTGTTATTACCACAAGAATTATTCAGTCTACAAACATGAAAATGCTGTCATTATTTCTCTTGTGATTGTCAACTAGTTCAGAAGGAAAAATGAGGACAACAATATATGTGGTTTTGGCACCTGTAGTGATCCTAACTGGAATACTATTGTACATTGAGGTGCTAGATTCCCTCAAGAGCTGACCTGAGGGTGGTGCAGGCCTGTGCTGTGCCTGGCTGCTGTATCATGTGGCTGCAGGATAAATCCAGTGGCTGATTCTATCAAAGAAGCCCCTAAGCATCTCCCACTTGACAGTTGGTCACGACACCACTGACGTGGCCTTGTCCTTATATCAAAGAGTGCAGAATGTTCTCATGTAAACATCCTTTTTATCTAACAACAGAAATGATGAATAGAGTTGTTTACTTCTAAGAGATCCTCTAGGAGCTCTAAAGATCATCATGCCAGCCAACAAGGGATCCGTGCAGTGTGCTGTGACTAGGCAGTCCATCCAGTGCTGCACAACTTGGGGTTCCTGGCATCCAAAGGGATGAAAGATTAGCTATACTATCCCCTCTTCCATTCTGCTGTTAGCTCCAGCAGTTGCAAAAAAATTAAACAAGACCAAAACCATGTGGTTTTGAAATCTATGGGTATTGCCAAATTTAAGACATTTGGACACCTGCAGGATGTGCAGATCTCCTCAGCATAGCCCACTTCAAAACAAACCATCACTAGGCACATATTCCCTCCCACTTCATGAACTCTTCTCTGGAATTCTCACAAAGTTCACATTCATGCTGCTTGTACTGACAGTTGAAAGGAAATCATTGAAGCAGAGCATCTCGTTCCTTTCAGTGCCATGGCATGGACACTTATCTTGCCATTGTACCTGGAAGGTGAAGACAAATTCTGGAAGGCCTTAACTTTTGAAGTATTTCAAATATTTCAGAAACTAGGATAATAAGCCTTAGGATTTTCAGATCACAATGACCCTTCTCTTTTGACAAACCTTCCTTAAGGAACAGTTAAATCACACCATAAGAATAATTACATTGCAATAGTGTTACTTCATTACCAGACAGAGTAAAAACAAATTTCATGAAACAAAGCATTAAAAAAGGTAAGCACATCCTCTGTCAGCAGACCATGCTTAACCCCTGCATATAGTCTCTACTTACCACAGTTGTGATCACTTTAAAAAGCTAGAATCGGTTTATATAATAGATAGGTGCCCTGAATAGCAAAACCTGGAATATATATGTATGATAAGAACAGTAGATATGGAGATAGACAAGAACTGCAATACTGCAATATCTGGAGTGCAAATTCATTTCAGGTGATATAATTCAGGGGAAATTGGGGAAAAGGAAAAGAAACCAGCATTTAAGGATATTGTTTTATTAATTCTTCTCTGTAGTAACTGTGCATAACAAAAGCCAGTTGGATTTTGCTGTAGATGAAAGTGATAATGGTTATGATAAGCTTTCCAGTCAGGTAAGTTAGACAAGGGGTTCTCAGCATCACTGAGCACAATAATGTGTCTAAAACTTAAATGTGCTGTCATTTTCTGCAGCAAAGCAAATAGCTCTTAGGTGAGAGAAGTGGTAGCAAGACTCTTGGTTGATCTTATTCCAGGGTCTTTCCTCCAGTCTCTTCTCTAGAACCAGTGTATATCATCAGATAAAAAACTAAAACACATCTTAAGGATCAATGAGTTTAACAGAAAGTGTTTGCTGAAAAATTCTTTCCTACACTTCAAATCTAATGGGACATTAAATATATAGGATGCTATGAAAACACCAAATGAACATTTCTAACCTTCCTGTTTTAATAAATATGTATTTACCTGCCAGTTAAACACATTCTCAGGTGCAGCTGGGAAATGAGAAATAGTTCTTTGCACTTAAAAAATGCTGTATTTTGTACATCTCTCCCTGGGGAGGCCTCTGCTGTGTCTGCTGTGATTACGGGGTGACTGTCAGAGTAAGAGTTCATGGTGGCAGTCAGAATATTTTGAGAAAGGAGTGAGTCTGGTTGAGGTGAGAGTTCAAGCTATCAGACAATATCCTGAAAGATGCTGTCATTCATAGCAGAAATACATCACAGATGTAGCATCTTCAAAATGGACTATGTGGGGAATCAGTGGGGGCGTTTGTTTTGAGAAAAAAAGCTGATTTGTGTCTATTCAATACCAGAGAGAATCTAAAATGATCCTTTAGATTATTCACTATATTTTAAAAACCTTCATACTAAAACCTCAGTAAACAGTTTTCCCTTGATTTTTCTTTTTAGCTACCAAGGGAAAACACAAGCACTTGTTTCATGAAACCAGGCTTACAACAGACTCCTTGGGATGTAGTATTTTCCTCATCCATTCCAAAACAAAAGTTTAAAAGCAACAAATTAAGAAATCTTTTTCTTTTAACCCTAGGGAGAGAAGGAGACCTTGCAGGAGAATCACTGAAATAACTCAATATGAAAAAAAGAGGAAGTATAAACCTCCTTACTGAATAAATGACATGCAAGCCTTCAGGATCTGTAATAAACCAATTAATTTGATCACAACAGTAAAAAATAGAGCTCCAAAGTTTTCACAGGGGAAAAATTCAGATATAATGTTTTATAGATGCACATATGCACACATACACATAAAACAATGGGAGAACTACAGAAAAGCATGTATGAAACCTCTCCTCTCCCCTGGGCATTCCTCTCCCTCCCAAGCTGTCTTTTTCCAGAGGATGTCATCTGCTTTGGGAAAAGCTCACAGACTCCTCAGTGTGTGATTTGCTATCATTTCTTCTGCTGTTTCAAGTCATGAACCTTAGGCAGAAAGACAGAAAAGCCTATTAATTGTTTCAACAGTCTCTGGAGAACTTTCCATGTGGAAAGTGGTAAGAACTGTCTGGTTCTCTTTTCTTAAACTGCCAATTAGGACAAGTCTCTGCAAGCAATTACGCTGCGCTGTGTGGATTTCAGGAAAGCTCAAATTGAGATGCCTCAAAATGGCTATTTTATTCTTGCAGAGAATGGAAAAATTGATTCGCTCTGGAGTATACTGATGATCTTTTCGTTTGCCTAAAGCCATCATGGAACGCGCCTGCATTTCCACATTGTAGGTCAATTGCTAATAGGAGTTCAGTGAAGTATAAAAGCAAAGAGATGAAAAATCATAAAAAAGAGACAAAGTGTTTGTTGCCTATCATTAAGTAAATGAGGCACTCTGCCAATATACTTAGTCATCCTGTTACTCCACAAATCAGTGGCAGTGTCAATGATCAAATAACTGTTCAGTTTGTAAAATGAAAGCGCTCCTGTGGGAACTGCAAACACATTAGAGGGAACAAGGAGCCAGAAAATAAAATAAAATCATTATTGTTGCTAAGGGTATTATTGAGTCTAAATTATCAGAGACAAGCAAAGGAGCCACAATCTGTGCATGAATATGCTTTCCTGATAATTGAATTTGGGGGGCATAACTACCATATATCACTCTGAAGGTATGTAGTGGAACTCTATGTCCACTTTCATTAGTACTTCCCTTTTTATTTTTGTCACAGTAATTAAGTAGAAAAATACAGTAAACCTGAAAATTATTTTTTTGTTTGTCAGTTATTATTAGAAAGGACCCTTTTCAAAGCTGAATGCCCATAGGGATTAAGATTACATTAGGCTAAAACTCAACAAAAGACTAATTAATCTAGATAAGACTTACTTACATTTTTCAGAAGAACTGAAGAGCTTTTAGTCAATTAACTCCTTTTAGCATGTGGGAAGATGGCTGGGGGTAAAAATTAGGGGAAACTAAGAAGCTGTATTCACAGCCTAACAGAAGTTACAATGGCACAGAAATCACAGGGTAAAATGCATCTGTTACTCTCTGGATGGAATGCAGTCAATGTGCTCCATGATACTCCCCATACAAAAATCCACACCTGTTAAGGGGGATGGAATGGAGGGTGGAGTGGAGATGCTGCAGTCTCCCTCCATGGAAATCCCTGCAGGAGGGGAACATAGTACTTTGCAGTTGATAAGACCACATAGCACCTGTAACCTAGGGAGATAAAAGAAGGTGTCCTGCTGCCGAGCGAAAAACTTTGGTGAAATCTCTCTCTTCAGATGAATTTGGTTCATTAAAGCCTAATAGTAATATTAATGCACACCTCCATCTCAAAGTTACCTGCCTCCAAGGTATGACCACACCCCACTGGGCATGCGCCTTGTATTTTTTTGACTGTATCTTTAGAAGTGAAAGGATTTTACACCAACCAGAAACAAATATATTTATGACTGAAGTCACTCAAGCTCCACTTAAACAGAAAGAAATAGTATAAAAGTAAGTTGAGAATGGGGGGAAAATCAGGGAAGACTCCATTGTAAGTGCTGGGATCAGTCAACAGTCTGAACCTGTCTTCTCCCCCTGTAGGGACACCTATTGGGTAAGAACCATAGTCTACACATGCTGAATGTTGCTATCGGGATTAGAGCTTGTTTGTATATTGCTTTAAATACGTTTTTGCAGTCAGGTAATTGCACTGGCAATCTTCGAATCTTAAACTGACACAATTTGTGACAATAAAGACTCTTATTCCATAAACTGCTAGAGTGAGTCCTTTACAGGCATCAGCAGTTGCTGGCAGCGGGTGACACATTCAAATAAAGTGGGAAGAGCCACTGAGGGGTCTCCCTTACGCTGCCCTGAAAAGAGCAGTCAAATCACTCTCCACTCCAGTGGGATTGTTCAGTGAAGGGTTCCCATAATGAGATGTTGACAAACTGGTCAGGCACAAGGGTCTCGGCTTACCTGGGGCACTGACAGACAAATAAATCATTAAGAGTCAAGGAAATCTCCCCTTTTCATGTGACTTAGTGTTTCTTATGGTTTTCTTTATTCCTCTATGAAGCATCAACACAGGAGAGCAAAGGAAACAATGAAAAGATTTCCAGCACAAAATGGAAAAGAAAAAAAATACCATAATAAAGCCCTGCAAAGAACCTAAGGAATATCAAGACTGTATACTTGGTATTTTAAATGGATTCACTTTCCTGCCATTGACATCAGTGTTACTGCAGTGTCTCCAGAATATTTCATCACACACTTCAGTTTTAACTAGAATTTGCATTGTATTGGTATAGTTCAGCACTGTGACCCAAAGACTATTGAGATATTGAATATTAAGAGACATAAATGACAACATGAAAGTTAAATCAGGGCAGCAAGCATGACAAAGCAATTGAATTAACAAGAGAATCAGGAAAGGTCTGTTAGGAAAGCCTTAGAAAGGGTCTATCTGCTAACAGTAGTGAAACAATAGACCATGAAACAGAACTATGTTTAATAATCAAAGATCAATGAAAATCAAAGATTAATATTCCTCTCTGCATGATCAGACTCAATGTAATATATGTATCAGGAAAAAAAGAAAATATTTTTATATTCTACTTGGAAAATTACAGGATCCCTAAGAAGTCATACTACCTGACAGAGGAAGGCTCTGAAATCTTGATTATCTTTCTGCAATTTCTGAAGAGAGCAGAAAGACTTCCCAGGGACTTTCTGCTCCCTGACTGTAGTGCTTTGTTCTCAGAAATTATTCCACCTGGTAGGCCACCAGTAAGTTCTTTACATCTTAGTGTTGGGACAAGAGAAAAGCATTAACTTGTTACTCTTCTCTTAAACGGAAAGGCAAAAATACAGGAGGTGAAGATATACAGTTAAATAAATAAACTAGAGAAAAATAAAACAGTGTTAACAGAAGTTATCTTAAATAAGAAGGTGAAGTTGAGAAGGAATTGCCCTTGCACCTCACCATTCTTGTTTCCACAGTACAAGTATGTACTGTGTATTCAAAATGGTCTGAGAACCACTAAAATCAGTATTCCAAACATTGTAACTAATATAATTAAAAAGGAAACACTTTAAGACAAAAGTGACATATCTGATGGGAAGCAAGCTGCTTCTAATAAGGGACTATGCTGAACATGATGTCACCATAAACTACTGTGCTCCCATTCCATGTACTGATGTCCATGTTGATTTCCTCATGATGTCTGTGATACAAGTATTTGCAGCAGCAGGTCTTGTTTCTTCAGTATTGTCCTGTCCCTTCAATCTTCTTCCTACAGAGCCAATACATTTCCCTGTATTAATTGATGCTGCCTCATCTATGGGGGGTTTCTACCCAGGTAAGAATTCCTGACAGAATAAAGCATTGGTTATTTAAAAAGTCTGCCTTTGTTGATCATGTGATGTGTTATAAGTGGTCTTCTCCATCCTATCACATAAAGATTCATAATACTACTATTTTGGAGAAAACAAAAGCAAGCCTTTTCATTGTAATCCAAAAAACTTTCTCCTGGAACAGCCTGATGAAACTCCAAAAGGTTAATTTGTAAGTAACTGGAGTAAACAGAAAAGTCTGGCAAGGAACCCAAAATGTGTCCTTGCCTGATAAGAGACGACTGATAACCTAGATGTTTGCTGCTTTAGAAAATAATTACTCATTATCTGCAAGTGTCTGGATGGTAAGGAGCTTGAAACTCTTCTCATACTACTCTTTGAAGCAGTTGCACTGACCTTGTGTCTAAATTGGTCCCTTTTATGTTTTCAGTTTCCTTATCTAATAATTTACTTAATGGAGCTCTTGCTCCCATGAGAGTCAAATTTCTCTAGGTCAGAATTAACAAAATCAATGCAGTTGCTTGTCTAAGGAACAAAGACTGAGACAGCATCTAGCTATCTCAAGAGATCAGGCCAATGACCCATAAACCCCATTCACATGGGTATTGTACCTGTATATGGGGGATCAAAGGCGAGGACATGGAGTTGTCTAACTGGAGAGCCTTCTTATTCCCTGCTGAGTATGATCAAAAATGGAACTGAAAGGAAAGGAGCTAGAAAGAATTAGCCAAGGAATGCTATAGTCTCAGGAGACTGACATCGACTTAAACAGAACAGCACTTGCTCCTCATGTTACAGAGTCAAAGGACAGGTAAGGAGGAGGATCAGCAGAACTGCTTCCTTGGACTTTCAGAGGCAAAACTTAGGGCTGTTTAGGAGATTGGTTCACAGAGTCCCTTGGGAGACAGCTCTGAAGGGCAAAGAAGTCCAGGAAGGTTGGACATTCTTCAAGAAGAAAGTCTTAAAAACACAGGAACAAGTCATCCCCAAGCATTGAAAGATGATCCAGTGGGGAAGACCACCAGCCTGGCTGAACGGAGAGCTCTGGCTGGAGCTCAGGACAAAGTAACTGAGACAGAAGGCTGGGTGCACAGATGGGACTAACCAAGGCCTGGAGCAGGTGTGTTACCTGTTCTAACGTAACCCATGATGTTGTCAGTAGAAACACAGTAGATCTTGTTTCCTGGTTTTAAAAGATAGGTATTACCTATAGAAGTTATTATAGTATTTTAAAACAAAACAGGATCACAAGAATGAAGAAATTATTTTTAAGGGTTTCACAAAACTAAGGAAATTCTACCTGTGGTGACAACACTGTTATCAACTGCATGTAATAGAAAAGATAATATTGTAGGACAGAGGCAATGGGCAATGACTGAAACACGGAGTTTTGCAGAACAGCAGGAATTGCTTTCTCGCTGTGAGGGTGACTGAGCACTGGCACAGGTTGCCAGTGGAGGTTGTGGAGTCTCCCCTCTTCGAGACATTCAGAAAACCATCCGGACATGGTCCTAAGCAACCGGGTCTAGGTGGCCTCGCTTAAGGAGGGGGTTGGATCAGGTCACCTCCAGAGGTCCCTGCCAACCTCAGCTCTTTCATGATTCTGTGAGTTCACAGCAACAGGTATGGCAGTGTTGTGGTAATGTCTCTGGCAAATAAACTGACATCAGCCTAAATTCAGCTGTCAGATACATAAATACAGACATAATAATATCCCAATAATGTCCCAATATTTCCTTTCTGTCTGAGTGGTTAATTTTGTTCAGAAGGGACATAACCTTGGATTCTTGACATTGTTAACTCTAGGACATTTTGCATATAAGTTTTTACATGCTCAGGAGATTTAACGCATTAATAGCCTATTGACCGAGGTGAAAACTAGAAAGAACTTTTATTCCCACCATCCGAGGAAAAATACCGATGCCAGACTACATATAAAAATAGCATCTTTTACAGAATGACTCTTGTCAAGGTATTGAAATAAATAATGATATGAGGTTGTAGAAAGAACTTCTGGTTTGAAGGCTTATAGTGGGAGAGATTTCTTAATAAGCAGGCAGTTGTCTTCAGAATATAGCTGAGTCAGCAAATCCCCTATTTTTTGTTTTATTTGTGCATTTTTGCACAAATTTGGTTAAATCCAAATTAAGTTGCAAAGATAAATAACAGAGCTCCCAATGAAAAGTCACCACCTAACGGGAAGTAAAGAATTTCCACTGCTTCCAAAGGCAATGTCTGAAACTTTATTTGTTTAGGGAAAACTCCAGCTAAGATTGATGAGGAATGTATTTTCCCAAGATTTTTATTTCCTATTTCTAAGCAGCTTTAAAATGCAAGTTCATATTAAGTATAACTAGAAAAAGTCTATGTTTTGAAGAAAATATCTCAGGGTGGCAATGAAAGGAAGTAAAGCCAAAACCAATAGCCATCCTTTTCACATGTTGCTCCTTCTGCCTTGCAGGATGTTTAGAATACAGTGAAATTACCATGATTATGATTTGATATGATAAATATTTTGGGAAGCAATGACTTCCCTCAGACAGAAAACCACCCAGTCCCAGGTACAGACTGAGATTAACTCAGTTGATTAGAGGATGATGCTAGTATCACCAAGGTCACGGATTTGATCCCCATTTGGGCCAGTCACTTAAGAGTTGGACTCCATGATCCTTGTGGGTCCCTTCCAATTCAGAATATTCTGTGATTCTGAAACCTCAAGTATCAGCTGAGTTTTGCAGAAGGTGGTAGGTGCATGCAGGTACAGTGCTGACAAACTGACCCATAGGCTGTCAGGTGGCACTGTACTTCGAGTGTGTGTTACTAGCAGCCTTCAACCCCATCAGGATACGGACATGCAGTGACCTGGTGCTGGTTTTACAGGTCACTGTGCAAGGCAGCAGTTAGACCTTAAACTAAGTGGTACCCTGGCAGTGATGTGGTAAACTTTAATTTGTCCAGTCTTCCCCAAAGGCTTACATATTTGACTGTCTCCATAGATATTATTACAGAACAGCACTTCCATTTTGCATAGATGCAACAAGTAAGAACCTGAATAAGAGATCTCAGTAAGCATACGCATGTAATTTTCCATGACAGAGATGGTTCTTCTCCTTCAGATTCCAATACCAGTGTCGTCCTTGTGTAACGACATTTCGATACAGAACAGTGAGATGAACCAATGTCCATGCTCATCTGGAACAGCCCCTTCCAAAATGAGTTCTGCTTTGTATATAAACTGTCAATCTTCTTCAGAACCAGAATATACACCAAAGTAAACATACACAGATGCGATCTACGCCTGGTCAAATTTTCACACTGAAAATATTCTTCCTCATACCTCAAAATCAGTATCCTGTTTTATTGATAAACTTTCATTTGGACCTGTTAATATACTTGTCACCAAGATGCTCCTTCTCTGATTCATTATAGATTCTCTTTGTTCTAATAATAATTGCATAGACCAAGTATTCTATTAGTCATTTAAAAAAATCCACAAGTTTTACTTTGCAGATGGGTAATATATAGCAAGTCCTTAGTCCAAATGTTTCATTTTGACACAGAAAAATTGTATGTAAATATATGTATGTGACATTTTTTCTTTTATGTTAGTATTTGGCTTTATAAGGAATTCCTGCAACTGAAGCAGTGCTAAAAATGTCCTACAGATTATGTCTCACTATGTGCATGTGTTGATTTTGTGTGTATGTATCACTGAGAAACTATATTCCCTGAAATAATGAAAACTTTTAGCCTCTCTGAGCTATTAATCCTTAAAGCTACATACTACTACTTTCTTTTTGTGTTCAAAATTCTCGAAAGTAGTCTAAGGGATTTAGACACATATTGTCTGTTAATTCTAGTGGCAGACATATATCTAAATCCCCTACACAACTTTTTATTTTTAAAAAATTATTCAGGCTTCCTTTTATCAGCTCACTTCCCCTCTGTAATAGCATTGGCTAAGCACTGCCTGTGTTAAAAACGTGACCTCTTGGTCACCCAAGAGGATTAAACAGTTTTGTACCAGAGGAACCAAAAGGGTGAAATAGCTAGGAAAGAATTATGCAAGTATATCAACTGTGCTGTATTTTTTTTCAGAAGAGACTGTATCTTCAGTAGTGTGGGAGCATATCTGGTGCACCGTGTGCCTCAAATAGTCTCAGATTCTCCTAGCATTAAAATAATGCTAATTAGAAAAAGCCCACAGCTGCTATTGCTATTAATATTAATTGCAACAGTATTTATTTTCATGCAGTTTGTTCTTCTTCTCTCAGTCCATCATAAAGTTCTTCTTGAAAGATTTCAAGTAAAAAAAAAAAAAAAAATTTTTTTCCATTCTTTATACAATTACAGTTTCTTAGAGGAACTAAAAAAATTAAAATCTCCCTTAGGAATAACCTCTTCTTTTAATAATTTTCTATCTTTTATTTCAGTTATTTTATATCTAGACTGCAGCAGTGGAAAGGAGAGGTCAAAAGGTGGAAACATCAGTGCTTATGTAATCCCCAAAGAGGATTACTCCCCTCACAAAAATGGCTAGTATGACATGTGAAATTAAGGATATTCATTCTGTGTCTGCACATCCCTTGTAATAGAATTGGTGAATCTTTAGAAAAATAGAGCAATACGAGAACAACTGAGCTTTTCCCATGGTATCAGCACAGACAGTATTAAAGTTCAAAACAGTTTTTCTAAGCCACTACTTGCCAAAGAGCTCCGGAGAGCCTTCCCTCCTCTCCCTATACACTTCTGCCAACTAAAGGATGACAGGTATACAGCTTTATTAGAAATGGGAGAAGGGGCACCATTTGGGTTTTAGCACTTCTATTAAGTCCTGGAAAATATGCATGCATTGTTTTCCCACTTGGACCAGGGCTACACCCATTCCCAGACGGATAGAAGACATTTATTGTGTTTCTGCCCAGGATTACACAATCTGATGTGGTCTACAATATGAGAATAATAAAAGGATAATGATTTTCAGGCACAGTATTTACATAGCACTTCACAGGACAAAAATCAATGCACAGATACTTTGTTAAATCATTTCACATGCCATTGAATGCAACAGTTAAAAACATAAGTTTGGTGGAACACAATTCTAAAAATATCCAAAATCACATGCCTCTGAAGATTCAGTGAATGTGCTAACCCAACTTCCCATAGAACTTCATGGGAAAAAAACCCCAATTTCTTGGTGTCAGCATTCACATTTCAAAATGAATGCCTAATTACATTGGTATTCACATATCACATGCCCAACTGCTTAAACCCCGACAGGATACCTTCTGCGACATAACTTTGATAACTGCATTTCCACATACACGAGTGTTTTCATAGTAAATGAGAAAAATTCCTGCTGAGAGTTAAATCAATGCATTATAGTTACACCACAGGATTAGATAGTTAGTACTTTCATCCAATTAAACCAGTTTACCATCAGGAAAGTAACGAAGGAATTGCCCTAAAAAGTAAACCAAGCTCAATGTTATCTTGAATTTTACTCATCCGTTCTAAATTTAGAAGTATTTTCTTACTGCAAATAACACAGGAGAGAAAAATGGATCTTTTGAATATAATTGAAAAGTAGGATTAGCTGAAACAGAGTGGCTTGATTGAGCATTTCCTTGCTCATTGTACATATTTAACCATATTGCTGATGTATTTTATTGTCTTACTTTTAAAAAAAGTAGATGGAAAGATTATTTGTGTTGGTGTCACAACATTTATATCTTGCTCTGCTGTGCCCTGGTTTCTCCTAAGAGACAGAATGTCAACCAGCTTCTGCAGTGACAAAACAATATGGTTTCATTTGATTGCCACTGGTAGCATTTTTGGCTCATTTTTCATGGCTCTGTCACCCAGATTCATAAAGAACTGCTTCTCCTCATTTGGGTATTGGTTTTCAGTGGTAATTTTTCATACTTGACTTGACCAGCGTGATCTTCGCTGCTGTATGCTGACATTTGCTATGAAATGACTACCTAAGACTTAAAATATCTTAAATTTCACTGCAGATAGTTCTGTGAAAATAGAAAGTTATTCCACTACCAGAGGCATTTAGATACATTATATCACCAATCTGCTGTCATCTGTAGGGTTGCTTCTGAATTGAAACGGAAATACATATTGGGTTAATATTCCTACCTTCCAACTCCCAGCAGCCAAATTCTGTAGTGCTCCTGCTGCCCCCTCCAGCGTATCTGGATTTGAGCACTCAGAAAGAAGTGTGAGGTAGGGTTTGACTATTGAAGGGTGCCACAGCATCTGGATTCCTTTGGGTGGTTCTGCACAGTCTGGGAGAGGTCCTACACCATCCCACTGTTGGAAAACACAAATCAGATTGTCAGTAAGGAACAGTGAAACATACTTGAGAATTGCCTCAGTTGAAGCTGTAACATCTATGTCTGCACATGTGAAGGCATCTGTCAATAAACAGCTGTTCTCAATTTTTGCACATCATGTGACTTCATAGAGAAAACAAATTTCCTACTCAACATTCCTTATAGATGAGCTATAACACTGGCAGAAGCCATAATGTTTTAGCTAGCAGACATAACAAAATCACTTTTCACTGCATTTATTTTTTGGGGTGGGAACAGAAGCCCAGTGAACATATCTTAAGAGGCAAATCTAGAACTTGCATGGGAAGAAGAGATTCTCCCTTTTCACATCTTGCTTAGTTCTCTGCAATCTCTCTCTTCTCACGAGGGGAAAAACAACACAAAATGCTCCTATGGAAAACTAAATCATTCGAGGCCATGAGCCCTCCATCTCATGAAGGCAAAAGTGTGAAAAGTCTTCCTCAATTGTACAATATCTTCTGGCTTCTCACAGAGTGAGTGCAGGAGATTTTCAGCCAGCCAGCAATACAGTCTGAGACTTCAAAGCAATTGGTAGAACCACCTCTCATAAAACAGACTCTTCCTCTCATCACATAGAGTTTTGACAGGAAAACAACCCAAGTCTGATATTCAAGATGTGCAATATTAAAACCTGGATAACACGTAGGTTATTGCACAAAACCTTGTCTTACCAGGAAGAAAAACTTTACTCCAGGAGAACAAGGATTCACCTCTCCAGTGGAACACAAAACATTTGCACCTAAGCATGACACATCTTAACAGAAAATGCACGAACTTTTTTTTTCCCTTTTAAACAAAAGTAAGATGTGGAATGTACTTTCAATATGATTTTAAATGGGATTTCTATCTATATATTTATTGTATATTTTGTTGTGCTTTGTACAGACAAGGGGATTTAAATAATTCACGGCCCTACTGCCACTGTTAGGAACAAACCTCAACTTTTTTATAAAATATCTTATCTAACACCTCTGACATGTCCAGAGTGCATCATACAATAGAAAGTAAACCTTATAATGGCATGGGTTACAGCTTATTGTGACTATGTAGATAAAAAAATCTGTATCATAACATTAAACATATACTACACATACAAAGATAGAGTAAGTCAAATGAACTCCTTGTTTAGATCTGCAACAATTTAACTAGGAATGAGTCAAATAGCACAATAGTACTTTCACTGGGAAAGACCTAGAATCCCTTGTTTTGAGGAAGTATCAGTCATCATTTTATTTAAGATAACTTTAAAAATATACACATGGTTTAAGGCACAATAATACCTAATAACAACTAAAACAAATTTAATAAGGTTTTGTGAGATTACTACCATTGAGAATGAAAAACACTATTTTTTTCTGAATTAAAGCAGAACAAACACCAAAGTGGAAAGCTAGTGGGACCACTTAATACACATGAGCAGTTACTGAAAATCAGAAAGCTGCTCAGGTATGAAACTCACTACACTGGATGAATGTTACCATAGTTTAAAGAACTGGCATAGCAATACCCAGTGATGGTTGAGAAACTAGAGGACAAATGCCTTCTGGAGAAACAATGCTTTTAAATGACACTATTATAGGGCTGTGCCTTTGAAATTTTTAGTACAATTCCTTTAAACCAATAGGTTGTTTTCATTGCATGTGACTCAGTTCTCCTTTTTCCTCCTTATAAATCATCAGCCTTGCCAGAAATGAGTTCTCTTCAGCTCATAAAAAATACATTAAAGCCTGCTTCTTATTTTAACTCTCAGAATTCAATCACTTGCACTGTCAGATTTTTTTGGAAAACAAATGAGAAACATATCTTACAGGTCAAATCTGACCTCAAACCAGGTTTAGGCTTTGTACCTTAGTGTCCACTAATGAATAGACTTGCGATGTCCAAGGGCACCAATTCAGGTCTTCACTCGTTACATTACTATTTGCACGAATTATGGACTCATTACGCAACTGAAGAATGTTTGCACTGGTTATTTACTATATTATTTCAAGGACAAAGTACATAAAGTGCAGATCTACCCAATACCTTTTTTGCGCATATGTGGGTGTATATTTTGTTTTTAAGCTCACATATTTACACTCTCATAAGCCCAAGGACTACTTAAAATCAGCTGATCTAAATAGAGCTGTATATATATGTTCATGCTGAGCTGCTACATATACAGCACTAGAAATGATCTAGCAGATAACTTAATATTTAATGTTGTTTTGCCATTCTACCCAGTAATGAGAAAACATTAAAAAAAACAAGTGAGACAAATTATCGCATTTCCCTGCCCTTCTTGCAACTCACTTTTAGTATGATTGCATTAATTTATCACCAGCTGTGAGGGAAGACCTTTTTCTCAAGACACTGTGATGCCTCAGGGTCTGTGTAATAATGATGAAAATCTTCAGTACCACATACGCATGTGCAGTGAAGGCACAGGAAATTCAGTGACACTCGAAGATGTCCAGCACTGTTCTTCACATGTGGTGTGTGTGTCCAGAGCAGCTGAGTAGCATGCACAGAGAGGGTGTCACTGCCAACCATGCTGTGCTGGTTTTGGCTGGGGTAGAATTAATTATCTTCACAGTAGTTGGTATGGGAGTATGTTTTGGATTTGGGCTGGAAACAGTGTTGATTACTCAGGGATGTTTAAGTAACTGCTGAATAAAGCTGACACAGCATCAAGGCTTTTTCTGCTCCTCACCCCGCTCCATCAGTGAGGAGGCTGGGGGTGCACAAAATACTGGGAGGAGACACAGTCAGGACAGGTGATTCCAACTGACCAAAGGGATATTCCATACCATATGGTGTCATGCTCAGAATATAAACTGGGGGAAGAAGAAGGAAGGGAGGACATTTGGAGTGATGGCCTTCGTCCTCCCAAATCACCATTGCATGTGATGGAGCCCTGCTTTCCTGGGGATGGCTGAACACGTGCCTGCCTGTGGGAAGTGATGAATTAACTCCTTCCTTTGCTTTGCTTGCGTGTGTGCCTTTTGCTTTCCTCATTAAACTTCCTTTATATCTCAATCCACAAGTTTTCTCAGTTTTACCCTTCTGATCCTCTCCCCCATCCCACTGGGGGAGAGTGAGCGAGTGGTTACGTGGGCTTAGTTGCCGTCTGGGGTTAAACCGTGACACCTGCATAACATACCTGCTGCGCCTACGGCAGCCTCTTCACTGAAGGGCTCAATGGCTTCTGGCACCTTCTGTGTAGCTGAGACAAGTGCCTGCAGCTGTACCTCCCAACTGTTGCAGGGCATTTTCTGAGACAGGTCAGAAAAAAGCTATTGCAAAGGAGGATTTAATTTTCATCTTCATCCATTTATTTTGTATTTTATAAATATAAACATCGGTTGCCTGAGCAAAAAAAAAGTTTTCCTCATACTGTATTAGTCTCTATCTGAAATAGTGGTTAAGGCATGGCAGTAGTTGCTTTGCAGTTCACATTGCTCAATATTAATGAACTGAGGCAGTGTGCTGAACAACTACTCAGTAAATTACTGGAACAGTTACTGTATCGTTGCAGACCAACAGGAATGATCAGTAAGGTCTATCTGAGACAGACTGGGGCTGTGGTAGGAGAATGAGAACAACTACATGCAATTTATTCTTCGTAGCTTATGCTAAAGAGGAAAAAAGTAATAAAAAAATATTCCTTCCAGGCTTCCCTCCTTCAGCTGAAATTACACACATATATTGTTGTTGAAGCTGACAAACTGTTTGTTACATGGGTGAGATACAAATCTCTCATTTCCTGAGACTGGTGCAAAGAAAGGATGAAAGTCAAGAAAAATAAAAAGGTAAATACCAAGATCTTTTAAGAACAACAGACTTTTAAGAGTAAGAGTACTTTAATAAAATTATCAAAGTTTTCATATTACTAAGGAACTTTGAGAGGAGAAAAAGATAACTCATTGAGATGCTCTCCTGTGCTACAGAACAGACTATCTACCACTACCTTTCTCATTTTAATGAAAGCAAATCTACATTTATAGTGCAATTGTACTGAATACCAGGGAAGGCTTCAACTCTGTAAGAGAAGGACACTCTCAAAATTTTACTTTTTATACTAACAATCTCCAGTTGGTGGGGTTTACTATTATAAAGGTATTACAGGACAATAGGTTTTCCTGTGATATCAAAACAAAAGTATTTAATTTTAATGTGTTGAAAATGAATACTCCCTTTCCCCAATCTGTGCAAAATACCACTATTAAAAAAAAGAACGTCTAGGAAAAAATTAAAACAAAATCCAGCAAGGTCTAAAGCCATCCAGACCTCTCTCCAATGACTCTAGACATTTGAGATAGTGTGGTAATGCTGTAGCTATGCTCTTTGTACCAGCAGTGACAAAATTCATATCAGCAATTACAGGGTGCTTGTTAAAACCATTTTTGAAATGCCAAAGACTTTAGAGGACACTTTTATCTCACGCTGGATGTCTTAGTGGCTGTGACAGTCTATGCCAGGTGTCCTTAGACAGGTCAATCCAATAACCTCTTTTGGAAACCAAGAAATCCATTGGACAATGCCATCAAGAGCAGAAATCGAAAATTTAGCAACAGAAATTCATCAAAATCACAGAACTTGCTTTCAGGGATGACGAGAATCCATGCACCTTATACAAAGGAAGTCGGAATGCCACTATTTACATCAAGTCAAACTTCAATTTAGACATCCAGGCCTAAATAAAGATGGTGAATAAAAGGGAAGGTGTCAGCTGACACAGAGACTAGAGGAGTATTGTGGGAGAGGGCAGAACTTACTGCATAAATAATGGTACCCTCTCCAGTTTGATGCAACAATGTTTACTATTATGGGAAAGGTAGTTGGAATGCTTTCAAAACATTTCAATGTATTGAATCATTATTACTAATCTCAGACACTAATAAATCTGAATTCTACTTTAGATTATATATTGTATTCTTAAAATAATTGTCAATGCCTTTACTTAACTTTTTGATGTTATTATGCTTAGCTGAGGAAAAAAAATTAATTTGCGCATTTTGCCTTTGCTTAAAACCAGATCCCTCCCAAATAAAGGCAGATGAAGTTAAAAACAGTCCTTAGCATGTCACTACATCCTCTTCTCCTAATACCTCTCCTCTCCATTGGAAGCTGATGCTGACTGGCTTTGCAGTATATTCCACAAAATGACAAATACAAATTATATTTAATAACCCTGTAATTTTGACTTTGAAAACAAATTGGTCATACATGATACTGAGAGGCTGACAGAGTATATGTGAAGATGCTGTGTGGGCAAGCAAGAAGGTAGAACTTATGTCAAGAAGCTCTGTAAAGAGCTGCTCAAGACAGTTGATTCTTGCTACTCAACACTCGGTATAACATCTTGCGCAAGACAAAGAAGCAACAAGCAGAAATAGTACTCTTTCTGAGCAAGAGCATGCTGGTAACACAGCCTTTCATCTCTAATCTCATTCAGATTATTAGTTAAGCCCAAGAGTCACCACCATTTCTCTGTTTCTGTGCTTATTAGTTTGGTATGGCTTGGTAGGAGCATTGAACTAGACTTGGTAAAATAGTGGTCTCATCACATGAAAAGACATATCTGACAGGTTTATTTTTTATTCTTTTTGAAATACTATTGCCTTAAACTCGCTATTTCATCTAGATAGAAGAATTTATAGGCCATTTAGCAAGCATGCTAAAGAAGTGTGCCAGTCAATTCATAATGATATATAACTTGAAATGTTGCTGTTATACCTTAAGGCTTCTGGCAGAAGGTGAAAAAGAAGGTCGGGCTTATTTCAAAAGTGTCACTTCCAATAAAAAAACAGACTTCGGGCTAGATTCTGGTTTGACAAAAATGACACAGATGGGGAACTTAAGAGGAGCATGAAGCCAAAAAGTCAGCCTTTATTTTCTTAGGTAAGAAAGGAAAAGAAATGAAATAGTGCCACACATATACATAACGAGTGGCATAGCAAGAAATAAAAGAAGGATTAATGGCAAGTTCCTGTTTTTTTTTACTGAAATTGGACCACATGCCTTATTTTCCCTAACTGGTTTTTGCCATAATTCTTGTTTCTAGTACAGCTTGAAGAATAAACCTGTTGGTAAGCAGCGAGCATACCAACAGCAGGAACAAAATTTTCAGCAGTGGAAAAATCAGTTTCCATCTGATTTTTCAATACAAGGTAGAGAGGTTGATGTCTACAAGGTCCCAGTCAGAAATGAAGGCCTCTGCAGCTGGAGAGCTTATTGGGGTGAGGGTTCAGTAACAGCTGATCACAGGTAAGCAGCAGAGAGAACCTAATGAACGACATCTACAGCTGAGAATTACAGTCCTAGAGGTCTGACACAGAAATAAAGTCAGGTGAGTCTCACTTATTTTTTCTGAGGCCTTTACAGAAGTTTTGCTTTCTGTTTTTCCATAATTAAAACCAATGCTATATCTAGCTTATATTACAAATCTTTAAAAGGTTTGGGTCTCTTCTAGGATTCAATTTATGTGACAAAGCAGATGACTCAGGAACCTGTCTGAGCTCTGTTAAACCACTGAAGAGAGGAATGACTGCAGGCTCTTTTAACACCACTCACCTTTATTGTGAAATGAGGAGAACACTTGTTTCCTGTGATCCTAACGGAACTCCTTAAGTAAAGTAATTTGAAAGGTGTCATTAGACTTAACTATGATTTGAACAAAGACACATCTCTTACTAGATTTCAAGATGTAGGGAAATTGCCATTAGTATAGACAACCAATGTCATCAATGAAAAATAAATTGCAGTTTGTTCTTGAAAGGCCTTTGAAAGAAGCCACATTTTATACTACCGCTCAGTTCTGTTCTCTTCAAGTGACTTACCCGTGACTGAAACACAACCTAGAAAAATTGAGATAATTGTTTCCTAAATCCTAAAGCAAAGAAATTAACATTTACTTTCATTATATAGAAAGCCACTGAGAAAGCGACTGAAATGTCAAGTTTCTCCTGTTTTATGTTTTAAGAAACACACTCCTTAGCTGTATAAGGAATTTTCTTTTAAGTATGGAAAATTGCAGCTTCATCCACATCCTTTGTCTAAATTGATACCTCTGGCATTATTATTCATGTTCATCATTATTCAGTAGTTTTGCTACTAGTAGTGTTGGACACTTTTATCTAAAAATTAAAAGAAACCCCCACAAATGCATAATTGAAAGGAGTTCAAGAAAATACACACTTGAGAAACTAAGCAATAGCAGTAATGTAATAGGAAAATATCAAAATTTCATTCACTAAAATCTGAACATTTTCCCCCCCCTAGTTTTGTAAACCTTATCTTCTGAGGAAGACTGAAACAGAAATTTTGTTATTCAAAAACCCCACGCACTGCCAAAAAAGGATTGTATTGTCTAGTGTGAATGATCTATTAAAAGTAGCCTGAAGCTCAGTGCCCTCTCTTCATAGGCATCTGCGTAACTGATTACTATAATATCTTTCTCATCTTTCATTTCTTTGAAGTTTCCTTCCACAGGTTCCAAATCCATGGTGGTGTGCAGCGCCTCCAGTGTTTCAGATGTTGTAAATCATTGCATCCTATGAAGATTCCATAGGCATTCCTTCATTATTTACATGTAAAACACTGTCCATCATGAGCATGATCATCAGAACTATAAGATATTTCAGAGTGCAAAAGCTCAGCTGCTGAGACACTTAAAGGAATGAGCACTCTAAAAATAGCATCCCAAGGAGAGCACGAGATCTGTTCTGAGGGACAGAATAAGCAGCAGGTAACAGCTTAAGCATTGCAACTGAAAAGAGATTACGAAAGGCATTACTTGGAAACATTTAAAAGTCTTGAAGAAAAACAATGAGATTACTGTAAAAAAAATAGGTACATGTGCAATACACGGGGCTGCAGTTGGCACATAGGGAGAAAATGTATTGTGAAAGGACATGGGAAAATAATCCTCCTGCAGAAGGTTTTGATGAGCTTAGTGTAGATGGGTGAAATCTAACTAAACTGAGGAAATCAATATGATGACCCTGTTGTTAGAGACTATTGCATGGAAAAAAAAAAATCCCCAAAACCACCCAAGAATACTGATTTTTCTTGACACACAGAGAAATAGTTAACAGGGTATTCCTGCCTGCAACACAGTCTAGAAGAAGATAATGATGTGGGTTTCCAGTTATTCCTACTTTTCAGTAGTGTGAGTCTACAGGTAGTCCTGAAAAACCTCAAGACAGTGACAGAGCCAAAGAAGCAGAAAAAACATTTTTTTTTACACAATTGGACAAGATGGCTTCCATAAAAAAAGCCTCTGAATATACCCTTACCACAGTTTGAGTTGCTCTATGCTATTAATATAAATGCACGGTTACTTGAAAAATATTGTTTTGCTGTTCCACTTTTGATGGTAACCTGGGAGAGCTGTTTTTAGCATGGTGATCTCACTGCTATTGTTTTTAGTGGCATTTTAGTTAACTCAATAATACATTAACTTGATAATATACTTCAAAACATTTGGTATGGTCAAAAACAGTCAAGGATCATGGGGTGAAAATAACCTGCATAAGGCTCACAATTCTAAAATTTCTAAACTAAATAATATTCACATGTGAGAACTTGTGTATGGCAAGATGACATAAGCTGTCCAGATTTAAAAGAAATTACATGAAAGAAGAAAAATCATTAGAAAAACTACTTCTGATATTTGCAAGGCTAAGCAGTCCTTCGCACCACAAAATCAGTTCCGGAATTGATATCCCTGCCACAGAAAAGCCTAGTAATCATAAACCTGAAAATATGTGCATAGTTTTACTTCTCTTTGGATTTTAAAATTTATACAAAACTCTTCAACTAGGGAAACACAAACAGCTCTGAAGAGACCTTTACCATGCTGTGTGCTGATAAAGACCACTCATAGAAACAGATAAAAGATATCTAAGAGCAGGCAGAAGAATGTACATTGCAAAGGCAATCAGTCGAAAGAGCTTAGTTCTTTGGCCTGGAGGAGGAGAAAGATCTTTTACAGGGATCCTTTAAAGTAAAGAGAAGCCTGACAGGAACATTGAAACAGTCAGTTGCACAGTTAAAAGTATGAATCCAAGATCCAAAAGTCACAGAAGAAATATAAAAGGAAGACTTAAAAAAGACTTTGCATAGTGTGTGTGCACATGCGTTCATAAACAGAGCATCAAAGACCAAGACAAGTTGTAGTGTGACTCATTCATATCCAGACATGCTATTTTTTATTCCTGCACCTTGAATAACTGCAAGCATAGTGTGTGAGAACTGTTAATTCAGGAACAGGGATGATGACTGCTTTATGGAGTAAAATTAGTTTGCTTTGGCATTTTTAATCTCACTGCATACTAATACAGGAATCCAAACAAAAGGCCGTAATAAATTCAAGTTATCTGATGACTGAAGTGTTTAACTAGAAGAGTAGGGGAAATTAAAGTCTTACTAGTCAGGAGTGCTGCATTTTCCAGTAACCAAATTTTAGCTTATTAATGTTCCTATAACTTTTCCACATTAACACAATTTGGGTTTATGAACTCATGAATATTTTCAGTACCAGTTTACATAATTTATTCAAATACCCAGTGCACCTAATTGCTTACTCAAATACATATTTTCTTTGAGCAATCTGAAACAGAAATAAATTAAAATGCAAAAAAGTGACTAAGTGTAGGAAGAGATGGAAAATTACCTGCTGCCAGTACAGGCCATCTAGAAAAGCTCATAAAGCAGTAGCCATTCTTATTGCTGTTTAGTGTATGTACTGATACAGCAATGTCTTTCTCTGCAATATAACTGTCAGCATTCCCCAAATTCTAAGTTCTTAATGGGAAAAAAATGGAGAAAAATACACTCTGAAAATCAACCCACCCAAAATAATAACCCACAGCACCTCAAATAACTTGAGGAAACTATCAAGACTACTTTTCAATCTTTGTTTGGTAACAATATTAAATATCTCAAAATATATGCTTTTTTAACATTCACTCATCTTGATTGATTCAGTTCTGTACAGTTTTCTTCCAACGCAAAGAGGCACAGTACAAGACTAACTTGGAAGCATATAAGTATACAAATATAAGCCTGATGTTTGCTTCCATCAAGGCCTTTCTACACACATGGGGCTATGTGGAAGTACAGTGTAAAGTATATGCAGATTACACTTTTCATAATAAATGGCTTCCTTTAATAGTGCATTTACAGTATTTATGGCATTCAAAGCGTACTCATGACTACAGTTTCCAGGTGCACCACATAATGTACAACTTTGTCAGGCAAACATATTTCATTACTCCAGAGCCATATTCCACTTTAAGCTCTCAGCTAATTAACAAAGTCAACAGTTTGGTATATTATGCATCATGCACTTTATTTCTAATACAGTGCATTAATTATTTATATTTTAAATGATGGGCACTTCAACTACTCACAACACAGCTGCAAGTAACTTTCATTACCTGATCTTGTGATTTCTTTTTCTTCTTCTTCTTCCCCCAGCACCCTGAACTCTCTGTGTCTTTTCCATTGGCATCACCACAGAGTAATCCATCAAGTTCATCTGTTCCCATCTGCTGTCCCTGAGATGTTTCTGCAGCTAGCCTGTATGAGAGGTTCCTCAAAATGCACACACAGTTTTCAACGGTCTGAAAAGTATGACAAAAAGAAAAATACAGAAAACAAAACCAGAAAAAAGTTAAAATCCTTCCCTTGTTCACTTTGTATACAAAGCAGAAGGAATTTCATCTATCTTTGCATATACATTTTCCCAGCACAATTCTGAGCGCTCCCCAGCTTAAGATATTTAGAAATTTTTATGGTAGCAAATCAGTAGTCTGGACAATATTTTTCTGGGAGTTTTTTAATTGCCATTCTAAATTTCACAGTGGAGTCTCATGTGAAACAGATGTTGAGTTAAAAAGCAATCTAGAGAATCTGAACACTCAGAATGTCAGCAAACTCCCACCTCAATGAATAGAAAATGCTACAAACAGAAAATGGCAATAGGTTCTGTGTTTAGTTTTGTACTTTTAAAACCAGAAATAACCTTTTTTTCCTGGCATAAATTCTATGCAAATTACTAGAAAAATGGGATCTGAGTTCCATTTCACAAGTACCTGTAGCAAGAACAGATGACGTTTCTCGAGTCCAAGAAGTAAAACTAGAAATTTGAGAGTCTTGCTACTATTACTGCTTCTAGCAGATGGATACCTTGTGTGCAGCCTTTCCCTTTCATCCATTCTTCCCCCTAATAGGCTGTGCCTTCTATAGAAGATGCAAGCAGGAATCCATAAATGCATAAGACCCAGTGGAAGAAAATTCACTTGTAATTCAAAATAATTTCTGCAAGTCTAAAAGAAGTTCAGTTTAGACTTGAAACCTACTCATTTAGTTGGTTCAATTTGGGTTTGATTATCCCTAATAAGAAGGATATGAGCTTAATTTTCTGGAGGCAGGGAAAGCATGGTTGAAAAAGCCATTCTCCATCTATTTATATTTATTTCAACTGTTTCTAAGGCTCCCTGGAGATAAAAAGCAATAGTCACTACATCCCAGCACTGCTGCTCCATTAACCCAGAACAGAATAACTGTGAGGCTTTCAGCTCTATCGTATTCTGCCATATTTACCAGTGAGGCAAACAGATGGGGCATCGTTTACTTTCATATACTGTATGAGCTTCTGCCAGGTATGCATTCAGCATACATTTTTTGTGATGACACTAAGTTCCAGAGACAATAACTAATTCAGATTCATTTATGCAGGAATATTTATTCATCTATTTTTTAACACAGATGAAATTTCACAACACACTTGTACAAATTTGAAATCTCTGGCCAAAGACATAAAAACATGTAAAAAATATATATGTGTGCGTGTGTGTAGAAAGTGTTCTTAGAGCACCTTTCACAGCTGAAAGCTTTCCAGACACTACAGTGACCATGACTATTTTAAAAAGTTTGCTGCCTTTTTGACTTTAACATACTCATACATGAATTTTGTTCAGTTTTGCCACAGTATGCTTAAGTTGAAGCTTTGCATTTGTTGATTAGGATTCTAAACTTTAATTTTTCTTAATAAAAAGAACAGGTTTTGCATTTAAAATTCTTATTTTGTAGAAAACATAAGCTGAGTCCATCAGGAGGAAAATTTTACCCCAAATTAAAACTGAGGAGCAAACTTCTGAGGCTCAAATGAAACCAACAGCTTCTTCACTAAGGTGAACCCTTACAAGCCAAGAAAGCTGGTTCTAACCACGCAAGTGGACAGATTTCACTCCTTTTTTACTTGTACTTTTGCACTTTTTCCTTGTACTCCTCATTAGATTACAGACTAATGGGTTGTGGGAATTTTTGGGGTGCTTTTTTTCTTTAAAGAAACCCAAAGGCATATTGCTAGCCCAGGCACCTCTCTTAATTCCTCTCTGTCCCCTGAATTCACAGGCAATTTTCACCTATTTGATTCAGGTTAGTGACCAGGGATTTCTGGGGATTGTCCCTTTTGGATCTATAAACCCACAGAGGTTCATGTACAACTCCATGAAGGATCATTTGGAAATACAAACCCACTGGACTTTAAAACCTTGTTGCATAAAAGACTGCTCTCCTGCAATTCCTAGGGGTTTGCAAATGGACCAAGGTTGCCCTAGAGCAGCAACTGTAATTAATTTAGCACTGTATACTGAAAGCAAAAGAAACTGGCCTTTTTCTTCTTCTCTGTAATACCTTAATGTATTACAAATCTTCAGTTTGTAAATGTTTGGAGTCTTTTTAATTAGGCAGTATCTTTCGCCTTTGGAGAAGCTTGTTCATAACCGAGTACTTTCAGAGAAGTAAAGTTGACATAATGAGGGATCTTGACACAGTTGTTATTGAAAGCATTCATTGATCCTTCTCAAAGAAGAAATAATGTTTGCTTTACTGCAAAACTGCCTATTAATTGGCCAATTTTTTTTCTTGTTTGCCTTATAAGCCTACTTCACTGTTATTAGCTCTGTACTACTAAAAAAATCAATTTTAAGGTAACTTAAAATTGTACTGAAAATGAATCTTAAGGTAAAACTGGCAGAGCAATGTAAGGAACTTCACACTGAATGACATATTTGCTCTTCTTAAACCAGTACCATATTTTCTACTTCAATAATTCAATTGAGAGGATGACATGCCTTACCTGTGCACACTCTACAGGTATACACAAATACAATGCTTAGCACACAAAAATACACAGATCAGCAGAAGGAAAAAGAAAAGATGGGCTAAATTATGCTTTGCTAAGTCATCCCTCATAATGCATTTAAAAAAAAAAAAGGCACAAAAAACCTGTCACTTTATAGTTCTCATGTACTCGAATACCTGGATTTGCTCCTGAAAAGACAAAGATGACAAACCTTACTATCAATTTCACTGCTCCCCAGAGCAGACTGGATCACGTACAGCAATGCATCTGTCAGGCCATCACACTCCCTCATTCTTCTGCGGGCCTCCTCTCCAGCAGAGCTGACATTCCTGCAAGGCAACAGCAAGGATCACCATCTCCACAGCTCTCCTGCCCACCGCCGCCTGAAACCTTCTCACAGTTAACATACAGATAAAACATATGTTTTCTTTTCTCCTTTCATCAGTTCAGAGCTGTGAATAATGGAGACAGCTGCAAATGAGCTCAGGAAATGTAATGCAGAGGGGAACAAATGGAAGACATCAGGTCCTCCACAGGACAGGGCTGAGTGGCCAAGCAGCATGCGCCCACCTACATTGGAAAGACTCGCAGCCCATTAAAATTTGGAGAAGGGCTGATTGTTTCTTTCTTTTTCTGTCTCTTTCTTTCTTTCTTTCTTTCTTTCTTGTAGGTTTTATAGTACTGAGAAAGCGTTTTTTAAAATGTGCATATGTACATATAAATCAGGGGTTTAAAAGTCTGGAGGTTTTGCCAAAGATATCTCCTAGGAATTGAAGAGCCCAGTAGCTAAGGCTCTTAATCTGAGAGAAAAATATTATCAAAGTATAAATAAAACACCTGGTGTAGCTTGCCTCTCATTTTATGAGTGCTTCCTTTTTTTTCTCATTTTGAGAGAACATTATTGCCTCAATCTTCTCTTTACATAGTTACAAGTTTTTTACATTACAAAACTTAAGACCTCAGACTATTATAATAATATTATAATACTTGTGTTTCTTAGACAGGGCCAGAGGGCCTTCTGAACAAATTTATATAAACCCAATTAAAACAAAATTTACTGCATAACATAATGTGTCATAAAGTTCAAAATACTGACATACAAAGAAACAAATATGTATGAATGAGCATATATAAACACAATCTATATTTGCTAACATCAAGACTCCCTGAGAACAATTGCATTCAATTTTGCATAGCAGGTTTGATTTGGAAATGAGTGAATTAGCAATCTCAGTAATGGGGTAAAACCTTTCACACTGTCTCCTTCAGCAGAGGAAGACAACCCTTTGCTGAGGTGGCTTATCTGTAGCTCCTCTCTCCCCATTACTAAAGTTTATACAAAGAATGAAAATAACAGAGCGTACACTCTAGTCCTATGTATTTAATGCCAATGTATGGAAATGGAAGGGAGACACTGGCCCTTGGATTTGGGAAAAAGGTAAGGCACTTTCTACCTCTTACTCCATTTTCAATTCCCTTTGCCTTAAAAATGGAAAAAGGGCAAGAATCCTGGGAGGGGGGAATGAATTTCAGATGAAGAAATGTGAGAGAAACTTAGGAATAGTTTCCTTTCAATTCTTTCTTTGCTCTACCTACTTCATCCTGTTCTGTCTCCTTATCATCTAAAAAAAAAAAAAAAGGCATTTCCATTCCCCCAAAGCACCAAAGAGTCTTATAACTGGACAATCCTCCAGCTCATCCAATGCAGGTTTCTAATATACAGGATTTTCCCACTACTATACTTGCATTCCCACACAGTCCTAATTAGTTCTGCTCTTCCACACACAAACTGCCCCGATTAATTTAATACTGGTCCCTTTATCTCTGAAGACAGCTCAACAGAAAACATACAGCCCAGGAGCACTAGAATGAATTTCTGTATTTTGTGTGTTGTCCAGTTCCTCCGGTCCCTGAACTCCACAGCTCTTCCCCTCCATCCCTGCTGCTCAGCAGGTGAGAGATTTTCCTCTAGTTCATGGGGAAACCTTCTTTTGTCATCTAGGAAGTGAGATTTGGAGAATATCGACTGGGAAAACTCTCTCCCTTTGAAGTGAAGGAAACCTTCTGACTTCCCTTTGTGTGGCAGAAGTAAGAAGGTAAAATTATAGAGCATGGTTTTCCCCAGACAGTGCCCATGCCCTATATTTGCAAGGCTGGGCATTCTACCTAAAGTGTATTTTGAGTAGACTATTCCCTTATTAAAGGCAACAGCTCCACTGAAATTGTGAAAGGGCAGAACATGTAGGAAAAGCAGAATCATGGATTGGAAAAGTGCATTGTGGGGTAGACAGTGAGGACAAGAGGGATTATTTGATTTCTATCTGAAATTCTATTCTCTTAGCCTCTAGGTAGATAAAGATAGAGAAAGGTAGATAAATACAGATCGAGAGTGTTGAAGCACTGGACCAGGTTACCCAAAGAAGTTGTGGATGCCCCATACCTGGCAGTATTCAAGGCCAAGCTGTCTGGGGCTTTGAGCAACCTGGTCTAGTTGAAGGTGTCACTGTCCATGGCAGTGGGTTTGAAACTAGATTATCTTCAAGGTCCCTTGTAACCCAAACCACTCTATGATAAAGAAACAGACTTGTATCCAGCCTACAAGAATAACTGCACAAATTACAATAGGAGGATGCTGAGGAAGTGTTCTCAGCAAAGCGCCTTTCTTTGCACCTCTATATATTTAAAAAAAAAAAAAAAAGCTGAAATATTACTGAATCCTTTTAAACAGAGATAGATCTAACAGTCTGTACTTACATAATGTGTCCAGGCTTCTTTATTTTCAGCACTTACATATACTGAGTGCAAGTTTTCAAAATAGATTTACTTAGATGTGAGTAGAAACAGAGAGATATATTCTCCCTGATCTCACTGAGGTGATTTTGCCTTCTCTTTGTCATGGTCAACTGCATGTCACCTTGACTGTCCAGAGCCTGCAGCTCCTCTCTAAGTTCACCAGAAACTCCTCCTCACCAAGACAGTAATGTAGACAACCTTACAGTCCCTGAGCTGTGAGCTGTCTGCCTCATTCATTCCCAGTAAGAAAAAAAAAAGAATATGAGACCTTTATACAAAGCCATACAGACACACCAGGGGCACATCTTACACAGACAATGCATTTCTTTGCTCTGTGGAGGAGCTGTCGAGTTCAGTTCTTCTGTTTATCATTCTTCCCCATTATGCTACGGTTGCCTCTGTGATCAAGAGGTAGATATTCTGAATTCCCATGACTGCTTTTCTTTTTCTTACAAAACTTGCTGTCTACTTTCGGCACAGACTCATACCTACTACACCTCTCCCCAAGATAAGGCGCATTTATTTACACAGGAAATAGCTTAAAACCCAAGACAAATTCAAATCTTGTATCAACATTTTGGCAGAAAAAATCACTTAATTATTTAAAAAGAAATACATCCTATTATCTAACTAATCCCATGTCACCTCTATTGAAGTAATCACTCTTAACTGAGATCTTTCACAGAAGGTCTCTAATATTACCATGCTTCTCTTTTGCAGAACCATATAGACTGAACAAGTTCCAGATTACATGAGCTGTCAAAGAAAACATGCTGCCATCATAATTTTATTTCTCATTGTTAACTTGAACACGCTGTAGCTGTCAGTGTGACAGAGAGTAAGACATGATTTGTCATTTGTGAATTTACAGGTCACTGTGCAAGTGTTAAATTGGAGCATTAGTAGTATCTACTGTTGGCAAAATGTCCCACTAAGTAAGAGCTTATTTCTCCAGTGTCATCTTTCAAACAGGTGAAATCATGCTTTCTGGATGTTTTAAGAGATGTGGAGATATGATGCATAGGTTTTCAGGAAAAAAATACTTTTCCATTGTAAGGCTGCAGCCCAGCTTGATTGCCCTGTAAATTTTGATTCTTTGTGTAAACTGTATTCACAGAGTGTATGTGAGCTATAGGCTGTCATTCTGGATCTAACAGGGCAAGGAGTCCTTCAGATTGCCATAAACAAGTAAAATTTATTTCAAAGGGAATCCAGACACTCAGGAATACCAAGTATACAGAGTGCTGAAGGATAACTGTCAATATAGTCAGAAGGGCCCACTTAGACCCAGCTAACATAAACCCAGCTAATCTAAACAGCTTTTTCTCAAGAGAGGAACACCAAGAACAGATAGTCAGAGCAAGAACTGAGACACACAGCTCATCAAAAACTGCTATTCTCTGAACAAATAGCAGATTGATTTTGTCAATTACGTAGGAATGGGAAGAGAACTAAAATAATCCAGCTTCAGTTTTGTGGGAATATGTGACAACTATCATGACATCACCTGATAACTAACAGAAGGCATGATCCTCCACACATACCTAAAGAGTGTCAATTCAATGCTCTAGGGATATGAAGTGTGTGCTAAAAAGGAATGTACTGTGCAACACATACCTGATTCATGTCAACCCTGGTACTTGCATGTTATTCAACATAATTACTAAGCCTTGAAGTAGGGGAAGATGGGTGATGCCAAGTAATTTCTTTCTCCTTTAGGGTCGTTTTCCATACACTCATACAAGCTGTGGGAGGTTCAGAGCAATATCCCTATGATTCTAAGATAACTAAATTATCTGCCTTATGCAGGGGAGGGACACTGATTTCTACAGAAAGATCATCAAGAAAGCCAGTGTGCTGAGACATGATCTCTGGATATGGGAATATTTAGTAAGCTGTTGACATTACTCCCAGTGGCAGTTTTACCCATCTCAAAGACAGAATGAAAGTATCTGCACCTGCCCTCTGTGAGCATGCTTAGGTCACACCAAGTAGTATGACCTTTCCTGCAGCAGCTACGGGTCTGCACACTGCAGATCTCACTGCAGTCATGTAGGATAATTGTTGAGAACAAATAATCTGCATTTAGCAAAGGTTAAATTGAGATGGGTCTTCCTCAAAACCCCATGATAAACAGAGAAAGCATGCCTAATCTCTAGTATTTTTGCTATGGATTGATGTGATATAAGAAAGGACAGATACAGGAAGGATAATATCCTAA
This sequence comes from Pseudopipra pipra, assembly GCF_036250125.1. NCBI lineage: Eukaryota > Metazoa > Chordata > Aves > Passeriformes > Pipridae > Pseudopipra > Pseudopipra pipra. The sequence goes on from NC_087549.1 coordinate 73,810,447, forward strand.
ATTAGGTGGAAGGGGGAAGTTATCTTTGGTACGAAACTTCAGGGGCATTCAAAGTATACTGTTATTCCAAGAAGTTTTGTGTAAATGGATTAATCATAACAGCTTCAACCTCTTTCATCCTTCTACATGTTATAATAGCCAGCAAAAAGAGTTTTTTCACAGCAAGGGGGAAGGTTTATATAAACCAAGAATTAAAATAACCCCATTAATGTTATAGGAACCATGATTATGTTTCTCTCAGGATACATAGCAAGGGAAAAGCCCTCAGAATACTGAATAACTGAGTTACAACTGATACACTAAATACTCATCTTTAAAATGTATACATAAAAAAAAAAAACAAAAACAAAAAAAACCCCAGCCCTGATACTGGTCTCCTCTACGTGTGCTCTTTTATATGCTGCCTATTTTTATTTCTGTCTGATTTACTAAGCATTTCTCCTTCAGGGACAGAGACTTGTCTCAGTGGCAGGCTGGCATCCCCATCACAGGGTGCAGTGGTGATGATCCTCTGAGCTGCTCTGCAATGTAACAGATGATCACATAAGAGCTATTGCATTTTCTGTGTACTTCCAGCTGTTTCTGTAAGAATTCAGGCTCTTTGCTGCAAGGGTCTAATATACTAACACGGACAGCAAAATGAAGCAACAAACACCATGCATGTATCCATCAGGTGTGCTCACAGTCATCAGCAGTCCCCACACAACTATACAACTTTTTTAAGTGGATTAGACCTTGAGTCACACTGGCTTATCTGTAAGTATTCAATGCACACTTTGAACATACTGTAAGTAGGTTAGCCTTAGTAGGTCTGGTTACTACTGTAACTTTTAGAAAAAATCTAATTTTTTTAATCATTATTTGTACACTAAGACTTCATCCCTTACTCCTGAAAATTAAACTAGCTGAAAAGACTAGCTTTTTCTCAGACAAAATAGAAATTTAAACAAAATAGAATTTAAACAAAAAAGAAGGAAGCATAAGATGGTTCATGCTTCATTATTAAGAGTTTCTAAATATTAGGATTTTTTTGAGTACAAAATCAGCTTATCATTTGGAAGTAATAATAAATTAAAACAGATTTTTCAGTCACTGCTACAGATCTCCCTTTAATTTTTCCTGATTTGAATGACTATTCACTGTAGGATTACCAAGAGGAGAAGATTTCTTCTTGCTAAATATTTTTAGCACCAGTTATAGCCTTCTTTACCTATAAGTTGGTTTTCAGAGAAGTAATAATTTATCAATCTTGCATGTGGATTAAGAATAACACAGGTTTGGGGGCAAATTATCTCTTAATAATTAGAATAGCTCAACTGTAATTAAAGAAGAAAGACCATTTTACATCAACAAGGAATTTGGCCCCAGATCTTTCTCTCTTAGGTATTAATTTCACTATAAGAGAATACTTTGCAACTAGACAAACATCTGGCAGCCTAATGTGGATACAGTATTGGTTATTAAACTTTCTATCAAATGCTATGACAATGTGATTTAGTTTTGATTATTCAGCTGTACCTTTCATTTTCAAAACATCAGAGCAATTAGCCTACCAAGTCAAGCACTCAACAGGCACCTTTTACTGCTGTGCTTCTGTATGTCCAATCCTCAGGCTAAATGCATTGTTTTTAATGACAGCTGTGTGTGATCTGTGAAGCAATTGACTCCTAACATAATTTTTGGCTATTTTGATACTTTTGAAGAGATATGTGGTGGAAAAGAACATGATCTGCAATAAACATCTTAAAAGAAATTATCTCCCTAAAAAACCCCAAAACCACCCCAAATTTTATGGCATAAATAATTCTGGTAAGGGTTCAGGGTATAATCAACCATAGCGTCATCTGAAAGAAACAAAAAGTAGTTCTAACTTCCTCTATCCCTTTTTGCTGTGTTTTCATTTGAAGTGCAATTCTACTTAAATACAGTACACAGAATTACACATAGAGTATTCAGGAAATGTTTTAAATTATGGCATAAAAAAATCCCACCTGCAGCAAATTTCTGATTTGATATTTAATGTCTCTGACATGTAGCATTTAGCTCCATAAAAATCACTGCACTCATTAATAGTCTGCTGTTTATGCATATACTGCTTTTAATGCACCACCTGTTCATTCTTTAAGAGCTGAAATGTGGTGCTTACTGCCCTTGGGAAGATGCTGCTGTGGTGCAGACTCTGAAGATCACAATGGGAATAGTTTGAATATGTCAATGTCAAGACATTATTCTCCATTTAGAATTGTAACATCACTAAATGGATCCTCATAGTGTTAAAGAATGTAAATACAACATCATTAGCTGTTGATGATCCAGCATTAAATGCCAGCATTAGCTCAGGCTCTTCTGTCCTGCAGAACCACTGTCCAGAGGACACTACAGCTCTCAATGCTTGAACAGAAAAGCAACAGGACAAATTCTTGTAGAAGGATGGCACTGAGGCTGCTAAATGCAGGCATCACTACTCCATGCCAGCACCCAGAGAAACACCTACATGGCCAATGGGAGCATGCCCTGTGGAAGTATTACTGGTCTAATTCCATCTTCCCTGGTCACTATGAGAACTCAAAAATACTGCGTCAGATGCTTCAGTATTGGAAAGTGGTTCCCCTTTTTTAATTTTCCTGTTCAGTTTGTTATCTTATTCAGAACAAAAGCATTGATCAGACATAAATGGTTTTCAATTAACCTCATTCTACCTACTATTTATCAGATTGTTTTCTTCAAATGCTTATAAATTGGTCTGTTTTGATGTTCTTAATTGCCTTCCTCTACATTAACCATTCAAGCAATTTCTGAAGTATTAAAATTCAGGCTATTTGTTCATCATTTTTATGTCTACTTTTCTCATCCACTAAAAGATGAAGTATATATTTGTCCCGTTTAGGCCTGTGGGAAAGTCTCTGACTTGCATGAGCTGCACTAGTGAAAATACTTGCACAAGAGCAAAAATATCCCCTCTTTAATTTTTGTAGGTTATATTCTCAGAAAAAAACTGGCACTACAATGGCATTCTTAAAAACAGCTGAAAAGAAGCAGGCAAAATGCTTTAGAGTTCAGAGTAAACATCAAAAAATATACTATTTGTAAAAGCCAGTAATTTACTAAGTGTTTAAAATATTATTTCGAGTGTATTTATCAGCATATCTTACACTGCTGAGATCCCTTTATAAAATCCTTTGAATGTTATTTCTCTAATATAATATTAAGTTGTAAAGAAAAGTCATTCTCCTTCAGTCAAAATTGTTACACAACAGCTGAAGAAAAGGATTTTCATTCATAGCTGAAATTTGGAAAAGGAATTTAGCTAACTTCACACAGTGTGTGAAATTTCTTGCCATCCTCTGATATATTTGGCCTTTTTTTATCTTAAGAACAACTAGTACTGACAAACGAAAACAAAAACTCTTGGTTTTGACAGTTCTTTCCCCTTGACTTAATCCCAGGGCCGCTCAAGTGCTTTTCAGGGATACAGTCAAGCCTCTTTTTATATACTCAGAAATATTCTGAATGCCTGAGTTGGTTATGATAAAAGTGCAACTTCAGAATCCAACATGTGGCCAAAATGCAATCCTGACCTGCTTCCAGGTTTTACCTGAAATTGTTTAGTACTAGCAGGGATGTCCTAGCTACAAAAGATATATCTCCAGAGTAATAGGAAAGGATCAGACCATCACATAAAATTAACAGCTAATTAAAAATATAAGCATGATGCTTTTCCAAATAAATTAGCTTGCTTATTTAATAAAACTCCCAAATCAAAAAATCCATGAAAAAATTTCACAAGTATAGTTTCTGTATCAGAAAATAATCCAAACAACACCATCAAAATGCACAGAAACAGATTTTGGGTTATGCATTCTTGCAGTTTATTTGTTAAATATCTTGCTTTCTTAAAGGACTAGATTGTGCATCCTGTCTCCCTTCTCTCCAGTAATTATAAGCCCAAGAAGTCACAAGAGTTTGTACTCTCTAGAGTCATCCTCTGCTCCTTTTTAATAAGGCACTAAGAATTGGGTCTGCAACATGCTCAGAAGTCTTTGCTCAAAGAATATGACTGTGCTACCCCACAGATGCAAAAAAGAAAGTGATTTGAAGCCTAATATCTGCATTAAAATTTTCTCAGTCATTTGACAGTCTTTGATTCCAGTGAGTCTCAACATAAATTCTCTTGTCTATTACAAAAGAAAAAAGTGCTTTAATTAGTAAGTTATATGTCCCTATCTTGCTGATGTTATTACTTGGGTCTCCTTTGTGGCTCATACATACAAATAGAACAGTAAGAAGTCAGTTTCTGAGAAAAAATAGTCAGTTTAAATATTCGATGAATATTCTTTTATATGGAAAAAAGTCCATATGCTAAATAGACCAATTGGTCACATATTTGAAGGGCCTTCTAAGGTGTTAGTCACACAAACTCAGCTGAGAACAACCAAGCCTGTGCAGTAAAAAGCTTTGTGCCACAACTGTCACGTTTTGTCTACAACATGATGACAGAAGACAAAGCTGTGATTCAGGTATAAACCCAGTAATTTTACATCAGATTTCCAAATAAACAGACACTTTGAAAAAGCAGCAAGCTAAAATGTGATCTCCTAGTTTGATGATATACAGATGTGAGCATGTCTATGCAGACAGGAAAGTTATATCTTGGAAAAAAAAAAAAGAAAAATGCAACTTATTTCAGACATATTAACTCAGGAGAACATCTGGATGGGAAAAAACTAGTTTAAACCTTGAGGTGAGATATCATGACACTTGCTTTGGTTTCTCACTCTGTGTTAGACAAGCATTCTACTTGGGCTAGATAACAATTCAGATGTGACTAGTTGTATAAATATGAAAATAAATAATGGCACTACAGACGCATTTTGTGTTCCATTTTGACATAAGGTTCTAGTTTTCATGCTCTGATTTTCACTTTTCCATTTTATATGCTGATTTTTCAGTTGATGCTGTTTTCACTAAACCAAAACAAAAAGTTTTGGCTCAGGTATTTCAACATATTAGATATTCTTTTCAATATACTTTGGTAGGCACTAAAGCTCGTAAGTCTGTTTGCCTGTGCCCTTAAGTTTGAAACATTTAAAAACACTATTAGTAACGTACTTCTTCTTGGGTCTTATAAATCAAAGTATTGGAAGGTTATACAGTTTTTTTGCTTTGGTTTTAGAGTTCACTGAAAAAGATAATCGCAAAAATTAGACCATAAACAATGTAAATAGCTATATTTAGCAAAGTTACCTGTCTGAAAATCCTATGAATAAAGATTATGTTCCAGAAAAAAAAAAGTAATAAGCAATCCTATCAACCTGGAGGAACAAACAAATAGTATCATGATTGCTCAATTAAGATTATTCCCTTAACCTACAAAGCAATCTCCCTGTCACATCTGAGTTTCAAGTGCCTTCCTGTACCAGTCTTGAAAAACCATTATCAGTGCAGTGCCTTGAGAAGACAGGAGGCTAAATTAGCTTTGGATGTTGACTAATCAGATGAGCACAATTAATTACAACACCAATCAGTTCATTAGATTGTTAGGTTCACCTCTTTCTGATCAGCTACTCAGAAAAATTAATGCAGATGATAAGAAGTCACAAAGAAAAACATTCATTAGAATATCAGAAAGTATGAAATACTACTCTAACTGAAACAAAGCAAATTACAGCATAACACAGAAAAGTAGAAGGCAAATGTTTTCAGCTGTGTGTATGCTGATCTCTTCAGTGAATTGACTGCTATGGACATTTCTCTGGCTGGAGTTTCTCTCCAGATGTGAGAGGGGTCTTTCTCTTCTACCAATCTAAAAAACTTTAGAAATGCTGCCTTATATGTAATTTCTCCCTGTTCCTAGTCTAGACTAGTTACTAGTATATTAGTTCTGCCTTTTCTTTCACTGCTGTTATCCACATGCTTTATATTACCTGCACTTCCTTCAAAATTTTCAGTCAACTCAAAATTCATTTATTTGCTTATATTATTTCTCTCTAGTTATATAACTCATTATATGATACCATTGATTTGAAACTGTGTTTCATCATTTCTAGAACAATCTCTACCCTCAATTCCCTTATCTTTATGCTTTAACTCCATTAAATACATAAAGGCATCTATGCTGCTTCCCAATAATAGCATCTCACAGTTGTTACGATTTTTTCAGCTAAATACCTGTAAAAAAATCTCATTATCATAAATTGCCTAATTGTAAAAAAATATATAATGTGATGCATAATAAATGAGAATTCTTACGCTTTGTCTAAATGTGCCTTCAGCATAAGAAATAAATATGTATGTTCACGTCCTATTTTCATGAAAGTTAACCTGAAATTGCCAGTGTGTGTATCCTACCTCAGATTATGTCACATCATCATATTTCCAAACGGCTTTATGTGCATACTGAGAGATGATGAAAGAACTGACCCTCTAGTGTGCCCTTCAGCCTAATGAGTCACTGTGCATCACTGCTGCTTGAAACAACTTGTAAAAAAAGAAGGGAATCACTCTACCACAACCCTACTTATCCCTGCCTAGTCCATGCCATATAAAAACATGAACAAACACTCTCTGCTACTAGCACTACTGTTGATGCTCTCTACCCCTTTGCTTATACCCCAGGGATGGCATCTGATAACTTGGATCTTCTGCCAGAACAAACTTCTTACAAAACCCTACACTGCCCTGCTTTGGTGGCCAGCTGTCTTGCGTGTGACAGGAATTGCTTAGGGGGCAGATATGACTTATTATCAGAGATTTAATTTTTTCCTTTTAATTTTAACACATACCTTTTTAGTCAATTCACTCATTCCTGTTAAACTAAATGCCAAATTCAAACTTCCCATTGGTGCCTTAAGATGCTCGTGAAACTCTTGTATGAGTAGCAGACTCTCTATTTGGTCATTTCCTTGGCCATGAAATGTACTATTATGCTTCAGATATTTTTACCCTTTCATCTGCAAAGATATGCACTTAGCATGTTACTGTATTTGCCTCATACTGATTCTTCCTACAAATTGCACCAAAACACTTGTATGCAGTGAAAGAAGAGGACATCTCACCCTCAACCTTTCATCTCCCCAAAAAAATATACTTTGCAGGAGCTGTGTGTATCCAGTTGAGTAAAGGTTTCTGCAGAATCATTGTGTTCTTTATCTTATGATCACCTTTGTGCATCCTATTTCCATCAAGTCTCCCCTTATATGGAGGTTTTACTGTTTCTTGTGCCAAGCGACAGAGTACATCTGTGTTCTAGAAACCCATGACTGACCAAAAATAAAAAAAAGAGTGGGGAGAAAATTATGCAAACTGAGCAACCAGAAAAAGTTGAGAGCTGGTTTTGAGTACAAAGTTACTGATGCTGTGGCAACCTTCAGCCTCAGTCTCTAGATAAGTACTCCCACATCGAGGAATTTCTGTAGTTGTTTTTACTCTTTAATTGACAGATAAGCATTCCTTAAGCAAGAGATATTCAGCACCATCAGACTTGCTGCCATGTGACCTGCTTTTACAACACACTCCACGTACAAACCTCACCTCTATAACAGTGCTTTGACTGCAGTGGTGTTATGCCTGGGAGAAGCTTCATCCTTTGTATGCTTAGTGTGTTAATCAGAACAAATTATCAAAAAGATAATTACAGTTTATAAAGGTGTATTTTATCTTCTTTTATGAATAAGCATTCTAATTTTGTGATTATTATTTTACCATTCTCAGTTAATTGTCAGTTACTGAAAAACATAGCTTCTTCCAGAACACTGCAAACACAATTCTCTGAGTTACGCTAAAATTTCCTATATTAGGTATAAAGACTGCAAATTATTTAATACAATTTTAGAAAGCTCAGCACTTATTCCCCAGCTCAGAGCTATTTCCATTGTCAAACCTTGCTGAAATACATATGCTAATACCAAATACTAGAGGATTTTTTTTTCCTTTCTTAACAGGTGGCTCTGGTAAAATGACACTCCATCAAGATGGCAAGTATATGAATCAAGTATTGCAGTGTTCAGTTCCTTGTGCTTGAGATATCCTTCTGCCCAGAGCACAAGGGATACAGAAAGCTCATGTGATTGCAACTGATAAACTACCTGTCTGTTTTGCATGAATTTATTCATTTACGGACACTGCACAGAGAAAGGCAGAATTACCCAGCAATTTATTAATTATAATTGAAGAAATTCCTACCACTTCTTTATTATTTGATTTACCTCATTTTTTACATATCTACCTTCTCACCTGCAAACTTGACATACCAGTGCCCACAGCCCAGGACCCTGAGCCTGGAGCCATGTCCCTGTCCCAGGAATGCTGCAGCAGTGCTGGTCCTCAGCCCTGTTTTTGGCTCATTGCTTGGATTTCTTGTCTTAGCCTTGGAGCTGGCTTGATCACCCACCAAAGGCTGGGCAACAATTTTAGTTAAAGGTCTATTACTCTGAACACCCTAAGACCTGCATAATTAATGGCACTAGGCTGAAATTCACTGGTCTCTGCAAGTGCAAAGTATATGCATCTCAGCTCCTCAATAAACCAAAAGCTGGAACTATGTCATGTTTAAAATCAGCTGCTCATGTAAATTTACATAAGCACAAACTAGAAGGTTACATCTGTCTTGTATTTTCCTCTTAATCCTGTGGATTGCGTTCCATGGAATGTTACATTGCTGAGCACCTTACACCCTCCCATACCATTGAATCATAGAGTGGCTTAGGATGGAAGGGATCCTAAAGATCATCTAGTTCCAACCCACTCTACCATGGGCAGGGAACCTTCCAGTAGACCAGGTTTCTCAAGGCCCCATTCAACCTGGCCTTGAACACTTTCAGGAATGGGACATCCAAAGCTTCTCTGGGCAACCTGTTCCAGCGTCTCAACATCCTCACAGTAAAGAATCTCCTCCTAACATCTAATCTAAATGTCCCATCTTTTAGTTTAAAACCGTTCCCCCTTGTCCTATCACAATGTGTCCCTCTCCATCTTTTTTATAAGCATTTTATAAGTACTTGAAAGCTGCTATAATGTCTCCCCATAGCCTTCTCTTCTTCAAGCTGAACAACTCCAGCTCTCTGTGCTTGTCTTCATAGGAGAATTGCTCCAGTCCTGTGATTATCTCCATGACCCTCCTCTGGACTGGCTCCAGCAGGTCCATGACCTTCTTATGTTGGGGCCCCAGAGCTGGATGTGTTGCTCCAGGCGGGGCCTCACCACAGAAAAGTAGTGTGAGAGAGTCACCTCTTTCGCCTTGCTAGCTGCACTGCTTTTGATACAGCCCAGGATACCATTTCCCTTCTGGGTTGCAAGCATACACTGTTGGCTCATGTCCAGCTTTTCATCCATCAGAACTCCTGAGTGTTTCCTGGCAGGGCTGTTCTCAATGACTTCTCCCAGTCGGTACTCATGTCTGGAATTGCCCTAAAAAAGGTGTGGCACCTTTCACTTGGACTTGTTGAACTTTGTGAGGCTCTTTTGGGCCCACTTCTCTGGTTTGTCCAGGTCCCCCCGAAAGACATTCCATCCTTCTGTTGTGTCAACTGCACTGCTCAGCTTCGTGTCATCTTCAAATTTGCTGAGGGTGCACTTCATCTCACTAATATTAAAGAGCACCTGTCCCACGACAGAGCCCTGAGGGTCACCACTCATCACCAGCCTCCACGTGCAGATAGAGTCAATAACCACAACTCCCTGTCTGCGTCCATCCAGCCAATTACTTATCCATCATGTGAGGTAGAGGCACTGGAGGGGCCTCAGCTGAGGCTCACCTTCTCTTCCCTACTGTAATCAGGATCAGACTACGATTTGGGCTTTGCTGGGTACAGCACCTCTCCTTGCATCTTTGGACTCTGGGAGAAGGTACGTGTCTCTCAGCACAGCTTTGGGAACAGACTTCTTAGCTGTATGAAACTACACCAGTGTTCAGATGAAGGGAAGAGCTGTACACCTGCACTCCAGAAACACCCACTGGCACCAATGGGTGCCACCAAACACACCAGGAACATTCGGGCACTGTATGGACTCTTCTGCTGGAGAAAGTTTTGAAGAAGTTGTTTGTATTTCATATACAGTATTTATCCTGCACAAACTTCCTCTGCGAATAAGTGGTCTGCCCTGAAGTATTCACAGGGACAATTACTGAGAAAAAACTATTCTGCAGTTCTTTGCTTTCTGCTATTCCACAATGTAGACAAGTTCCTAAGACAAAACTCTTGGTTAAAACAAACAAGTAGTAACGCAGCTGCAATTTAATCTTTAAGCCTACTTCTCACTAACCATATCTGCACTCTTGCCTAATCATTTTGTCTACAATGTTGCCCTCAGCATCATGGTATTAAGCCACGCAACACCACTGCCATCCATGCCATCTGCTCTCTTGAGAATCTGCATGGAAATCAGCACCCTGGCAGATGGAAAACGTGAACTTTGATGTTTACCCACACCTTTTGTAGATGTGCTGGGCTGCTGTAAATACTGCATCTGCCAGGCATTGGTACTGCTGTGATGGCTGCAGCCAAAACCACTCGCATGCATATAGGTGAATGCTGGAAATTCAATCCACACCATGAAATCATTCCTCAGAACATGCCTAATTAAACATTTATAATTCAGACAACAAAACCTCATACACCTGCCTTTGCTACCTGCTATAGCCTCTTACAGTAATCATGTCATGACTATCAGTATGCCTCCCACCCTCTCTCCCCAAATAAAAGTGCTTTAGATCACTTAGGTTACACATTTGTAACCTGAACTCCACTTGAAGATTGGCACTATAACCTGCCCCAGAAGAGTCAGACAGCCTGTTAGATTGTAAACTTGATTTACAAATCTACCCTGTTAACTGAATGAAGCATGACAGCCAAAAAAATTTGCAATGCCAGAGAAGTTGGTCACTACTATTAATACCAGAAAGAACAGCAGTAGCAAGCATAAACTTTCAAACTACAGATTAAGTGCAGTTATCTTTGTTTATTTAGACCAATGGTGAGGTCACCGTGAGCAAACAGCAGAGAGTTCCAGAAATATTCAGTACACAGGTTGAGAGAATTCCAGAAAAATATGGAGCTATCAATGACTTTGAAAAATAAGACAACCTAAATGTCCCAAAGTTGTATTAAGCGAATTAATTAAAGAAAAATCTATTGGGTTTCCCCTATCTCCATTTCTTCAAAAATTATAATATTAATATCTTGCATAGAATTTTAAAGTTTGATCACAATTTTGAGGGGATTTTATTAAATTTAAAGATTTGCATATGGCACTTTAGCCACTTTGTAATGGTCAATACTTTTTTTCTGACTGTAATTTCATCTTGATTTAAAGAATTATGAAAAGCAGCTTGCAACTGCAATTCTGAAATTGTCTATTTAAACAAACAACTAATTACATACATCCAGTGTTGTAACTACAAATTTCAATTTTAAATCCCATTAAAATACCACTTTTTTAATTTATTTGTTTAATGAACTATTCTATGATTTACAATTAGTCCAAACAGAAATGAAAAGAACTCAAATTAACACTGATTAACCTACACTACCATCATTGAAAAAAGATTTTCAAATAAAAATCTTTCTCTAGCTGTTTGGCTGACACTTGAAAGTAATCATGCTTGCAATTGCTAATCAGTTCATCATTACAAGTCATAAAATGCTTTATAGAACAGTACAGTTAGAAAGTCTAGCACTGAAAACTTAAGTAATACCTAAAGTAAGCTGTCCTCTGCAACTGTAATTCAATCCCCTTTTACAGAATGGCCGTGATAGGTTGCCTCCTCTGTCGCTCTTCACCCCTATACCCTCACGTGGCATCCACCGCATGGGATAGGCTCATTTGAAGCGAATGACGGTCACCCTGTAGAAGGGCTTGTTTTCTATTAGCCTACTTGCCTCTGTCAGCAAGTGCTCCATGGCCCTGAGATGGGAAAGGAAGTAAGGGAATTTTGTTCTGTTCCAGATTTTGTCTCAGAGCTTGCAATTTCTGTATTCCTATTTTTCCAGGGGCTTGACTTGAAACTCTGGAGTCACTCGCATAATCTCAGAAATGTTGGTTGGAAGTCATCCAAGTCCAGCTTGTTGCCTAAGGAAGGACTATATCAACACCAGACAAGGTCAGTAGTTTTGTTGGAGAGCCTTGAAGACACCAAATGATGGACATTCTACCACCTCTCTGTTCCAGTGTTGCACTACCTTCCTGATAAAGTGTAATGTCCAATTTGAACCTTCCAAGGTGAAACTTGTGACTTCTTCCCTGCACCCTCTCCATTTTCTGAGAATTATTATTGGACTGGGGCGTTTCCAAAGCTGGACACTGTTTTGCAAAGGTAGTCATAGCAGTACTGAGTAAAGGGAGAAAATATTCCACAGACTCGCTGGTCATAGATGTACCCCAGTCTGCCATATGCATGATGAGAACACAGTGCTGGCTTGTATTTGGTTTTGGTGTCCTCTATAAGCCCCAGTTCCTTTTCAAAAGGAGTCCTTCTCAGTCAGAGGGTTTTCAGCCTGTACTGATAAAACAGTTAAGGGATAATGTATTATATCAGTGCTCTCTCTTCATCCACATGGCCAAACACTTTATCACAGAAGGCAACGACACTCATTAAACATGATTTGGCACTGGTAACTCCATGCTAATTGTTCCTCATTCATATTTTTTGAAATGGATTCTAAGAAGTCATACTCCATAGTTTTTCCAGGGTTTGATGTAAAGGTGATCACCAGATTGCCCTTTCTGCTCTCCTCAAAGACAGATAAATTTTTAGCCTTTCTCTAGTTCTCAGTTACCTCCCCAAAACACCAGCATGACAGATGCCTCACAACTGTATCAATCAGCTTTTCTTGCAGTACCCTTGGGTAAATTCCATCCAGTGTCACAGATCCAAATATACATAAGTTCTCCAAATAGACCTTACCCTGTTGCTTGCCCATGGCTAGCTTCTCCTTGCCCTTCTCAAAACATGCTGAAATGTACAGGAGTCTAGAAGCAGGATTTGCCTGATAAGACTATGGCACAACCAGTGATGAGTTCTTCGGTCTTTTCCCTTTTGTCCGTCACTGATTTGTCTTCTCCATGCAGTAATGCACTTACATTCCCCCCAACTTCTTTCACCTTTCAGAATACATATGACTGTAAAATTCCCTGCTGTGACCTTTTACGTCCCTAGTTAGCTCCAGCTGGTCTTTGATCTTCCTCATTTTATCCCCAAATGCAGCTTTACATACTCCTTTGTTGTTCTGCTTTCTACTCCTTTGTCTCTTCTCGTGTTTTCAGGAGGCTTTCTGTTTACCCAAGAAAGGGTTCTGCTATAATTTCTGTACAGCAGTATGGTATGTTCCCAAGTTCCCAACAAGTTGATTGTTTAGGGATTTTTGTTGTGGTGGTTTTTTTATTTGTTTTTAATTCAGAGTACACCCTTCAGCTCTGAAACTGCTCCACAGAGGATTCAAAATGCACTGAATGTGTGACTGTCATGATTGGTAGTGGTGTCAGGAGGAATGATCAAAGGTAAGTAGGTATGGTTAACATACGGTTAACAAATGCCTAGGTAGGTACAGTTAACAAAGTTAAAATGGAAAGTATGCCACTACAATTGAGAATAACAATTCAAATGCACAGTCCAGGCCCACGGGAGGTTTATACCAAATGAAATAGTCTACTGCTGGCTGAACGTGCTGATATGAACCTGCTGCAGGTACACCTACCCAGTGCTGCAAGTTACCTTCCAGTTCTACTGCTGACATCATTCCTGTTTCCTGCCTAGGTATCAAGGACTGGCAACAGTAGCACTTCTTTGAGTGAGACAGTAGGAGGAACTGTGCTAAGGCCACTAAATTCATTTCACTCTATGAAAAGAGCAGAACAAACTTGAAACTGGCATCTCCTGGAAACCATTCTGTTTCTCACTGCAGATTTTGAGCACGAACAAATGTTTATTATTGATAAGACAGGTTAGTAGTTTGTTTCTCACTGAACACAGGAACTTCAAAAAATGAATAGCACAAAGACAGACCTCCAACAGAGAGGAGTAAATGTGAAATGATTAAGCAGGAAAGGAATGAATAAGCTCAGATGCATGCCAAGAGTCATATTCCCAATACTGCTGCATGTCTGCACCAATGAAAACTCCAGCTGTTCAAATGTCACTGTAAACACGATCAATCTCCTTTCTTTCCTTATATAAGAATAAGAAATAAGGAAAGAATGAAATGTTATTATTAGTACTATTTGAAACTGAGAAGAAAATTGGAGGATAGTTTATTGTTCTCCTCATAACACATTCCTGCACTTGATTTAAGAATGGGAACTATTAGGTTAGTTTGGATTATAAGGAGCAATGGAAGTCAATTACTTTTATTGTATGGCAGCTACCTCAAAAGTTTTTGATAGATGAAGGTCAGCACATGACAGTTATCAAAGTATTAAATCTATTCAAGTTTCTGCATTTTTTTTACCTATTATGTCTGATAGCACAAGATGTGGTTTGCATTAGCACTCCCCAAACTCTGTGTACTAACTAGAAAATAACCAGAGTACCTTCATATGAAGTGAAATATATTTACTTTGCTAAAGCATGATCAATTAGAGTTCTCACATATTTGTAGGAGAGGAAACAAAAATCATATCTAGGGATTATGATACTTTTACTTTGTAACATCTAAATCCTTAGAGTTTATAGTGTAAAGATAATTTACAATAATGATCTACCCAAGCCCCTGAAGAACGGCTGACTACATAACACATCCACTAGCAATAAAACATAATGATAGGGCTCATGCTATGAAAAACTAACATTTGTTTACATAAATTACCCCCCATTTAGTAATTACATTGTATGCCTGCCATAAGGTCAGGCAAAATGTAACCCTGGCAGAAGTAATACTGCATGTATTATACTCTAGACAGAGATATGTTGGAGAATTATGGGGATAATTAATCAGCTAATGCTTTCCATGTATTTCATGATATGTAGAGCCACAATTCTAGAATAAAATGTTTGTGCTAATGCAATCACTTTCCACTTTCTTAAAAGAAATAATACCAACTGCTGTTGGTATTCAGGTCAAAGAGTACCAAAGAAAAGAAAATTTTATAAATACATACAACCTCCCACACAGATGCACACTGATCTTTCTGTTTTATTAGCGAGTAATTATGTGTTTTCATTCTAGATAATAATACTAGCAAAGTGTTTAACGTACTTATATATTCAGGTGAACAAATAGTAAAACAAACTGATAATTTACAGATCATCCATGCATACACAAACGTGACATAAAGCAGTAGTATGCCTCTGAACAAGCAGCACTTCATTCAGGTGTCTAGTCAAATAAGACACCTAAAATAAGTCATAAATTGCTTTTATAATCAAAGGAAGGAGATTACTTCCCTGAATGCCTCCAAGGTGGAAATGCTGCCTATTTAACTTTGGGTACCCCTGTTCTCTTTATTAAAAAAATACTCAATAAAAAAAAAAAAAAAAAACCAAACTGGGAAATCTGTAATTAATTCAGTGCCCAAATACTCTATTAGTTCCCTTTTCTATAATCTAATTGAAGGCAAAATCAAAACTAACAGTCCTCTCAAAGGCGAAGGAAACAAAGAAAGCAAATACATTGTTGTTGTAAAAACAATTAAAAATTCCCATGTCATTGCTGCAAATTGTATGAAATTTCAGTTCAGAAAATTGCATTGTTCATGTGAATTTCCCTCTTCCCCATTTCAGAGCTGGTGATCTCAGTGGAAGCCAGGCTTCTGCTGATTTTGCTGGTGGATCTTATGTCTTGTGTGTGGACCAGTTGTCCTCAGTAACCTCCACAACCTAGTGACAGGGAAGGGTGACACTGAGAGTGGGCTAAGGAGGACTACACTGTTTTCAAAACAGATTCATGTCTAGTACAGAAGACATCATCCTAGCTACCTCACTGTCCTTGATATTAAATTAACAAAGCTGCACCCTCCTTCTTGAATTTGTCCCAGTTGGTTCTTCTCTTAAATTTGTCCCAGTTGATCCTTCTCTTGTGAACAGCAAATGTTCATATAAACTCACAAATATTTGTTTCTGCCTCTTGATGATACTGTAGGTAAATGTAAACAGAGCCATGGCACTCCGCTGTGCTCCCTTTATCACATGGGCTATAAAAAGGATGACATCCCACTGTGTTTCTTACCTAAAAATGAGATCTCCCTTGTTTCTGTGGCATTACAGAAGTTCAACACTTCTGAGGTCACAAGCTGTGCCCAAGGCCAGGTAGCTTTAGATCTCGCTACTCACTGACTCCAAGTGCTCATCTGAGCAGCCTGGAGAGCAACCAGACTGTTAGCACCAGCAGCTAATCCTAAGTAACTACCAAAAGTGCAAACAATGTTGCACATTTTCTCATATTTGCATGAATTAGAAGACGCTCCTTCGAGTGAAGTCTGGCTACCAAAGTCAGCAGGTATCAAAATCAAAGTCAATCAATTTGACCAGTCTACTGAAAAACTTCCTCAACACAAATAAATTATATAAAGTGAACCTAGGGAATTAAATAATTTGTTTTGTAAATAAATATTTTTATTATCTATTGTATCAGGTATTTTTACTTAATTAGGGGATTAAAAATAAAACCCCAAATTCACATTTGTACATACATAATACTTAGATTGCGCCCTTTCATGACTATCTCTTCTGAAACACTTTCCAAATATTGTTCTTTTACACACATTAAATCAGATATAAAGATGGATGAATGACAGCAGGGGAAGAGCAAAAGGAATTTCACAATGCTACTGTCCTTCAAGAGAAAATGCTGAAGCTGTAACCAACTAACTATAATAAATGACTACCTGACAAAAAGAAATGAGCTGTGAAAGTAAAAAAGCTACACTAGGACAAATACTTCAGAAGTACTTTGTCACTGAAATAGTCTGCCTGTAGTGTGCAATCCTAGCTAAAAATACTATCATAGAATCATCGAATGCTTTGGGTTGGAAGGGACTTTAAAGATCATCTAGTTCTAACCCCCCTGCTGTGGGTAGGGACCCCTTCCACTTGATCAAGTTGCTCAGAGTCCCATCCAACCCAGCCTTGAGCACTTCCAGGGATGGGGCATCCACAGCTTCTCTGGGCAACCTGTTCCAGTGCCTCATCGTGCTCACAGTAAAGAATTTATTCCTAATATCTAATCTAAACCTACTCTCTTTCAGTTTGAAGCCATTCCGCCTTTCCCTGTCACTACAAGCTCTTGTAAAAGGACATCTATAAGGCAGATATTAAATATTTTCATAGTACATGCTTAGGCAGTTAAAATACTGGATTTTTTACTTTTTGCTAAAAATAACATGTTTTTTCTTTCCCAAAAAAAC
The DNA here is from genome assembly GCF_036250125.1 of Pseudopipra pipra. Taxonomy (NCBI): domain Eukaryota; kingdom Metazoa; phylum Chordata; class Aves; order Passeriformes; family Pipridae; genus Pseudopipra; species Pseudopipra pipra. The sequence continues at coordinate 73,827,781 of NC_087549.1, forward strand.
TTTCCCAACAGTAATAAAGAACTTGAAAATACAACATGAAGCTAATTTAGGGAAGGCAGTAGGAAAAAAACCGCTAAAATCTACAAACCTCTAGTATCTTTAACTCATTTTTAAAGAGAGAAGTCTTCCACCTTGCTTACCATATTAGACAGAAACTTAGCACAGACTTTTCTGGCAGAAGATATGAAAATTTTCTCCTCCTGTGCTGATGTTGCCTTTCTGAGGCACTGTCCACAAGGCTGTGTGTGTATCAATGAGCAGTAGCTGGAAATCAGCATCATCTTATACCTTGCCTGAGCTTAGAACCTGCTCACTCCATGTGTGTGAGTGTTAGTTTGTATCATGTTCACAGAAGTATTCAAATTGGATAAAAATGATGAAATTGAACTGAATTAGTGAAGGACATCACCTGCTTTTTATTTCAGTCTTTAAGAAGCCTCAATTTATCCCCAAATTAACTGTCCACTTTGCTAATCCCCTCAGAAAGTGGGAAATCAATTTTATTGCAAGTAATGGTCTTCATCTTTCTTTATCAATGTGTTCTTACTATATTGTCCTCTCTGATAAAAACAAAAACAACTTACAAAATGCTAAAACTCCTGTATGGAGATGTGCAGTGACAATAAGAATGCCATCTCAACATTTGCTGGGCAAAGTTTCACAAAAGACGACATTTAGAAATGAGCTTCTGCTTTTTGGTCTTCAGTTCAGACATTCTGAGTGGACTGCAAACTAAGCAGGCCTGGCAGTTCGCAGCCTATTTTATCACACCCCTCAGGAGCTGTATTTTTATTTATTTACTTATTTCACCAGAAGGGTTCCTGGGAAAATATTTCCAAAACAGATAAAAGTAGCAAAGCTTGTAAGTGTGGTTAGTAGGGACTGCAGGCCTTAGGGCTTCAGTGCTACAGTTATTATGGGAGAACATTTCTCACCAGCTGTCAGTAGCTCACCAACTTGTAGACATGTGGAATGCCGTCAAAGCCTTCTTGCGGGAAAAGACTTGAGCACTGGCTCAGCTTGAGTTGTTGGCATTAATTACTCTTGCGCCTGAAGTGAAACAGTTCACGTGCCCACAACATAATGAAAGGAGGTGATAAAATGCTTACTCCACGATGCTGGCTGGCTTATCCAGAAGGATGAAGCAAGCTCAGAGTACCTCAAATACACCTCTCTACAGTAAATCCTCAGACTGAGCAAAGAGACCAAATGACCTTCTCACTCCTAAGCAAAGTATCTTCAGATTTTAAGCCACATATCATAAAATAAAGAGGGAAAGCTGCAGAAGTACACCCAGTCTTTCCTTCTCCATGCAGAACTAGGTTTTTACATGTCCCTCTTTCATATTGCCTAGTAATCCAAACAGTTTTAAGAGGAGAAATTTAGTGTAGTGAGTTTCTGTGGCTGGGTTTTGGTAGCAGGGGGGGCTAGACAGAACTGGTTCCATCTCTTCAACTTCTCATGCAGTGAATGCATGGGCATGCTCTAAAATACATGTGGTGCCACACTGGCTTAGGGGACTCTTGTCAAGAAGAAAACAGCTGTGCCACTGTGATATTCAGCTCTGCACAAGAAGCAGACCCGTTATTGTCAGCTGGGCTTGGAGTCAGCTCAAATCTAGTCAACAGCACACCAAGATTCAGATCATACTTTATTACAGTGTCTGCCACGGTAACACTTGTTACCCCACAAATGAAAACTGTTCTGAAATTAAATAAACCCCACAAAGTCTAAGCCTTTTCACAGTTCAATTTCACTTTCTTCCAAGCATTCCACACAGCTTAAACCTCTGACAGAAGGAAATGTAAATTAACACTACCTAACTATGCAAATATGAGTGGACATTTAATTTTCACATTAGGCACCAGCTAACCAGCAGGCATGCAACCTGAGAAGAATTAAAATTACCAAAAGCTGGAAAAATAATCAGTCATTCAAAATGTACTTGAGATATTTAACACACTCCACATCGAAGGCTAGGACCATTCAGCCTTGGAGGTGGCACTTGATAATTTTGTCATTGTTGCTGAGCCTAAGAATATCATAAGATGCAAGAAAAGGTACTGAGGCACATTCATTCTTTTCATAAATGTGTGTATGACACCAGTTGTTGGTGTTTTTTCCTTAAAAAAACACATGTACATTCATGTTACGAGAATAAGAGATGCTAATTGAAGAATAGGAACTAAATTTCAGCTAGGTCCTAAGTTAGCACACTCTGACATATAGGTCCAGTATTTCCAATTTGTATCCAAACATGAAGTCTCACTGACACATGAATGAGTTTCCTTGTTTGCCCAGGGATCAGACAAATAGTACTTTGAAGTCGGATGTTGACAGATCACTTTTTGTCTATCTCCGTGCAAAATCAATACATTGGGAGTTTGTTCTGCATTTGAGGGCAGATTTTCGCAGAGTAGCTCAGCATCTCAGATAAAATGAAGTAACCACCAAAGTTTATTGTATTTTTTTAAGTACAGGAAAGAGAAAAGTGTCTGGAGGCATGCTATACTATTTTTCCGACCAGAAAAAGAATACAAGGAGCATTCCATAACATTATTTTAGAAACAAAATTTAAGATCTTAATCAGCTTGAGCCCAGAATGAACTTCCAGAGCAATGTGAAATTTGTAGCATCAGTTTGGTATGTTAAAATAATGCTTTTACCAGGAATGCTGAAAAAGGATTAAGATTCAGAGTGCTATTTGAATGCCACAGCTATAATTAATACAGTATGACCTTGTATAAACTTTATAAATTTGTTCATGAATATGCAAAGTAGGAGTAACTACACTGTGAAGAAAAAGTGGGGTGTTTAAGTGTCTGACACAGCTACACATTTAATTCTGTTGGTACTTTTCCCTTGAGTATTTTCTGAATAAAAATATTACAGCAGTAATCAGAGGACATGATCTATTCATACTAAAATATCTTTCTCCCCCTGTGTCTTAACACTAGACTTTTATTTCAGCTATATTTCTGAACAACTGTAGCATTCCAGAAGGAACAATCTCTTTAATATCTTGCAGAAATTAGCCTTCGAAACTTCAGGCTTAACTGGGATGCAATCTTTGTGGCCTCTCAGACTGGTTTGTGACTTTTTTTCAGGACTGGACTTTTCAGCTTCTTGAAAAGGTGAAATACACATTCCATAGCAGACTGACTCTTCATTCCCTGTGATTTTTACCATTTTGGTTTGTGGCTGGAAGACTAGGAATATGGCTGTGAATATTTACATGAGCTAGTGGAAATCTCTGGCCTTTTTAGAAATACATCTTGCATAGTTCATGCCCGTGAAAGCAGCTTGTCTGAAAGTTTTTGAACTGGGGGGCCTGCAATACGACATTCAAACTCATTATCAACATCATCAAAACTACAAATGATTTTCAGACCTGGTAAGTCAGTGATGGTCTAGAAATACTCAAGAGCTTCTAAAAACTAGGGTCTTGTATTGACATCTACTCATTCAGAGGACTGGAGCATTTCTCCTATGTGAACAGGCTGCGAGAGCTGTGTCTGTTCAGCCTGGAGAAGAAAAGGCTACAGGGAGGCCTCATTGTGGCCTTTCAGCAACTAAAGAGGGGTTTATAAAAATATGGAGATTGATTTTTACATGGGCTGATAGCAATAGGACAAGGGGGAAAACAAGAAAGGGGAGATTTAGACTAGATGTTAGGAGGAAATTCTTTATTGTGAGCATGGTGAGGCACTGGAACAGGTTGCCTAGAGAAGCAGTGGATGCCCCATCCCTGGAAGCGTTCAAGACCAGGTTGGGTGGGGCTTTGAGCAACCTGGTCAAAGGTCAAAGGAAAGTGTCCCTGCAGGAGTGTTGGAGCTAGATAATCTTTAGGGTGCCTTACAACCCAAAACATTCTGTGAATCTTTGATTCACTGCTTAAAATGCCTGCCATTAGGCAAATGCAACTTAGAGTTTACTCCTTTCTATATTGTTTTAAAAGACAAGAAACATCCGTTCAGCTCATTTTGCCTCCTGTGAAGTATGTTCCTATAAAATACTATGGGAGGCACTATCAACCTTACTAGAAAGTTTTTTTCTAAATTCATCATCTACAAGTAACAGAGAACTTCTGAGCAAATACATTTAAAAGTAAGCAATATGCCATTCAGCTTTTACCTGGAAAGATAAAATGTAGAAATTGTGATCAAGATACCTTCATTTACATTAAATTGGAAATTACCTGGTAGTTATTTCTACAGTACATGTCAGGGACCCTTCTTGGTTTCTTCAAAATAATGGAATGTTGACACTAGCCCCTCTGTGTTCTCCACAGCTTGTAATTGCTGGGACCCAGGTGCAAAAATGATACAATTTTAGTAAGAATTTTAGTTTTAGTGAAAAGGGATTGAATGTCACAAAAATCAAGACACTAAAGCTAAGCTTTTCTTTGGTTTCTTGACAAGGCCTTCCTCTGCACTGACTTTCAACTCCAGGTCCCAGAGAAATTCCCAAGATGAGGAGAGCCCTCAGGAGCATATGTGCTTTTCCACAATGGACATACCAGTATCGCAGTATAACCCTGAAGCTTAGGAACTCTCTAACTTGATTCAACATTGTAGTTATGGTCAAATGGTGTTTAACTTATTAATGGTGTGCCACTTGGTAGATTATGCAAAATACAATGTGTTTCATCACATTACCTTCACATAAAGAAGCTAGATACTTGCCATCAAATCTTCAGATCTGATTGTTCTTGGATGTTAATTATAGCAGCTTTGTAATTTTAATAGCTCAAAATGTATTAAAAAGACAAGAACAGTAGTGATTACTCCTTTTTGTAGGATAAGACTGGATTTGAAGAGGTTAAGAGGAAGAAAAATTTCAAGTTTGGATTTGGAAGTAGATAAACCTGTCCCAGTATCTCTCTAGGTAGTTTTCTCTCTCCCATGTCTCTAGTTTGCTGGAACTGCTTTTAGCAAATGTCCCTCCCTTGAGTAGGTTGCCAGTGGAAATACACAATTAATTTGAGTTTTGTCCTAACTTTGGATTCTGACAGAAAGCATGGGCTTTGGACAAAATGGCAAGGTCAGCCTGAGAAGAGCTGCTGGGCTCTAGAAAAGCATAGGAAGTACTAAGATGGGTTGGTAAGTCCAGCATCTCTATATCCACCACAGAATCCACAGGGATGGACAAAATGTGACTGTTTTGTTAATAGGAGGAGAATCATAAAATCAGCAGCAAAGCTCCTGGACCTACTGAACAAAACCAGCTCCATTTATACTCAACAGAAAATATTCAGAGCTTGCACCAGTCAGTAAAGACAGAAAGGTATTGCAGCTCCCATAATCAGCCCTTCTATATGTGAATGCATATACACATAAACACGCATATACACGTGCACATACATACATGTATCAGTTTAGTCTTTTCAGAAACATGTTTCACATATACATATGTGTCTTCATGTATGTTTCTTTAGAAACTAAACAGATGATAAATAATACAGTCTGTGCTATTTATTTTAAGCTGCCCCCACGTCTCATTTTGTCAGTATGCAGCAGAATGTTCTATTCACAACAGATTACAGAGGGTCCTAAGAATAGGAATCGATAGACTTTGGATGCTTAGAAGAGAACTGGAGGAGAAATAGGATGGTGACAAAAATGCATTAGCTGTAAATGTTTGTGAAATAGATCATTCACAAACAAAACAGTTAAAAACATTTGATATTAAGGCTTCACAGCTAACATAGTTTTTTGCATCTAAACCCAGATTAGAATTTTAAACCAGTAAAGTCTTAAAATTCTTTAAAGTCCTCAGATAATATTCTGTTAACAAATTGATCTTAAATTCAGAGAAAAACAAGGTTCCTCCAGATTGTACATCACGACAAAAACTCTTGAAAATATTTTTGCCTGGGACTTTTTTCAGTTAAGTCTCTGGACAGGGAACTATAGCTTTATGATAACTAAGCTTGAAGTTTCAGGTTAAGACAACATTATGCAATGTGTCTCCTGTTGATTTTTAAATTTCTGATTAGAGATTGTAACCCCCCATAAACAACTGAGATTCCAAATTCAGTTTTCACCTGACTATCCCTAAAAAGTTTAAGTAAATCAGAAACTATAAACCAAAGATATGGTATTTCCCGAGCACAAATAACGCAGTCACAGCTGAAATCCAAAAGGAAAAAAAAAGAAGTCAAACTTTACCAGAGCTTAATGAGGTAAGGTACTAGAATCACAGTGGGGAGGCAAGTAAATTGGGTGCTTACTTCAAAAGCACATGTCACACTGAGGTCTGGCAATTTATGAAAGACGGATATTTAAATTTATAAATGATAGGTATAATGCTGTATTTAGATCTCTGAATTATCAAAACAATTTCAAAGCATTCAAGCTATGTAAAATTAATTCATACAATATTGTATTAAAACTATTTTCCTTTTTCAAATCAGAAAAGTATGCAAAGTGCAGTTTTTAAATAACATCTTTAAGGAACAGATAAAATAAAAGGAAAAGAGAGTCTGTTGTTGCTCCTGTTTTTCGTATGATCTCATAATGATTTCAGTTGGATTACTGGGTGACCTGAGTTATAGATTAGTTATAGTCTGTAACTGGTTAAGAAAGATAATGAATAAGCAGACAGGAATACTAAAAATTGTAGTTAATAACCAACTTTTTAATTGAAAAAACATAAGAAGTTCTCATCAAGAAATGGAGAAATGCGAAGATCAGCAGAAGGAATAATAGCGTGCAGTGAAAAAGCCACAAAACAAAGATCTCACTATTCCTGTAAAACGGCCATTGCAAACTACTTATTAGCATTGTATATGGGACAGATTATATTACAGCACCTCTCGGATACTATTTAAAGTTTTCAGCAGTGAATACACAGACAATCAAAGTCACAGAAGACTGATTAAAATCCAAACCCAAATCCTCCTGGCATATTTACTAGTATTAAACCTATGTAGTACAACCTGATGTCTCTAAAGTCTGTTAACATTACATATTCAGAAGCATTTGTCAAGCATGCTGAATACCACTACTCTTCCTCTGATACTGTCACTGATAAACCTGATGCAACTGAATTTTAACTGTGTCCCCTCAAAAATGAGCTCTAGCAAAAGCAGAAAAACAACAGAGGACAAAAAAACCAGAGTCTTAGAAAAAATTCTTCTGTGGAAGATGACAATGAATTTCCCATTTACCAGATAAACACAGCACTATCTGAGCCAGCAACCACATTACATCTTCTTGATTTACTTCCCTTGTCAAGTGAGATCTTTAAATGGAAATGCGAAACTTGTAACTAGTCCCAAGTGGAAACTGTGAGAGCTGTTCAATTTATTGAGGGTGGTGGCTATTTAAGGAATGCTAGCTAAAGTACACTAAAGTACTACCAGAACAGAACATGCAAGACTCCAATCATCTCCACAGAACTTTATGATACTTTTTTCTGTCATTCACTGTTTCCACCAGCTTACAGTCCCATTATATTACATGAATTTAACATAAGAATCCAGTTACTATCTTAGAGGTCAGTTTCCACTTTTCTTTCCTGTAAAAACTCAAACTTGACATTTTGCTTATCTTCAACAGAGACTGGGGAAAGGTAAACAAGAAAGTCCCCACTGTTGTGAAGCAGTAGTAAGTTTCAACCCTCTCCAAATGTTCTGGCTCTGCCAAAGAGCATCCATACAGACTCAGTGGGATGAAACTAACTTAAGAAGATGGATGGAGGCCAAATAAATATCTGAAGCCATTAGGAGGACATAAAGGTGCCTTTGGGAAATAGGGAGGGTTTGATATTAGAAAGATATTAAAAAGCCATACTATGATTGAAGGGTCTGGTTTTAGAAGGAAGACCCACCTGCTCAGGACAGCATTTTTGCTGCTGCTACAGCTACCTGGGAAAGACTCAAGAGTTATAATATGCACAGTCTTTTGCAGGCAGATATGAGCTTATTTCGCAGGAGCTGACCAGAAGCCATTCTGCTATGACAGCATACCATCAAGCACTTGGTAGTAAGCCTTGCTGCAAAGCAGTGTGTATTAGATTAGGCAACGTACCCTTCTCATGTGGCCCCAAGTCCGCAGGCTGACCCAGAATGCAGGCTACAGTAAGCTCACATCAGTTTGCAAATGGGCGTGCACATACACTCACAAGAAAAAAAAAAAAAAAAGAAAGAAGAAAGATTTCAAGACCAGTGTGCAAATGAATCCATCAGCTATGAGGTAGGAAGAACTGAGATTTGCAAGATCGGGGATGAGCATCAGTCCCTGAGAAGCAGTTGGGAAAAATAACAGGAAGATGGAGCTTACGGTGTGGGGAGATCAACACCAGACATGCTCGGTCAGAGAAGGGGTACTGTGAAGCCCCAAATTTATAACAGATGCTTCTTTTCAGAGGCAGCTCTTTAACTGAGATACATTGGAAATGTGAGACGTATAATGTGGTACAGGTCTTTGTGTAATAACTTCTGTCACAGCGATTTGAACAACTTTTTTTTCTAGTGATTTGAATGCAATACTCATTTCAAAGTCAATACAACTCAGATACTAATACCTGGCTTCAGTCATATACCTCAAGATAGCTGGTACTCACATAATCACATTTGCATTGTCCAATACAAGTATATTTGCAGTATATAAGTTATTACCTTCTATCTTTCATTCTCTTCTGATTACATATAAATAATATTTAATACTTTTTCCCTTAAACTTTTCAAATACTACTTTGGAAAGGGAGAAATTTTGTTTGATGAAAGGCCACAAAGACAAAAAGGTGCTTGCTACAGATATGTAAAAAATACTGCTATTTCACTTTGCCTCCTATCAATTTATTTTTTTTTATTTAACTCTTCAATGGATGATGTATGCTTTGGCTGCAGCTTACAACAGATTGTATTACTGATACAGACTATTCACTGTGTTATTTCCTGTGATGCATGTAAAAATATTAACTAATCAATTTATGTGTCTCTGAGATGGACTACAGATTATTTTCTCCAATATACCTGGAGAAAAAAAATCAACACTTGAAAGAACTTGCTTAATATCCTAAAATGTTTCTAGAAAATGATATGCATTGGAATTCAGAAAGTGCTATGACTCAATCTTTTAGTAAGATTTTGTCAGAACTGAAACTCTTCTTACTCATCATATTTTTATTCTCACATCTACAGGACTTTTAGGAATGGACAGATCAAATTGCACATATTTATATAAGTGCATATTTAAGTCTTCTAGTTGTACATTGTTAAATTGGTTGGTCTCTTATTGAAATTAATTTCTCATCTTCACAGAGTAGAAAAAAATCTACTTTGTATATTTATCATAACTCCAGCAATGGCATCTGGAACTTTATGACCTTACTTTTTGTGAGCATCTTTATGACCTTCACTTTTTGTGCTGATTAAATTGGGCATAATAGCGAGAACATATTGACTTCACTTAAGCAATTGGGGAAACAGGACAAATCTACAAGGAAGAAAACATATGTAATATACAAGCTTGGATGAAAGCAGCTAAGAAAAGAAAAATAGAAAACCCCCAGCAGCCTTTCTAGAGATTGTTTTTGAATGTCCTGCATCTTCTTTTTTAATTTATTTCTAACTTTAAGTTTACATCACTGAAAGTCATCAACTTTGCTGACATACACACCAATCATTGACTTTACAGATGCCTAAGAATGAGAAATATCAATTCAAACCAAAGCAAGGTAAAGCAGATGTTTTGCAGTACTCACCTTAGGCACCCTGTGGCATTGCGCAGCACCTGGGATGAATGGAGTTGTATTTTATGATCATCCTGGAGCGGAGAGTTTTCCCATCCAGAGTGAGGGATGATCACTGCATTGGTCAACACTGCGAGGGCATCCTGGATGATTGGCATTTTCAGTGCATCACAGGAGGATAGATTCCAGAGAACTCCTACAAAGAATTAAAAGTACTAATAATTAACATTAAAAAAAAAAGTTTAAATAGTTTTTGTTTTAAAAGACCCAAACCATAACAATATATTTCACAGCATTGGTGTGCTTAATTAAGCTGTTTCTGTCAAGAATAAACCAGACTATATGTAAATAGGGCTGACTGATACCTGCACACTTTTGCAGTGGGAATACAGCTTCGAATACACAACATGTAGTCACAGCAACCTTGGAAATTTCTCAGAGCTAAGCCTAAAAACTGAGCAGCTGGTTATGATCTAGGCCTACACAGGCTGTGAAGCACACATGAAATGAAGGAGTATTACAAGGAACTTTTTAGGGCTTGGTCTTCAGATATCTTCTTTGTAAGTAAAATTAATAAAAACAAATAGCAGAAAACAGGTTCTGATTTATACTAAAACTTCCACTGTTCATAGATACATATTGAGAGAACAAAATCACCCTGTGATCTTCAATGTAATGCAAGTAACTGTCTAGGCTAGTTGGTACTATAAGCAAAAAGACTTTCCTCACAACCTGATACAGCAGTATGGTATTATCCAAACCTTCAACAAGTAATTTTTCATTTTGTAAATATTTTACTATACAAATGTACAGACAATTATTGTTTTTATATAGAAACAAGCTTAATGGTGTAATGCACAAGGAGATTTACTGAAGTTCAAAAAAAACCCAAACCCCCTTCTCCTTCAATTCATAATGTGCCAAAGAAAAGGAATAGAAATCAAGAGCCAAAGCTTTCTGAGCACGGCTGCAAAGATCAAGGTCACTGCTGATGTGTGACACAGAAGCAGGCAAGAAATTGTTGGGAGCAAAAGACACCCTGCTTTCCATTCCCTTGTATATATTTGTGTACTTGCTGGGAAAGCATATTTGATTTTTGTGCTGTGTCAAGAGCTTGCTGCTGCTGGGCAGCTACTAGTTCTTGGGGAAGCTGGAGTGCAATATGTGGTTATGAAGAATGAGTGGCCTTTATTTTAGGCCAGCATCCTCCCAGGAGCAGCTGGAAGAGCAAGCCTGACTCTTCATCACCTTCCCCTTGCCAACATTTGTCCTCTTCTCTAGAATCCAAACCTACTCCTCCCTAGTCTCCTTCCAAAAGGACAGAAGCTTGGCCCCATACCTGGCCTCCAGTGGCAAAAATGAGTTTTGACTTTATGTCCATCAAGTCTTCAACCAAAAGAGAAAAATTATTATAATCACTGTATATAGGTGGTTACAAGTATGAAGGCTATAAAAAAAGTCTAAGTGAGTGGTAGGGAGCAGAAAATGCTGAAGGAAGACCTTAGGACAGACATTTATAAATATAGGCAGCAAGAACACCACTTGCTCAAGGCTTTCTTTAGCATTCTGTGGTTAGACAGAGCAGTGTAATTAACAGGAATCAACCTACATTTTTGGCTTTCCCTTTAAAATAAACTGCAGTTATACAATTTTACGTTTAAATTATTTTATATGGAACTGTCTGCAAAGATGATTACACAGTTTAATGGAAAAATTTTGATCCGCATACTAATAAAAAAACACATTAAAATAATCTGCATGAGGCAGAGAGACTTTACCTACAGACCAAAAAAAAAAAAAAAAAAAGCAGAAATAAGAATACTGTTCTTATTTTCATTTAAAAAATGCTACTTTTTAAAGAAAAGAGCCATCTTTAAATTTTGTTCTGAATGTTTTTATGAAAAGGAATTCCATATTTAAAGGACCTTCATAAACATATTTATACTCACTTTTCATGACCTGTTCTTGGCAAGCTTTATTGGCACATCTACTATTCTTGAATAGAATCATAGAATCATAGAATAGACTGGGTTGGAAAAGACCTCCAAGATCATCAAGTCCAACCCCTGATCCAACTCCAATTACTATATCATGGTACTAAGGGCCACGTCCAATCTCTCTTTAAAAACCTCCAGGGATGGTGAATCCACCACCTCTCTGGGTAGGCCGTTCCAATGCCTGATAACCCTCTCTGTAAAGAATTTCTTCCTAACATCTAACCTAAACCTCCCCTGGCAGAGCTTGAGCCCATGTCCCCTTGTCCTATTGTTGGTTGCCTGGGAGAAGAGACCATACCTAGCTTTTTGCTGGTTTTAATTAGTAAAAACAACAATGTAGTTGCCTTTTTTTTTTACATTTATCTAGACAGATGTAAATGATATGCATGCTATAAAAGCAGAGAATCAGAATGCAAATCTTTCCCCTTTTTTGGGTTTAACTTAGTTCTTATGTAAGACAATATGCTGCATCTTTGTGAAGAAGTCCTATTTTGAAAGTGAAGCAGCAGAGTGCTTTGATGGCAAAAAATCAGTACTTTGGGCTTCAAGAACTAGTCATGAACTGGAAAAGCAGAAAAGAACATAAAAGAAGCAAACACAAGAGACTTATTTAGTAAAATGCTCAAAATGTATATGTCTACACTATTTTCTATTCACTTCAGGTTCTTGCTAATTAAAAGACAACTCACATAAACACCATAGTAAGTTGAAACTGAGGAATAGTTGAGATGCCTAGAAATATTCTCCAAGCCCTCTTTCTCTCTGGTTTCACAAACCGGAAATTAAACCTTCAGAGTAAGAGTCTGATAGGATCACCAGGCTAAAATAGCTATTCTACCTTCCCCTAAAATGATTTGAAATCAAGGCAGAATCAAGCAAAATGGCACTGCCCAGTAAGCCTGGTGCCATCTTCAAAGTTTTTGCTCTTCATAGTTTTAAGGTGTGAGATAATCTTCTTCCACCCTAGAACAATGAATTTTATATAACTTTAAGACTGAATACTGCCAACCACACAAATGAAAAAACCCACCAATTTTCTTCTGACAAGTTAAAATTTATTCTCAGAAGCAGTAAGTCTGCTACTTGCTGAGGCTGGCGTTCTACATGCCTCATTGTAACCTTCCTTAATTAAGGATTTGCAGTTATGAAAGGGCACTGGCAATTCACTTCCCATTGTTTTGGCTGAGGATGACCTGGAGCTAGATTTATGTGGGGTCTGAGAAGATGATCCATTGCCTTGACTTTGCAAGAGAGAGTGACAATAAAATAAATCTTTTACCTAAGGCACTTCACATTATGGAACTACCTGTTCACCACATGACTATGAATATATTTTTCAAGCATGCAGACAACATACCCTTTCAGACTACAGTAAGAAGCTGGTTACTGAGACATTTGACACCTCACTCTGAAAGCCCTTGACTGAAATGGGTTTCTGAGCACAAGTCTGCAACAACCTCTGAGGTGCCTTGACTCCCTCCTAAAGAATCTGCATGTCATCAGATGCCCCCAGGAAGGGAAGGGACTGGACTCACCAGTGACTCTTGACAAAGGGTGAGACTCACCCTGCTGTATACTAGAAGAGAGCTGTTAATCCAACAACTCACTAGTCCAACTCAACAGTTTAGCATTTGCAGACTGACTCTTGTAAGACATATGAAATAAAGAACAAATCAGTGTTGAACATCTCTTACTTAATCACTTGCATTCGTAGTATCTTTTCTCCTTGCTTTTAAAGCTGTGAGGCACTTAGAGTAGGCATTTTTTGTCCCCTTTGCAGATCCCTTAGGTTGTACTGGATGCCTTGTAGAAAAACAGCTACACCAGACTGAACATATCTCTAGTCACAGGTTGAAGTTTTTCACCCTTACATATAAAAACTTGAAGTACAATGAAAAGGTATCTTGCAATCTCATTTTAAGCTTAAAACTTAGGAGAAAGTGGTATTCAGAAGGTATTCAGTTGGTTCCAGCTGGAAGATGGATTTTGTATCCGAGTATCAACTACCAGTCTGGCAGATACCAGATGAAGGACTTTTAGAGGAGTTTACAGGAATGCTTGCTATGGAGATCTTATTGCATCAAGTTACATCATCTGAAGTAGCTTATCAGAGGACATGCATCTGCTATGGTCAAGAGGTTATTTATCGCATTAAATGTAAATCATCTTTTCTAAGAAGGCCTTTCACAGATAACAACAACCAAATTTAAAAAATGCTTATAAATTTTGAAGAAAGGTTATAATTGACTTTTTAAAAGACACAACTCCACAGATATAGTTCATTAAAAAAACTACACATAGATTCTAAAATCTATTAAGGCAATTTAGGTTTGTTGCCACTGTTAGAGGGAACTGAGAGAACAGAGAACCAGGAAAGTTTTTATTTAACTTTCTCTTAGACAAAGTCCAGAAGATTGAAAACAAGACCAACCCTTTTAAAAGCACAGTCCAGGCTGATGAGATGTTACTACTGTTTAGCAGACAAAGCCATACTTTCAGCTTAGAAACAGCATTTCTTCTTACATAAATTAATTTAAGCTATTACAATAGATACCACACCACTTACCCTAAAGGATCAATGGATTAATGGAGCAGTCTTAGCCAAAACACCATAATCTCTGAATCATGCTGTAGCTCAAACTCATCCTGATTAAACACTTCAGAGCATTTTTCCAGTGTTTTAATCAAACTGGTACTCACATATGTATACCTATAGTCAGATATAACTGAAGACCTGATAAACCACATGCTACCCTTATTCCATTCAAAGTTAAGAAAACAGAGATCATACACTTCTATGTATGATATGTATGTAAAAGAATATTATCCTAGTAAGGGAGCACGTGCAAAATCAGGGAAGTCTAACCAATTATTTAGCGCATGATTTAATGCTAACTCAAATTATAACTTTTATATATATAAACAAACCTCTTAGAACAACTTAGACTACAAATATAAATGGAAGTCAAGAAACTGGACAAGTCATCTTTTCCAAAAAAGCATTACCCCTGCTACACTGCCACTATACATATATTATATTGTGCTGCAAAATATGTACTTGCCCAAATAAATGATATGATAAAGAAATTGTAAGTAAATGAATATTATTAGGAGAAATAAGACTTTGATTCTTCTCAATAATGGATGTTTAAGTCAACCTTAAATTTATATTATGGTTTTGCTTATTAAATATTCTTTGTAAAAATAAAAATCCAAAAGTCTTCCAACACATCCAGGTTTTTCTTTTCCATCATAATTCAATAGTTCGGTCATGGACTGATGCAGAAAACCATTTGAAACTGCTGGGAGGTTGCATCACAGGAAGAGTGAACAGAGCATTGGCAGGCTTTTTTGTTTATACGCTGAAGGCAAAGGGATACTACAGGGAGTCTCCCTCATGAACATGCCAATTAAGATTGAAATCTGAGTGCTAAATACTCTGCACAGAAGCCAAGCACAAGGGATCTTTTGCTGGAGTCCTTAGGAAAAGCATTTTCTACCCCAAGCTCTCATTTGCTGGCAGCTTTGGCACTTGGAGCCCCCAGTGTAACTGCAGGGCTGCTCTGCAGAGCTGGATCCACTCCCTGGCAGCAGATGTGGGCTCCCGATATATTACAGCGGTTCTGCTATAGAGATGCTGGATATCAACTACAACATTTCTTAATATAAAGTGCAATAAGACTTCACAACCAGCTCAACCGTCAAGGTGAGGAACTGGCTTGGTAACAGATTTTCTGTAGGAAACAAAAAGTGGCTGATTTGAATTCTGGCACCTGACCAACTCACAAGCTCATAAGGCAAGCTCCTTAAAAGCACACTGTGAAAATAAGTTTAAAATTGGCATAACAGACAAGGAATTTTCACCAATTTTCTTGAAATATTTTTTTATCTGGTGAGTGAATATCTATACATACCTTCCTGTAATTCACTTATTTACACGCAGAGGTGGTTTTCTATCTGTATATAGAAATATAGCTGATGTAGGAAAAGTCCACATTGAGAAAGACCAGCTTTCAGTAAAAGTCATAAGCAGACAAAAGCTTAGAGAACACTAAGGAAAACCGCAGTGAGAAGACTTTTTTTTCCTTTGCAGACATTCATAGCCTTACAAAGCAAAAGCTTCCACAGAGGAGAAGGATTATTGTGATCGGGTCTTTTTTGTTTTTACAAACATGGCTTGATCTTGACTACATAGAAGTATACACCACATATAGTATAAAGAATATAAACATTTCCTCTGAAAAACTAACTCTTTCTTTCTCAATTACTGCTCTTTTTATTCCAAAATTACATCTCTGATTTTATTAAAACAAAAAGGAGGGACCAATTTTAATATTGCTTAAAACCAAATTCTGTCCAAATGCTATTGCATTAACTAAAAAAGTCTGTATTCCTTGCATGGGACTGAATTTTTGACCTAAGGTTGCTCCTCTCTTTCTGCTGTACACTTCAAATTAACACATAACTGTGAAAAGGAAGAACTGTCAGACAAGAATATTAGCCAGCTATTAGCTTTCATGGTAAACAGTAGAGGAATTACTACAAGAATTGATTTAAGTTACTGTGGAAAGATCAGTGGTTCCTGCCTAACTTGCATTCTAGCTGATGAAATTAAATAGGTCCTATAAAACACAGAAGCCACACCAAAAGTAATTTATTTTAAGTGAGAGAAACGCAGGAAAATATAAATCAACTGCTTTCAAACAAAATGTTATCCTAATACATGACTAACAGCAACACCATTCCAAATTAAATACTTTATTAGAAATCAAAGAAATCAAACAAGGATGGATATATGAATGGAAAGACTTTTTTTTCAGTGCTTACACACATATTTTACTGAATAATTTTTTCTAGCACCCAAAATCAAAATATATGTTTGATAACACATCCTAATACAGAAAATAAAAATTTTATACTTAAAGTTGAACATTAAATTACATCTCTAAATACAAAACTCCTTTTTGATAAGAACCAATTAGAAAGTCGGTCCTATCTATAAAGTTGCACCTATGTGCAAAATGAAAGACTCAGTGTATAGCTGCTAAAAAAAGAAAACAAACAAACAAAAGAAACACTTATTTATTAGCCAAATTGTTACCTAGGAAAAAGACAGCATTGAAAATAGGATTATTTGGGACAGAAAAAGGGAGGTTGGCCTTTGAGTCTAAAAATAATAAATAAATTTTTTAAGAAACAGTATTCACAGTGAAAAAAGTAATTTGATCATAGAATGAACATGTTTCACCATATCCTTAAACTTTCATTTTGCAAACAAAAAAGTGAAACATTCTGACCTGTTTTGAAACAAAAACTATATTATATAGTTTATATATTTAGAATATATACATTATATTCAAAATATAATTTGAGTATTTTGTGTTGCAAATCGCAAACATATCAAACTACAAAGTGGTTTTAAACTGCAAGCATTTTAATACTCCATCATTCAGGCAAGGGCATCAAAATTTTTCCAAAGGATTATGACTTGCTGAAAAAGTTCAATGTGGCTGGTATGTCAAGCCATATGATGCAACAGATGTCCTCTATTCATCACTCCAGAAAACCTTGTTTGATATTTCCTCTTAAACTTAAGATTTGACCAAAGTAAAAAAAAAAAAAAAAGGAAAATCATTTATGTAGCATATTAACATGCAAATTATTAAGTCAGTTTCACTGCCACATGAATCAAGACAACTTGAATGAATTTTCCATAGGAGATTCATCTCAGTGATTGTACAAGGGAAAAATAGTTAATTCCCATTTAGAGAAAAAAAGGAGAGCAAAAAGGGACCACCCTTGTGCTGGGACTGAGGGTGGTAAATGCAGGACAAGTGAACAGAAACTTGCCTGTGAAACAGGGAGAAGGAAGCAGCTGTGACGGGAAAACTGATGAAACCATCCACAAGCAGATTCATGAGAGAGAGGAGAGGGACTGCCCTGGCAGGGCCTTACCACTTTTCCCAGCTGAGACCTTGGCACCCTAGTGACTGTCTCTCTCCCATTTACCTCTGGGAAACGGGCACTGTGAAACTCAGGAAGGTGTTGTATTGCTGTTTAACAGCATGTTCCCTTTTATCTATAAAAATTCTTTGGATGTAACACCTTAAATGATAAATTGGTGCCCCAGCCTGTTGCTAAGAAAGCAGGGCAGAAGATTTGAGAATGCATCTATTTTAAAACCTCTCCTTATTTAACTGGGAGCAGCAGGAGGTGAAGTAGTTAACCTGATAATTCAGAAAAAGTTGAGAACAACCTTCCATGAAGACAAAAGATTCTGTCAGTGGGTTTTCTCATTTTCAGAGCCAAAACAGTCACAACATATTGAGAAACAGGGCAGAGATTGTCTTATAATTAGATAGTAAATTGTAATAGATTTGGTGTAAAACGATCCAGTTGAATTGTCAGTATTGTTTGCCTAAGTGTTATTTGATAAGACAGCATCATTTCTGAAGCAAAGTTACATAATTTATTAAATTACTTTTAGATTTGTTGTTACATACTATAAATAGGATGTGTTTTGAATGACTCTGGAATTTCTTGAAGATATCATAGCCTATAAGTTGGAAATTAGTTTCCTAACAACATACTCGTGTAAACTGTACAGCGTTTTACCTTCCTGTTTTACAAGGAAAATGATTACAAAGATTGGATGTCTCTGTAAGTGGTTCCCCACTGGGTTCACGTGAAGACTTTAAAAAAATATTAATTAATTCCTGCCCTGAATTTGTCTGGAAATCACTTCCACATTTCTAGAAACGATGGTGATATTTTCTGTAGGTGATGTTAAAATCTAAAATTTAAACTGCCACACTGTAGAATCATAATGTAAAGTATAACAGCATTCCTCTTCATATGGCTGTGCCTTGTTATAGCACATCCACTGAAAATGAAATGTCAGCTTATTAGTCTGGAGAAGCACAAATAGGTATTTTAAGTTCTTTCTGAAAATTATGAAGATGCAATAGCAATCTTTAGAGACTCTCTGTAAAACCTTAAAGTAACTGAT
The DNA here is from genome assembly GCF_036250125.1 of Pseudopipra pipra. NCBI lineage: Eukaryota > Metazoa > Chordata > Aves > Passeriformes > Pipridae > Pseudopipra > Pseudopipra pipra. The sequence goes on from NC_087549.1 coordinate 73,846,486, forward strand.
GACTGGAGTGGAAAAACAGAGCAACCATGCAGCCCACTAACCTGTCACTGCCATTGCCAGTAACAGGCCAAAGGGTTTGTACTACCTTGGTAAAGTTCAGTTGCTTGAAGTTGTGTTGGGGTACTTGGACTTTCAGCTTGATTAAACTGAGCAGCTGCTTCTGCAGACCAGGGTAACTTCATTTGTTTTGCTTTTGCTTAGCTTTGATAATGGTGCAGCATAAGTCTAATTTTATAAAGGCAGAAGTAACAAGTAGTTTTTCTGAGTTCAGCAAATCCTTGGTTTCCTTTTTTCCCCATAACAAGACTTTAAATGTGACAGCAAGGAACCATAAACTAGCCTATGAAAAGTTTCGGCTGTGAGATTAAATGCTTTGTTTTTACAGCAACCTGATATTTGTAGGGGATTTGATGGAATTTATATGAAATTCTCATGGCTCACAAAATTCAGGGCAGAGATTGAAAAATACCTTGCTTAAAAGTATCTCAAGCAAAGGGAGGGAGTCAAACTATTATGAAACATTGGGAAAATGAGAAGGCTTTTGTGCTTGAAGAAAGAAATACTGGAGAAACTGTAATATGTAATTCCTCATTGAGTCACTGGTTTCGATTCAGAGTAAAAAGATAGGAATTTTAAGAACACAAATAATGTTGTTAACATTAAAAACAACTTTTATTTAAAACACCTAATTAGAAGTAAATTAGGTGAAAAGATTTAATCAAGTTTTAAAATTGACTGTGGTAGGATATTGTACTTGCAATTACATAAATTTAGAGACAGAGTAGGAAATATTTATTAGAGTTAATACCCTTCAAATCTACACTTTGAATGAAAAGCATTTAAAACACACAAGCAAACATTAGTGCCTAAGCAAGTAGATTTGAAATATGTGAATCTCATTCTACATCTGTTATTTAAAAAATAATTAAGCTTAAACTCTGTAAGTCACCTGCCTCTGTGTTTGGTAAGTTCCTCAAAACACTTGTTTATAAGTTATTACAGAATTTGCTTATGTGCAGAGGAGACTCTAAGCAAGATATGAATGAACATATTTTCTTGCCAAAATCAAACCAAACACTTCTGAAAGCAGTGCTAGCAGTTACCTATCTCCATGCTTAACCTTTCTAATTTCCTTGACTTGACAGGACATAGTGATCAGATATCAGAGGCAGAGGAGAATCAAATTCACAGAGCTGCATCTTAAAAGGCAGTTTGTATACTTTCTGCATTTATCCCGTCTCCATTTTCTTTAACTACACAGAGTTATGAGCCCCAAATGATACTGGGCAGTCTTACTCTTTTAGGTAAGCATATATTGAACCAAAGTCACATCAACCTTGTAGCAGCAGTCTTACCATGGTCACGCCATCATGACAATTTAAACACATATATGGATTTTCATGTTGTCTGTTTGAAAAGTTTGTGATAGCCAGGATACGTATCTGAACCTAAACCACGGAACTTTATAACCTAATTTTCAGTTAATACTGAAATCCTTTCTTTGGTTCCAAAAGCAACCTCTTTATACGTTTATTTTCCTTCCTATCTTTTTATATTACATATCAAAAGCTGTTAATTAATTAGGCCTTTCACTGGCCAAGTGGCCTTATACTTGCATTGCTCCATTACAAAACCTGAATACAATTAAGGAATGGGACATTTAATAGGATCAATACTGGAACATCTAATATAAACCTGCAAAGAAAAGGTACATCAAGGTAAAGTACTGTAAGAATGCAGCTCATGGAAGAGTTTGATTCTTCTTCACTTAAGTTTGTGGGAAAGTCACCTCTGAGTGGGATAAAACAGCCTTTACTCATTTTCAAATCAAATTTCCAGAGAGCAATAGGGTTACAAATAAGTGCCACCTCTAAATGAATGTTTATATCACAATAAAATTTCACATCTGTGTTTACACACTCCAGTAACTAAGCTAATGTCAAGGGCACTTTTGCAGAAAATTATTAAATTGATAAACTGCTTCAAGATCCCAAGTACTAAATAGTCAACCCTTTGCCATAATATATGATTTACTATACAGAAAGTCACAAGTCTAATACCTTATGAAGTCAATTAGAAAATAACATCACAAATAGGAAACAACCGCAGGCCCGTAATTTTGATTTTGAGAACCCCCAACAGGAGAATTGCTCTTGTACTAGGAAGTTAAAAATTCTAAAGAACTGGCCAGAATTACCTAAGAAAATGAAATCAAATTAAATTTTCCACTGAAGGAAACCAAAAGGTCCATTTAAATAGAATACTCCCTTAAACGTGCTTTACATATCACTGCAGGCTCACTAACTTGCAACTACACAGATTAGCAAAGACACATACTAGGCTCAAAGGGACCCTTCTGGAGTCTTGACTAATCTGCCAATAATTTATGCACATACTAATAAGCAGTATGCAATCAAAAACGAGGTTTCACCAGCACTGGTTAACTCAAACCAGATAGATATAAGATGGACAACATGTAATTGCTTCCAGTAACACTGAGAGACTATCAATAAGGTTATAAATTATAAAAATATGGCAGCTACTAAAACCAGAACAGAAATGTAAAATGACTACATAATAATGTTGCATAACATGAGGTGACAACAGAGGACCAACCAAGCCAAAACACAAACTGGCCACAGCTGAAATTAAAGACAACACTAATGAATACCGGAACCCAAAGTCTGGGAAGTAAATGAAATTTTTTTCCTGCCCAACCTGACTGTGGGCCAAAGCTATCTGGACAACTAGTGCTTCTTTGAGAGAAATATTTTGCACAAAATATAATATTTTACAGGCATGGAATAGATGCTTTTTGTTTCAGTGAAGAAAAATGTGAATGAAACACACAGAGTCAATATCTACCTATCTGCATATAGTATATATGCTTAGTGTTAGTTTATGCTTTTTTCCATTTTTTTAATAAATGTGATAATTTTTATAATTTATACATTTTCAGTAGACAATAGTTAAATCTCTGACACTTTACTGTCAACCAAAATAAGCAGGAGGCTGGCTGCTAGCACAGGAAAAAACAATTTCTCCTGACATTATTTATAGCTATAGCTCTTTATCATTATGTGCTTTCTAAAAGTGGATTATCCAATTTTACCTTTCAATCAAAAATGGTATGTACAGTTTGAAAATAGGTGAAACAGTCATAAGGGCCCTCTTTAAATGGAGTTTTTTTTCTATTCAGCTAGCTTATTGTTCATAGGAAGAAACTGTTTTTCTAGTTGTGATGGATTTTGTTTGTCAAGAACGAGAAGCATAGCAGTTTAAATAACTTTATCTGAGACAGATATCCAGTTATTCAATGGAGCTGATGGAACAGGGAGCAAGGACTAGTTAAATCACAGAATCATAGAATGCTCTGGGTTGGAAAGGATCTAGCAACAGCTGCTTGACTTCACCTTCTCCACAAGGCATTCATGGGATTCTTGTGTTATCCTTGCTAACACGTCACATTTCTCATGTAATTTTTTCCCCCTGACAGCAAAGCAAATAGAAAGAATGCTAAAATAGAATTTTGTGGAAGGGTTCATAATTAACTCGGGAAAGGCAAGAGAATCAGAAATCAGTTACTCATTTTCATTATTGCCAAGTGAAAACATTTCTTTCTACCATCTGCAGGATCTGTGCTAATTTTGTACTGTGTTCTTGTCTATTTATATTTATTAGAAAAGTGTTAACATTTAATTATTTTAAAATAGAAGGCTTTTATTTTTTCCTATTAACAGAAGCTACTGTGGGAACTAGTAGCAGAGAGATGGGGTGAAAAGATGGCTAAGTTAAGTACGGCATGTCCAGCTTACACTTATTTATTTTCATTTACAGATCTACAGGCAACAAGATACTGTAATTCTGGTTCTCCTTGAGTCTCTGGAAATTACCAGAGGCTTTAGCCATGCTGGCATCTCTATTTCTAACAGAGTAGTTCACTTTCACATAAATGTATACATCCATTTGCATACCTCAGTTTATCCACATTCTTCTAGTAAAAACCTGTGACTATGGAAGTGTTTCTGTAAGAAAAATCTTTCCATATCTTAGGAAGCAGTTCCTAGGCATTAACACCATTTAACTTCATAACAGCCAGGGAGCACAGTTCCCTCATTGCTTCTACATGGGAGCCTGCACTGAAATCATTTGCTTGACATGAGAGAGCCTTGAAGCTCTAATACTTTGCTATAAGGTTAAATTTGTGCATCCAAAAATTGGAGCATGGTAAGGTTTTCAAGTATTAGCCCAAGACCTCTGCTACTGAAGAGGAGAAAGACAAGATAAAGGACAAAGTGAAAAACTCTGTTTTCGAGAGATTATGCCAGAAAGAACTATCTGGAAAAGAGGAAAAGCCACAAATGGTGCTGAAGGCAACTCTGACAATCAAGGAGCTACTAGGATAGAAAGCTGGTCTGTAGGTTTAAATATCCTTCCAAAGCCAGTCTTGAGATTGCTGGAAATTTAAGTTATAATCTCCTTAGAGAGAAGCAACAAAAAGGAAGAAAATGTGCATGTTTGAGGAAGAAACTAATATCAGAACTTTCGCTCTGTTTGGTGAGTGCTGTACGGTACTTGGGGCAGGCAATGAATGCTTCACTGCTACCAGACAAATTGAGCTGCTAAAAAACCACTCCTGCTCATATTTCTTCCCTTGCAGCTGAGTGCCTATTCAGAGTGATTCACACCTTCATCTTGCCACATTTCTGGACAGGTCATTTATACCTGATAGGCCCAGTTCCCCATCTGTAAAACCAAGATAACGACACTTCCCCACCTAAGAGAAGTGCTCTGAGGACAAATGCTGGAGGAGTATTTAGGGGCAGCAATGTCAGAGCCTGTATGAATTCCTAAGGCATGAACTTCATGTCCTCTCTAAAAGTAACAAACAAGTGCAGCTTTTATATAGACAGGATGCACAATGAACATGCGATAGAAAGGCTCAAGGTATTATGTTTACTCCCAAAACAGACATTTGCTATTACTTTCTCTGTATCTCCTTCAGGCTATAGTGACCCTACTGAAATAATCACTTTCCTGCCACCTCAGCTCAGGAAGGCTGATGGAAAGCATGAAGAAATTCTTTTATTTTTCCTTGTGCCTGCCACCAAATCAAATCTTTTCATTACTGAGGAATCTGCTGCAGGAGCTACCCTTCCTTCCCCAGAAAGGGCAGAAGGAAGGAATTGAGCTGGGGTAGCTGTCATACCACAAGATTTTACAAGAAAAAGCAAAGGAGAACTGATTCAGATGTGTGACTTCAGCCTGTTTCCTAAGAGATGCAAGATGAGAGCTGCAACTATGAGCCTTACTTTGAAAGGACACTTTGCAGAATACTACCACAACCAGGTTTGCATTTTGAAAGCAAGGACTAGTTATTTACATTCTGAAAGGCACAAAACAGGGCCAGGGCAAGCAGTGGCCTTCTGGGATGTACTGGCTATTAAAAACAAACAAAAAACCCAATACGAAACCAGGAATAAAATCTTGAAATACCACTGGCTTTGATTCCATTCCTCAGGGTCACCATCTCGCTTTTCTCCCCTTTCATACATGTCCAACACTCCTGATGCTCACCATCCCTGGGAGCTGCATCTACCTGTACAAAGGCAGGTTACTGCCTACCACTGAAGGTCAGGACCTACTCCTCTTGGCAATAACACTTTGAGGGCATTCTAGCCCACACATCCTTTCTTTCTGTGGGAATTTAGGAAAATTTAACAACATTCTGTGCAATGGAATCAACGTAAACCATAGCCCCGTATATTTTCTTAAAATGACCTAATGACATTATGTGTTCCATTTACAGATGTTATGGGGAGTGTCACTGTGACTGCTCAGGTGTACTGCTGATGTTTATTAGCAGTTTGCTTCTCACTACTCAGAAAAAATAGGAAAAATGTTCGCTGGAGCCAGGACACCAACAACATAACCAAGGGACAAAAAAGTAAGTTGAATCTAAAGTAGTGGTTACACTTTATTAGATCTGTCAGTAATTCTATCACTCTACAGGAGGCATTATCTCAGCTCATGTAACCCCATATCTCTGCCCCACTAATCCTGACTAACAAGTAGGAGGTGATAAGTGTTGCAACTAAGACACAAAATTAAATATAAAAATCTACATTTAATAAACACCATGCAGTTTATTCAGACACCCTCAAGAAAGGAACCTGGAGCCAACCAAAGGATGATAATCCTATCAATTGTATCCTAAATGAGGCCTGAAACAAAAGGTAAGTAATTTCTGCAGAAGCATAGATAACATGCACTCTGATGATTCTGTGACAGAAATGAGACATTTTCTTACATATTTTAGTAGGAAAATCATAGCAAAAATACAGGCATTGAAAATAGGATGACGAAAATATTTCTTATTTGTAGCCTTAAGTTAATCACCACACTGATATTAACAATCACATAAAATTAAGTCACAAAGTGAAAAATAAAAAAACCACCATCTAGCTTCTGTTGTGCATATTAAATAGGATAACTTAGGGGCAAGGGGAAAAAACACCTCCAAATGTTTCAGATCAGCCCTGTTTGACAGCATTCCTGTATTTCTGAACACCACCTCCACTCCCCTCCCCCTTGAATTTCAGAAGGGACAAAGTCCAAACAATCTTAAAAAGACCAGATTCTACTCTATCAAGAAAAAAAATAAACTCTCACTACCTGCATGCTCTGTGTATAGCACATCACATAGCATGGTATCAAATTTCAGAAACAAAAGCTTAAGAAGATGATGTTGTCCACCTCTCCAACACAGTATTCCATTTTCCTATGAGAACCTCAAGAAAGGTAGAAAACCCCCAAACAAATTCTCCTTCTCACTATATAGGATATAAAAGGAATGAGTAACAGCTTCTAAGCAAATTCAGTAAAATATAACTTCTGCATGGGCAGCCCTACACCAGACAGGAGGGAGAGGATTCCCACCACAACATATTTATGTATGGAGCACATCTCTTGCAAGAGCATTCATGGCTAACCAAGAACGAAGTGAACCAGCAATCATAGGCTTAAGCCATGCCTACATCTATAAACTGCATGATACTGAAAGCTATTCATACATTACATATATCCAAAGGGCTTGAAAGTTTTTTGTTATGGGAAATAATATTGTAACAAAATACTTACTGATGGAGTAAGTGGCATGCAGCACAGAACTATGCTTGCGAGACTGATATACAGTTTGAATAAAAATATTGAAAGATTCAAACCTGTGACCAGTTCTCTGATTTCCAAATCTGTAGTCTTGCGGAGTAACCGTACTAATGCTGGGATACCACCACAGTTTTTCAGAGCAATTTTGTTGTCATCATTTGCCTTCCCATATACCAAGTTTCTCAAAGCTCCACAGGCACTACGGTGGACTTCTGTCATCCGATGGTCCAACAGGTCCACCAGTAACTGTATTCCACCTTGTCTTCTTATCTGAAACAGGCCAAAATGATAATCATAAAGTTAGAGAATGAATATTGATATTAATAAAAGCTATCCAATGAAATTAAGCTGTGGTTTATGCAGGCTGTGGGCCAGCAAAGGTGTGCTGGTAGCACTGCAAAGCTGCTACATTACACTACTTTGATTCCTTGTATTATTTTTCCAGTGGCGACATAACTGTACAAACTGATAAACCTGAACCTCTGTAAAAGCAGTCAAAGTCAGCCAAGAGTGTTGCCTCATGAAGGTTGCTCATGGTTCATCAAGGTTTGCCTTGGCAAGGGTTTCTCCTGCGCAGGAGAAACATCATCTCCTTTAAGAGTGTAACACATCACAAGCTAGAGGAAAAACCACAAGACTGTAGTAAACAAAAAAAAAGCACTTAATGTCATAAAGTTTTAAGTAGTCCTGCCTTCACATTTAATTTCTAGGAATGTGAGCAGCTACTGTAGTCTCAGTAAGGATGCTATATCAACTGAATTGGGATGAGCAAAGATGAAAGCAAAAGGAGGAAGTCTGCACAAACAGACAAGGATGACAAAAACATTGTGGCAAGCTTGTTCTACTAAGATTGAAGGAGACCCTTCAGTGATGTAGGAACAGAAGTCTTATGCATAAACAAAGTGGCCTACAAAATAAATTTCTAATGCGATATCTTATATAAAATATCGTTATAGAAAAAGCACAAAAGTATTTCAGCAAACGATCAAGAAGGTCAAGAATACCAAGTACAATTTATTATAAAATCTATTTCCAACAAATACTTTATTACTCTCTGGCACTATTTGTTTCTCAAACATCAACCACTCTTGAATCTAATTTTAAGAGGCCACATTTATTCAAAACTAACATCCAAAGAGTGCGACGTTTTAGCTTCAAGCAAGTTATACAGACATCTCTGTCAAAAAGTTTCCCCATATGTGTCGTTGGCTGAGGCACAAAGCCAGCCAGGCACTTCAGCTGGTCATTTTACTTTTAAGACGAAAAGGTTTTGAAATATTTGTGAAGCTGTTGTTGCATGGGCATGTGTTCTTGCAGTTCTGCAGAGGGGAGTCATACTGACGTATGGCATTTCATGGATCTAACACTAGCCTTAACAAGGAAAACTTCTGAGTCCTGTGTTACAGTCACAACAACCCCACGCAACGCTACAGGCTTGTGGAAGGTTAGCTGGAAAGATGTCAGTTGTGAAAGGAACTGTCTACAGCCAGCTGAACATGAGCCAGCAGTGTGCCCAGTCTCAAAGAAGGCCAATGGTATCCTGGCCTGTATCAACAACAGTGTGGCCAGCAGGGCTTAGGCAGTGATTGTCCCCCTGTACGCAGCACTGGTGAGGCCACACCTTGAATCCTGTGTCAAGTTCTGGGTCCCTCACTCCAAGAAAGACATTGAGGGGCTGAAGTGAGTCCAGAGAAGAGCAACTGAGCAGCAAAGGGTCTGGAACACAAGTCCCCCGACGACAAGCTGTGGGAACTCAGGTTGTTCAGCCTGGAGAAAAGGAGACTCGGGGGGACCTTACTCCTCTCTACAACTACCTGAAAGGAGGTTGTAGCCAGGTGGGGGTTTCTTCTCCCAAGCAGAAAGTGGTTGGACAAGAGAAAATGTCCTTAAGTTATGTCAGGGGAGGTTTAGGTTGGATATTATGAAAAAATTCTTCACCAAGACAGTTGTCAAACACCGGAACAGGTTGCCCAGGGAAGCGGTAGTCACCGTCCTTAAAGGTATTTAAAAGTCGTGTAGATGTGACACTTAATGATAGACTTTGGAGTTAATGGTTGGACTTGATGACCTTAGAGGCCATTTCTAACCTAAGTGGTTCTATGATTCTACAATTCACTGCAAATAAAGACTGAAAAATGAGTCAGCCCTTGAGGTTCCAAAACTGAGCTATATGAAATTACTCACTGCTGAAACAGAAGTTATCTCTCTTTCTTCTACCAGTTTATCTGGCACATTCTTGTTTTTTTAATAACAGCAAGACCAAAAAATAAAGCACTTGTGTAGTCAAAAAGTGTATATACCAAGATGTTACAGTGTTAAATTAAAATGTTTTAATGCCTATACAGTTACAACACAGCCTTGTCCTAAATGTCAAAATGCTAGTGTTTATATCTTCCCTTAAATAGGCTTTATATGAGTACTTCATGTCCAACTTCCTGAGCAATATGCAGGTCACCTCAAAGACTACAGCAACCACCATTATGTGGAGAGTGCAGAGATATGAATGGACATTGGTAAAATATATCAATGAGAGGCAGAAAAGTTCACTAATCTTTTTGAGAATCTATGCTTCTGCTGCTCAGAGAAACCATGACATCTTTCAGTTTAGAAACCAGATAAACAGGTCAAAGAGAAAAGGTGTTGCAATATATCTCACTGGTCAAAACTTTCCCATGTAAACAGGATGACTTGCAATGAATCAATTAGTTCATTTCCGAGCCGGGAAAAATGTACCAAGTTTATCTGGGAGAGGTGAGCAGTGAGGCTTGTTTGCTTGGGTTTACAATATATCATCATTTAACCTTCATATTAAAATACATTTGCTTCCTCTGCTGACCAGATTTTCAAAACCAACCATGCTACACGAAGAGCCACCTACATGACAAAACAAATGACATCTACTAAACAGACTAGGAACAAAAATTTATGCTTCAGTTTTACAAAAGGTGAATCAACCACTGAGCTTCACACTTCAACCTCTGAAAAGAAACAAGATCTGATAGAAGAAAGAAGACAGTTAAAAATAAATGAGTTGCCTGGTGTGATGAGTAATATCAGGAACGACAGAATGAAAACATGCCTGCTGATCTTTGTGAATTATATTTTCAAAGCACAATATGTTGAATGAATATTTTAATTGCTTCACTGCTAAAAAAAAAGATTAAGAATGAGAAAAATTATTACTTTGTAGCAAAAATTATTCCGGGTACTGTAATTCATCTAAAGACTCTGCCCCTCCTTTCAGAGGGACTGTGCCTATGCTTTTTTCCCCACTCTTCCTCTTGGACACAACCAAATGGCATCTCATGCTCCTCAGCAGTTTATGGATGCTCTCAGGTGACAAGTTTTGCTATTTTCTGCTCATTCTAAGGGGAAATGTGTGGTTCTGACACATTCAAATCTGCATCTTCCCTCTTCAGTTGTGGTAGCTGACAGCACACTACTATTCAGCTCATGCAGCTCCTCCTCTCCCAGGAACCTGAAGTCAGCAGCAGACCAAAATGATTCAAAGACAGTTTCTTAAAAGCGAGAGCATAAAATATTAATCTAAAATGCATTTCTGTAAAAAAAAATATGGGTAATACAACAGAAATGAAACAGATGTTACATAACACCTTACATAACTTGATAAAATGTGTTAAATTTTATTGAAGAAAGACCCTATTCTTACCTGGGAAAGACAAGACTTATTTTGCAAACTTTCTTTGAATTTCCAAGCTCAGATACTTGGCAGAGAAATTGTGTCAAGCGGGGAGAGATGAAGCTGATTGTTCACAACTGGAGGCACAGTTTCTGATGCTGTTTTTTATCTGGATTACTGTCTTGCTTTGTTGTTTTTGGTTTTGTTTTCTTTTCAGCAGCCCTTATTCACCAGAAGTCTCACCCCAGCTTTGTGTTTCCATCACAGATGTATATAGCTGTTTAAAACTATACTCTCCAGCAGGTTCAACTATGCCTGACAAATTGTGAGACTGTGATGGATGTTACCAGAATCTACTTAAATTTATGGAAATAGAGGTAAAGGAAATGAAACTATTTGTTTGAGGCAAAGGAAATGAAACTAGAAATATTTTGTGTACATTTTTGGAAAATGCTGTTAGCTGTTAAATAAAGAGCCGTGCTCTTCCACATGTGGCATTATGAAGTGTACGGCAAACCCTATCAAGACCAGGAAGCTCAGCATGCATGTCTGAATTCATTGTTCAGCTTTACTAATAAATCAGGAATCTATTCCAATCAAACTAAAAACTGACAGAACAGAAATTACATTAATTTTGACACACACAAAAAAAAATAAAAATCCATGGTAAGCAGAGAGTTTTTTCAAACTTTCTTCTTTAAGTTGGCTGTCTGCCATTAATGCCACTGTCTACTTGCTGATCAGAAGCACTTGCTCTTGTCAAGTCCCATGATGCCATGACACAGGCAGACAGGACAGCAAAAGGTATCAGACTCTAGTATACAGATTGAGGAAAGTGCACTCATGTCAGCTTGATGCCAGAGTCTCCTCTGGTATCATATGAAGTTTTTTTGCATTATATCTGAGAATGTATTGGTACCCACACAATGAAAATAAAAAGTGAATTTGGATTCAAGAAGGGGTTCAGGTCAGTACTGGAGGCAGTGATAATTATGTTCCCAACAAGGACAGCTTAGATATCACATGACAAGATCCTTTGAGAAATGGAATTTATCAGTTTCTAGGCTGACCTTTTATCCTGGGTTACACAGAGACTCTGGTATTCACCTTTTCTCTTTTCTCCAAATATGCCTACTAATTTAGACTGTGGGGAGGGACTTAAGATAAGGGTGGTACTCTCCTAGGAGAAGAATTATCCACCAGTGTGAAAAGACTGGAAGGCTGATGACTCAGAGGGCATGCACACCTGCCACCTCAGGCTACAAGCTGTTTCTCTGTCCTTACACAAATAACTCATGTGTGATAACTCCCTTCAGGGAGACATCAGGACAATTCACTCACATGACCTGAAGATATGCATCTCTGCTAGTGGCCATAATGGATCCAACTGTGCTTAGAAGGTGTCAAAGACACTCCAAATGTTCTGTGATCCAGCATTTATCATCCAGTGAAGAATTAAACGCCCCAGTGGTGGGACCAGAGGCATTCCCACCTACTCTGAGCCCAATAAAAGACCACATGGACTTCATTAGGCAGACTTCCCTTACTCCATGGGACTTTTACCACTCAGGCCTCTACCCCCACCTCAGTAGATCAGGACTACAACCACCATCAGAGTTGCAGTGACCAGGTCTCATCTCTGGCTCTGGAGGGTGTCTTGTGCCTGTGCCAGCACTGCAGCCTCACTCCAGCACTGACCCTCCAACTATTCTTGTCGGGTTTTAATGGGTGGGGGGAGGCTGGCACCATCTTGTTTTGGTCTGGTGGTAGGAGCTTGGGAATTTTTCTGGTTAGCTCAACCCAGTTTTATCAGTACTGTTTAGCATTCCTCTTGATAAAGAGTTATTTTTTCACTTACATCTCGGTGTGTCTGATATCTCTCTCTCTGTATTGGAGAGAACCAGGGGTGTTGGATCAGAGAAAGGAGACTTCCATCCAAGGTCTCTGCCCCTCCAAATTGTCTCAAACAGAGACACCTTTGATTCAATGGTGTTTACCACAACAGTGGACTGTTCAATACTTAATCTACCAGGAGTTACATATGACCAGCCTGAAGCATATGTGTTGGCTAGACAAGTCAATAATACATTGATGATATGTCTGAAACAATATATCTATATCTATATCTATTTATATCTATCTATTTATCTCTATACATATACACTTGATTACTGTACGGTTTTAGTGTATGAATTGCTTGATAGCTTGCTTTTCTAATTCAATACAATAGATGGGTTGGATGTATGGAAGGAAATGAAATGTAGGATGTGAAGGCTATGTAGATACCTGGAATGTAAGGACATCTGTTTTATGAGGACATCTGCTCAGTGGCTGTCCAGCATATAAACACAGATGAGACAGGAAAAGTAATAAACCACACTTACATACACAAATCCTATAAAGCAAGAGACAATACAAAAGACCAGGTCTGGGAGTTCACTGGTTGATGGGCTACTGAAGGAACTGCTCCAAGGCTTGGAGAGGTTCAGCCTGAGCTTTGTTAACTGGTAAAATGGGCACCCCGATGGGATGTTGCAAGGGACTGTGACAATGTGCCAAACTACGGGATGTTTGGGCAGAAGGGCAAAGATAGGAAACGGCAAATATCCAAATGCATGGGGGAGGAATAACATGAGAAAATAGAGAAGGATGAGATGTATAAATAAATTATGCTTAAGTATGCTGGTCCAGCCAAACCTTCGCTTGATCACTGCAGTCTGGCTTTATCTTCTTATTAATCCTAATTGCTAATAATTTTCCTGGATGAGGATGGTCTATATTCTGGATTGGCGTAACACTAGTGAACTTGGAGCTGGAATAGCTGATGAGCTGGATAGGAGATGTGGGAAAGAGCTATCAGGGACACTGTGGTTCTAGAGGATAGATACTGGTGAGACAAAAGTGAACAAAATATAGGTGACTGACCTCTCTTCATATTGAGCTATGAGAAAACTGACCCTGGAATCTGGCTATTGCTTATGTCTTTGTGATAGCAGAAGCAAGTAAAAGCTAATTGACATTAGTTGTTTTGACTACTACTAAGGTTTTGAACCCTATTTTGAAATATAAGTTGTGAAATCTGTGAAAAATTATTCTATTCTGCCCGGCAGCAAAGAAAAGAAGCAAAACCCTTTCTTTCAATCACTGCATAATGGAAATTGCCTCTTCCATCCCTTGGAAATCTGCAAAAATTAGAGCTAGAGATACAAAAAGGAAGAAAAGGGAAGCTTCAAATTTTAAACAGTTTAGCCAAAGATTGTTAGATAATTAAGTATTCCAAAACAGACTAAAAATACAGCTGTGATAGAAACCCAAACACCCTTCCTCTTCTATTTATACTCAGCAAGTGGGTATCTGAGATATTGTTCAAATTTTGCCAGTAGGTATAACTGGAACATCCTTCTCTGCATTTAATTCTGACTACCCTGCCTTACAAAGTAAAATATAATGGAAACAGAAGAGGATTAAGAGCAGGTGACAAAAATTGTTAGAGACTGACAGAGTGATAAAGTGTTTCTAAAATAACACAATCTCCTCTTAACAATAAGACATTAAGTCTTCCACTATTAACAGCTCCACATTCCTAACTCAAAGATTAATTCATGGTTAGATGCTTAATTTCCACATTTTTCTTAATAATCACTTTTGAATAAATCTTCATCCAAAGGTGGTGAAGGAAATCTAACAACAATCAAGCCTTTCTACACATCATAGATATTAATTGCCAGCTTAATTGACATATCACACAGCATCATCCACCACTTATTCTGTGACACTTCTATTATTAAGAAAGCATGTTTCAATATATCAAAATATAAGTATTTAAACACATGGAATTATTTTTAATGTCACGGTGTTACATATGGAGCAGAACTAAAAACTAAGTGACTGCTAGCACAGGTGACAGTATATATTCAATAAACACCAAATTAAAAAGACTTTTCAGTTTAGGTCTGCTTCTGGAAATTATTTGTAATAATTGGTTTTAATGTTCTTAGATGCTGGTTTTCTAACTAGCAGAGTAAGTGCTTACTATTTCACATGTGAATAGATTTCAAGCAATTCTGTTGCTGGAAGGAGAAGCTGCAAGTGAGCTGAACAAAATGCCCAAGAATTTTTAAATGGTGGCAGGCAGTGTGGTGTTTGTGAGACGCTCTTTGACTACAGTCACCCTGTTCTTCTCAGCCTCACTGTCTGAGCAGACCGGTGTGCCCACACAGACCACAGCACAACAGGAAAGTCCAGGAGGCCACAGGCTGTAGAGCAACTTGACTGCGCTGACCATTTATATCCATGAAACTATTACATTTCTAGATTTTTTTTGCAATCAAAAATTCTCTCCATTACTTATCTTTGTCTTGTTTACATTACTAAAATGTCTTCCACCCAAGAGGAAAAAAAATACACTATTTATCAGAGAAGAGTTTGGAAGACAGGCAGCCTCATTGCTAGCTAGTTTTGGAAACTTAGTTCCTAAAACTTAAAACAGATGTGAAGGGGAGAAAACAAATCTCCATCAGAACATGGGAATAGCATTCAGTACAGTAGGTCTCTTAAGATAAATGCAGTGGTTCAAACTTTAAATCCTCTCCACTATTTCTTCTCATGTGTCTATGGAACAACAGGAAGACAAGACAAAATCGGTACATTGCAAACGCATGTGAGATTTATTACAGACAAATTTACCTGTAACATCACAGGGTAATTTAGTCTCATTAGCAAAGTAATTTGCTACAAGTTTAAAAAAGTGCTGAGCAATTTTAGCTGAAAATAGAGGAGAATGTTATGCAAATTGCTGCATTAACTCCAAAGTCTAATTTGTTTAAGGAATCTAAATCAGGGTTTGGATCTAGGTCCCATTTAAGAATGGCTTTCTCATTAGGACTTTTCAGATCAGACACAAAGGCAACATAAAGCTGTGAAGAGGCATAATGTAAATAAATTCAACCACCAGGATATATACAATGTTCTACTTGAATAAAAATTGTTCCCTTGTGTGCTAAACGGCACTGCATGGAGAAGGAAGGGGATCTATTTCATGTGTCTGTAGAAACCAGGTGGGTGTTTGGTGGAATGGTTGTGCGATATGTGAGGATCCACAGCATGGGGGCAATACTCAGGAGCTTTCCTTATGGGACTGGGTATCTTATTTCTGTTACTGAGTACAGTTTTGTTTTCCCTGTATCTCTTAAATGACCTCTTTAGATCTTGGGATCTATATGTGAGGTTAACAGAGCCTCAAAAACATTTTCTGAACAGGAGGAGACTCAAAATCATGTTCTAAAATTGCCTTGGGAAGGTATGAATAAATGTGCTGCTTTCTCAGTCCGTAAGCCTTACTGTATTCTGCTCTGTGACACATTTTGTTTTTCATGCTTGGTAGGAAGGCTATACCTATTATAAATCAAGGTTTTAGTGTAATTTTATATTTGACTAAAAAAAAATCCCTGGCTAGGTATAAGTTACCTATAATTGTAAAGCATTTTACCCTAAACTCTTAAAAAACATTAATTTGAAGGACAACACAAGCATCCTATTCTAAACATCAAGGACTAGTGGAATCTTCCAAGCAACACTTCTAACTGCAAGTGTAGAGCTGACCTGAAGTGCTCGTCTGATGTGAAGGCTTCAGAAAAGCAATTTTGAAGCCCACTGTTAAAAGCAGTATCTCCTAAAATGAACACATTGGCATTGAACTACATTATAAACTAACACTGAGGAACACACATAAATAAGGTAAAATACACACATGCCAAGGCCCTTAGAATGTATTGTAACTACTTGATATTTATTTGGGGTCTTTGCTTTTCAAAACAGTAAAAAACCACACAATACTAAAGAAGGCACAGCACTGTGCACTTTATAGATGATGCAATGGCAATACTAATTTAGGATGTGAAGACTTTGGCATTACTCAAGCACTGACTTAGTACTGCCTGAAATTAAATGAAAAATGATGATTAACACCGAGGGTGTGGATCATTTACTTTCTGGTATTTAAAAATAATTAAGGATCTATTTGAAAATGAAGGATTGCATTTATTATTTGTGAAAAGAACTGACATATATACTTCCACTAAAAACATCCTGGT
This sequence comes from Pseudopipra pipra, assembly GCF_036250125.1. Lineage (NCBI taxonomy): Eukaryota > Metazoa > Chordata > Aves > Passeriformes > Pipridae > Pseudopipra > Pseudopipra pipra. The sequence continues at coordinate 73,863,385 of NC_087549.1, forward strand.
ATTCCTATAACCAGATACCTAGTGAAGTTAAACAAGATATAGAAAATTCAACTTCTTTTTTTTTATGCAAAGAAAAATTAATTTTTTTAGAGAAAGCAGTAGGTCACTATTTCAAATATTCCTACAGTAGGAGAGGACAGAACTTCAGAGTTGGATGAAAATTCTGAAGCTGTACTTTACTCAGTTGAGCATATTATTAGTGGGATTTAGTCAATGGGAACACAAATATCATCTAGGAACAAGATGGGTCACCAACAAAAAGACCACAGAAAATTAATTTTTTTCAGTCATTTAAGCCTAAGCAACAGAACAACTCTATCTGACATTTCAGCTCTAAAAGGAAATTCAAAAAAATCCTTTTTCAGTGTTTGCTGTAGCTACCTCAGACAGTTTGCCTCACAGAATAAACAGCGTGCCACTTCTCAGATTAAAAATATATTTACAATATATTACATCAAACATCATACTGCCCTCTTATGACCTCTGCTCCCAGGGCATTATCTACTGTGATTGAAACAAGAAGTACTCTCTTCTTATAACTGATGTATTATCCTTCAAAGAATCTTTCAGTCACATGAGAATTTTCTGTCTTAAAGTTGAAGTATTTGGGGAACAAGCTACTGCCTCAAAAGCTCATGAACACATTCTCACATCTCTCTTTGCTAGGAACTTTTGCTAATAGAAACTCAGGCACATAAAATTAAAATATTTGTCTAAGGTCACAAAGGCAAAATACAACCTGTAATTTTAGAGTTTCAGTGCTACAGAAAGCTGCACTGCAGAATCTTTTCTCCATCTCCCCATTTACATGAGTTTTATAAATGAGGTAAAAGTCAGCACAAGTAAACACTTGCCTCATATCTAATGCACTTTGTAATACCCCCAGTTCAAGATGCAAAATTATATATGTATAAAAGTATGTGTTATAGTAAATGTATGTGCATACATATATATACATGTACTGGTTTGAATATTTTTTCCCCCATTTGTTTAGCTCAGTTTCTCTTTGCCTTTCAAAATCCACAATTCTATTTTTTTTTCTAGATTTCCTATACTCATTGAAATAGGGGAAGACAGAACTTCATGCAGTATCCAAGGCATGCAAACACAGACTTGCAGAAGGTCCCAGCAATGTTCTCTATTTCTTTCCTTATTACTTTCCCAACACTTTACTTTAAATAAGCCAATAAGCTTCAGATGACACTTTCCAAAAGCTGTCCAGCATAACTCTACACATCTTTCTAAATCAGCAGAATACAGAAAAAACATACAGAAATGAGAAACAAGAAAAAATAAACATGAAAAAATGGTGCTACCTCACTGCCAATAGACTAACACTGCTTACCACTCCATAAAGCTTGTGAGTTGCAGCAATTTTTCAGTTCCTTCTGGACATAAGAATAGCAAAGTAGCAGTTCTGAAAAAAAAACAAACCTCACCAAAACCTTCACCCAAAACCATGTAATACTTCTGTATGTGGAGTAAGGAGTGTGTCCCTTTATTTAGGGCCTTGCTTGGTTAACCATGTGCCTGCAGCATGTCTAGCGAAGTGAAGAGCCAAACCCAGCAGTGCTGCTGACACAGTTGGGCAGATTGCCCACTCATTCCTCAGCAACTGTGGTGGCAGCAACAGCTCAAATATAAAAGGCTGATTTGGACCTATTGTGTCATTTATCATTTTGCATGAACTAATTCTTTATATATGTTAAATGATCCCTATAATGGGCATTACAGTCTCTACTTTTTAGACAGATAAGAATGCAGGAATGTATAAAATCTCTTTGTGAAACTAAAAAACTATATTCCAAATATACTATATTCCAAATGACATTTCAAGCTATATATCACAGATCTAATGCGTTTCCATATCTGCTTGAACCACAGTCTCTAAAACATAGCAATCTTAGAAATGTCAGTCATTGATCAGTAAGTAGTACTTTTCCAGGATGAGAAGGAGGGAATCTGGCCCATGACCAGTAAAAAATGTACAAAACTTCAGACTTTCAAAATGGATAATTTTTAATATCTTGGTTTTTCCTTTATCCCTTCTGTGGTATGAGTCATAGTCTGAGTTACACCAGTGTAAACCCTGGAGGAGCAGGACTGACTTCAGCACCACTGCTACAGGTTTACTCTGAGATTACATTAAGGACTGGTTTAAATGGCTTCAAATAATTTTCTGCAGTGGCTGGATAGACAGGTAGGCATTGTTATTTTAGAGCTTCAGGTGTTCTTATGTCTGTACAAACCCATGCCTTCTGCTGAAACCATTCTCAGTAGCTTAGTAACAGCCATCTCTTTGTATTTTTAAATACATTTTGAAGAGCAACTGATGGTCTTTACCTTAAAAGTTTTATTTGGCAGGGCCTTTTTATCAGGACTGATTCACCTTATTGAAATAATTTTGCTGCCAACCTTTTTAGTATAGATGTGTTGAGAAAGCATCAAATTACAGATATTGATATCGATTTAGGTTATTTTATTCCTATATATAGTGTACAAAATTTTACCATGGCTTGCTGGACTATGAGAGCAGTAATAAAAAAATATGCTCTACAATAGGAAAGTAATCCTCTGCATTCACACATCAGCCTAATAAATCAGAGAAGCAATTGACAGGAGAGTTATGAATAGAAAGAAATCCATGGTACATACAGTAGAACATTATACTGCTGGAAAAGGCTGCAAATATATTTATTGCCTATTCAAAATGTAGGAACATCATATTTCCTATGTCTTTCAGTGTGTATTACCTTTCCTTCCCTACGACATAATATTTTCAAACATAAAAGATACAGCTTTTGCAAATGTTTTAATACAAATGCAACATGCTTTCCTCAGACCAGTGGAGAGAGATTCACAACACAGTGCAATGCTCCACCTGCATCTGATGCATACCACAGAAAGTAGCATGAAGGCACTCATTTGCACACATAATACTTTTTTTTTCTTTTCTCCTAACTGCTTAAAAAGCACTATCACCAGATATTCACTTCTGATTTTTTTTTTGGCTAATCAAGTTTAATCCCTAAAATTCTCTTCTATGTGCTTATTTGGACTGTCCAGAGGTGAAAAAGATAGAAACCTTTAGCCAGTATTCTCATATCCAGTGAGGCAGACACTGTAGGAGTGAATGCCAAACCCAGATAATCAGGAGGTCTAGGCAGGTTGTTGTTCAAGACCTCAGCCCAGAAGAAGACTAGTGCCACGACCCTAAACAGAAGCAGAACAGAGGTCAAATTCTGTATCCCAAAGATTTTTGTGAATACTGCTAGCAGTTTGCTGTGTAGTGCATAAACAGGATAGTCCAAAGAGCAAACTTGCAATTATCCATATGAAACATGGACATTCATTAACTACTAGAACAAAAAAAAAAAAAGATTTTGGCTTGCTTTAGCTCTAAATAATTGTTCCTGACTATATACTAGTATCATAGAAAAACCTTAAAAAAGAACTGGGAAGAGTCAGGAAAATATTGTCCATTTGGTTATTCCCTGGAGAGGGAATAACTGGACAGTGGGTGGAGAGGAACATGAAAGCAGTAAAGCAGTGTGTGGGATGAAAATACCAATACATATGCTCAATATTAAGCCCACAATTTTGTAAAATAATGTTTTCAGTCACTTTGTAAATTAATTTGACTCAGTATCCTTTCAAGATGAGGAAGAATGGTATGTTACAAAATGACTGAAAACAGGAGGGTAAGCAAAATGTCTCATTTTGCTTATCTAGCATTAACTCAAACCTCAATCACAACTAGATGTTGCATTACATTTATGAAATAATACACTCTTGTTTATTTGTTTTTAAAATCATGTCTCTTTACCATACTGACTCTTTATTCCCAATTGAGGCTTTTTTTCAAAAGGAATAATTTTGAAATGTGAAGGCAATAAATAAACCCAAAGCATTCATTGGGTTCCTTAGCAGAGCAGAGGATTAGAAGACAAGAACTGGCCCCAGCAATCTGCCTCTATGTTGCTGTGCAGTCTTCCATTAATATCCTAGCTTAACATCCTAAATCTTCCTTTCCCTCCTTTAACCAAATGTCACTCCTCTAGGGCTTGTAATTAATTCATTTATTGAACAACTGAAACACCTTCCTAATCTTAAATCAAGTGAAATATATGCCAGGTACACAGTGCATCATTATTATAATTCAGGCACAGTGTCCTGATGATAAAATCAAGAATAACCATGGTGAAATGACCCCAGAGGGATCCCAGAGTATAAAATGCCACTTCTTCTGTGCTACAGAAAGCACAGATTGTGGAAGTATTGCACAGTGCTCAATGACATCCATTAATACTCAGCCTTAATCAATGTAAAGACCGTGCACAAAACAAAGACATGCACTCTCTCATCAGAAGAGATAAATATCATAAAGTGGTAATGTATAAGTAAGATGGCAAAACTAAACACAGAAATGCATTCAGAAATGCTTTTGAAAGCAAGACTGTCAGTATAAGATTTAATTACCAAACAGAAAGTAAACTAAAAAAAAAGTGAAAGGGATTACCACTTTATATTTATATTTATCCATGTTTCTGGAATTTATTAGGAAAGTACAGACAATATATTAGCAAGAAAAAACCAGAGTGATATACTCTCATAAATATTATTTAGTAATTCAGTGTTGGAGTCTAGCTAAAGAGAGAAATAGAATTACAATACTTTAATGATAGTGAATGAAAGTGTGTTTTTTATTAGCATTCTTCTAAATAATAAAAATATTTTAAAACCATTAAGAGTTTACGTGGTCTTAACAATGTTAACTTAGACTATTGTGTCAAGACCAATGTAGCCATTTCTGCCTCAGTTGTTTTAGTTAATATTAAAGAGGAAAAATGTTCAGCCACAGGCTTGCACTATAGGCAGTGAATTAGTGTTTCTTTGATGCACACAATTCAAACTATAAGAGGAGAGAGGGTATCATGGAGACAGTATAAAGAGACATCCAGAGCAGACATATTAGGCACTTCAAACTGGCACTGTAGTTACTGAAATGCTATCATAAATACTCTCTTGTATACCTATCAATAGAGAAGAGCTTGAAGTGCAGAAAGCATTGGGAGAAACAAACCATTTATATCTGCTTGCCTTAAAAGAGAAATAGAACTCAAGCCACTGACTGCTGGAATAAATAAAATGGAAGGGAGCAGAGTGATCATGAGTGGTTACACAGGTCAGAAGATGGAATCAAAAGGGTCTGATTTAAAAAAAAAAAAAGAAAAAAGCAATAGCAGAAAACAAAGGTTGCTTTCACAAATCTTCTGTGGAAAGAAGGTGAGACAAGACATAGCATATCCAAGTGATGGGATTTTGATCATGGGGCAAAAAAGGGCTTCGTTTCTATCAATCAAAAAAAAAGAGGATTCATCTTTCATCTGTTCCAGGTTTGTGTTTTACAAATCTTTCAACAGGCTAGGGGAAAAGATCTTCAGCCCCCATATTCCACCCCAAATTAATGGGACTGCAAGAATGCCACAAGATGCACGGTGCAAGGCAAACTGCCTGCCCATACGAAATGGTGGAATAGGAAATTCCTTGTTTTGCTGTGGTGAATTAATTCCTTTGCACCGTTTATGTCCACTGCCTGACATGTGAACAAGTGGTGGTACCATGTTGAAAGGGTTCTGGGCACTCTGAAAAACTCCCAGAAGAAGATGTAGAAATAGCTTTATTTTAATGATAAAATGAATGTGAATGATGAATTTCAGCAAGCTGGAAAAGAGATGATTTCGGCAGGCAATCACTCAGGTTTTAGAACTCCATATGATAATGTCTGGACTGATACTTTTCTTCTGAAGGGAGTATATGGCAATGCTCTCCAAGATGAAGAGGAAAGTGTCCAATCCAGCAGTATTTATTTAGGATGCAAGGGAAGGCTTCAGGCAGGACAGTTCAACAGTTACTGTTCTTTTATTTGGTATCCTTGCAGTATTTTCCTGAGAGAAGGATCTCAAGTGTTGTGACTTTGCTGGCAAAAATTAATTTCCTAGCTTGCAGAAAGCAATCATTGGTGCCAGAAACCCTGAGTGACCTGTTACACCTTTGCAGCTGATGGCAGGCTGCCATCTTCCATAAGAGCAAAATGGTGTTGGCGTGTGAAACTGCACAATTCAATCCCTTTACATGGTGACCTCATACAAAAGAGGAAAATGTCATTACAGGAAGAAAAAATGCTGTGGAAGAATGAATCCTGTGTTTAATAGAATGTGCTCTTTTAAAGAAATGTTCTCTGCTGAGTATTTTAAAATGCTTCTCTTTTCCTGTATCCCCTGTCTGTTACTTCTTGGCACCCAGGGGCAGCTACTCTGGCTCTGCTCACAATCTCACCATTGTTTGTGTAAGAGCCCTCTCCTGAGGAGAAAATGCCATCTGAAAGGGTCTTCCTGTGCTCTTCTGCCTGATCAGCTTTTCATTTGCTTTCAAATATCTGATCAAAACTTCTTCTCTCCTTTCCTTTTGCCTTTTAGTTACATTCTTCACTGTCATCAATGAAAGAATAATTTATATAAAGAATTACTGAAGTATTCTGAGATTCTGAATTTCAGAATTATTATGCCTAACTGTAATGGGCTGCCTGGTAATTTTTACAGCCTTTAGCCTTCTACCTATGTCCCCTTTTACATATGTGAGACCCTTAGTGAGGGCCGGTTACTGTTCAACACAAGATGAAAAAACAACTATCAAACATTAGCAAAAATAATCCAATTTCTTCAACTCCATTCTAATGTCTGCTGTACTACCTAACCACCCAGCACAGGGAATAAAAGTAGAGAATGAGAAGCACTACTGAGAGCAGATGTAGCAGCTGCCTTGCTGTTAAGCAAGACTTAAAGGGACTCAGAAGTAGCATTTGTGAAAAACTTTCAGGTAAGAGCAGCAGTTAAAATTGTACTTTGAAATAAAGACTAGCACTAAATGGTTTTGAGCAGCATAGAAGTGGCAGCACCCGCAAGAAATAACAACACCATCTTTATCAATGGTCAGTGTTTATTGCATTTACCTATTGCTCTTCTGCTATGATCAGGGCTGGAAGGGGAAAAATAAAAATTCTACCAGAAATATAAAACATAAGTCACTCCAGAAGGTAGGGGTTTTTTTGTGAAAAAGTAAATGGCTTCTGACACCTTAGTATCCAGCCTGGGGCATCTTCACATAAACAGTTACCAACTTTGTTTGAAAGTCCTTGAAGTTAGAGAAAGGCATTTGCAGACCTCAGTGTTACATAAAACTGAGCATGGCATTTGCACTTACATACCAACAAAGGCACATTTAGAGTGATGCCACCCAATTCAGAAGCATGCCTGTGATCAACTTGTGCTTTAGAAATAACACCTACTATAAAGAACTTGGTCACGAAGGGAAAAATATCTCTAGTTTCCCTAGCCAGACTTTAAACATTTTTGAGTATCTTTTTCATGGTTGTTTTCTAAAGAGCATTTCCACTTCTTCTTCTTGGGGGGACAAAGGAAACAAGAGATAGTGTTCCCCATTACAGCCACAGAAATTGAAATATTTTAGAAGAGAAAAACTTAATGGTAAAAACCATAAAGGGTGCTAGTAATCTCAGAAATGCCTATAGTTACAGCTGCTATTTTCTATTTCTGTCTAAAGTTTAGTTGACCTTGTTCCAAAAAAAAGAATATAAAGGTCTTTGTCCTGCCACTATACAAAAACAAAACTGGGAGATTGAAAGAATGGTCAGATTCAGAGGATAGATCATTAATCACCTTTTCAGTAGGTGATACAGTATAAGTCATGCTTAAAAGAATAATAAAAAAAAAGTATTTCAGGACAGTTATTTCCAGAAACTCTGGATGAAATAGTCATTAATTGCAGGGTGACAATTTGATGCTCAATACTGATAAAGGTAAAAGAACTTTTTTTTTCCCTGTTGGATAACTCCAGCATTGAAACTTTTAACAACTGCATTGTATTTCAAATTCAATACAACCAGGTAAATAAACTAAATTGTTGTATACATTACATTGTTTATTATATTATCATACATATATATATATATACATTATACATATACATTACATTACAGATTAATATTTAATAAATTATTTAGTGAATTCAATTTGCTTTTTTTCTCAGTGCCTGTCAGGCATGTGAAATACCAGCAGCATTCTTAACTTACATATTTCTATGTGAGTCCTTTCTCCACTCTTTGAAAGACCACCAAGATAGCATTTTTTCTTTAGCCCAAGTCATCTGTTATGTTAAAGCTACGTATTTGGTCAAAGAGCAGAGTTTTCTGTGCTTCAAAACAAGTGAAATTCTTGTGCTATGTAATCGCAAAAAGAGATTGCAAAGAAAACAGGATGTGTCCTGGCGCTTCTTTTCCTTGCCTCTTGTGTTGGAGCTGGCAGGGTTCCCTGCAACCATGTGCAGCAGGACTGGAATGCTGCTTTCCATGAAGAAGGAATTGGATATTAAATGTGATCATTCTCAGACAGAGGAGAACTGGCCACAACACGCAACTGCAACACAAATACTTTGCAGAAAAGAGAATTTTGATATCAGTTTCTATTATTTAGGTGTCAGTTCAACTCATAATTCAGACACATTCTTAACAGTTATCATAGGAGTTGTCCCAGGTAGGTTCAACAGGACCACTCAAGTTACTCTGCCTGGGTATAAACATAGTAAGAATTTGGAATATCTGCTCTGATATCCCCTTATCAACAAGATTTTGAGCTCTCACACAAAAGGTTCCTCAAGAAATTCTGATTCAGTGGAGAGCTCAAGCAGACCCTAAGTATACTACGGAGCCATTTGGATTGACCCTAATCCCAACAAACAAACACAGAAACTGTTTTGTCTGCTGAGTCATGACCCAAACACAATGAGACTTATCATTAAATAACATAGGTTGGTAGATAGATAGATAGAGATAAAACAGTTTGCTAATGTTAGATGCTTTAGTCTGAAAAGCTCCACAAAGCATTAGACAAGCATACAATACATCCCTTTTTTCTGTTGTCTTACAAAAACCTAAAGTACCAGAAGTTTGAAAGCATATTCTAAGATGAACTCTTTCAAAAAAAGTATTTTGGTTTGTTTCCATAGCAGTATAGGTATTATGGAGTAAGGAGTATATCAAAGTCCTGAATAATAACAAAAGAAGTGGAGGAATCCTTGTTTTATTTGTTATTTTTTTTCACAGAAGAAGCTCAGAATGCTCCCTAGTGCTCTACTGTTTCATATAGTTACCTTCACCCTTCCAGCTCACGAGCCGGAAGCTTACAAAGGTTGATGTCCTACTGGGATGGGTGAGATCAAAAATCAGACTTTTTTTCCCTAAATGATTAGCAACAAAAATCAAACCATCTTCTTCCCTCAAATGGGATAGCCACTTAAGGTCTCTCAGTCTATGGTTTACAGGAGGCAGCAGAGATTGTACAATGAATGAATTGCTCTAATTATTTAACTTCCTTTCTCAGAGAATAATCAATTCTCTTACTGAAGAACTAATTTCTGAATAAGGATGAGAGAAGAGTACAGGGAGAGAGCCCAGTTAAAATTTTCAGTGATACCTGTACCAGAGTTCTGTTCTCCAGTGCACAAACATCCTTCATTTTACAGTCATGTAAATATATTTTTATCACTATTTCTAAGATGTTTGATGTACACAACCACATGCTTACTCACTCAGGAATTTCCTCAGCATGAAAAAGCCTGGAAGGGAAAGCTGCTGTAGCCAAATAGACTCACGGAGTGGTATGTTCTGAGGGTGAGGATAATGAAGCACTAGCAAGCCAGCATCAACTGCTCAGTTCTGACAAGTAAGCAATAGCAGATCTTGATCTCAGTTTACCTCTACATGCCAGGATAAAAGATGCCAGTACAGCACAGATTTATGTGCACACACATGTCCCTGACTAGTAGCATCTCTGAGAGGGCCAGGGGAGGCAGCTGGGGCTGGTAACAGCTTCACTCATTCAATTTTAATTGACTGCTGTGTGTTTGTCAGATCCCTCAGAGCCACCTTCCTTCTGTTTCAACTTGTGCCAAAAGCTGTGCTGGTCCCATTAACCACAGGGAAAAAGCAAGCAAGAAGTACCTATCAGCTACAGGTAAGAACAAAGTCTATATTATTGTTTGAATTGCATTTCAGATGCAGTTCTCACTGAATTTCAAGTTCATAGACCAATGATTACAGTTCAAGCTGCAAACCCAGTGAAATTAGACTCTATTCACACAATTATACATTAAAGTAGGCTTTGATTCAGAACCTTTTTGCTTAATTTTCATCTTCTGTGTTTGTATTTAGTGTCCAAATGTCTCTTTGAGAACCCTAAGGAAATGCCCATATGTTTCAGTGAGATCAAGACTACACCACTAGCTGATTATTGAACAACTACTGATACAGTTTTTAAATGGTATGCAATCAATCAAAATAGTCCAAAGAAAACAAAACAATGAATGACAACAATATTTTTATGCATTTTTTACTTTCTGTAATGGTAACAAATAACTGAAAGCTTGAGTAAAATGGGTCCAGGTATACATCCATGATTTCTCTCGTAAGATTTTTTTAAAGCACATATAAATAACTGGTAATGATAAATGGCAAACAGCAACACTGCTGAAAAAAGGGTTTATAAATCTTACCTCTGCTTTTATTTTATTGTCTCCGAAACACAGGTGTTGTAAGTAGGCTGCAGCATTTGACTGTACTGAGGGAAATTGATGCTGTAACATCTGTATAACTTCTGGAAGCTCTGGATCCCGCCATCCAAACTCTCTGTGTGAAAGCAAACACAAAAGATTCATCAAAAATTCTGCTATTAGTGGATAATTGTGGCAACAGTTGGGTCAACAAAGAACATAGAATGGCTAAGTAATATTTTGATTTTTTTTCCCCCCACTATTTTCAAAGCAAACATTAAATCAAATAGGAAAATATTTTTTATTTTAAACTGTACTTCTCTGAAAAAAAATACGTCAAGTATAATAAGAAGAAATGACTTCATGGAATTAGTTCTCTAACATAAATTTTCCTATATAAAATGGCTATATGAATTTATAATATAAGAAAAGAAAGAAAATAGATGCTCATACCATTATGAAAATATGGAGGCTAGAATCAGAACCACAAATGGTTTGCTACGAAATGCTAATTTGTCAAAAAGTCCTTTTCAGTTACTGCAATCTTTGTGGGATATGAATTTCTAGCTTATACAGAAAGCAATGACCAATTTTGTCTCTTGGTTTATTTTTTTCCAGATACAGTCAATGTAAAACCCTTACACATCTCTGGCCCTCTCTGAGTAGGGGGTTGGACCAGGTGACTTCCAGAGGTCTCTTCCAACCTCAGTTCTGTGATTCTGTAATTTTACAATTATGCAATACACATTTTTACATTGGGTAACTTTTAAATCTTCATTTCTTCTACTCTATCCAAAGCAGCTAGGCAAACACAAAGACTCAGTGTTTGCACTTTTCGTTAATCCTCCAAAATATGAAATGCCATTAGCACTTCACGCAATTTTTCCCCCTCTGTATTTAAGGATAAAATCATTCCTGAAAATGGCTTTGGACTTTGTGTCCCAAGAGCCAGGGATACACACAGCTGCTCTGCATGATATGCTTAGTTATCACATGCCTTTTCCCCAAGTGCCATATAAATATTTTTACCATCTTTCATCTGGTGCTACATATTCAGGCTAACAGAGGGAAATCAGGGAAAAGAGGTGACTTCTGAAAAAATTCTCTATTGCAGTTACCATGCAGTTACCACCTGGGAGCTTATTGCCAAAAACACTTGCAAGACCTGTTGCAGAGTCCAGCTCTAACATTTGAAAAAATAGTCTTGATCATCAGTTTCCTTCCCAGATTATAAGGGTTCTGCTGCAGTGAGGCTAAGTATATGTCACTGAGGCAATTCAAGGTATCTCTGCAATCTGCCCCAAGTAAAATCAGGCACACTTTAAATATGACATTTCTCCATGACACTTCTTGGAAACAAGATTTATTTTGCAATAATATTGAATTGCTACAGAACAGAGGGATTGTCTGTTCTCATATGGGACATTTGCGAGATTGAGAGCTGTCATTACAGTTGTATCTTTATGAAGATTCAGAATATAAATATGGGATGTAAAAAATACACTCAGAATTTCATTGGTTATTTCTCTTCTAACAAAGCATGCGTTAACTCATGATTATTTAATTTCACATTAAGCATTTAATATAAAGAGAGCATAAAGATGTAATAATAAATCACATATGGACGATTCCAATAAACCTTTAGATAATACAGACTGTTGGAAGCTTCTACAGGAGACATCTGCATAGATTCAGAAAGACTTACATTTCACTGATATTTTGAAAAGCTAGAGAACATTGTAAAAGGTATCAGGGAAGGCTAGAAACTTCAGTAGCCAAAGATGGCAAACACCTCAGTTTTCTTTGTTACCATGACTCTTGTCAATACGTGAAAAGGAAGGGATTAATTGGTTAAGCACTTATTTCTGTTAACAAATGGGTAGTACAAACCCATAAACAAACCCTAAATTCCCAGAGATAATTCCCAGAAACAGTGTTATCTGACATGTTAGCTTCCTCGTGTATTTGCTTTCTTCCAGTTAACCATGTTAACACTCGCTAAAAGATTCTTCAAACCTATTAGACCTGTCTTCTACATAAACAGCTCTCAGTAAACCAAAGACATATTCCAGAATTTTTGTTTAAATAAAAATAAGAAATGAAAAGCAAAATCCACCAACCTTATTGAGGGCAAATTATCCTACCTCCACTTCTAATTTATTCTCATTTTCAATCCTAGATTCCAAGTGCAGGTGTCAGTATTTTGGGGAGGATACAAAATACCAGAATAAAACAGCTTGTATAACAAGAGAATGAGAGGGAACATTAGAAAGTAGTTGTTTTACAGCAAATAACTACATGTCAAAGTGTTGGAACTTCTATCACCAAATTCTCCTGAAAAGGAAATTTCCTCCTTCACAATACATATATTACTTGAACCAACCAAAAAACAAACCAACCAAAAACCAACTGAACAAAAGGCCTGTTATGTGCAGTAGTACATCATGGGCCCTGACAACAGCTCAGGTTCCTCTTCTTTCTCTTGTCCTGGAATCCAGGAAAGAAGAGGCAACGAGGGGGCAAAAGAAAAAAAGGTCCCTTCATCAAAGGTACAGTTAATTGTTCTGAGGAACCTGCAGTCTTGACACATATGAAAACAAGGCTCTCTCTACTTTTCCCCTCTGATCTCCCAGAAAAAAAATCAGCAAATGACCAATGTATTGTGTACACAACCTATTGGAAATGGTTGTGTACACACTGGATGTAAGCAGAAAATTAATTTAGAGAAAAAACCTTTAGCACTGAATACTGAGTTTGTTATGTAACCAGTTTTAGGAGAGAAAATGAACAAAGCAGGAAAAAAAGTTCAAAAATTTAGCCCTAGTATGCACTGTCATTTTAAGCAGATGGTCTCTAAGATGATGATATTTTTAGAAGTTTCTAAATGAAATACAGTAGCTATATAAAACAAACAAGAGCTTCTGTCAACAGTTAAGGCTGCTTGAATAATTGTGATAATTTTAGCAGCCTTCAGGGCAAGAAAGACTAGTTTCTAGGGGTTTAAATTTTTCATTTGTTTTATACTAGTCTTTTATAGGAGAAAAAAAGTGAAAATGAGAAAGAGGGGGCTTTTTTAAGAACAACAGGCTTGCAGCTCTATTAACAATATTTATTTTAAATTTTTTTAAATTTAGTTGCATTATGAAAAGTTAGAAAGGCTACTTAATGAAGTCAACTGGCATTGGTCCGGAGAAGGGAAAAGGACTGGAAATTCTTAAAGACAAAGGCACAAAATGTATCTGGAACATTTTGCATAGATGTGGAGGAACAGTCAGGCCATGCCTCCAAGGATACCTATATGACCAAAAATACATTTTAAAATAGAGAGCCAAACAAAAAGTAAGAGAAAACAATTAGTAGGGAAGTCAAGAGCTGGAATAAACTGACTGCCTACCAAGAAAAAGCAGTAGTAGGGTGGTATTTGACAAAGATGAGTGTCAGATTAAAGGAAAGGAGAAGGAAAATGAAAATCAAATCTACCTCTATTTCTGTGAAATATCTGAGATTGTGCCACATGAAAATTAGTTAAACGGGCAACATATGAGAACCTAATCCCTAGTAAAATTATAAAGTAGAATTATGCAAAATTTGAAACAGTAGTGAATATCCTAAACAAACCATGTCCCTAAGCCCATCTCCCTTATTAGCATCCCCATGCTTCCAAAAACTGAGTGAGGCAATCCACACAGATGGCGAAACAAGCCAGAAGGCTGGAGTAAATCAGAGGAGGTGGGTGACATTTTGAGAATGTTAACAAAGTATCTGTGTGGTTGATCCAAAAATAAAGAGTAAGGTAGTACCTGTACGTGCAAGATCTTCTGCTATTGCCTATGATTTCCTTGGAATAACAACACTAATCTGTTCAGGTCAGCTAAAGGCTTCTGACGGTGGTGTGAGTTCTTCCACAACAGTATCCAAGCTGTGCAAGAACTTCACAGTTTTGTCTGGAAAATGGCATTTGGCATAAACTCCAAATATTTGGGCAGGTTGTCAAAGCGCATTTTTTCTCAGAAGCATCTTCATTGAATGAGACTGACCAGAACACACCAAGGTGTTCCACCTTCTTTTTATTATGGAAACTGTGTTCTAGGAATGTAGGATTGATCTCATTTTGAATTCTGCAGAAGATTTTAGCTTAAAGTGGTGACTAAGGCTGTTCCATGGATTACAGGAGACTACTGTTCCAGGACTGTAAGAGGACCCAAAGGGGAAGCTGTACGTAAGCCGGCAATATGTGTGCCTAGACTATCACAATAGGCTACATTTTATCTGTGAACAACTGAAGAGAATCAACAAGGAGCTGTACATGAGACACAACAACTCTGACACAGAATTAACAGTACCTAGAAATTCAGGCTGATTTGGCTACTGCAAGTAATGCATTGAAACCAGTTCCTGCTCCTGCCATCATATCACATACACATGTCAGAAAGCAAAAGAGATGCAGACTTAAAAGACTGTTAGCAACGCAGCTGAGTGCACTGGCCATTTGGGGTCAGTTAAAGGTGCTGCTGAACACAGAGTATGTACTGCGTCTGAGTATTTGCTTGAATTATGCCAGAATTTTCTTCTTCTGCTACTGAAAATGCTGATGGCTACACAGAAAAGCAAAAGCAAAATTCCTGTTACATCTATACGTGCACCGATTTTAAAAAGGTTACCAAAAGGTCTCCAGCTGGTAACTAAGGATACTGATTGCTTTTGCAAAGCATTGGAGAAGCAGGCGTGATGGCTCTGTCTACTCTCCAGCCACTGGTCACAGCGAACCTCACGAGAGCTTGGGTTCTTATTTCTGGTTTACATCTTATTACAGATTCACCACAAATGTGTTTTTTACAATGTATTTGTGTCTGCTAATGAGGTGCAGAGAAGGATGTGATGTGTCAGATGCACAGGATTCTTGCCCAGGTCTGCCAAGCAGCGATGGAGATGCTCAGCATGTCCCAGGTCTTTAACAGAACCATAAACTTGGGGTCTCCGGGTTAATCCAGTGCTTCAAAAAAAAAAAATCACATCTCCAATACAGCAAAGGGCTAAAACTGATCTGTACAATGGCAAACATACCCTCCTGCAGTTCTGCCTTTGCATGTTCTTTGATAAGGCATCACTATTCTGTTTTTACATTACTACCTGTGATTTGTATTTTAAAATAAAATAACTCTAAGGAGTGAGCCTGTGAGCCTGTGAAGAGGCAAGATGAGAACTACTTCAACATAGCAAAAACGACCTGGAGCTGAACTGTCTGTAGATTTCATGAACATTTTCATTGAAGAGGAAAAGATTTTAAGATGATACAGTTGAGTAAAGATTATTTAATGACACTGGCCCACATGATACTACTCACAGCTCCAGGTTACTGCCTCCAGTACAACATGATTATATTCACAGGTGTGAGTATTATCTGCTCAAGGTTACCATCATTTCATTTACAAATGCCTTCTTAATTGAAATGTATTTATGAACCTTTATGAAATACTCTTTTCACTCTATTGGTACTGATCTATAAATATTTATTTCTCTCATTCCCTGTGAGGGAGTTTGCATTTCTGATTCTTATGAAAAAAGCTGTCTGTGTCCTAAGGTAGCCGTACCCTACTTCCATTGGTACAATGTTATCTCTCCTCTAGACTGTGGGGTTGGAGCAGGGACTTCAGTGCTTTAGAATATCTTTAATTTTGCCATTTGTACTATTTGGTTTGTTTAGTTAATTTGTTTGTTTTTGTTAGAAAGTGGTATTTGTCTTTTGGGGTTGTTGAGCTGAAAAAGTCTTGAAAAATTTGTTTTATCTTTTCCTCTGCAGGCATTTGCATTTGCAGAGACTGCTTCTGCAAATGCAAGGAGGAGGCAAATTAGGTAAGATATCAAGATGTCTTTAAGCTGCCTAATTTTTCTTCTTTTTCCCTGCTATGCAAAACATTTTTCTGACCTCCTACTACAGAAGCTTAATACATTACAGCTGTGAAAACATGCCAAGTTAACCCTTCCCTGAGAGACCAGCTTACACTTGGCCTCTCTCCATCTACAGGAGTTCACGTCACAGGGCAGATTTCAGGAGATTGTGAAATGTTGTTCACTGGCAGAATGGCTGTTACAGATGCAGATATGCTTTCCTCATAGATCAGAAAGGTGGAAACATAGACAGGAGATTAAAACAGTACACAGACCTAGGGGATTCCAGCCTTGACCCTGTCATTGATTCACAGTCAGACAGAGTCATTTACTTTAATGCCTTTCTCTGAGGTTTGAGAGATTTTCAGTTTCTAGAGACCTGTAAATAAAAATTGTCTTCTTTTCTAGAACTACTGTTCCCTTTCAGAGGCTCCTAAAACTTTCTGTATTTCAATAATAGGAGGAAAAAAGATTCTGAGGTCCTGCTCCCATCCGGCCATAAAAAAATATAAAGAACAAATGTTACTCCACAAATCCCTGATTTTCCTAGGAAAATGGGAGAAGCACTTTAGCAATGAAGATATTTATTTTATTTCCCCACATGCATGATAGCAACTAAATATTGCAGCTATAAAAAAAGAAAGCAAAAAAGCAGCAAGAACACTTAAACATTAGCCTAACAGCACCAATGTTAATGATTTAAACCACACTCATCTTCAGGAGAAGAAGCTGGCACACAGCACTCCCTGAAAGACTCAGCATCCACATTACTTTTTGAAATAACCACAACCACAAAAGTTCCCAAAAGGTTTTGAGGCATTCCACCTCTCTCCAGTCAAAGCTTTTCAATGTCATGTTATTAAGCAGAATGATTTTCATGATAACTGATGTGACAACACACGGTTTGTCTCTCCCTCCTGCTCTCTTTGCCTGATCAAGCTTCTGGCTCCAGCAGATCATCTGAGTTGGATGGCAGTGACAGAAGAATTTTTCCAGCAGGGATGACTGAAAGTCAAGCCTTTTCAGGTTTGGGTAAATCAAGAAACAATGAAACTGCATGTTTCCCTCCTGTTCACAAATGAAAAGCTGGGACATATTACCACCTGGGTAACCTGGAGACTGCCACAGGAAAGTAGGGACCACCAGCACTAAAACTGGGTGTTTTCTATGTGTGCAAATAGCAGAAAATAGGAAATTTCAACAGAGCATACAGTTAACACAAGCTGCAGAAATACTTTTTACAGCCGGGGTGAGGGACCAAGAAAAGGTGTTCACCTAAACTAACAGAAAGTATTAATCCTAAATATCTTGTGCTATTTCACTCCTTAATGATTACTCCATGGAGTGCACTTTTGGCTTATTTTATTGCTGAATAGCAGAAACTCTTATCTCCACACATCAGTGCCCAGGCATAGTTCTTATCTATGTAACACTTTGCAGCACTCCCTGTCTTTCTGAGCAAAGCAAACTCTTCAGAATAGATATTCATTTGATGTTTAAATAATGAATATTAAACCATAAAACTTAACGGTGACTCAAGATATTATACAAATTCATAAACCCAGAATTTGTCCTGAAACATCAATTCCGGTGTCCCTGAAACACCAATGCAAAGGAAAAAAACTACATAAATTTCTAATACTGAATTAAAACAAACAAACAAACAAACAAGTAACAAACTGTACTAATTTTCTTTTCTCAATTTTCTAAATTCCTATTCAATCTTCTAGAAAAATAGAGAAACTAATTCTATTCATTAAAGTTGCAAGCTGTACAACTCTATAGAAGTGCTTGAATTTGATTTTCTTGTCACAGGGAAATACAGACTAGTGGTTTTCCTTTGCTGCCCTTATTTCTGTTTTCATTAAGCATGAAAAAAACTTATCTCCTGCACGCTAAGTTGATGTACCTCAATGTACAACCACCAAAACAATGTAATAATGCAAGATACACTTGACATTCATGAGACAGAAAGTTCACAGAATTAATAACAAGAGAGTCAAATTGTTAAAAAATTCCTCAAATAAAAGCTGTTGGATGGCAGGAAAAATATCCACCAGCAATGAGTAGTGATACTCAAATACTATTGCTATTTCCCATCACATGCTCTTCATCTTCAAAGCACTGTAGAAATTCTAGGGAACTCTCCTAATGCAGATATCATCACCTTCATGCCAAGCATGGGTAAAGAGAGACAGCACTTACATGACTCTTTCACAGAGGAAATATAAAAAAAATAAAAAATATATAGTACAAGTTAAAAGGGCCACTATTAAGTCCTTACTCCTAGTTTTCAACCCTCTGAACCCAGAGACACCAATTCACTGTTAGCTGACCGCAAAAGATCTTCAAGTATATAAAAAATGCAGAGGATCTGAACAGCATTTCAGGGGAGTGCAGGGCAAGAGGATACCTTCTGGGCTACCAAGGCTAATTTCTGACTGCAAGCGTCCTGCTGTTTGCCACGGCTGCTGCTGTATACATTGCTCAGAGAAGGCTTCCTGTAGAGAAATTTTATTCAATCCTGGATTCTGTTGATCCTAACAACAGTTTCAGTTTATAAATAATAACAATAATAAAAAAAAGATTTGTCACACATCCTTTCAGAAGAAGCAATTTTTTTTGGTATTTCTATTACTTTTTCTAACAGGGTATTTCAATTTCATTTTTGTCCTATTCTACTCAAAGCACCAACAAACATAACACATATCCCACTTTTCAGAGTACTAAGAAAACAAGGCTGTACTTCCACACTCGTAGAAGGAAGTAAATGGAGAAAGGATGGTTTTTAGCTGGGTATCTACCATGGTAATGTATCTGTTCTCTGTTTGGGCCACAGAATAACCTAGAAAGTCTTCAAAATGACTCAAAAGCCAGCAGAATTATGAGTTTGTTAATGGACCAATATGACTAACAGAAAGTACTACGAAGTGCTCTACAACACACTGGAAATCCCCAACCCTCAACTGAAGCGTCAGCAACAAAAGCAGACCAAGAACAGCACATCCCAGCTGAAACCAGGACAGTGTCTTACCTAAAATTAATGGAAAAGCTGAATAAGAAAAAAATTCTTATACATGAACAATACTCAGAGTTTAGTGCAGAAGCAGGCTGTAGGTTTTAAATCAGCATAAAATAGACATCTCACATGTATATTCGATAGTTTTACCTCAGTAAAATTCAACATCCTTTGAATGGGGAAAACTAGGTCCTCCCTTAGTTGCCATTGTCAGATTACCACTGGGACATAACTTTTCTATCTGTGACAAAAAGAATGAGCCTGCAGACTGTTCTGCACAGCATTTCTACAGAAATGTTTCCAGCTGAACTGTGAAACACTGTATGTCACTAATAAATCCACTGCAAAAAATAATCATGGTACTGATTCAGGGCAATTGCTCTTATTAATGGACGAGAGAAATATTGCCAAGTGTCTGTCATTTAGAAATCAGAATCAATATCTTAAAGAGGTTTTGAAACTTGAATATATCAAGGGAAAATATGTGCCTCAATCTATCAGAAATCTTTCCTCAGCCAGTGGAAGTACAGCAATCGACAGAAAAAGGATGAATTACTTGTATTTTACTTAGTTGTTAGTCGTATGTATGGTACTTATTTCCTTGCAACATGTTCTGGGCAGATTTTTCATCTGATATACTGAATTCCAGTGCCAATTACTTTCACTAATTCAAGGACTTAGCTGGTGTGTGACACACTATGATATATTCTGCAAACAGCAAGAAGTACAGACTGTGAATTGCACCTTTCCCTTTTCACCTCAGAGCTAATTTCTTTTCAGATTTTGGTAACCTTTTCCCCCATATTTCCTTATTGAAGGTGAAAGGCCAACACTACTCCCTCAAACTTTTAAACTGTTCTCTCTGTGCTCAACTGACAGCATCAACTCCAGCTATAAAAACCTCCAGAGCAGAAAAATTAATTATTTTTTTTTTACACATCCTTAATTTTACATTTTGGTCAACAGATTTTTAGCTGTGTTTTTTGCACAAGGGGAGCTGGGAGTGGAAAAAGTTTGAAATTTTTTAGGTCCGTGTCAACACTTGCTGTTCATAAGTTTTCTTCTAATGGCAAATACAAATTCACACAGGAACCAGTGTTCTTGATACAACTTGATGAAAATGAAACTGATATCCAATTTCATTAAAACTCAGCGTGGAAAAGCTGTGGAACTGTTCTGCAACAGAGGATATTACATCTGGTGTTATTTACTTATTAGGGGAGAGATCACTATATTGGCTATTGAAATTATTTTTCTCTGTTTCATAAAAATATATCCCTCTTCTACATTTTTTCATTTCAGCATAAAAAAAGATGATCATACAGTAAAGCCCTGTAGGCAACATTGCACATGAAGTTCAGACCACACCACACTTCAGTCTGAGATTACACTTTTTAACCACTACTTTAATTTATACTGGAGTCTCTTTCACTCTGAAGTCAATGGAAGAATTGGATGCTCTGACGTGGCTTACAAAAAATTTCTATATATGAATTTCTATACACAAATCAAATTACTGTCTTAGATTTTCCCAGAAGCTGATACTAATTTACATTAAGGACAATGTTCTGTAGCCTTCCTTTCACACCTGTGAATGTCTGAGACTTGGACCACACAAAATCACGTTTGCTGGCAAAGGCTTTCAGTCTTTCAGATGGTGGTCAAGCAATACTGTGCTCTTTGGTCTTCAGTACTTTGCTGCGACTATGCACCTACAGTATTTTATGTGGTATTTTGTGTATGTGTCCAAGCATGTAAGTACTCTCTTTCTTTCCTTCCTTAAACCATACTAAAGACAAATGTCAGCTGGCTGACAAACATAAAAAATAAAGTTAGATACACACATAAAATAAAGTTTCTGTCTTCATTTGATACACTATGAGATCCAAAGCAATTTAACTTTTGTGAAGAGTATAAGACACTCAGATGCTGTAAACACTTTAGTATGAATTACAGATATATAACTGTCAAACTAGCAACCACACATTTCACTTGCACAATGTATATTTTAAATAGACATAAAGTTAAGTATCTTAATTAGCTACTCATGTCCATTGCAATTTCAGAATAGGAAAACTAAGAAAAATTCCAGCAAAACAATAATTAAGAGAGATTTGGAGTATGTTTCTCATTGGTTTTGCAATATATTCATTTCTCAAGCTTTTGTATAACTGATTACATCTTTTTTTTTTAACTTTTACGAGTAAATAGCAAAACTAATTAGCTGCACACTATTAAGTTAATGCACATTTATCTACAACAATTCAATTCTGACTGTGAAATAATCTTTCTAGCCCATAATTACACTCCAGCTTAATTAGCATAATTTCCGCAGCACATTCTTTAATAAAGAAGCTGACATAAGGGTTGTTCTTAAACACCAAGGATATTCCAGACAAGTAGAAAAAGGGAGACGGGCAGAGTTGCATTAAACACCCATTATGTTACCAAGATATTACCCATAAAACAAAGAGTATGAATTCAATACTATCTGAACCATCACAAGCATCTCAACACACTTTCACTGAAGATAAACAAAATACTTAAAGGACTTGAGATGTCCCTTGACCACTTCACTAGAAGTGGTTTCACATCCTTCCCAACTCTTTTATCCCGTTACTGCATCTCATCCTCCTCACCAAGGGCAGCCTGCAGATTACTCATTATCCTATTCAGTGTATTTGTCTCCTTCTAAAAGAAAACACATATAGTCTTGCATCTCTTACATATATTTAAGCACAGGTAGTCAATTCCCACTGAAGAGTAGTCACAGTAGGTGAAGAGACAGATCAGTCTCCACGCTCATTTAGTCTTTCATTTTCTAGTGAGGATTTAGCAAAGAGAATCCTGTTTAGTAGCAACTGGGCATCATAGGGACACCTTATTCCCTGGTACTACAACACCAAACATAGTTTTCTATGGGGCAATGTGGACAATGTGGATGTGGATAATGGCACCTGAGTACTGCTGTGCTTGATGTTAACAGTGAGTTTGTAGGAAAGACTCTGTCACCCTCAGCAACCCTATGATTTAATTTGTTCTTCTCCCATCAAAGGCCTCAATGGGTGTCAGTGTGTATCAGATTTACACATCTGTGCTATGAAATGTAACCTCAGCCCTAACACAATCAGCCACAGGTCTCTCCTGACAGTAAAGATCTAAAATGAAAAAAAAATCCTTGCTGGTGTCTTCATTTAACTGTTTCTAAATAATGGCAGTTCAAAATGAACTGCTATCTGAAGTGTTCTTGGGTTCTGTGAGAGATTTTTACTAAATATATGCTGTAGGTGAGGATGTCCTTGTACTCTTCCATAGCTATGAATGGTGAATTTCACCTGTGAAGGATTACCGTTTATTGTGCGAGATGATGAAAGACACTGAGTAAGATTTTCAAAATCACCAAGGTGATTTAAAGCTGAAGTCCTATTTTCACATAACCTCATAAAGGATTTTAATTTAATCAGGTTTCCAAAATGCCTAAGACTCTCCTGAAAATGTAGACTTCAGCTTTTAAATCACACAGGCACTTTTAATAACTTTGCTTGCTCTAATTAACTTTTTATTTCGAGGTTAGTACTATTAGGCAAGACCAGGACCAAAACGATCTCTGCATACTAATGAATCATTTCCTGCTGCTGAAATGTAACATGTGAGAAGTCCTAAAAATTCAACAAAAATTCAGAGAAACAGAAACTGATATATCAGTTCTTGGAGAAAAACAAATCCACAGTACCTATTTCAACTTACTGCTTTCTTAGGAATACATAAAACTAGGCAAGCTCTGCCTGATTAGAATTTGAAATAAGGAAATATATCAGAAATTAGGTTCTAAAAGAATTTTTATTCAGATATATAAATGATGCATCAACTACTGTCTCCAAACTCTATAAACACAGCCATCTCAAGAGGTTTCAAAAGCACAAGGAAAACTGAAGGTGCCCTGGGGAAGCTGCTCTGCTGCCCATTCCGCCTTCCCCCCAGGAGCGAAGCAATTCAGTTTTGAGGGAGCCCCTGCTTTGGCAGAAGCAGTAAGACAGGGAGTGAAGCCATGCCTAACTAGTTCTGCACCTGCGAAATCTGATCTGTCTGATCTTTGGGCCCAGGGTTGCTTAGAAGGATGCTCCTGGGACAGGCATCTTTTTACCTGTTCTAAACAAGTACCAGCTAGGTCTGCTTACAGCCACAGCTTTGCAGCTCCCATCAGTTTGCAACACAAAGCCAACAACAGCTGGGACTTTTGTTTAAAGCCACCCCTTTGAACTGGAGTTATAAGTGTCAGAAATTAAAAGCTATCTTGCCAAAACCAATGTAATAACCTTTTTTAGGAGGTTAACTTTTCTTGTTATAGTTAAGATCAGAATACACAAACAATAAAAATAATCATATTTTCCAAAAGACTGAATTATCTTTGCTAAAAAAAAAATTCATTTTAGCCATCTGTTTAAAATCAGGTTATCTGTGAAGATAGTATGGTAGCTGAGATTATCAAAAGATGCTAATGACTTTGGCTGCCAAACTATGAGGGCCTGGCTGTGAGTCTTTGTTTGCCAAACTGTGCACCCAAAATCAGTGTACCTAAAATTACTAGCCAATTTTGAAAATCTTTATCTGTTAGGCTTGTCTTGTTCTTTCTCCTTGACAGTTATTTACCTCTGCCAAATTTTCTTTCCAGAACATCAGAGCACTGAGAAAAGAAGAAAGCAATTCAGCTTCAGCCTTCAGTCCTGCAGCTTTGAGTCAGGAGATAAAGAGTTATGGCTTGAAGACATGAGATAAAAGCAAAGCAATATACTCACAGCCACAAACTCCATGAATTAAACTATGAAAAAAACCCCTATAGGTCAGGCAGAGATCATGCAGAGTAAGCACAGCAAGAGACGAGGAAACGGGAGGCATAAATATAATGTTATTTTTTCCATGTCATTTCATCTCTCTACGTCTGTTTTGCTACCTATTAAAAAACGCCCTTCTGAAAGGTTCTTCTGAAAGATTTTTGAGAGCTTGCTGTAAAAATCACTAACTCCAGGGCAAAATGTTATTATCGGTGCTGCCACAGAGGTGCAGTGTAGTCACTGAGACCTGGCTGGTTTTAAAGAGGGTGAAGATCTAAGACAAAGAAAACCCATCGGGAGGCAGATTATTGACTACCATTTGTTAAGCAAGCACCGTGCAAAAAAAAAAATGAGAGAAGCCTAGTAAAAGGCAATTTGTTTCACATGCCTAAAGAGGTTCTGTTTTTCATTTTCGCTGTCAGGTGTTTTGCCCTAAAAGTCGAATTTCCTTGGAATAGATTCCTCATATCCCAGTTCTGAGAACTAATGCTGACTGGAGAACATATACACAATAAGTATCTAAAAAGTGGTTTAAGAAAAAATTCCTCATCTTATTAAAAATAGTCCCAGTGTATGCAGTTGCAAGAATGGTCAATCACAAATACTCACTGAGGATAATCCCTTAAAAAAATTACACCTTAAGCCAGCATTTTACCTGATCTGCTACCACATAGTCGATAAAATACATGAATACCTCTCACAACTGAACGCTTGGAGATGTTTCATGACTATTCAGCAACTTAGACTTGCTCTGGATTTTCACTGTGATAATGGAATGACTCATTGATACCAAGATGTCAAAAGAAAGACTCATCTGCCTGAAAAGTTGGGTTTTACTTTACATTCTCTCAACAGAAATTTAATGACAAATCTTGAACAGGCCTGGGATGTGCAAACAGTATAGCTGAGTATTTATCTGCTACCAGATAAATACTGATCACCAAACTCAGCAATACCTATCAGCCTTTATTGACATCTGTTCAACTGTCTCAATCATTTACCAACTGGTGAATATCTAAATACTACTCCCACTATCTTCCCTAAAAACAGTTCCACCATCCACTATAACAAAATAAGAAGCTTACACTTCTGGAGAATACTGCTAGCCTTGGAACTAATTTCCTTCTGGGTCAACAAGGGATAACAATTTGAATGGTCAAAATTTTAGTTATTAACATAATTGCTCAGCACTAGGTTTCCTTTTTAGACATTTTAATTTTTTATACTGTAGTCAGATACTTACATGGCATGTTTTATTCAATTTAAAGTGATAGCAAAATTAAACTACAAAATAGTTTCTTTTTAAATTGAAAGTCATTGCTGTGTGTTTTATTAATTGCAATTTCTGGGTTAAGAGTTTGACACTGCATTTTGTCCAATGTTCTTTTTTCTCATAAATGGTATCTACAACCGTACAAGGCACAGCATCAGACTCTCAGGGGGCTGCTTCATGAGGAAAGTAAAATGTAAATGAGAGAGGACCAGGAACACAATTTTCCATTATCCTGGAGAAGACTTTTGAGAGCAGGAGATCAAATAAGCTGTGTGACTATTTCACGACTTATTAACTGATCCTGGAAGGAGGGCACAAGTTTGGTGAAGTGCCATGTCCCACAGCATCGAGAGGTTCCCATCGATCAAGAGGTTAACACTCACCCAGGAAAGAGGTAACTGAACTAATCAAGCCATTTTTGATCTTTCATTCGCAGTTCTGTTAAGTAATTCTTAAGAACACATTTATTAGCACATTAAACCTGTGGATTGTAAAACCCATGAGCCAAATGTTTCTCTAACTTTGAGAATTGTACTGCAGACCTACCTTCTTCCTGACTTCTACACATTTCAGAGTAAGGATTTTTAAGGAAAAACGGTTCAAAAGGCCTGTTGTGAGGTGAAGTTATGAGCCCTACACATTTAAAACATACCCACTGTCTGGTTTTTGGTGGGTAGCCAAATGCCCATGAGCTTCAGGTACAACTGCACCAATTGACAGGCAGTTTCCTACACATCAAAATGTTAAATCAAAGTACTATACCACAGTTCATTGTGATGATTCAGCGTAATCTAAACAGTCCAAAGCCCCATTTGAACTCAGGAGAAGGCAATATTCAGATAAATTACCCTCCATGACGATCTTATATCATTCGAACCCCAGAGAAAAGGAGCACTCAGACAAGAGCCTGTCCAAGTTGCTTAACATTCCTCTGGAAGGAAACATGCATCTGTCCACCCAGATTGCAACTGGATCAGGGTGCCCAGCCCTTAGAGACACACTGACTGATGGAGCTTTGGAAACAACCAGGTCTGTTTCAGTAAATTCCATTTTATAGAGATAACAACTCATGAATTTTTAAAAAGAAATGAAATTGTTCTTTAAAACAAAAGGCATGCCACCCACCACCTATGTAACACCAATGCTGCAGAATGTCACATCTCTCTTTCTATTCCAAAACCTTCAGAGGTTTTCCAAAGTCATGTAAAAATCTTTAGGTATTTTTAATGTTTGTAATGAAATCCCAGTAATTAAAAATCCATGAGAATTCAATCACTTCCTAGAGTTGTAATGAAGGTGGAGTACTAAGTGTCCTAGTTAGAAAGGCTGGGACCAGTTCATCACTGCATGGGTGTAACCCAAAACTGTGTATTCTATAGCCTTCCATGCCATTTCCCAGAAACTGTTATAAATAGAGCATTTACACCCTCTGCCCAGAGCAGCCTGACTCCTCAGGGTATAAACTAGGTTTTAAGAGGCCTTCCAGATAGGAGGGTGCCTCCTGTCCTCATGCCCTATGTGGAACTCCCTGCCCTGAGGGAAGTACTGGGCATTCCTGCCTGAAGTGGAGAATATATAATCTTGGAGCCTTGGAACTTTTTTAACCACTTGTGGGATCCAGAGGATGACTGGAGACCACCACTCTCTGCAATCACTGACTGCAATCACCACTCTTGATCAGACTGCAACAGCACTCTCACCAACAGGTTTTCCCCTCTTCTTTTACTTTGGACTCAGGGGGGCCAAAGAACACCACTCTGTTCATGTCCCAGGGTGCTGGACTATACATTTGGGTTTTGTGGGTTAAAACCAATTGTTGTCTGTATAATCGTACTTATCGTATTATTTTATTAAATTGTTATTCTGACTTATAATCTCTCTTTTTGAGTTGGGTTCATTTCCCCTGCCGGTTTACCTTTAAACTAGCACAATAACCAATAATTATCAAGATTTTCAAGTGATCTGTTTTGAACCACACTGCCTAATGACATTCTAAGGTTCACTACTGCTGAAACTCAGATTGGGCCTCAGGAGTAAAACCATTCAGCACTCAGCAGGGATACAGCTTAAAAAAATGTATGGTTCTCTCTGAAATTCATTTGGCAGTGTTGGAAGCTGAGGACTAGTCAAAAGACAATACAAAAACCTAAAAAATGACTTGCTTTCTGCAAAGGCTTGGTTTAAGGTGCATTAGGAGTAAGCTGGCCTTAAAGTATCTGTTGATATCTCAATTTCCATTTCAAGGGTTGGCATAGACATGGTAAGCCAACAGAAAAACCGCCGGCCATTCTCCTTTCCCCAATAGAAAAAAGAAACCTTATATAACTGTCTACTCTAAGAATGTTGTCCTACAATTGGTAGATGAAAGGACATGGAAAAGATAACAATCCATTTGTGCAGAGCAGGGAGTTACCAGATTTTAACTCAGTAAGATCCAGTGACAGAAGCAGCAATTAGCTGTGGAACATTGCAGTCCTGGGACAGCTTTCTGAACCACGCAGGCAGAGGATGCCAAAGCTGTACCAGCAGCTCCTAAGACACAAGAAAATAGTGCCATAAAACACCCTCAAGGAGCACTGAAATGTGCAGTCAGCCTTGAAAATGTGTGCTGCACAAAGGTTTTTTCAGTTAATCACTAGGATTTCTGTATTTCCCTGTGACCTTCTACACTAGCTTTTAGTCTTTAAACAGAATATTCACTTTGCATATATAAGATCTGCTACTATTTCAGTGAAGGATGTGAAAGTAGTAGGGATGAGTTTTGTTCTTTAAATAGTGATTGATCTTAGGTACAGATACTGAAAACCTTACAAGCTAAAATCTTTCCATGCACATTGAAACCGACAATTGATAGTGCTAAATTTTTGTGGAAAGATCAGTACACAAGAAGATAATGAAGTCCAACTGCCTAGTCAGACACAGATATAGGGGGAAAATACAGCATCACCAGCTTTACCATCAATTAGTTTTAAAAAAGCACAAATACGTACACTGGAGGTTAAACAAAAGAAGTACAAAACCAAAAGATGTCTTTCTGCACCATTCAACTAGACAATGAAGATTTCCTAATATGCATTTAACACGCCTTTTCTATTTTATAGAAAAAAAGTGTAAAACATTTCTTTTTGTTTATATATGATACTGATCAAATAATTCACATTTTTAAGCTAATTCAAGGACAGAGAGTTCACTGAAGTGGATGAAAAACTATCAGCTAATATATACAACAGTCTACATTTTTAAACGCAGCAGTTTAAAAAAACATCTTTGCAACAGGAATGAGGTCAAGCTGATACTACTATTGCACAGAAGAGCTGTGTCCATATAAAGGATTCTAACAGGAGCTGTTGACACTCGGGAACAAGTGAGCTGTGTCCTGCTTCACAAAACAAGTGAGGTAAGGATAGCCAGTTTTTGGAAGGAGACCATGGCTTTGCATTTGCAGTATTTATTAGAGAGTATTCTGAATTTGGAATTATATCAACTGTCTGTTGTTGATACTGCACATTTTCTTTTATCATGGATAAAACAAGAGGAACAATATATGCAATTAACATCTCTATATCCAAACTTTTCTTTTATAGTGTACATACATTGCTGTGACCATGAATTCAAGTCAGGTTTAGGAAACTTGCACAGGGAGCCATTTCGTTCTTAAGTGTTTCTTAGCCCCGGCTATATGTGAAGCAAAAATGCAAACATTTGCAGTTCTTGGTAATAAAAAAAAAGTCTGCCCATGAAACTTTTTCTTTCCTTCCCATTGTAACAGAAAGAATATACAAAATTGATACAACTAATACTTTAGTTCTTTATGAAAAAAGAACTTTCAAGATTTTTAAAAACACTGTCATTAAGTATAGTACAGAATATATCAACATGTTTTTGTTTAAATCTGTGGGGTATATATAGCAACAGTGAGTTACGGCATGGCAATCACTGAACTTGGTGGATTTTAAGCTTCTGACTGGTTATCAGTTTTTTTATGTCAGTTCAATTGTTTGGCCATACAGCTCTTTGACCACTCAGTGCTACAGAAAATTTGGGATGAGTGTATCATCTCACACTGGGTAGCTGCTGGCATTCTGGCTTAATGGGGAGACAGGGGTATTTTAAGTTGCCAGAGCAACTCAACTCTGAGCACACACCATTCATGCACAGTGACATTCTGTAAGCAAACTGCACCACTGAGCAATCCCAATTTTATTAGATTCTTAAATCCTAATTTGCTTCAGGTCGACATGACATAGTATGTTTCAGCTCCTGCTGTTAGTGATATTGTTGCAATGAAGAAAAAAAACACCCATCTGTATCTTCCCACACAGTCAATGACTGTGAGAAACTGTGTGCTAATGAATTTTTTTGCTGCTGTCGAGTGTGAAGATATTAAAATTTATCTCTACCACAAACAGCATGAATGAGTACTTAGATTTTCTAGTAGGTTTGTTGGTGCAGGTTTTGGTGGGGTTTTTTGTTAGCTTGTTTTTTTCTTGTTTTTTTTTTTTTTTTTTTTTTTTTTTATTTTTTATTTTTTTATTTTTTTATTTTTTTTTTTTTATTTTTTATTTTTTTGGGGGGTGGTAAGGAGTGTAGTGTTTTCATTGCATAAATGTACATTTTATATAGGCAACTATGCTTTTCCAAAATCTTCAGTCTTCTACAGTTTTAATTTTTGAACACTGTTTTGGATCATGCTGTGCCATTGTATTTGTTAATAAATCATGTTTTGAATTAGACTGGCACTGTTGGGACAGTATGGAAAATGGCAGTCCGTCATGGAGTACCACAGACATGATCTGAAAGGCAGGTTGGGACACACTTATTAACATCATTTATGACTCACAAAGCAAAAGATGACAGATACAAGGGCTAATACTCCCATGGGAGAAAGGGTAGCAATTGGTAAATCTGGATAATTAAACTTAATAAAAAAGGTCCAACTTTTTATTAAGTTGGAGGAAAGATCCTCTAGTAAGAAACTACGTCTCACTGGTCGGGTGTATTTTAAGAAGACTGTTAAGTCTTTCATAGGGACTAAATCCTTTTATCCACCAGAAACTAAGGCTCGTAGTTTTGACAACAACTGTAGCAGAACAGGCACTGTCCGATTCTCTTGATGCACAACATAAACCCACTCTTTTTATTTTGTACTTAAAAAATACTATAGAAGACATAAATTAATTGACTGCTTATGCTACTCACAAATGGTAATATCAATTGAATGATGAAATGGTTGTCATCAAGGTTTTTGGCCTGAAGAACTCTGTTATTTCCTCAATACCAAGATCTCAGACTGATTATTCTTTGGAAGTTTTCAGTAGGAAGGTCTGATGAAGAGAAAGAGATCTGAAACAAGCAGATGTTACTGGCTACTTCAGGAAGCAATTCAGGACTGACTGACATGGTAAGGAATTTGCTAAGCTAAACCAAACTTGTCAAAAATGCCACTCTGAGTTATATGTTACAAAGTAGGAAAAGCCATGCTGGGTTGGACTATCAGGTCATCTCAGGTACTCCTTCCCAGGCTCTTGTTACTGACCACTAAACAACCATTTTAATGATATGACTCTGTTATCACCACAAGACCCTTCTTCATGCCTGGTATTGGCTTAAAATGAATCATTGCATATGTAAAGCCATGATATTCTCCATAGACATCACTTCGTATTTATCCAAAATCAATTTTATCTGATTTTGGTGTGGCGTCACAATTTCTTTCTTAAAAAAGACCCCATGTTTATTCTCTCACACCACATTGTATTAATATGTGAGCTAATCAGTTCTGCTCTTGACTGCCATTTCTATTAGTCTGACACAAATGCAATACAGATTTGAGCTGCCTAGACCTACTTTGAAGCCCATCTGGAAAACAGGCATCCTATGAGACATTTTGTGGGGGCTAAAAGGAACACTATAGCCTTCAGTTTGGCTATTTTGTTTCTAAGTGCTCCTGTTACTCTAGGATGAACATTATCTATCTAGTCCTGGCAACTTGTTACTCCTAACTTAGTATTTGTTCCCCAAGTCTTCCAACAACATTTTGAGATACTTCCTATGATAAGTTCATTTCCCTTTCCCTCAGGAAGGCTTCTCAGAGTGAGGGAAAGCAAAAGCTTTTCACTTGCTCTTCAGTGAACAAGTGCTGGTAGGGGAATTCAGAAAGAAATAAATGTTCTTCTACTGTAACAAACACTGTGATTCACAGGCTGAACTGACCATTGGCAAAGTCTACACAATCTCATACCAAGGGCATTTGCACTGAACTGGTTTGTTACGTTCTTCTTGATCCCATGTAAGCTCTTGTCATTTCTAAGTTTTGCATACCTTTACTTCAGAATGTCTGGCATCAAAAATTTTTATCATTTTAAATGATAATGAAAATGGGCATATATGTCATGCCATTAAGACTTGTGGGAATTGAAGCCAAGGCAGTGCAGGATAAGAGAGCCACTAAGTCAACAGGTAGCACTCACAGATGTGTCTCAAAGCTACAGGACCAAATGTCTGATCATCTCTTAAGGAGCAAAGGAAATCTGGACATTTTCTTTGTAAATCACAGCTCATGAGAGAATGGGAAACCTGGAAGTCTTACAGACCACTATTATCCTGTCAGTGTTTGTTATGAGAAAAGGAGTAAAATGAGATTGAGACAGATGCTGTGGGTAGGCTTGGAAACCTTTTTACTGCTTAGGGACAGTATGATGTAAAACCCCATACCAGACTCACTGAATCTAGCAGGTTTAGCACATTATGTTGTGGTCAATCCCTGGTTTGAGAACACCGATTTTATTTATGGCCCAGTGCCTATCAAGGAAAAAAAAGATCAAATTTAATGTGATGTCTCAAAAATAAAACTTATCAACATTTTTAAATGAAAAATTTGAAAAAAAATTCAAGGTTAATGGTTAGACAGTGAAACTCTTAAAACTCTAAATACTATGAATCAGAACATCTTACTAAGCCCCTATCTTGTGCTTCTTCACATAAAATCTGTAATAATTATAGAGGAGAGGAAAAAATGTGTAAGCTGAATTGAAGAACTCAGCTTTCCACATTCTTCTGTCTCCTCAAGGAATTGTGTAAATGCAGATCCAATTCAGCATATAAGTCTTGGCAAACCTTGTTGTCTTAATAAGAAGCAGATCCCTTCCTGACAGCAGGTATAATTCAGATTAACTACAAGATGAAAAAAAAAACCGAACCAAAAGAACATAAGCACAAGACTAAACAATATGGTAGTTTCTGGAACAATGTACTAAAAGAAAAAGTATCTGATTTTTAGAGGAGCTAGACTCCCAGTATTGAGCTTTGCAAGCATGCAGCACTTCTGGAATGCAATTCCCTTCACATGTATGGGCCATTTCTGTTCAGTAGTACCTGACTTCTAATACATTGGCTTTGTTTTTCCTGCTTTGGTATTTTCATTGAAAAGATGTCATAAACTGGATTGTGATAAGACAAATTATAAAAATAATTACAATTGCATATTTTAATATTAATTTTAAGTTAATGAGAAACTTCATAAATTTCTTTTTAACAGCAAGAAATGTTATGTGATCTGCTTCTTCATTATTTTCAGATTTTGCAATTTACTTCTTCAGTGAAGAGTAAAAATTTGATTTAGATAAAGACAATTGTATTTACATTCTTTCAGCAAATGTTTCTAAGATGAACTAGAAAACAATTACTCTGGATACCCAAGGGAATAGCAAAATTCTTGAAAACAGCAACCCATACAGAAAATCTTAATTAATTTTTGCTTTCCTGTGTTAAATTTCATGTACAGAGCGTGCCTTCCATCTTCTGACTAATTCTGAAGAATATTTTCTAGAATGTTATCCTGTTTAGCTTTCAAGTAATTAAGTTTTTTGCACTTGACCATAGGAGAGTCTTGCAAACTATTGTATCTCATACCTCTAAAAAATCTGATTTGCCATTCACTATCATTCTTCATTTTTATTTCTTCACATTCTTTTTCAAACACATTATCAATTTATATGTAAATACAAGTATTTTACTTACTAATTCTTCTTTTATATTTCTCTTTTCTTCTAAGGTACTTTAAGGAAGGCTTCCAAGAAAGATTTGTGCATGGCTTTCATTGCTATGCTTCCTCACTCCTTCTTTTTTTTTTTTAATATGGACATCTCATTTAGAATGATCAGACATACATATTATTTAAAAAAAAAAATATGTTTTTCCACAACCTAAACCACAAGCTTTAATAATCATGACTAATCTAAAGCCTTTAAACAAGCTCTCAGAATAGATGGCAAGATCTGAACTGAAAATATGTGAATTAATTTAAGACACATTTCATGTGTCACAGTATAAAATGCAAACCTAAATCCTAATAGATTTCATATAAATATATAAAATCCCCAACATACTACTAAAATATTAAAATTTCAATAAGAAGCACCAAAATTATAGATGTGTTTTCAGTTTTCTGTAGTACAAACAAACATCAAGACAATCATAATGAAACAATGGTCATAGAAGACTGGATTGCTGGAAATTTATGTTGAAGTCTGAAGCAGTCGTTTAGGAAAACATCCAGGTTATGAAAGAATAAACATAGCAAGAGAAAATAGGAATAACTAAATGAATCAATGCTTGTAATGTAAGTCTTATGTATTGGAAAAGCTTGTGTCATTTACACATCTATATGTCAAAGTCTGTTCTGTTAGAGCACTGCTGAAAACATTCAGTGCTCAGCAGCTACGTATCCTCCCTTACACAAAACTCATTCTGACACAAAATAACTCTGAAAACACAAATCATCTATTCTGTGCAGAAGAAAACAGAATAATGTACTGTTATACTGCAACCAAACACAGATATGTAGCCACAGTAATGGAAAACAAAATATGGTAGTGGAAGATCAGGAACAGTTTCTGGGAAATACCTGAAAGACCACAATAGCTACTCACAGCTTAGGATGCTTCAAATCAATTGCAGAATGAACTCACAGAACTGTCTTTAGTCGAACTGGGAATTTCTTGGAATAAGAGAGTAAGAGTGTGCATTCACTTTGCTTATTTGGGTTGAGGATGATGAACCTTTGCTCCAGTGGTCACAAGTGGTTAAAGATATTCAGTCTGAGGAGGTTGAACTCACCATTTCTAGAATCAATACACTGTCCACACAAAGAGCTACTACAGGATGAATGCATGTTGGCATTGGCCCTGTCATCAACATGATGTTCTTGCTCACATCTTATTTAAGAATCCTGGTCTCAGAGGTCAGGGAAAATCATGGGAAATGGCTAGGGAGCAAATTTGGAGATGCCCTAAAGAAGGTGGACACACCCAAGTCTTGCCAACTCAAAGAAAGCCCTCAAAAAATGGGTGATTGTATATCAACGTGCACGTAATGGATAAGGGTGGCAAGGCAACCTTAAGCTGTGACTTGACTCTAGCTTAAGCATACCTGATTCCTGATCAGAGGATGTAGCTGGTTTTGGTCTGATTTCCTTCAACTAGGGAAGTCAGGTTCTATTTGCATTTTATTATTCTGCGTCTTTTATAATTGGTGCTTAAAAACAAGCCCCTAATACAATTTCTCCAGAAAATATCTTGTTTAAGTTGAAATCAAAACTGTCAGAAATTCTGATTTGACCACGGCATATTGTTAAATGATCTTCCTATTTTCCAAAGTTGGAATGTAGATTTTTCTGCAGTAATTTAAAATATGTTATGTGAATATGTTACTTTATGCAAAAATATTTACATGTTTTTGTTTTGCCCCTCTTGCAACAACAAGAAATTAGTCAAATCTCTGATTTTTGTGAGTGAGATCAAGGACAGGTAGTCACTTAGTAACACACTGGGGGTGGCAGAAAGGAGGAAGGGAAGGAAGATGCAAATGAAAATCTGAAAGTGGAAATGGGGCAAGAAGTCCTTGCTTGAGGCAACATGAGTCCTAGCACAGAGTGAACAGAGTTGCTGGAAACATCAGTGGGAGTGTTCTGAGAAGATAAATGGAAGTTTGCAGCCAGGAGGAATTTGGCAACATCTGGAAATTTGCCAGTCAGGTGAATCACAGTGATACAGAAACCATCTTAAAGAAGTGCTGTTACTCATCCAGATTGAAAAATAAAGATAGAGCTCCAGCAAGTAGATGTGTGTTCAACAT
This sequence comes from Pseudopipra pipra, assembly GCF_036250125.1. Lineage (NCBI taxonomy): Eukaryota > Metazoa > Chordata > Aves > Passeriformes > Pipridae > Pseudopipra > Pseudopipra pipra. The sequence goes on from NC_087549.1 coordinate 73,899,158, forward strand.
CTCAGGTGAAAACACCTGATTCATAGGAAAGCAGCCTTGATGGACCATGATGCAGATGGTGTCTTTGGGAGCTTTTCTGAGGGGACTGAACAGAAGGAACTCAACAGATACACAGTTCATGGGTCATGGGCAGCATTTACAGAGACACTGGTGAGCAATCTGCTCTCCAAACACAGAAACCAAGTTCACTCTACTTCAGATAAGGGAGCTACAGAAGAAAGAAAAGACTGTCTTAAAAGAAAGGGCAGCAAAGATATCTAACACAGTATCAATGCTCCTTTACAACACCCTAAGGAAAGCACTATGGTAGCATGAATCACCTATCAAAAGGAGCCTGAGGAAAGACAAAGATGAGCTAAAAAGATGAGAAAAGGTAATTTTCAGAAAATGCTTTTGAGGTTTTTGAAATCTGTTAATCTAAAAAGCACACAAGCTAGTGATATGGGAGAATGAACTCAAGAGAGGACTTAGATCATTAGCTCAAGATAGGCATTGTGAATGATGTGGTTCTACCTACAAGCAGATAAAGTAGTAAAATTTGTCCCAAGTGTTGTGTAGTGCAGGGGAATTCAGAAGGCATTTAAAGCACTGATTGCATCACACCCATGAGAAGACAGTAACGGAAGAATCATTTTCAGAGAGGTGAAGGATAACAGCAGTGTAGTATTTAAACTCTTTTGCAATGTGCAAAGTCATAAAGAACCTATGAATGGAGAACTTGAAGAATTTTTGTGCTGTTTTCATTTGATTCCAAGAGCTGAAAATAAAAATCAATTTACCGAGATGGATAAAACATCTGGTTTAAGACTGAAGTCACATCCTAACTGTGACTCAGCAGTTACCTAACACAGTTTCCAAATGCTCAGAAAGAGCATAGCATTATTTCACTGTGAGGCTAACAAGACCTAGCTAATCATCTCACAAAAGGAACAAATAAAACTACACTCTGTAAATGAGGAAAAAGAGTCAGGGCTTTGGATTTTCTCTCTCTTTGCTGGCACTCCCTTACCATCACTCTGGGCTCAGAAGCTGACTCAAAAGGCAAAGCTACACTCACCTCTTGCATTCCCAGCACCATTCTTAGTAAGGCTGTATCTGAACACGTCCCTGTAAAAGTGATAAAATCTGAAGAGCACAAGCTGGGAGGAGGAGAAAGCAATAAAGTGAGAAAATAAAGTTAAAGTGAGAAACACATTAAGAACTCTTTGCTTAACTAATCCCCATTTTCCAGTCTTTGTTGCCTAAGGACATACAGAGAAGAATACTCCACACAGTGACTAATGAATACTTGCTATTTGCTACCAAAGCAGCAATTGTCTAATCTTAATAAACAAATTATTTACAAAAGAGAAAGATTATGAAACTCTCAGAAAAAAAGTACTACTGTGAAAAAACAAGGGGAAAGGGAGAAATATGGGAAAGTAAAAGAGCAAGAAACTCTAAAGTAATAAGTCAGATGGGGAATTTAGCCCCTGAGTGCTTTCCCTTTAGAAATTTAGTATGACTTGCAACAAGTCTTATGGTCAAGAACCCGTAACTAAATCCATCTGAATCTATTATAAAATGGCTTGAGACACTTAAAAACTTTGAGTTTCTTAGAACTAGTGACTGCATGTGGTAAAATGAGAACACTGGCATACATGATTTAGTGAATATAAGTTAGAAAAAGGCAGGCTGAAATAAATGTCTACTGACCATCATAAATGACTACTAACAATCACAATATTTTAGCTACTTTTTCAATCCTCTAGTAACTACTTTTTATTTAAGTCATAACCATGTATTTTGTGAAACTCAAGCATACGTTTCCAGGCAAATTACTGAGCTATTTTTATGGATTTCTGGCACTGATGACACCTCTATCAAGTTGATGTTCGCCAACATCAATACACAGTGAGAGAAGAGAGATCAAGATTATTACATGAGATCTTGAAATGAGTGCCATCTCTTTTACTGCAGCTAACTTAGAGAATACCTGGAACCCTCAGTACAAAGTTGGCATACATTTCTGAATACATAAGCCTCACTGATTTAAAAGACTTTGACCTGGGTGATATGGTTGCACTTGATCTTCCGTATTTAATCTACTCTAGTGAAGTATGTGGAAATTACCTACACATATGTGAACAACTAAATTCAAGCTCTATTTTCAAGACTTTTTATTGTATAATTAGTACATTTCTATTTTTACCCCAAGTAAATCACAATACATAGAAAGAATTTGGAAAAGTGATTCTAACTTGGGTCACCGCTTGAACTGCCCTTATTCCTTTCCTGTTATATCAAGTTGGTGTGATCTGAAGCCCAACCATGTAAAATGTGGAGAGAAGACTCTTAATAACTCCAGGGAAAACACTGAGATACAAAAATTCACCTGTAACAATTACTAGAGAGAACACTGGGTCCCTGAAATTCTTTGATCTGTCTGAAATTTTTCATTGTAAAAGGTAAGAATCTTACTGATATTCTAGCATTTTCATAGTGACTGAGCAGTACTGGTTTGAGGCATTTTGAGAGACAATTAAAGCGATTACAGAAAAAGTCAAAATAAGAAATTGAAAACTAGCACATATCAGGTAAATTTCCTAATCTGACTGGAGAAAAGGAATTTTTTAAAGCTAACCTCAAACCTGTAAAAACAAGAGAAATCCCAAGATTATATTTAAAATAAAGAGGATTATATTCATTAATAAATGCATGTGAAGCTTGCCTTTTCAATAATTATTTGCCTAATGGTATTCCAGCTGATCAACTTCTTTCACTTAGTTACTATGGTGCTAGTTTTTTAAAGCACATTTTCCAACTTGTTCATGTATTACTCCCACTTAGATAAAATCACAGCAAATTGTTTTAAGATGCCAAGCAACAGTTCCTCAAACAGATTTCAAGCAATGCAAAGGTTATATGCAGCGGAAATGAAATCACATCAGAAATTTATTATTAAATCTGTAATCTGAATGTGTTTTCCTAGACATACACTCCTGAATCTGTAACTGTATATGTTGTGAATTAAAGTAATTTCTTATGTGCACGGCTATTATTCTAGAGCAATACATATAGAAAGCAACTCACAGAAATGATATGTTACATATAGTGTGTAAAAGGCTGTGCAGTTTACTGTGAAATCACTGTTTCTTTAGGAAAAAACTTCAGAAGAAACTGTAACAGGAACACAGTATGCAATGCCTGTGGAACTTTCTTGTAGGATTCATTAAAAATAATAAAAACAATTTGATATCAACAGTGGCATTAGATCTTCATTTTCTGAATTTGCATTTATTATCATCAATGTAACATTTAGTAAATTCACATTTATAAAATATTAAGCTAACATTAGTTGCTAAATGCTAAGAAGCACTCTTTCAATATATATTATAGAAGCAAAGTTTAAGATGCTGTAGAGAGTAAAACCAGCAAGATACACTAGCAAATATCAAGCAAATGGCAAGCATAATCCCAAATACAGCAGAGGTCATTATTTACTTATTTTCAATTTTTTTTGAGACTGTTTGAACAGAAATTTTAAAAGAAATAGATGAAACCACAGATGTGGAAAGTAAATCACAGAGTTTAAGCTCTGAAATTATTCTGCCGGGTTATTTTTTGTTAATTTGTTTTTCTTTTTGTTTATTATTTTAAGGATAAACCCCAAACCATTGTTCCACTTAGCAAGAAAGTAATAAGGAAGAAAATCATACTATTAGGAACAAAGATAACTTTTGCTGAAATACAGCCCTTCCCAGACAGCAGACGTAATACAAATGCTTGTCTATCCCCCAGATTTATTCACCACAGTGTTGGCAGACAAGTACTTGATGCCTGAAACAATATCAGTACAAGAAACACACTTGGCATTCTGAGCTGCTGTGAAACAGCTCCAGTTATGCTGCTACTGTGCTTCATGCTGACGAACTGCTGTGTGACTGATCTTTCTGTTTGGCTGATAACTGTTCATGTTTTTAAATGTGCTCAGATGCCATTTTTCACATTGCCAAATGGCCAAATTCAGTGGCTGCCTGTAGCCTCTGTTCTGCCTAAGACTCCATAATACTGTAACTGTACTCCTAACTTTCCTTACAGTAGTGAGAGATTAAGCCATATGCCAGTTTTCTTTCTTCCCTGTAAAGTTTTAACACAGCCCTCAAACTGTGATTCCTTTAAGTGCAGTGGAACTGGTTACTGACAAATCACTAAAGGCAGAAAGTCTACATTTGCTCAATACTGTCACAGATTCTAGTAGTCTTCCTTAAATCCCATTTTGACCTGTTTTCCTCCTCTGCCAAACAGCAATACATCTTTGCAGGAAAGGCAGTTCCTTCTCCCCTCATCCATCAGCAGATGCCTCTGGAACTCAGCCCTCTGCACTCCCATCCTGCCACCAGGGAGGAGGAATCCCAAGGGTCTCTTCTAGTACCACTATTTCCTACACGAGTGTCTGTCTTTAAATAAATAAATTTGGCTCATTTCCCCTTAATTACATTAGCTTGTCATTTCCAAGTCAAATACCGTTTTGCCTTTTTTTTTCCTAATAAAAAAATAATTGTGTCAAATCATGTTGTCCTCTGTCCTGACTGGTAAAGCACAAGATTCTTCAGTTTATAAGGTTCTATTTATGCAAAACAAAACATAAAATTAAAGTTAACATATGTTTGCATTCTTTCCAAATTAATAATGAAGACAGAGAGTGGGACTGTTCCCATCATCAAGCTCCTGGCCCCATATGTTTTGCTGTCTATCCTTACATCACTGTTTTATCTTCTAAAGACTGTTTAGCTGTTTTTTTTTCCCTACAAGATTCAGATTTTATTTCAGATGCTCTGAATTCATGAGACAGTATCAAATGCTACACAGATATACAAAGGTTACATCTCTTCTAATTTCTTCCAAACAGGCCATATTTTTCTCATATTTCTCAGGATCAAAGAGTATCATTGAAAGTCTTCAATTTTTCAATGCATGAATGTTACTTCCATGAACTTCACAAAAAGAAATGAAGCACAGATGTGTTTCAGTTATCACTGGGAACTTGGTTGAAGCTCCTCAGAAAATTCCAGACATGTGTCCTTAATACTAATTTACTTGTAAAACTAATTCAAACAAGGAGAATTAAGGCAAATCAACTGTTTTAATTTTAGAATTTTATCCTCAGCTTTTCTCACAGGACAAAGATCGCAACGGTCAGAAAAAAACCCTCAAGTTTTAATACTGAACAGACCACAAGCCAAGATTATTTATGTTACCATACCAAGTAAAAAGTTTGAGGAACTCGCCACTGAGCTCCAGTGTAGCAAGGATGGGTACATGGGATGGATGTGAGGACAGGTTGTGAAAGGAGGAATGCAGAAACACTGCCTGGACACGCATGGGTGCTGTTAGGAAAGCCACTTCTAGGCACTTCTAGAAATCAGGAAATTAGAAATAGTTTATTGAGAATAAAGAGCCAAGGGTAATCATGTTTTGTCAACAACACTACCTTCTGTAATGAAGTAACTAGATCTGTGAATGAGGAGAACCATGACTATCATTCACTGTGATTTTAGCAAGGTTTTCACATAATGTCCCACGGCACCCTTGTATCCAAGCTGGGATGTTTTCTAGCTAAGTGGACTTTAATTGTAAATTGTACTCAACCTGAAAGCTTGTTAGAAGTGGAGCTTCTCAGAGGTCTATTCTGTGACCTATCTTCTTTTATATCTTTATTAAATACGTAGAGGAGACAAAAAAAACCCATCCTCATCAAGTTTGTGGATGGTATAAAATTGGCAAAGAACAGTCATAGAAACACAGAAAACAAAGTTGGAGGGAACATTGCTAAGTTAGTTAGTCCTCTCCTCACTCAAAGCAAGCCTAGTTAGACCAGGCTCCACAGCACCTTATCTAGCAGAGTTCTGGATATCTCCAGGGATATAGATTCTGTGGATGCGTTCCAATATTTGAACTGCATGACAGAAACATAAATCTTTGCATTTAATCCAAAATTCCTCTGTTCCAGCTAGTGTCTGCTGCCTCTTATCCTGTCTGGAGGCAACTTTGAAGAGGTGCATGGACGAACTTGAGGGCAGATGTGCCATCCAGAGGTACCCAAACAGACTGGAACAACGCATCAGCCAGAACCTCATGCCATAAAAAATAGACAAATGCAAAGTTCTGCTTCTAGGAATAAGCACTTGCAATGGCTCAGGGTGGGAAATAACTGTCTGGGGAGCAGGACCTAACAGCAACCTTCCTTTACAAAAGAGGAGGTTATATAGAAGGTTGAACTAGGCTCTTTACTGAGATCCACGGCTGGTGGATGAAAGATAGCAGTCAAAAAATTAAATGAGGGAGACTCTGACTTGACATAAGGAAAAGAATGTTCAAAATCACGAGAATTAAGCACTGTAAAATGTTGCCAAGGGAGGCTGCATAATCCCTGTTCTTGGAGTTTCTCAAGGCACACACAGACAAAAGCCCTAAGCAACCTGGTCTAAATTCGGTGACCATACACTGAAAAGACAGTTGAATTAGGACTCTCTAAGAGGTTCTAGGGTGAAAATTTCTACAGTTCCAACCAGCTCTTTTCAAGAAAGCCCTACCCGGGTAATTAAACACAAAGAACAAAAAAACCCCAACTAGAAAACCACAACAAAAACAAAAACCCCATCACCAGTGGCACAGTCACCTTCTATTGGGCCTATACAACGTTTTTCCCAGTTAGTTAGAATTAACATTGGATTACAATCAGTTTTAGCGCTCATACATTGCAGATTTATTAAAACAGCACTAAGCACTCATCAAATGTGTTTCATCTAACTATAATTTCAGAGAAATATATGCACCAATTCCGAAATTGTTATTAACGAGTCTTTGCAGAAACAAATCTCTTGAAGCGATAATGACTTGTTGTGTAAGAAAGGACTACTCACATGTGAAAGAAACACTAAATACTTCCCACCTTAAATATTTTACTTGAAAAGTGTGTTTATTGTGTTGTCGTATGATGATTAAACAGGCAAAGATTTAATTTGAATTTCTTTTTTATAGTTAAGCTACAGGCTAAGCAACACAAACTATTTCTTCATACTGAAAATTATTGTAACAATCCAAACAACTTAAACCATAAAGCTACTCAGAAACTGTGTACTTGCAATTACCACCAAAGTGACTTGCTCAGTGGGATTAGAGGGGCAAATGAAAACATTAAGTACTTTAAAATGTCTTTTTGCCATAATAAGCACTCCTCTCTTAAGGATTCTCTGACCTCTTAAACGAAAAAGTTAGCAGTGATTAATATTTGCCGATTCTCATACTAATAGGAAGAAAATCTAGATATTTAAGATGCTTACGTCTTTTATTAAGAATACTTAACTTCTGAAGTACTCATAAAATAACCCAATTTTATGATGTCGGAGAGAAAAAAATACTAACATGAAAATTTTATTCCAAATTATGGCAAAATTTCTACTACACTTTTTTCTTTTATTAGTGTCAGCATGAATATACAGGACATAATAAAAATATAAACCCAACTACTTTTTCTATAATGACTTATTGCAAACAGTTTATTTTAGAAACTCTTAATGCAAATTAAATATTAAATCAAATAAATTGATTTATTTGCAAAATGATTACTATTTATCTTTTTTTTGGTTTTGTTTTCATACATCCAGAAAGTTATTCAGAGGTTTCACATGTCAGAGCTACAGGTTTTCAGCCCATGAGGCTAAAACATAGGTTGTGGAGAGAGCCATATACACAATACACCAATTTAAAATTTATATTTAGTAGTGTTCATCCTTAAATTGACTTTTAAAATGAAAAACCATTAATTCTTTTTATCATGTTTACCATTTCACTACTAATTCCCTTATAAAATATTAAGATGCTTTATATGTTAGACGTTTATACAGTAATAGAAATTACCAAAGTTCTTTAAATACGTAAACTATGACGAAACATTACAATAGTAGGCTTCAAATTAATTTTGATCTTTTTTCTTTCTCACCTCTGTCCCATGTTGTTCCAGCAAGAAAGAATCCAACATAGTTTTCTAAACAATGGACAATTTTTACACCAATTCACTTCATCATCATCATCATCTACGGATGAAGGAATAGGATGTGAATTATGAAATGCCACTATCTGACAAACAGGTCTGGAGCTGTCAGCCAGTTATGATAACAAGTACTTTTTAATATGTCTTATATGTTTTCCCTAGTTTGCTCCTTAGAGATAAAAGGATTATCAAGGATTTGTAGTCCTGTACACTTAGTTGTCAAAAGTCTACTTTAAAGAAAATTTGGCTGTCTTCATTCCTCTAATCCCTAAAAACAATTAGTATTTCAGAATAAACAACTAGAAATAGTAAAGCAGAACCTCAATGAAAGGATAACAGTACCCATTCTTTGAGTTTTTGGCAAGCGTGAATACTAACTTCACAACATCAGTCTCTACAGGAAAAAACATATATACTACATATAATTATATATGTACATATATGAATACATAACTGTATGTATACCAAAATATTATGTGTACAACTATAATTATATATGCATGTACTTATACACATACATAACTATATACAACTTCCTGCAGTAGTTTGTATTAAGAGGAGCAGTGACATCAAACTCGATGGTATTTATGCATCTGTTTACTCTGTCAATATGCGAAGACTTATCCTAGATGCTGGACTTGATCCCTTCCTTTCACATGCCATTAGAATTTCATAGACTAAATTAAATCTGTGGAGTTCTTATAAATACAAGATGTTTAACAGGTGATCGTTATCTACTCAGTCCACAAGTAAAGGCAAAAAAGCCTAAGCTCTCTATGAGGAAAGAAATGCATTTCAATACTGAGTCCATAGTATATACCAGCTTTTGAAATTTGCTGTGATTTGGCCCCACAATCAGATTAAGTTTGCACTGAACTAAAAGCCCTGTTTCTAAGGAAAACCACATGCTGTGATGCTAGAGGAAGGTAATACATCTCCACTGAAACAGTAGAAAGGTTTACTGTATCTTTGTTTGAAGTGCTGATCAACACTGCTAGGAATTGTCTGCATCAAACACACGAGAGCCATGTAGGCTGGACAACAAAACCTATTGGGTTAGCTTCTACAAGACTAAACACTACAGCAAATAGTTGTTAATGCCAGCAGAAATGTTTTGATTGCTATTTTTCAGAGGGGTTCAGAGGGGACCAGCTAATCTCTGATTCATCCTTATATGATCCATAGTCATGTTCTTTCTACTAAAGGAAAACTGTGAGCAACATATCCAGACTAAACACATTCCTTTACAGACATTAAATTAAACTCCTAATACTTTGTAAAAATGAAATTAAAAGGTGCAATTACTCCTAAGTGAATACTATGTTGTGAAATAACGATGATATGAACTATTAGGTACATACTCAGAATGGCCCCTCAAATATATTCGTTATGGGTACATAAGAGACTGACAAATCCTGATAAAAACTGCAGTGAGATAAAGATATCTGTAACCATGCACCGAATCTCAGTTAATCTTAATTCTCTGGAATCCTAATGGAGACTTTACTTTTTCAACTGATGTTAATGCCTGCACAGAATGGAATTTACCTTTCATTCTCAAAAATGAAAGCTGATTTCCACCCCTTTTATTCATCCTATAGTTCCTGTGACAAGTGTCAGAGGGCAGGCCTGCATGGTGACATTCTCACTAAGATACAGGGAAAAAGCTGTCTCTGGTCTCCCAAACATGACCTGAAAGAACCAAATCTATGGATCAGTGGGCAGCTCAGAAACCAGATCCAGTCACATCTTGCATGCTTTCCCGTCCCTTACCCTGAAGAACACTGCAATATTGTGTTTGGAACGGAACACCTATTCTAGACTCCTAACACTACTTGACCCCCCCAGAAAGCAGCTGTGATTCCTGACATTAAGTGGTAGTCTCCATGCCCTAGCCAGCAAGTTAGCGTAAAACATAACACTGATGTGGTCAATTCCCCATCAGCTCAAATGTTAGAGCACAGAGTTGTGCATCCAAGAAGTCCATGCACTGGTGGCAGTTCCTATCATGGGAAGTCCTCCCCTACTCCTGCCAATATTAAAGATAAACCTTTTAGAAATAAAACACCAAAAACTATTTCACTGAAAAGCATGCCAACAGCCTGTATGCAAACAACCAGATGGAGAAAGGAGGCAACTTTCATTTGCATAATGACTTTAACTGGAAATGCTTTGCAAACACAGCATTAACAGCACATAATATATCATTGTTACTATAGTGGCATCCCCAAATAGCACCAATGGGATCTAGGCCTCGTTAGAAGATGTACTCTATAAATGTATGTGCAGAGACATAAACCATACTTTAAAAAACCTTTCATCTATTACAGAATATCATCTACCCCAACTGACTACAACGCAAGGAAAGACAACAGATGGTTCAGATGGCAACTGTAAACAAATTTTACAGATAGCTAAACTGCCCCTAATTATATCAGTTTTGAGATCTCCTGTCAAACCTTCACAATTTATAGCAGGTAGACCCCTTAACCTCCCTATAAAAATAACTGTAGACTCCCTGCTTCTAGTCCGACACCTTCTTTATCAACTGGAGTTTTTCCTTGCTCCCTCTATTCCTCCAGAAGTTAAGGAAAAGGGTTTCCCTTAAGTACCACCTGAATTAGAAAAAGACTCAAGTAAAATTCACAGTAGGGGTAAGGTAGTATTTCTCTACTGACTTGCCTTAACATTGCCTCCTCGTGCAACAGCACCTGATAAAGTCTTGACCAGCCTCTCAAAGGGCCAGGGAACTGGAGTCTTGGGTCACTGAGACGAATCTCTTGCTATGGATAAGGGTGACAGAAGAGCACCTGTCTCCCTGTCTCCTCACCTGGATATCATTGCTTCCAAATCTCCTGCCACCCCATTTTAACGGACAATTTTGGGTCAGTTATGATAAAATATTTTCACCGCTTCTCTAAAGAAAGTCTAAAGCAAATTACTATCTTGCAGAAAAAGAAAAGGATCTTCTGTTACCTACAAGGGACTGTTCTTGTTGGTGACCATGAAAAAAGTGCTGAAAAGTAGCATCTTAATTTAAGACCTTGAGTCTTTTCTTAGCTTTCAGAAAACTAAATGTCTAAGAACCATCTCATATATTGTTATAATAATCTCGGGTTTTATGCTCTTTTCTGCCAGATAAAAGGAGCATGCATGTTAACAGGAACGATACACATGTATAGAGATTGGAAACATGCTCCTTTCTGTCCACAAAGTCAGCTAGTACATACAGCTATTCCTTGCACCATGGACACATAGCATCAGTTATACACAAAAAAGAGAAAGAGCACATACACCTTAGGTCCAAATGGTGTCCTGAAACAAGATTATGCTGAGCTCATTCACTGTCATACCTTTATGAAAACTGTAGCTAGGTTTGGTTACTAATCTTCAGCCTAGTTTAACAATGGAAGGTTTTATTTTATCTGTCATTGTGAAAGTACACACAATTTAAATCATACTTTTCACTGAAATGTTTCATGAAGTAAAAGTTTGTTTGCATTAAGTCCAAGTTATAATTGTAATACCTTTAATTAATTTTCGGTGCTGTGTTCTTTCTATCAACATTTTTTACTAAGATGTTACACTATTGGATCTATTCAACACTGATTACTTGTGAGAAACACAAGAAGCTCAGCCTAAATGAAACAGATACATTAGGGAAAAAAGTGCTCAACAACCTTAAGGCAAACTGAACAAAAAAATGCAATATACACCAACACTTTTATTAGGCTTACTTGATTTCTTAGCGGGCGCATTAGAAATTCTATTTACCTGAATTGAGTTTAAACCTAGTAAATCTTAACAAATTCCATCAAAACAATAGTAACTTTGGGCAACATTGACCTATTGGACCTATTGGACATGGACCTATTGGAGCGAGTCTAGGCAAGGATGACAAAAATTATTATATCACCTCTCCTATCAAGTATTATTATTTCTCCTATATTATGGATCACCTCTCCTATGAGGAAAGGCTGAGAGAATTGGGGTTGTTCATCCTAGAGAAGAAAAAGCTCTGAGTACCTCTTACTGAGGCCTTTCAGTACTTAAAGGGGGCCTCCAAGAAAGATGGGAACAAACTTTTTAGCAGTGTCTCTAGTGATAGGACAAGAGGTAAGAGTTTTAAACTGAAACAGGGTAGTTTTGGGCTAGATGTAAGGAGGACATTTACTACGATGAGAGTGATGAAACACTGCCACAGTTGCCCAGGTAGATGCCCCATCCCTGGAAACATTTAAGGTCAGGTTGGATGGGCCTGTGAGCAACTTGGTCTAATTGAAGATGTCCCTGCTCATTGCAGGGGAGTTAGACTGGATGACCTTTAAGGGTCCCTTCCAACTCAAACTATTCTATTATTCTAGGATGTCATTTACAGTGAAAGAATGCAAGAATGAAATAAGAGAATTGCTCCTTCTTAAAAATATATGTGTATTAAGGCAGATAAAGGAATACTAATTAAAAAAGAATAATGTTTCAGGGACTATTTAGGGAACCACAGGCCTATAAAACCCTGGCCAAACTTTTAGAAACTATTTCAAAAAACTGAATTAATGAGCACATGCAATCACAAGAGCCCCTGAAAGCTTATGGAGAAGCCAAGCAGTCCATTATATTTAAAAAAAAAAAAAAAAGGCAAAAAACTTGGATTATAACAGTTCTAGGAAAGTATCAGCTATCAGCTTCATACTGTGAAACATCTGTGAAATCCATATGAATGTGATTAGGAAAACAATGTAAGACAAAGGAGTCATTATAGTTATCTTAACATACAAATCTGTGGTACACCTGTATCTAATATCCCTCTCACAAAAATAATTAAGTAAACCTTAATGAAAACAGAGAAGGTTGGCAGGGAGCACTAATAGTTAAGAAACCACTTCCACAGTATATACTACTAAATACACAGAGAATGCCTTAACCTGGTAAAGAAATGAGTTACAGTATGTGTGGTAGAGATCTACACAATTATGATTGTCATGGAGAAAAGAATACAGATCTATTTTTTACAGCTGTGTTCAGTACAAGAACTGATGGGCATCTAATTAAACCACCAAGCAGAATTTTCCAAAGCAATGTTTAAACAAGGGGCATGTAAGCTGAAGAATTCCTTGAACACAATATGGATGCTAAAGCTTAAATGTGTTCAAAGATAGATTAGACATGTTCAGGAATGACAAGTCTATAAAGAAGTATTAAGTGTAAAGCTGCCATGTTGCTGGCTTATGATGCAAAAACATTCTGCATAATAACATCAGGTTGTGCTGTCCTCTTCCCTCGGTGTCTTAGTGTTGACCTCTGTCAGAGGGGATACAGGTTTCCACAGGCCTTCAATCTCATTTAGAATTGCAATTCTGAAGTTATGCTGCTTTCCTTTTTGGAATGCTACAAGTGTACCAGACCTCATTTAAAATATCAGATAGAAGTCACCAGCAATTTCAGAGGAGGGGAAAAATATAGATCTTCCTTGCATGATTAATAGTGGTATTAATAAATAAAAAAGCATGGTGACTTCAGAGCTGAAAATAGGTTTAGATACTTCCTTTGCAGAACAGTTACCCCTTTAAGTTCAGCGGGCACTTAGACACCTTAAGGTAGCTGATGATGTGACCTTTTTTCAGACAGACAATTAGACTGCAAGGATAGGCTCATCTCTTATGTATTGGTAAATTATTTTCTCTTTAATCAGTAATATCCTTCCTTCACTCAGCTGTGAAAGTACAGGAGCATCTGCCTTTGTATAAAACCCGTACACGTAGCTGAACTATCACTGTTTCCCTGAACTGAAAGAAACAACTCGTACTATGGCTTTGGAAAAACAGACTCAAAGAAAATGCTTTGAAGCACCAATTTATTTAATTTTTCTTCATTCTGAATAGCATTTAACAAATCTAGGCTTCAGCAAGTTGCAACATTCAGCATTTCTTTACTAGGCTTTTCCCTTTAGTGACAGTGGCATTTCTGACTGCAGCTGAACTGCCAGGAACAAGGACTGTTTTGGACTTTGAACAAAATATCTTACGCCATTATTCTCCTCTTAGATTTCACCTGGCTGAATCTGGCTAAATGACTGTTCAAATTTTAGAGAGAAGACTTCCTCAGAATGTTTGGCACAAGAAATAATGTTTTAAAATCTAAGTGGTCACTTTCATCAAGGAAAACAATATATATATTTGCAAAAAGAGATTTACCCATTTTAGGCTAGATGTTTTAACATACTTCTCATGCCTCCTCCATCTTCCAAACTTTATATAACTCAGAAAATCAGAGTATTTTCTAAAAATACATTTTATTTTCTAAGGGTTTGTTGGCATCCTCATATTGATTCAGGACACAGCAATGAAGTAATGATGAACTCTCCATATCATCTTCCCTGAGCAAAATGAGGGTATACAAACTGTGGAGTGATTGTAGCAAACCTTTTGTACTTCAGATTCTGAATCCTCTCAGAGAAGCCCTTCTGACTAACACATTAACATTATTTATAGTCACTGGTCAAGCAGGAAAGAAAGGTTTTCCTAGAACAGGAGATCTCAGTGCCATAGTAGCTCAGCTTGAGGCAACCTCAGAGCCATACTTTTTCTTTTTCAGTGAAAAATAACCTTTGTAAAAAGTCAGAGGTATGCCACTTAATTTCCACATTATGCACCCAAATTCAAGTCTAGAGATCAAATAATCAGTCAGTTGAAGAGACAGGCAGCACAGCAGGCATGTATTTCAATTGTGACTAAGGGGGTAACACTCTACCGGTGTAGCTCAGAACCCTCAGGTCATTTGGACCTAGCTGGGTCCCCACGCAAACAAACCAGGTGCTGCTGCCTTATGAGCAGTTTTATTTGCATCAGGGGTGAATTCTCTGCTGAATTTGTTGGAATAACCCTTCAGTCTGTAGTGGTGTACCTATTTCTTCTCCTTACAACAAAACTGTTTCTGTGGCCAGGATCTTCTAGATCAGTCACGTTGCTATTAAATGATAAAATTAAGACAGGTAATGTAAACACTAAACTCTGTGAAGTAACCTTAAAAAGGATTTCCTAGCAACACCTTGCAATAAAAAGAGAAGCTAACAAGCTTCCTAAACAATGTCATTCTAAAAACCATGAAGACTTACTTCTTTCCATGTTGTATAGTGTAATAAGAGTAACTAATGTTTTGGTAGTTTATAAACTATACGTTTATAACCTGTATAAGGTAAGAAATGCCCAGAATTGACATAAGTCTTTTCCCTTTTGGATTTTATGTATGTGAAGTCTGTAAGCAGGGCACAAAAAACATTGTGGTGGGAGGGTGTGAAAAGACAGATGATGGGAAAGCCCCCTAGGGAATTTGATTTTAATAAAGATCTTGCACTGTACTCCAGAATATCATAGTATTAGAAAAAGTGAGTACATTGTTTTACCATCTAAAAGCCCAGATGGCCACCAAGGAACTGTTATTCCAGATAAACTCTAGCAAACCCACAGGATTTTCAGTTTAATAATATGAAGTCAATCACATATCTGAAAGAGTAAGACAACACCTGTTTTCATCCAAAGTCTAGTTCATCTTTTTCAGTGTATGGAGAGATATCATTAGCAGTATAAATTAGCACACTAGAAGTCTCATGGACAATTTTCAATGTGCTATATGACAAATTTGTAAGTGTCACGATGGCTACTTTTTCAGTGAGATGATATTACCACGCTGTAGAGAAAAAGTTCTCAAACATGTAACAGGAACACAACTAAAACTGCAAACTGATAGGGTTTGGTGGTGGTGGAGGTGTTGCCTTTTTTTGTTTGTTTGCTTGTTTTTTGTTTTGATTTTTTTGTTTGTTTTAAATTCAAACTACAGTGTTCAGCCTTTTCACACATTTTTTTTTAGTAGTAATACATTACCTACATGTCTACATTTAACCTGTGGCCTAAATGACAGGTGTAAGGTACTGTGAACCCAAGAGGTTTTTTGTGGAAGCTGGGCAACAAGATTTTATATGCATTACAGTTGCTTTTTCACCAGATGATCTTATAATCACACAAGGTTGAACAATGCAACTACAATTTGGCAGGCTACTCACAATTAATTCTACCAAAGACTATTCTTGAACTTCTCTGGAGATTAAGCAGGTATTTAACCACCATAAAGCTAAGGAGACACAGTTTATAATCAAACTCTGACAAGTAATCTAAAAAATCCCCCCAAAGCCCAACCAAATACAAAAGAATCCAACAAAAAAAACTTTCAGAAGGCACTTTCAACTAATGAAAATAAATCCCAAACAAAATACTCCAGGTCAGCCCCTTATCCCACTTCTCTAAACACTATCAACAACTACAGCACGAGTTCATCCTTTCTTGTCTAGTTAAAGTTCTGAACATGAACTATAAGTATGAAGGAATATGACTTCCTACCTGTTACAATGAATTAAGATAATAGTACCTCAAGAAATTTCTAAGGATTTTTCCAATTAGCAGATAAGGGGATTAAGGAGAGCAGATAAATATCACTGGGCTTGAAGCAATTGATGGCAATACAATCAATGTGGATCACTGCAGAACAACTATCAAGAACACATGAAATGGATCATTTAAGAAAATCAACTTCTCTCAAAGGAGTAGAAAATAAAATTACAATCTGTATCAAAGATTAGTGTTTATAACTATCAGAAAACTGGCATTCTGCTTCATGGCTAAGGTTGAAACAGGAAAATACCTAAACAAAAACTATTACATACTAAATCATGACTCTTTCTGCTAGCCAAACTGAACCATTATATGCTACAGCTGCACAGCAGTGTGATGGCCATCCTGTGACATGACCCAGGCTGAGTTCTGTATCAGACAGTGTAAACAAAAGATGAGTGGTGTCACATGCCTTTTTTATTCTCACTTTTCCTTCTCTGTAACTCCTATCCATCACATCATTTATTGAACTTCAAGAGATTAAGCCTGTTTCTGTGATACACATGCACACCACCCCCCCCCCCCCCAGGTTTTATAACCTTTCTTAGTATGGTCAGCCTCCTGCTGAAGATGACAGTGAAAAGTAAGGTTGATAAAATTTGGAGAATCAGAACCAACTCAAGCTAGAAATAATATACTATGTAAACACTGCCATGCATTCAAATACTGTCCTCTGAAACTCCCAGAAACAGGTATCTTTCTTTCAATTAGCAAAAAGATTTTCTTGACAATCTGAGACAATTTTTGTTGGAGAACTCAGTAATTTCAGAGTATGCACAAGCTAGACTGAGTTTATGCTGACAATTCAAACTAGCGTTCAGTTGTAGCTGCCTCACCTATCTGCTGAGACAGCAATTGATAGCCTCATTTTTCAGACTGCTTTGCAGAACAATCTTGGTTCTGCACATCGTTATCAAAACACAGGCTGCCTGGCTCAAGTTTATATTATATTATTTATGCTGCCTGTGCAACACTAATAGTATTGTACATCTACCTTTAGAGAAAAGTGAAATCACCTTGAACACTAAGAATTTAAAGAGGGATTGCAAGCAGTAAATTTTAGAGTATTTACTGTGAATCAGATAGTATATCTTCTGTTAGAGATTAGTTAAGATCAAGTGATCAAACAAAAAAGGTAAATTTTGTAAATAAAATGGAGATCTCACAAGATGTGTGAAATACTCAGGCATTTATATAATCTCATCTCCTTCAAAAAACTGGGTAAATGAATCTCATTTAAATATATTGGTATGAAGCAGTTTAAATAAGTAAATGACTACACTACATAAAGTCATTAATTTCCAATCAATAGAGGTTGCTCTAAAAGGGATTTACCAGCAAAAGTATCTACACCACAGCAGTAGGTAAATTGAAAAGAAACTCTGATTTTGATTATTTGCTCTGCTATCCTGAGTATTCATTACACTCAAAAAAAGTTTACATCAGTATGATCAACTTGATACCAAAAAAATTACACATGTGACTACAAGCAGGAATTAACTTTTCCTTCAAACACATTTCAGACATGGTTTGTTACCACATTGCTCTTTCCTCACGCTGCAATTAGGGTCCCTGGAAATGAATATCTGATTGCCAGAATCCATAAGGACCTGGGGTTTTTCTCCAATTTTGCCTATTACATTTTATTTATTACACTGGAAACAAAATGTTGACAAACAGTCAGTGGATGAAATTTCTTGTCAAGTTAGTATCTGTTTACAGAAAAGTGTAACTGTCATCAAAGCAAACAGTGAAGTTGAAATTACATGGTAAATCAGCTTGTGAAGTAGAAAGCCATTCCATGTGAATTCATTGAGAAACCTCTTCCTCTCAGCATTTCATACTCCAGATACTCCTCTTATAGTCTCTACACTCAAATTCTATTCAACAAAAACTTCAGTCATGTATTTGAAAGCATAGGTTTGTATTTTAAAATGCAAAGACTTAAATGCAATTGTACATCCCCTTCTTTAGTGATAAAAAGCTGTAGAAGGGCACATTCATTACTGAATGCATCTATGTGCTTCTTCAACCGTATAAAAATAAAAAGGCAAAATACAGAAAAAACCTGAAATTGCTTGAAATAATTTAGAGTATTTAAACTGATTTGTAAATTCAGAATGAAGACACAAAGACAATTCATGTAAAAACATATTAAAATAACTTCAAAACAGCAACTTTCAGGAATGCCGTATTTTAATACTTCATGGTTTTGTATTATCTTCAACATTACCAATCTGTTGCAACAAGAACCTTCTGACCCCTCAGTGAATGCCTTTCTATGGGGAAAGGAACACTTCATCCCTTGTTCTTGTTTTTTTTTGAGGTGCAGAATTCTTCTGCATGACTTGCAAAGTTACTGAGACAATCAGCTTGATATAACCTGCAAGTAACCGCAACGTCAAGTCACGGCTTTCAGGTCATCGTTAATTCTGAAAATATTCATTAGCTTTCTGTGACAGAAGATTCTTATCCTTGCTTCCTTCTCTCATATGGCATTCCATATGGCATACCATAAATTGCACGTCTCTTCAATTCTGCTCCACTCTTACTACAATTTATGGAGTCGACAGGGAGGAAGGAAGGCAAAAAAAAGGCATTCTCCCCTAAGTGCCTCCAGCTAACTCGAAGACCAAGTAACCCACTGTGAAGAAAAATTATTTTCTACCACAAACCAAAACACCAGCCATGTTATAATAACGTTTCGTTCTCCTTTTAGGCATAAATATAACATGTCTACACTCACTAAACTCTTAGGTGAAGTGAGGATAAGTTTTTTAATTATACAATACATATCCAGTAACTTTGATAACTGAAATCCAGACATGGTTTCCAGTGTGGTTTCCCAGAGGTCTGATATACACAGAAGGCTCCTACCATTAACTAATTCATAAATAATTTCTCAGCAGCAGCTTACTGTCAACATCACAGCTTCTTCTACTAACTCCAATATAGTTGTCCCTGTTAGACCTGTTCTTGAAAGCTTCTGCCAGCTAGAAAACTGCCAGTAAGAAAAATTCAAATAATAAACAATAAAAAAGTCATGGACAAAAATTGATATAGCCTAGGCATACTATGTGTAGTACTCATCCCTCAGCAAGTATGTGTGTCTCCTGCACTACCGAAATTAAGCTGTAATTTGCCCCACAAGTTATTCTGAATGATGAGGCATTAAAGCCTTATACTTCACAGTTGAAGTATCACTACACTACCTCCTCCAATCTTTCCTGCATGTAAGCAAATAAAGAGTTCAGCTTCACTCTACCAGCTACTCACAGCACTTTCTGTAGCCATAACAGAATTCTGCTCTGAATTCCTCCTATTTCAGCAGAGAAGTTAGAAGTTATCCCAAGAAAAATAAGCTTGCACCCTGCTTTGTGAGGGGGAAAAGACGTACATGCATGAAGCAAGGGGATAGGATTCCCAGTTGCATCAGAGAACACTTTAGAGTCAAAACCCATGTGGGATGAGACGCCTGCACATCCTATCACACAGCACATCAAGAGGCTCTAGAAGTGATAAGAAAGGAGAAGTAAAGGCAGACACCAATTGCCATTCCAAGGAAGTATTATTTGACAGGACATACGCCTTCTACAGTTCCAAAAAACATTAAGACAAGAAATCCTGAACGATGTCCTGCGGGTCCTATTCCAAATCTGAAGGGTTCAGAAGCCAGAAACATCTCATAGGATGAAAATAGCAGGAAGCAAATTTACAACTAGGAATACTGTTCTTCAAGTTCACAAGCAAGTCTACTTTACTGTAGGTCTCAAGCCTTTTTCTGCTTTACCCTTTGACAAATTTAGAAGAAACATTTCTATGTCAATCTTCTGATCATTTTAATTCATACCAGTTTTATCTGCCACCCTTCTACATATTCTTAGTTACTTGCTGAAGATCACTTAACTATGTCTAATTAAAGTGTCAAACAAGAGAACAGGACTTCAGATAGTAAAGGCTTTGGTTTGGAAGTGAGGTAACAAATGAGGGGGATTTTTCACTTGACTCTTACTAGGTTTGTATTCTTGCAATGTTTTTGAGATTCCCCAGCAATACAAAAAAATCCATAAAATTTATTTTTATTTCTTTCCCTAATTTCTTGAGCTACCGTGGAGAGCAGCCTTATCTAATAGGCTATAAAACATAAATCTCCATTAAGCACATTGGGAATTTGTTTCCAACCCAAAAGAAGGGTTGGAAACAGTCATTTTAAATTATTCCACAGCAAAGGGATTTTAGTCTAAAAATTAAAATTAAAACACTAGTCAGAGATAATTGTCCTTAAAAAAAAGTTAATAAAAATAAAGCCAAAATAAAACAGTACCATATGAGCCAAGAATTAAATTAGGAAAATAATAACTTTGCTGTTTTATATGGCAAACTTATCTTTTTATAACAAAGAATTTGATCACATATATGTGAAATATGTAATAAACACAAATATTTATTTAATACAAAGAGTATTATGACTCCTTAGTAACTAATACTCTTAAAAAGTATTAACAGTCTTTGAAGTTGAAGCAAATCCACATCTCATTCGTAGGTCTTCCAAGAAGAGTAACATCTCCTAGCAAGCAAATTAGCTAGGACTACACTAAAACCTATGTATTTGTTCACCTCTTTTGAACTGGAAAGCTACTTTCAATCATAAACTCAGTCATGAAACAAAGGTAGAGAACTTCAATCTTACAGATCGGCTCTACTGGGCTTAGTACGACGCCACACTTTTTTAGACATATCGGCTGACATAAACCAAATCAGAACTCTTGTCACTTTAGAATTACATTTTTTTGTCACTTATTTTGCTTCTTCATATAATATGCCTGCAGAGATAATTTAGTGCAGCATATGTCAGTCCGGTTGATCACTGAAGTAGACTTGGGTTAGTGTTGAACTAAAGTATTAAGCTACAACAACTCATTAATGTGGAACCAGGGCAGTAAGTTCTTCTTTCTTAAATACTCAGATTATTTGTTTCTAACAAAGCACCCATACTTTGCATTTGAAACCATGGAAATAAAAAAGAGAGTCTCTGTAACTTGCCAGTTACTAAAACACTGAAAATTAACACGATTTTCCTTGAGCTGTCTGTCAGTGAAAGACATCACAAATATAACTGAACTAAAATGATACTGCAGTTTCCACTTTATAATCAAGCAAATCCCAGTGGCATCAATAAAATTAACTCCTGCCATTGAATTTGCATACGTAAAATTTGCGGCTCCTGATCTTGTAATTTTAGAGAAGACAGAGAATATATTTTGGACTGACCAGCACAAAGATCATACAAGGATAAGGGCAATGACCCTACCTAAAGTAGAGAACATGAATAACAATCATGTATCTTTTCTAAAGGTGACACTGAAAAGACCATGTTCTTTGAACATGAGGCTTCTATGTGAAAAGTGCTGGAGAAGCTGGAGTCTATATCAGGCCAAATGTTTATCAACACTTCATAGAATCACCGCATCACAGAATGGTTTGGCTTGGAGGGGATCTCAGATCATCTAGTTCCAACCCACGCCCCTCCCACCACGGGCAGGGACACCTTCTACTAGATCAGGTTGCTCAAAGCCCGTCCAACCTGGCCTTGAGCACTTCCAGGGATGGGGCACCCACAGCTTCTCTGGGCAACCTGTTCCAGTGCCTCACCACCTTCACAGTGAATAATACCATCTTTCAGTTTCATTTACACAAGTAATTTCAGCAGCAGCCATCTGTATTGACACTCACACAGTACCTATCCTACTGCTTCTTATAAACCAATCTCACATGCCTATGAATAAAAATCACACCCTGCTCCTGTGCCCCATATCCCCACCTACACACACATGCTGACAGCATACAGATCCATGCCATTTAAACATGCATTATGGATTCTAAATATGTATACATACTATATATAAAATGTATGTATGTATAAATGTATATTTATAGTTTGTATTTATTCTATATCCACAAACACTGAAGTTCCTACAGGAGGCCTACCAGTGTCCTGTCACTGAAAAATCCTGTGCTCTGTGCTCTCTTTCCAAGATATTCCATGGCCAGCATGTGCTCAAGTTCAAAGCCCTACTTAAAACTATATACATACATACATACACAAACATATATGTATATATAGTAAGCTAGGCTTAGCAAATGCCAAATGTGGAGTGGCAAAGAAAAATAGATTATCTTTTTTCTGAGTTAGTTAACTAGACTTAATAGTTGTGCAGTTAGATTGCTAGCCTATTTCAAAGGTGTAGATTTTTGTTATTCCAGCAATAGTTTTCAAAGCAATTTTGTTTTTTACAAGATAACATCATGAGATGGTCGTGTATAGTTGGCTACATTTTCCACATAGTTTTTATAGATGTCCAAGGTCCTTCAGAGTTCTGCCCTTTGCTGCACTTTTTAAAAAGCTCCTTTAACACAAACCTCGAGCACATATTTGCCCACATCTTCCAAAAGGATTTTTGCAATTTTCACATGGCATCGTTCCCACAGACTTTCACAGCTGACCTGTCTAGAAAGAAACTACCCCTTTTCTTAATCCTTGACATAATTAAACAATTTAACTGCTTTTGTGTCTAACCCTGCCTTTCTTCTCTTGTTCTTCATCAGTCTACCTTCTCACATCTCATTTCAAACTGAACACGGGCTTTTTGGAACAAAGATACATCATTTTAGGTAACCGTAGCATGTACAGCAAAATGAAACCACCAGATCACGTAAATGCCTGTAAGATGTGCAGAAACAGCAGCACCAATCCATGTTTTTACCTTTGTTTTACATATTAAAAGGGAATGCTAGCCAGTAATTTATCAAGCACTTTGCATAGCATCCATTCCAAGTTGCATCTTCTCAAGGGAGTTGCCTCATTATCGATATCCTATGCACATATTGAGAGAAAAACATAAATCTTCGCACCAGCCTCCTTTTCAATTATATCCTAAGAGAATTCAATATAACAAAGCCTAAATTTTACATAGGTTTAGGGAGAATGAGGAAGCAAATGTTCTTTCCAAAATGTGCTCTCCCTAAGGTAAGAGAAACAAAGTCAGAGATCATATTTTTAACAGTATTACAACACTCATGTGAAAGCAGCCATCTCTCTTCCCTCTGAACTTTCTAAACATTCAATCAGTCTTTGAATTCTCAGAAAACTCAAAAGCTGCATTTACTGTGTTTAGCTTTAATTCTTTTTTTCCTGGCTTTTGTTTCAAAAGAGCATTAGTATTTTTCTCAACTTACTAATCAAAGCCAAATGCCAGTATATGAAAATATTACTTGCTCTATTAAAAGTTTATTTACTTTTCTTTTTTACCACTGAGACATGAGTTCAAACTTCCGTCTCAGAAGAAGAACCTAAAACATGTCTCTCTACAAGTTTAATTAAAAATTTAAAGCAGGATCCACGACATCCCAATTGAAATGAAATCCTTACTCCAAAGAGATACTGAAAGTAGAAAATACTTCTCTTGTTACATTGACATCTTATCATTTGAGTGATATATCTTTAGACAGTTATTATCCAAGAAATGTTATTTTGTTGTTTGAATCAATCAGCTCTTTCTCTCTGAAAGTAAAAAAAAATCCCCCCAAAACAACTGTGAACTGCTTCTAGGTTTTGTGAACAGGCTGAGAGACTCAGCTGTTGCATTTAAGAGAGGCACAGAGAAACTACAACACCATTTTAGAGAAAACAGGCTGAAAAAGTTTTCTGCACTTATTTCTCATTGTATATATTTTGTGAACTTGGTAACAGTGGCCTTTGAACATTTCCCCCCCAACATAAGCAATTTCAAAAAGTGGATAAAAATATATTGAAAACCTCCCAGTTTCCACCCGTACTGTGAACAAATATTGAACCTCAACTACCATCACCAAATCCCTGGAACTCACTAGTTTACATTGTAATCTAACAAAATGTCACATGACAATTTTATCTTCTTAATTTTTTAATGGAAATTAACAGGGCTCCAAAACTAATAATTTGGTTCTTCACCAGTGACAATCAAGACTCAGTGTCAAATTTCTGCTTAGAAGTTTCTTTGCATGACTGCATTTACTCTATTTAAAGTTACATTACAAAGTAAATGGAATTTCCTCTTTGAAAAGACTGCAGGATTTAGCTTATATTGCTTATATTCAGCACAACTGGGAGCAACACAAGTTTAGCTTTCCCAAGAAACCTGCAATACCAAGGAACTAAATGAACACCACATGCAGAGAATTCCATTTTCCAAAGAAGTTTAAAATGTTAGAGAAGTGAGCTCATAAATAGCTTTTCTTTAAAATATTTCTGAAAACTACTTTGTGCATTTCATTATCCTTCAGGCTATGCTGAAATTGTCAGCAGAAGTGTAACAGGTTACCTTCACTATTCTGCATGTCTCAGCTGTCCCCTACCAGTTCTATCATTCCTCCACCATCCATTCTATTCTTAATTGTATAGAGAAAATATAAATAAATAATGCTCTGAAATACATTTTAATGAGATTGATGCATAGATTATTTTCCTGATTTTTTCCCAAGAAACACTCTTTTGAAGGAAAAGAGTTCCATCAGTTCTGCCCTTCACCCTTTCAAAACACCTTATATTTTCCTTTTAGCAATGAAGTGCAGACTTTTCCTCATCACAGATTCTTGGAAAACAGTTGAGAAGCCAGTGACTCCTATCCCATTCTTACTGCTAATTAAAAAACAATTAACAACACAAATACTTTTCTGAAAAAGAATGAAACTTAGTTATTTTTAACGACTGAATAGCAAAATCTAAGTCAAAATCTGATTTCATTTTAAAATAACAAGAGCAAAGAAGATATAAGTTCAGTATCAGACAGCTTTATGTCGATGAATATGAAACAAAATAGGAATAAGGCTTCTGCAATCATATTGCAAGTTATTCTGAGAAGCTGTTTGCGTTATTATTATGAGGCAAATCTGGCTTAGTAATAAACCTGCTGTGGATTAGGAGCTATTAGGCTCAGTTTCACTGTACCCATGTGTACAACTGATATGATTACAGATGTATACGGGGTGATAAACAGACTCCTCAATGAAAGTATTTCCACCTAGGTGACTTGAAAATTGATCAGCAAAAACCTCAAACTGGAAAGGAAAAGGTGGAGAGAGATTTAGTGTACATTTCTCTTGAATTTCTCTGTGAAAGGTATGCACACATAGGTGTTGATGAGAAGATTTTATTTAGGATATTCCTCGTGAGAACAGGCAGCCCTTTCCTCCTATGTAGCATAACTAAACTGCTCTAAAGTCTCTCTTATCAGACCCAAGAACTGGGCATCCATGTTTACCGAAATCAAATATATAATCTTATATACTTCAGACAAAGCTTTCATGCAGCATTCTTTGCTGATATTTTTTGGGGGGTTTTTTGTAGCTTTTTTTAATTTTTTTTTTTTTTTTTTTTAATGAGGGGAGATTCTGATGTGTAAATCACGCAGAAGCAGAAAGGTAACAGATGGTTGCTGGAGACATGCCACAGAAAAAGCAGTGGCTGACAGGATCTGTTATCCCTTAGCAGCTGCAGATAAAACCTTGACAGTTTAGGATAAAATTTCATTAAAAAAATGTAGCTGCTGACAAATGAAAAAGAAAATCCACCAGAGAAGACTATGCAAAGAAGATTTCATCCTGTAGAGATGATTTCAAGCATTTAAAAGAATTTCTACATACATGAGTGATTAAATGCCTTGCCCAAACAGAGGTTCTGCAATTTGGCTACCCATGGCAAACTCAGTTAGGATGGTAAAGCCATAGGAGAAATCAAACTCCCTTCTCCAACTTTTTCCTGAAAAAGCTATCTGACAGCAAAACATCTAAAGGATCCCCTGTATGCCCATTTGTGTGCAGCCAGAACTCTACAAGACTTTTGGCAGAGACTCTGATGCAGAAAAATGTCAAGCCTTTCCTATTAAAAGCTATCGGAAGGAATCAAAGAACTATATGAAAACTTCAAAAGGCATAACCATAGAATCATAGAATCAGCCATGGTGGAAGGGACCTCTGAGACCCCCAAGTCCAACCCCTGATCCACTACTGCTGTGGTTACTAGACCATGGCACTAAGTGCCACATCCAGTCTCATTTTAAAAACCTCCAGGGATGGAGAATCCACCACTTCCCTGGGCAGCCCATTCCAATGCCTGATTACCTTCTCTGTAAAGGATTTCTTCCTAATATCTAACCTAAACCTCCCCTGGTAGAGCTTAAGACCATGCTCTCTTGTCCTACTGCTGGTTGCCTGGGAGAAGAGACCAACCCCCACCTGACTATGATCTCCTTTCAGGGAGTTGTAGAGAGTGAGGAGGTCTCCCGTGAGCCTCTTCTTCTCCAAGCTGAACAGCCCCAGCTCCCTTAGCCTTTCCCTACAGGACTTGTACTTGAGTCCCTTTACCAGCCTTGTTGCTCTTCTCTGGACCTGCTCCAGCACCTCAATATCCTTCCTGAACTGAGGGGCCCAGAACTGGACACAGTACTCCAGGTGTGGCCTCACCAGCACTGAGTGAGAAGAATCACAGGGGAAGAATCACTTCCCAGGACCTGTTGGCCACACTGTTCCTGATCAAGGCCAGGATGCCATTGGCCTTCTTGGCCACCTGGGCACACTGCTGGCTTGTGTTCAGCTTCCTGTCAATCCAAACTCCCAGGTCCCTTTCTGCCTGGTTCTCCAGCCACACTGTCCCCAGCCTGTAGCGCTGCAGGGAGTTGTTGTGGCCAAAGTGCAGGAGTTGGCACCTGGTCTTGTGGATCCTCATTGCATTGGAATCAGCCCAAGTCTCCAGCCTGTCCAGGTCCCTCTGCAGAGCCCTCCTACTCTCCAGCTGATCGACACTCCCCCCCAACTTAGTGTCATCTGCAAATTTGCTGCTGGTGGACTCAATCTCCTCATCTAAATCATTGATAAAGATATTAAACAGAACTGGGCCCAACACTGATCCCTGGGGGACACCACTAGTGACCGGCCGCCAACAGGATGCAGCCCCGTTCACCACCACTCTCTGGGCCCGGCCCTCCAGCCAGGTCCTAACCCAGCACAGAGTGCCCCTGTCCAAGCCATGGGCTGCCAGCTTTTTCAGGAGTATGGTGTGGGAGACAGTTTCAAAGGCTTTGCTGAAGTCCAGGTAGACTACATCCACAGCCTTCCCCTCATCCAGGGGTAAACCCTTTACAAAAGCCAACTTCTTGCAGGAGAAAAAAGAAATCCATCCATTTTAAGGCTATCCAAGGCCATAAATCTACATAAAACAGGTATGTAATTACAGGATCACTTCACCAAGCAGAGGCCGCTTCTATTCATGAATGGTTGGACATGAATTACAACTGACTAAAGCAGTTCAAACATGTTGTGTCTTCAACTACACTAAACTTCATTGACAGCAAAACACCTGTTGTGAGCAGGCCCAGACACCATGACTCTCTGCAAGCAGGTAACTCACTGCACACTCACGTTTCGGATCTACAGCTCCAAGTACTGAACTAGAACAGGCACAGCAGCAAAATATCATTTAGCTAACAGGAATGTAGCAACACCTCAGAAAAACAAAAACCTGCAGGTTGCTTCAGGTTCACTCTCTGCCTAGACTCCTAGAAGGCATCTCCTGGGCTTGAAGGGAGTCAAGAAAAGGGACCACTTTTCAAGTTAGCAACAAGAGCTGGAGTGAGGCCGATGGATCAGCACAGATTCTGAGAGAGAGTAACAATGAAACATTACACAATCCTGGCTAACAGGAAGGTAAGAGAGTTGCTTATACTAGGAAACTGCGTTACATTTGTGTTATCAGTACTCATTCCTCTCTGTTCCACCAACATACATACGAGATGACTTTTCTTCAGCTGCAGCTATCAGGTTCGAACTTTCAAACTAAGTTTTTATACTCAATATGCTCAAATTCAGGTAGGTGGAAAAATGCAGCACCACAAAATAAAACCAAAAATCAGCCCTCCTCTTTGAAAAGTCTATGAGAAAAGAACATTACGTCCTCGTATGGAAGAAAAGGATTATCAAGCTAACTTCAAATGATTTTTAAAGAGTAAAAAACTAAATTCAAATACTTTAAATTTTTGCTCATTTCCTGAAGTAAATTACTTGTTTTATCTTGGGACAGAGTTTACACAGCTCCTCCTTTCCCCCGTGTGCCTTCCTCCTCCATATTTTTATGTTTGGTATGTTCAGGAGACCTAGGCATCTCACTTTGCCCTCCTTTGGACTAAGAAAATCTGTCCATTTCTTTCCAGGTCTTCAGCTATCCAGATTTCTCTGCTTCACTATACAGTAAGGACAAACAAGACCCCCAAATTATTAGCGGTAGATGGCAAGCTAAGCAGCAAGTGATTCCACTGGTGCTACAGTGGCTTAAAAAAATCAACCAACCAAAACCAAACAATTAAAAAGTACAAACATTTCACAGTAAGTCTAGAGGCTAGGAGTTTCCCTGGCAACAATGGCTACAGTTTTCTGTGGGATCAGAGTTGCCTTTAGCTTCCTAGGAAACCACTTAATGCTAAGAACTGTGACGTGCTTCTGAAACTTGTTCATTGAGCTCTTGAAGAGGCAGTAGACTGGGGTGAGAAAGAACAATTAAGTGACGATGGAGGAGATCACCAGGGCAAAAGCGATGCACCAGAGAAATAAAGGCTGGGGCTGGACTTCACATCAGGCTCTGATCCCAAAGGAGGGCTACGAAGATGGTGAATGGCTATGAGGGGAAGCCATACAAGGAGGTCATGTGTTCTGTTCAGCCAGAAGAAGAGGAGACTGAGGGGAGACCTCACTGCAGTCTACAACTTCCTCATGAGAGGAAGTGGAAGGGGTGGGCATTGATCCCTCCTTTGTGTTGATCAGTGACAGGATCTGAGGGAATGGCATGAAGCTGTGTCAGGGGAGATACAGGTTAGATATAAGAAAAGATTCTTCACCCAGAGGGTGACTGGGCACTGGAACAGGCTCCCCAGGGAACTGGTCATGGCACCAAGCCTGATAAAGAAGTGTTTGGATGATACTCTCAAACATACGGTGTGATTTTTGGGGCTGTCCTGTGCAAGGTCAGAAGTTGGACTTTGATGATCCTTGCGGGTGTCTTTCAACTCAGAAAATTCTGTGATTCTGTGATGTTGAGTGAGCTGGTAGAGATTAGTCTATTCCCATCTGACATATTTACTCTACATAGAGCTGAAGCTCTTAAAGTTAATCTCTTAATTTATAAAAGCTATAAAGTTCTGCTAGAAACTAAAAAAGTTGTTGATCATTCTTTCCCTTCAAACATTTTTAGCTCCACTCTACACTAGAAATATTTTTTCACCAAACTCTTGATGTTATTAACTTGCAGAAATGTCCTGCACTTTCAAGGCTGGCTTTTGTTTCCTGCTTATAAAATAGTTGTGCTATATCACACTGAGGTCCAGCTTCTGAAATTAACAACCTCTGCACAGCAATTTATGTCTTAGCATTGAGGATGATTATCAGTTGCTTCTTTTCATGAAAAAAATTGAGACTACGTGTCCTGATTTTATCTAGCTTCTTCAAAATTTTCCTTATTCATCTTCTCCACTTAACATATATCCCTCTCCTCCCTCCCATCATGCTTCCCAAGTAAGATTATCCTTTGAACTTCAAAGTACCTTAAAAATTTAACTTATTTTCAATGTCCCTGTAAACAGTAAGATCATTATTATCCATTTGGCTGATGAGATGTCCAAGAGCTACTACTGAGAAGCTTTTTATGTGGTTTATCTTACCAGGAGATTGTAACAGCTTGCATGAGCCCAGTAAAGCCTGAAAGTATGATTCTTCTCCATGTTTTTAATGTCTGGTTAGAAAATACAACATTTCCTGTCTCTTACAGTCTGTCATCACAGAAAGGCACCACACATATTTTGCATCTGTCAAAGTTTGAAAATGAGCCACAGGATGTTGAGCAAAATGTGTGGCAAACAAAGGCAGAAACTGCACTGAGGCATATATTTGCCATTAGAAGCTCAGTTATGCCATAGCCATAAATGAGCTATGGACAGGTACACTATGAGGTACACTGTCCACTTGCTTCTTCCTGGATGAATGAAATCATTAAAATATACAACAGATGAAGAAAGAAAGAGTGGAAAGGGCTTTGTTGCTGTTCTTCAAGTGGCAGACCAGTACTGGGGAGGAAGAAGGGTGAGAAACAACAAAATGGTTAAAAAGGGAAACATCAGTCTCCTCCGCCTGCTCCCAGTTATTAGATGTGCACTTAGCAACTGTACATGGCACTCCTGCAAGAGTCCTCCTAAATGCCCTGAATCATTGACAAGTATGTAAGTGGCCTTTGACTTCTCTCCCTTCATCATTAAGGAAAGGAAATACCTTCTGGTAGAGGGAGAGGATTGTAAGAGCTAAACTTGCAAATCAAAACAAGAGACAAGGCATCACCTCTCTCAAAACTATAGCTTATACTGCACAAATAACCTACCAAATAAAATGGCTACGCATAACTTGTTCTACTCTGCTCAAAGTTTAGGAACTGCAAACACTTCTGGAGAGATTCAATATTTAAACTACATGAACCAGCACTATCCATGTTACTGTAATGTATTGAAATTGTGATGTCCCGTGATTGCAGTAGGGCAGGTTTGCTAATGATAGGATCAAATTTCTTTAAAGACAGGATGGTAACAAAATTGGTGGCCTCCTGCACTGTCAATAAAATGGTACTAGTCAGAAAGGAGCGAAAGTGTGCAGTAGTATTCATGAGCTAATAGTGCAGTCATTTAATTCCTGTAGATTACAGTTCAGGGATGGGGGTTTTTATTAATTTTTTTTTGATTGGTTGGTTTTGTTTAGTTGGGTTTTTTTTTCCCCTCAAGCATTTCTCCCAGAGAAGAGAGGTTGCTAAAAATATGGGGCAAATTCTGGAGAGAAAAAAATAGCAAATACAGGTGGATGCTTCTGTACATACTGAATTGCATTTGCTGCGCTGTGAAATGACTCCATCTATGTCCAATGCCTCTACAGCCATTTATAAACCACTTAAATGTAAGCAGTGGAAAGAAAGGAACTATGTGCTCAAATGTACACAAAAATAAGTTTTACAAGTTCTGGATATCAATTCTCCACCTTACCATAAGTTGACACTTGCATGGACCAGCTAGATCCTTGTTTATTTTGCCATGCTCAAGCCAGAAATAAATATTCCCTAGGAAAGTGTTTTCCAGCCAAGGTTTCAGTTAGGTCCCAAAATACCAAACTGACAGACTGTAGGATAGTCTATGGATTCCATCCTCACCTATTTTAAGGAAGCAGGCTTCATCCTAAATTAACTTCATTAGGAAACGGAAACAGATTGCTGTTTACTTTATCCTACCTGCTACGTTTTCTAAAAACTAATTTGTGCACTAAGTAAAAATTCCTGCTTTCCATGCAGAAAAGATCTGTATGAAGAATTACACTGTGCTCCAGACTTGCTATTTTTGAATTGCGTGTATTTTTGTGTTGCTTAGACTCCTCAAATTTATGCTTTCAGGGTCAGTTTTCCATACTCAGAGGAGTATGCATTAGATCCTAAGATACTGTAAAATTTCTATGTAGGGAAAATAAACCTGGTATTTCCTTGCTGAATGAAAGATATACTTAAACACAGAGCTACAAAATGAGCACTCTCAAACACCATCCACTTGGTTCTACTGATACAAGGGTCCTGGCCTGTGTAAATTTGATGCAAAAAAAAGTCTTAGTAGAGTGTTAGTAGGACTGAGAAAGTTGAACCATTTACTTCTGGAGGTAAGCCTACTCTACCAACATTTACATGCTCTAATTCACTAGAAATGGGTTTCCCTTCACTTCCTTACTACGACCACCTTTGGAGAATTGCCTTCCCCTTTAACTTCAGAGAAGGGTAAGAAGGATCTTTGTATTAAATGAAAAGGAGAGCTCCTATCACGCACTGTGCCATATAAAACCAGAAAGCTGCAAGTCCCGTTCTGTCTCATCCAGACTAGGAACATGAACTTCAATCTTCTACACCTTCGATTACAGTTACACCAGAAACTCACCAATGCCACCACCAATCCCTTGGGATTCTGAAAATCCCATGTCGCATCTCAGGCCTGAAAACAGCAGTGCTGCATAGTCTGCCACCAGCTGTACTGTAGTCACAGCAAGGCCTTCTACCTCACCAGGAGTTTCTTTCTGAAGGTGACAACCCTTCTCAAAAGACCTACCAAACACGTTCCCACTAAGATTTCCAACCTCCCACACATGCAGGTTTATACTGTTATTTTTTTACCTCTTTAGACTGTTCCAAGTGCCTGGCTGCTATCAGATTTACAGGGGACTAACATTATTAACACTGAGACAATCCTTCGAACAAAGTAAGATTAAATACATGGAAAGACTCCTGCAGAATCATTCATCTTTTAACAGGCCGTGTTCCAAACTCTGTGTGCTAATCTCATAAGCAGTTTACTGGAGCACAGAAATTTAACTAGAGTTCATTTTTCCTACAGAAAAAGAATGCTCTCTAGCTAGTATTTTGCAAATGTGGAAAACATTTTTGGAAAAAAAAAAGAAAAAAAAAAGATGAGTTTTGAAACGTACAGTTCACACAGAATGTTCTGATCTAATTTATATCCTTTCATAAGTATAAAGAAAGAAAGTTTAAAAGTTTAGAAGATAGAGCACCATCATCTTCTGCTTAGGAGGAAATTAGGGTCAGCAGAGGTAATGAAAAGGGAAGTTGACTCTGAAAGTGGAGAACAGAGCAGAAACATTTCAGAGTGTTACAGTTAAATCATGCACTACCTGGAAAACTGTTTCTAAGCTGATCTACACCCAGACAGTTCTAAAGGTGACAACCACTACAAGGCACCTGGTTTTAATTTTTTTTCTTTGTAAAGTTGCAACATGGTTCTTTACTGCTAATGTTTTGGGTTTTTTTAAAACAAGAGCCCAATCATTACTGCAGTCTGTTCTATAACGAATAATGAGCCTTTTACAGCTGCATTCACCAAATTACACCACTTTTTCGGAATAGATAGTTCTAAAGGTTCTGAAACACATGAAAGGTGAAGCCATAAAGGAAACTTTTAAGTGTAGATCATTATTAATTCAATGCAATATGAGAATTGACACTGAACTCTGAAATCCACTTTGGTAGCCATAATGGAGTTTATTCCACAAAATTCTTGCTGTCAACTCAACTTCTTGTCAGCTTCTTTACAGGCGAAGGTGACCTGTGTAAGGTGAGAAGTCACATAACAATGAAGGAAACATGTTGACTGGACAGATCCAAAACAGACCCAGTGAGTTCATAAACAAGCAAAAACACTGTTACCACATAACCGCATTGGTATTTAACTGAAGGATGTGAAAATGTTCTATTTCTCATCTGTTCTGCAGTAAGTGTAATTTATCAGCAGCAGTACCTGTACATAGTTTCTTAGTAGGTTAAAAACTCAAAGATTAAGTAATTTGTACAGATTTGTCAAGTTCGGATTCTGGAGTAAAAACTGGAAACCACACAGACTCACAGACTGACAACTGGATACCTGCATTTCTATTTAGGACTCCCCAGTTCCCTTAAAATTTAGGAATAGACAAAATAAAAATCAAAGAATAAAATAAAATAATAGAAACACAAAATAAAGGAATAGATAAACCACAGATAATTTTCTGGTACCAAGAGACAGAATGAAAGCAAACTGGAAAACATCACATTAGCATATATTTCTGATACTTTAAAATACTCAAGACTTCTCTCATTCACACTTCAGCAGGAACCAAATAATTATAAAAAAAATATTGTGTTCTTTCCCTCCCTATGCCACTTTTTTATATATGAGATTATGGCACGAATCAGTTTATATCACAGCCCTACTGCACATTTCTCTTCCTTTCTTGATACGAAGTAAACATAAAAGAATGCTCCAAAGAATCAGTATGTAATGATATCAACTCCTTCATTT